>NC_057386.1:45929720-46529720 GCF_019320065.1 Cervus canadensis | reverse complement strand
CCCAAGAGTCATATGAATGAGGTCCACCTACAGTCACGTCACTTTTTTATCTGGTAAATGTTTGTTTGTTTCTTTTTGGCTGCATTGGGTCTTGGTTGCGCCACATGAGATCTTTTCGCTGTGGCACATGGGTTCTGCCTTGAGGTGTGCAGGCTTCTCTCTGATTGAGGTGTACAGACTTAGCTGCCCCATCGCATGTGGGATCTGAGTTCCCCCACCAGGGAGCGAACCCATGTCCCCTGCATGGCAAGGCAGATTCTTAACCACTGGACCACCAGGGAATTCCCTCACTTCACTTTTCAGAAGTGTGAAAATGTGCACAACTAGACAGGTACATCTGTGCTCAGGTCAGTTTATGTGTATAATAGTGAATGAATTCTAGAGATGACTGGGTTGGAACGCTCCGTTTACAGAGGAGAAAACTGTAATTCAGAGAAGTCAAGCAACTTTCTCACATTGATACATTTAACTACAGGAGCACACCTGGAACCCACTTCTGTTGATTCCCAGTCCTGCACCCTCTCCAGTGTAACTCACTGAATCAGTCCTAGCTGTCTGCGCTACTCTAGAAATCATTTTCCTTAATAGAAATCTCAGCACCTCTCTATGTTGGTGTGCAAATCTATGTGCCCGTGTCAGTGAGCATGCATGCGAATGTCTACGTGTCTCCCTGCGAGTATTTGTAAAGCATATCGTGTCAAGCATATCACCTCCATTTATGCCCTTTCTCCAGGGGAAACCTCTAGTTAATTATAGTTCCTTATGTCCCCACCAGCAGTGAAGTCAGGTGAAGATATTCTGAATCAATCATTAACAAGCAAACTTGGTTGTCTCTCCAATAAACTCTATTCCTGGGTCCTGAGAAAATGTGGCAGATCAATTAGGGTGGAACCAGACTCGCCCAGGGTCAAACTTATTTCTAGGGCAGTGAAAACATTTAGAGACAAGGCTGTGAGTGGTGGTGTCAGACCAGCCACATACAATCTCTACAGGGAGAATGTGCTCAAGCTAACATGGACACCATCTTGGTTTTCAGCCTGATCATTACATCCTATGATGCTACCAAGAAAGGTAAGTACTCTTCTGGCCGACTGTCCTGAGAAATCCTGAGAGGGGCCTAGAGAGTATTTGGGGGTCTATTCTGTCAGATAAAGATACAGGCAAAACTCAGAACGTGAGGCTTTCCAGTCACCCCAGATAGCCTCTAAATAGAACATATTAAAGTCAGAAAGACAGCTGTCTGTTTCATGGGAGGAAGTCTTCAGAGAATGTGATGATTTTTTATTTTGTTCATGTAACTAACATTAAAATTCCTTTCACTGTTAGAGAGCTTTCTTTGCTGGAAGGTGTTGTCACAGCTTCACTAAGACTCCCAAATTCATAACCCCTCATAAAATGTCTTCCTTTTAAAAATTATTTATTTATTTATTGGCTGCACTGGGTCTTCACTGCTGTGTGTGGGTTTTCTCTAGTTGTGGTGACACAGGCTTCTCATCGCAGTGACTTCTCTTGTTGCAGAGCACGGGCTCTAGAGCATGCGGACTTCAGTAGTTGTAGCACATGAGTCAGGAGTTGTGGCTCACGGGCTCAAGAGTGTGGGCTCAGGAGATGTGGGGCTTAGTTGCCCCTCAGTGTGTGGAATCTTCCTGGATCAGGGATCAACCCTGTGTCCCCTGCTTTGGCAAGTGGATTCTCATCCACTGGACCACCAGGGATGTCCAGATGTCTTCCTTTTCTAAAGCATTATGTCCTAATAGATGGGGATGATCTTGGGTGGGAAAAGCTGAAAGTAAAGGTAACGTGAGGGTACCACTCACCGCTCTTTGATGGGCTTCCCTGGTGGCTCAGATTATTAATAATCTGCCTGCCAATGCAGAAGACTCGGGTTCCATCCCTGGGTCAGGAAGATCCCCTGGAGAGGGAAATGCCAACCCACTCCTGTATTCTTGCCTGGGAAATCCCATGGACAGAGAAGCCTGGTGGGCTACAGTTCATGGGGTTGCAAAGACCCAGACACGGCTGAAGCGACTAAACAGCAGCAGCAGCAACTGCTCTTTGATAACTGTTTATTTAAAACATGATTTTTCAAAGTGTCATAAATGGTTCCTCTCTAAAATTAGCTCATCAGAGCTAAGGCCAAACAGCATGAGGTGCGGCAGCAACAAATTTAACAAATGAAGATCCCTGTGATTTATGTGCCAAAAAGCATAACTGTGACCTATGGTTCTATGTGAAGCTAGAGAAATACATTGTCCAATGTTACACTTAATAAATAAACTTTCAACAGTTTTAATACAAGAAGGTAGATGGGACAGGAAGGGGAAGTGATAATAAGCAGGGTTTGAAGGAATGGGTTGGTTCATCTTTCATTAACTTAGTTAACTCTTTATCTTTTTTCCCCCCTAAGGATAATAAACTGGTATTTAGTTTTATTTATACTTCGCTACCTCCCACTTGCATAAATCTTAAAGTTCTGGGAATTCCCTGGCAGTCCAGAGGTTAAGACTCTGAACTTCCATGCAGGGGGACACAGTTTGGTTGGGAAACCTGCATGCTGCAAGGTGCAGCAAAGTTCTTTTGGGGAAATGTCTGATCTCCCCAACTTCAAGTTTTATGAGAAGAAACCACATTCTCTTTTTATCTCCCTCTCCAGTGCCCAGAATTCCAAAGAGAAAGGACCCAGTCAATCCTTATCTTTTTTCCCCCTCCCCCAGAACTCAGGGATAGCAGCTGCCAAGTGGGACCACTGCCCAATCTCTTCCCAAAGGATGTGAGAAGCATCAGAGCTGAGCTAATTCGAGGTAGGCAATGGGCCCTTCCCGAAGAATCACTTTGCCACCCCAGGAACTTTTTGACCTTCAAAAGATGCTTGTCTCCTCCATTCTGAGCCCAGCTCTCAAACACTCTATTCTAAAGCTATCGATCCCGAGAGGCTTTCTGGAAACCTTTGTTTTTTTCTTTTCTGGCTATGCTGCATGCAGGGATGTCAGACCAGGGATGGAAACTGTGCCCCTGAAGTGGAAGTGTGGAGTCCTGATCACTGGATCATCGGGGAGGTCCCTGAAAACCCGTTTTTAAATTAACTGTTATGGAGACTTCCCCGGTGGTCCAGTGGTTAAGACTCTGTGTTTCCAAGGCAGGGGGCGCGGGTTCAATCTCTGGTTGGGGAACTAAGATCACATGTGCTTCGCCACATAAATAAATAATCAGCTTCTGTTAAAAAAGATAAACTCTTACAAACTAAGACATAGCAACATAAATCAAAGAGATGGGGTGAAGAAAGAGGAAGCAGATCTCAGGCCCCCTGTGTTAGAGAAAACAACTTAGGCGCATCTCTCTGCACTTACTTGTCTTCATGGGACCCATGGCGGGAAGGGGGAAAGGCAGCGCTTATATATTTAGTACCACAGACACATGCTGAGGAAGATCTGATGGAAAAAGAGAAGAAAGTACAGTAGTGGGTCATGAATGGAAGTAGGTTGGAGGGGCACCATTCAGATTAAGAACTGGCTTCATTTTCCTTTCTTGTTTTTCCCTTTTCAGAAGCTCAGGCAGAAGCCAAAAGGCCCACATTCGTCCAAAACCAGACTGTGGCTACCTTGCAGTGTCTTGGTTCTGGGAGCAAAGTGAAAGTTAACCTTGTACATTCAGGAAAAAGGCAAAAGGTCAAGCACATTCTGAAGAACCTGAGAGTCATGACTGTTCCCTGCAGAAACAGCACGGCCCCCCCAAGCTGTCACCTAACCCCCGCAGCCAAGGTTCAGGCTGGATTCCTTGTGACGGGCAAAGGTGAGGTTAGAAGCTGGGATGGAGGTAGGCACCCACTTTGAATTGACATCCTTGGAGGCAGGTGGAGCTTGAAAGTGGAAGTGTTACTCAGTTGTGTCCGACTCTTTGTGACCCATGGGCTGTAGCCGCCAGGTTCCTCTGTCCATGGAATTCTCCAGGCAAGAACACTGGACTGGGTTGCCATTTTCTTCTCCAAGGGACCTTCCCCACGCAGGGATTGAACCCGGGTCTCCTTCATTGAGGATTCTTTACCATCTGAGCCACCAGGGAAGCCCCCTAAGTGGAGCTAAAGCCTCAAGGACATGGATTAGCCTCTTCTTTAGGCAAGTCTATGTAAATCTTTTAAATGTAATTTTGGGGCATGGATTAAGCTCTTTGGCATTTGATTAGTATTAACTGATTCCTGCCGTCTGTCCACCCCATGTAACACTGTGAGATACAAGAGAAGTGACATCAAACAAGTGTTTATTCTGATATTATCACCTTTGACAAGTTACTTAATTTCTCCAATGCTCAGTTTCCATAGCTACAAATGAGAGATTTGACTAGATGGTCTAATTTCTAGGTATGTAAGCCCCCAGCAATATGTAAGGCCTCTTAAATAGCCTTTTCAAGCTGTTAGTATTATTGCAGAATAATCTCTAAGATTTCCATTTAAATATAAAGTACCTAATGCTTCCTATTTAAAACAAATTATTTTGTAATAAAGGAAAGCATCATCTCCTAAGTTATCCATTTCATCAATCTGGATTTTTGTAGAGCTTCTAAAAGTGAGGGAATTCTTGCTCAAATATCCTTAACCAAAGAAAAGCTAATGTTGCAATTGCATCAGCACTGGGAATGGAGTGTTTGTGTTTACAAATGCCTAGCAGAAGGAGGCCTAAAAGAGAGGAGATGCCAACTGGGATGAACATTAATTTAGACATTAACTTAGAACTCTTTGTTTTTGGCCGCGCTGGGTTTTTGTTGCCGCTTGCCGTCTTTCCCTCGCCGCAGTGCGCGGGGGGCTGCTCTCCAGGGGCTGTGTGCGGGCTTCTCCTTACAGCACCTTCTGTTGCGGAGCACAGGCTCTAGAGTGCAGGCTCAATAGTTTCGGTGCACGGGGTCAGTTACGCCCCTCGGCCTGTGGAATCTTCCCGGACCAAGGATTGAATCCTTGTCCCCTTCGTTGGAAGGTGGATTCTTAACCACCGGGCCGCTAGGGATAGGGAAGCCCTGGACATTAATTGACAAGCTGGGAAGAACTGGAAATACACTGATCGATGAAGCCTATTAAGTAGGTTTTGAAACAGTGCCTCCCAGGAGGTAGAAGAAAAGCCACACTGAAGTACCATGATCCCTGTGGCTAGTGGGCACAGTTCTTCTATTCAGGGAAGATCTCTAGGTTTTGCCTCCTCTTTCTTTTTTTAAATGTTGGTTGTCTGTTTGTTTATCTTCTGGCCACACTACACTGCTTGTGGGATTGCTGTTCCCTGACCTGGGATCGAACCCCCAGCCCTCAGCAATAAAAGTGCACAACCCTAATCACTGGACAGCCAGGGATTCCCCTTTCCTCCCCTTTCAATCATAACATCACTCAGTTTGCCAGGTGTTTTTCACACCTGCTTCCTCGTTTTTGTTACCTATCTTCACAGCACTCCTGTGAAACAGACCAAGAATTATTTTGCTATAACCATCCTGCAGAGAAGGAAACGAAAACTCAGAGAGAACTTCTGTTACTTGTCCAAAGTGAGACTTATTTACCTTCATCTCATCCGACCCGGAAACACATCAGTTATCACTCCACAGAACTGACTGGCGCTATGATGGAAAAAAAATTCTACATAATTCTCTCGTTTTCCCTTTTGAGCCTGTTGACTCTTTGTTTCTGGTTATCTTTGCCAACAGTCTTCCTGATTAAATAATAATAGGACTAATTCCCCTGCAATTCGTGTACAGTACCTGGTACTGTGCCCACTGGTCTCTGAAGTAAAGAACTGTCATTTTCACATAGACTAAAGACCTGGGAGAGCAGTTCAGAAAAGTCAAGTAGGATATACAGACCTTAACGTAATAGGCAATGACAGGAGACCATTAAAAATAGAATAGGAACCACTATCTGAATTGGGTTAGATCAATTCTGGAGGCATGTGAAGGTGGCTGCAGACCACAGCCAGCATCCATCCGCATTCCATCTTTTCCACAGCTGTCTGAGTCCCTGTCATCTCTCACTTGGATTCTGCAAGAGTCTCTTAGCAGGTTGCTCTGCTTCTATCAGGCGCTCCTCTACTGTCCATTTCCAACTCAGCAGCCCACTGATTCTTTAAAAACAAAGCCATCCATCCGGTCACTTCTCTGCAAAAAGACTTGCAATGGATCACCATTCCAAGCAGAATGAAAACTGAAGTCCTCAAACTGGCCTGCAAGGCCCAGTGATGTGGATCTGTTTGCTTCAGAAACTCCTTCATCCCCTACAAACTGTCACTCACTCCAGTCTCACTGGCTTATGTGCTTTTCCTCTAAAACTGTAACAGGCGGGACACACTCTGGCCTGGGCCTGTGACTGTTTCCTCTGCCTAAGTTCCCCAGCATCTGTTTCGCTACTCCCCTCACCTCCTTCACATCTTTGTTCAGTCCTCATCTTCTCAATGAAACTCCGGCAGGTTGCCCAACCACTGCCCACCTGCACCCCCCCACGTGGCGCTCTACTTTTTCTTTCCATAGCACTCATCCCCTTCTAACCAACGACACAGGACTCACTGTACTTACTGTCTGCTCCTCCATGTCCTCCCTCAGCCCTCCTTCCCCTTTGCTAGTCCCAGGCTAGAGTGTCTTCAGCTGCTATGTCCACAGTATGGAAGCAGACCCTGGCACAACGAGATATTCATTTCTTTAATGGTTATTGATGTGGCTGCACCAGGTCTTCGTTGCGGCACTCAAGATCTCCATTGCATCACACACACGGACTCTCATCACACCCGAATGGGCTTAGTAGCTGTGCAGCATGTGGGATCTTAGTTTCCCATCCAGGGATCAAACCCACATCCCCCTGTATTGCAAGATGGATTCTGAACCACTGGACCACCAGGGAAGTCCCTAGATCATCATTTTTAAATATATGCTGAAAGAATGAAATTGAGGGGTGCGTGAGGCTGAGTGGTCTCCCCTTCTTTCAGTTCCTCCTCTTTCTCCAATTCTCTCTCAAAGTCATTGACTTAGACTTCACTCACTAGACAGACCTGCCATAGTCATTAAGGCGAACGATACTACTTCAGTCCTTCCTTGGACTTTGAAGTGATCTTTTTTAAAGAAGGGACTTTCAACAGTGCCATATCTTCCCATCCTTATTATTATTATGGCTGTATGAGTGATAAGCCAAGAAAACATGGTCCACTCCTTCATTCTGATTAGTTAAAAGCATCAGGGGATTTAATCCATATCTCTTATTACTATATCCTCACTCATTCTTTCGTGTTAGCAAGGCCCACGCCTTGAACCTATGTACAGATCAACAGAGCCACAGTTGGAAGTTTTATATCAGCTGGGTAAACTCAGGGTTTTGTCAGGTGAAATCAAAGGCAGGATAAAGTTTTCTCAGGTGTCCCTTCATTGTTTCTTTCTTGTTTTACAGCTTTTTTACCAGGGGTCTCTCAGTGTAAGGTCTATCCAGTGATGGGGGCTTCATCAGAAACTTATCCCTCCACTACTACCTCCATAACTCCTGGAAAAAAAGGAGAGAAAACTACAAAGATTGATGGTTTTTCTAGTCCTCTGAATCAAGGTACAGAATGTGTAGAGGTGAGACAAGAAGAGACAGAAAATTTCTCAGCCCCAGCACTAGCCTGGGTCTCCTAGAATTTTCCTGGAAGTAGAAAAGCTACATACAGTTTGCATGAGAATATCACTCCATTTCTCATGGGAAAAAAATCAGCTTCTCTGTTAAGAAGGTCCCAGAAATGTCTGTAGTTTGATACTTTTAATAATCCTTCACCTCCACACAAGTGAGTTCACCTTGTTGCCAGATTTGGGGACAACATACAGGGTTCTGGTGTGGTGGGTAAGATCCAATGTGTGAACAGAGAGACAATGTTTAAACTCTAATCAATCATTACAGTGATGACAACAACTAAGAAGCATGTTTTTATCTGCGTTGTTTTAACGAATAGCCCTCCCTAAATTGGCCAGGACTCAAATTCTGTAGGATTCCAGGTGGGTTACTTCCCAGTTCCAACAGGAGAAATGTAAATATGAGATTAATAATAACAAAGATGCTTATGAGCCATTTGTCCCCAAATTTGGCTTATGACCCCAAAATGATGGCAGTTCACTGAAAGTCAGTCAGTCGTGTCCAAATCTTTGTGACCCCCATGGACTATACAGTCCATGGAATTCTCTAGGCCAGAATACTGGAGTGGGTAGCCTATCCCTTCTCCAGGGGATCTTCCCAACCTAGGAATACAACCAGGATCTCCTGAATTGCAACTTGGGTCTCTTTACCAACTGAGCTATCAGGAAAGCCCCCTAATCCTACTATGCCCCACTAAATTGAAAAGAACACAGAAAAGTTGATTTGCTAATCCCACGTGGTATGTGTGCTGGGGTACAAGGGCAGAGGTCCTGAGAGGGTGGCTAGAGACAGACTCCCTCATGTAGCTTTACTTCCCATGAAAGCAGCGCAAGAATCAGTCCTCCCAGCAAGCTCACTCCTGGGCACACACCGTGATAAACCGTAATTCAAAAAGACACAGGGACCTCAATGTTCATAGCAGCACTGTTTACAATAGCTAGGACATGGAAGCAACCTAGATGTCCATCAACGGATGAATGGAAATAAAGAAGCTGTAGTACATATATACAATGGGATGTTACTCAGCCATAAAAAGGAATGAATTAAGAGTCAGTCGTAGTGAGGTGGATGAACCTAGACCTGTTACACAGAGTGAAGCAAGTCAGAAAGAGAAAAACAAATATCGTGTATTAATGCAAATATCATGGAATCTAGAAAAATGGTACTGATGAACCTGTTTGCAGAGTAGGAATAGAGACACAGAGAATGGACCTCTGGACCCAGCAGAGGAAGGATGGGGGGATGAATTGGGGGAGTAGCATTGACATATATACATTACCATTATAAAATTGATACCTAGTGGAAGTTGCTTATAACACAGGGAGTTCAGCTTGGTGCTCTGTGATGACACTAGAGAGGTGGGATGAGGGGAGTGGGAGGGAGGTGAAGAGTGTGGGGATGTGTGTGTGTGTGTGTGTGTGTGTGTGTATAGCTTATTCATGTTGTACAGCAGAAACCAACACACCACTTGTAAAGCAATTATCCTCCAATTGAAAATTTTAAAAAAGAATCAATCCTACTTGATCATGGAAAAATTCCAAATTCTAGTAAAGGCGACTCTGGGAAGAGACTGAAAAGGAGATGAGGGCAGAGGCCATGCTGCCTACCCCCAACTCCTGACTCTGAGTCTGGACTGGAAATTCAGTTTCTGCCTCTGAAGCAGGCTGGGCCCCTCTTGGTCTTGTGAACCAGGAGTCCTGCAAGTCAAAGGGTTAGTCTCTTTCCTCTCTTCAGTTCTCGCTTCTCCCTGCCCACTGCTCTCCCCTTTTAGACACAGATGAGAACCTAGAGAGGAGGAGGAAATGGAGCATCGTGGTCAAAGTTCTGATTGCAGTCACCTTGTTTGTCAGTGGAATCGCCATCACCGTGTTCGTCATTTTTGAGGTCCCATGCCCTGTAAGTTTGCTGATGACCTGATCTATAAGGACCTCCCTCTGTCCCGGAGGCAGGCGGGCATAATGACAAAAGCACAGACTTCGGAGTGTGGACACACCTGCCACTCAACACTCACTAGCTGAGTGGCTTGGAGAAAGTTGTTTGCCTTCTCCAACCTCAGTTGCCTCATCTTTAAAATGGGACTAATGATATTTGCCTCTTATGATGGTTAAGAAGTTTCAGTGAGATTCTGTGAGAAAGGTTTTTGGCATATAGGTTGCTGTTTAGCCTCTAAGTCGTGTCTGACTCTTTTGCAACCCTATGGACTGTAGCCCACCAGGCTCCTCTGTCCGTGGAATTCTCCAGGCAAGGATACTGGAGTGGGTAGCGATTCCCTCCTCCAGGGGATCTTCCCGACCCAGGGACTGAACCTGAGTCTCCTGCTTGGCAGGTGGATTCTTTACCTGAGCTACCTGGAAAGCCCCCTGGTATACAGGAGGCGCTCACTAAATGCAAATTCCTTTCCTCTGTTGTACTTGGACATTCTCTAGGGGGGATACAGCCAATAGGAATGAATATTTGCTTTTCTTTAGAAGGGATGATTCTTGGTAATTCTCTGGTGGTCTAATGGTTAGGATTCTGCACTTTCACTGCCAGGGGCTGGATTCCATCCTTGGTCAGGGAACTAAGATTTCAAAAGCTGTGTGACATGGCAAAAAAAAAAAAAAGAGAGAGAGAGATAGAGAGATAGAGAGAGAGAGAGAGAGATGATTTTCTTTAAATCGTCTGATGTGAGGTTTGGAAGATAATCAGATGCATACCGGCCACCTGAAGTTAATACCAGTCATCTTCCCCCTTCAGAGTCAATGTCAACAAGTCAGAAAGCTATGCCAGTGCCAGCGGTTGTGGAGAAGGCCAAGGAAGGAAGACCAGCAACCTGGGACAGCTGAATCCCAGCCTGACTCTCAGCCCAAAAAGGAAAGTGCTTTCTGTATGGCTATTGCCATTTGCCTGGAGAAAATGGGGTTCATGTATAAATTCTGGGAGACAGGGAGCTGCTTTAGTTGTGAAGCAAATGTGGGTAATTCTTTTATGTGTCAGGAAATGGGCAGGTACAATATTGCTATAATGCAATAGGGTACTTACTGAAAATACCTACTTCTGGGGATCAGATATAATGAATCAGAATGGCTAGAGTGGGACCAGGAATCTTATGATAGACTTTTAAAGTAGAGGTAGATTTACTATGAAATTAATGAAGCTTAAATTCAGGACCCATGGGACCTGCACACAGGCCTTGTATCCAATTTTGTACTTTTTATAGTTGTGCTTTTTATTTAAAAAAATCATCCCTGAAATTGCTAACAGCTACAGAGCCCACAATTTATGTCTCCAAAGGCTGGATACAGCTTCTGAATATAAGAAATTGATGGGTGCCCTCTCTACATCTACAAAAACATAATGAAGCAAAGAGACGAGGTCTCCAATACTTTTTACATTAAAGAGGGTGGCTGTTTTTGTAGAATTACAGCACTGAAAATGAGTCTCAAAGATTATCTAGTCCAGGGTGGGACACATGCTACCACTCTTTTAATTCCATGTTAACCGAAAATATCAATAATCCAGGGACCTCCCTGGTGGTCCAGTGGTTGGGATTCCAAGCTTCCAATTTGGGGAGGGGCGTGAGTTCAATCCCTGGCCAAGGAACTAAGACCCAAAATGCCACACAGCACAGCCAAAAAATAAATAAAATAACAATAAGAATAATAAAATAACTTTAAAAGAAATTTTACTAAAAAGCTTCTATGTGCCAAGTTTCCTCTGTTCAAGAGGTTTACAGTCTATGTTCTAAACAGTTAAGAATTTAGAAAACACATATAAAATCAGATGGGGAATGGATCAGGTATAATAAGAGCGTAATGGGATTAGTAAAAAATACTTGGTCCATGGGCTTCCCTGGTGGTCTAGTGGTAAAGAATCCACCTGCCAATGCAGGGGGCACAGGTTCAATCCTTGGTCCAGGAGGTTTCCACTCGCCACGGGGCAACTAAGCCTGTGCACAACTACTGAGGCTGTGCTCTAGGGCCGCTTCTCTTCCGCAACAAGAGAAGCCTGTGCATTGCAGCTAGAAAGAGCCCGTGCACAGCAATGAAGACCCAGTGCAGCCAAAACTAAATTCAAAAATAAATTAAATATTATATTAAAAATAAATATTTTTTAATTACAAAAAAATAAATATCTGGGTACACATTGCCCCAGATCTCTGTAGTGGTGGTTTAGTCACTAAGTCATGTTGACTCAGGTCTCTGCCTCTTCTCAAACACAGTGAGATTGTTCGGGCTGGATTCCAGGAATGAAGTAGAATTCCTGTGCATCTGGGGTCCAAAATAGCTGCACATCCAGGGCCCTTTCCACTCAAGGCAAATAGGTCAAGCAAAGGGTGGCTGGGCTGTTTGCTAGGAGGTTACAGATTCCAAAAACTAGCTTCTCATACATAAGTGCACCTTGGTGATACTTTCTCAGTTTAAGCACAATAACTTTCCCTAAGATTAATGGGTAACAGAGGCAAAATGATGTGTCCTTGGAATTTTATGGGGTTCTGTACTAAGCCATCTCTTTGTTGGTCCATAAAGAAATACCTATTTGTGTCCTTTATTTTTCATATTTGATTTCAATCCACAGGTTGGACAAGATGCTCCCAGTTCATCAAGTCCCAAGAAAGCTGTAGAGATCACCGTGGTTCACCAGACATACTTCTGAAAAGTTCTGCTCTGCCTCACATGTTGGAAGAAGGATAGTACGCTGTCTTCTCCCTACTATTAAATCAATATGGGCAGATTCTTGCCAATTTTACCCTCCTATCTTCAGCAGGAACATTACGATCAGACAGCAATGCCAGGTCAGTGAGGAGAAAGCCCGGACTTACAGTCAGAGTTACTCTAATGTCTTTGCTACTGACTCAGCCACAAGCCTTTGAAATTCACTTGGAACTCAAACGAAAAATGGGTATTTTTTCATCTCATCAAATGAAAACAACAGGTCTTCCCTCTAAGCGCTATATGAATGGACACATTGCTCTCTCTGACAAAAGGTTTAAACACAATCTCCGAGGAACTGAGCAGAGCAGCCCCCGGTGTGGCAGAGTGACCTCAGCTGACCTCACTTGCCCCGGCTCTCAGCCAGCTGAGGGTGGGGCTCCTGTTTTCCCTCCGGCATTCACTGGGCTTTAAACCTCTGCCCCAGCTCTCCACAGGCTGGGGAAGGGAACGTGACCCCGAGCATTCCAAAGGGCCTCCTCATGACTCATCCCCAAGGGCATACAAATAGGACTCAGACAAGATCTCTCGATAATGCAGAATTCCTGATGTGGAATTATACTCTACCATCAGGGTGAGCTGCAGACATTCACAAGCAATCCAGAGCAATGCAATTATGATGTTCTTTCTCACAGAGGCATGGCTCAGAGTCAAGCCTGACCTCACTAAGAGTTTAGTGAGAAAGTGAAAAGGCTGATTTTTTAAAAAATAAATACTTAACGCAACATTTATTGTATTTCTTACCTGTTGTATCTTCCTTTCCCTTACTTCAGCTAAGAGATAGTTCAAGAAAGGCTCAGTTTATATGGAACGTCCCTGGTGCTCCAGTGGTTAAGAATCCACCTTCCAATGCAGGGGACGCCAGTTCAATCCTTGGCTGAGGAACTAAGTAAGATTCTACATGCCTCAGGGCAACTAAGCCTGTGTCCCAAAACCAGGGAGCCCGCCACACCACAACTACTGAGCCTGATCTCTGAGTCCAGGAGCCACAACTTGAGACAAGCTGTGTGCCATGCCAAAGAGCATGTGTGCCTCAATGTAGCCAAAATAAAAAGGCTCAGTTTATAGAATTTACTATGAAATTCGATTTTCACTTATACATTGTAATTTAAGTATTCATGAAACTCACAACTGTGGGCTACAGTGCGTATGAGTTTTGACAATAAAACGCAACATAAACAATCTATTTTGTACAGCAAAGGATATTCTATTTATTTTACCATTAAAAATTGTTCTATTCAAGAGATTTTCTAAAAAACTGTCACCTAACGTATCAATACTTTCAATGTTAAGATAGCTGTGTATTACCTAACAATGAATTTTTGCAATGACTAACCTTACAAATTCAAAATTACAAAAGTCAAATTCGTGCTCTAAAAACTGCATTTTGGTAAATGCTTTTTTTATGATGGTACAAGACAGCTGACCTTAAAACAGAGTTTAGGTGAAAAGAGAACTGGCAGAAGGGATAAGAAGGGTGTTGTCCTGCTTCTTTTCCTTTTATTTTACTATTTTTTAAATATTTTTTTGAGTTTTATTTTTCGGCTGCACTGTGCAGTGTGTGGGATCTTAGTTCCCCAACTAGAGATCGAACCCATGCACCCAGCAGTGGAAGCATGGAGCCTTAACCACTGGACAACCAGGGAAGTCCCCTACTATTTATTTTTTTGTCCTGCTTCTTTTCAAGAGTCTGAAACCATTCCATTTCATTTTAGTGAAATGTACCTGCACCTAGGTAAATTTTTCTTAGTTCTTTGGTAAAAATAAAAAATAAAAACACATACAAATCATACCCTTCTTTTTTCACTTCCAGTACTGTCCAAAAAGGTATAGTATCTAGCCTTAAGCCCTGATCTGATACTCAAGCTGAGCCTTGAAGAGATGGAACCAAGCTGGGAAGACGCTAGTTTTCAAGGAAGCCCTAGAGATCCTGTGCTTGTCTGCTCAGCCACGTCTGATTCTTTGTGACCTTCTGGATTGTAGCCCGCCAGGCTCCTCTGTCCATGGGGATTCTCCAGGCAGGAATATTGGCGTGAAAAATTAAAAAAGAATACTGGAAGAAATACATTTCCTCCTCCAGGGGATCTTTCCGATTCAGGGTTTAAACCTGCACTCCCCTGTATCTCCAGCACTGCAGGCAGATTATTTACCACTGGGGCCATTGGGGGAAGCCCAGAGATCCTGCAGATGCCCTAAAGTTCCATAGAGCATTCTCTGAAAATAATCTGGGAGAGAGGATAGGGCACAGGGGCTGGCATTGGAATAGATGAGTATTGCCCTCCACTGGTGCACATCACCACCTCCAGTTTATCCTGCCATCTGTGGCTCAGTCTAACCAGGAAGTAGGGTGGGGGAAGAAGCTTGCTCCTTCCCAAGACCACTGGGGAGGATGATCAAAAGCATTCCATGCTTCAAGCTTTTGGTCGAGGGCTGATGCCTACAGTCTTCTCCACCTTCCCAGGCTTATCCACCACAGAAAGTGCTTTCATCCAGAAACAGGTGATAAAACTTGCAGCAAAGTCTATGCTCATTAGCTCTTCTGTCAGAATATAATGTAGGAAACATGTATAGTGACTTTTCTTTATAGAGATTCACTGATGGAATCAAAATTGTTTACACTGCTTTGGGGACTTGTTTCCCCAGACAAAGAAAGGTCCCTCTGAAGATTTTCTTTTTTTTTTTCCTCTGAGGATTTTCTGACTGCCTAATCAGTTACCAATTTTCAGTCTCCTATTCTCTTACCACTGGGGATCTTTGAAAACCAAAAGATAGGGGAGAGAGAGGAAGGGAAGGGAGAATACTCAGGCGGACCTTGGGATGTGACCTGTATTCTGCAGATCGCTTCACAGTGGGGCACAAGTCTTCCTTGTCACCATGACAGGCTTGGCTATAAACGCAACTTGATAAAATGCCATTTCTATGGGGAGCCAATTACTCCTCTGGAAGTGACTATTACTACCATATTTCCAGTTAGTACAAGTGTTGTGTTTTTTTCAAGTCATAGGCTAGACAGGCCTTAAAGTCATTCCACCTTTTTTAAGAATCTGAGTCATCCCAATGTTTTTTTGTTTGTTTGTTTTTACTTTTTGGCTATGCTGGGTCTTAGTTGAGGCATGTGGCCTCTTTAGTTGTGGCATGTGGGATCTAGTTTCCTGACTGGGGATCAAACCTGGGCCCCTTGCATTGGGAATGCAGAATCAGCCACTAGACCACCGGGGAAACCCCTCAGCACTTTTTGATAAGCCTAATGATGGCAGTTGCTTCTGGCAGAGAAAACACATTCACAGACATCTCCAATTTAACTTTTGCTGCCACTGCTAAAGGACGTCAAGTAAATAGTTGTATTTCTGCATGTGTGCATGACTTTATTCAATATAAGCACTTAAAATATACAATTGTATACCTTGGTTTTTCCATTTCTTCATTTATAAAGATATACCTGTGATTTCAAAAATCAGTGATCTAGGAATCTTTGGACCTCTGACAGGCCTGAGCAGGCCACTAGCACTCCTCTTTCTCTGCACCCCAAGGCTAGTCCAAGGGGTTACTTATCAGAGAGGGACATAAGGGGGTTCTAGCCCTGTACATTTCCCCCCCTCCCAAGACCTTTCTCTTATTTTGGAAACTTCTTAAGCACAGTCCAGTAGATTCTGATCTAAAGCACTTTTCTTAGGTCATGCCCCAAACTAGCCATTTTCCAGGACTTCCTTGGTGGTTCAGTGGTTGAGACTCTGAGATGCCACTGTAAGGGGCATAGGTTCAACCCCTGGCTGGGGAACTAAGATCCTACATATTGTGCAGCGTGGTGCCCCCCAAATAATAAATCTGTTTAAAAAAAAATCTACAAAACTAGCCATTTTCCAAGGAAGAGTTGCTATTAATATATGCACCTTTTTTCTTGGCCACACCACGTGGCATGTCAGATCTTGGTTCCCCAACCAGGTATGGAACCATGTCCCCTGCAGTGGAAGCGCTGAGTCTTAACCACTGAGCCGCCAGAGTAGTCCCCGCTGTATGGACTCATGACTAATGGCCAGAAACCCTTCTTTGTTTTGACCTGTTCAGGTTGATGGTCTCATGGTTCCTCCTCCCGGACACTCCTCTCCTGCCTCCATCCTTCCCCTGCATTCTCAGAGAGGATTCCTTTCCAAGGTCACACCATGGCCATCGTGCTGCCTTGGGCTGCTCTTTATCCTTTGATGCACACTTCCCAGTTCTTCTATTTGAAGCCTATTGTGTTTGTATTAACTTGTTGCTCTTTTTGTTTAGTCACTAAGTCCGACTCTTCTGCAACCCTAAGCACTGTACCCAGCCAGGCTTCTCTGCCCATGGGATTCTCCAGGCAAGAATACTGGAGTGGGTAGCCATTTCCTTCTCCAGGGGATCTTCTCAACCCAGGGATCGAACCCTCATCTCCTGCATTGCCAGGAGGATTTTTACCACTGAGCCACCTGGGAAACCCCGTGTTAACTTGTGTGTCTCTGTATTACCTCGTATCCGACAAAGCACCATGATCATAGTACACATTCAAAGAAATTGTTGACAAAGCCACACCACTAAATGGATAGCTGAGGGTAGCATAACTGACTTTTTATTAATAGAAGAAAATGAGGTAACCTTTACTTTTACATCAAAGTTGCTATTGGTCACCAGATGGATGCAAACCAACGAGGGCCCAACCTGCAATTGTTGGTTTAACACTTGAATTCATCTTTCTAGACTTACAATCTTTTAAAAAAAAATATATATATATATTCTTTAAAATATTTATTTTTATTCATTTATTTGGCTGTGCCGGGTCTTAGTTGCAGCACATGGGATCTTTAGTTGTGGCATGTGAACTCTTAGTTTCAGCATGTGGGATCTAGTTCCCTGACCAGGGATTGAACCTGGGTCCCCTGTACTGGGAGCATGGAGTCTTAGTCGCCAGAACACCAGGAAATTTCCTAGACTCACAGTCTTTTATCTCATGCTCCTTTGTCTCTTTATATCTTTCTTTCCCTGCTCCTTCTTCCAGCACTTTTCTTTTTCCTTTTCTGTGTCACCTAATATTAAAAGTTTCTCTTAATCTGCACTGCTAGGGAATTTGATTCCATGTCTATAGTACATGAGTTTCAGTCTCCAGAAGACTTTTCACAGGCTGACCCTCCCTTACATGCTATACCTTGGTCTGTACTACCCACTCCAGTATTCTTGCCTGGAGAATTCCATGGACAGAGGAGCCTGGTGAGCTTCAGTCCGTGGGGTTGCTGAGTTCGACATGACTGAGCGACTAACACAACACAACACACACACACACTTTCACCAGACTCATAAATTTGTGCCATCCAGTGGTTCAAGTTGCTAATATCATCCTCTGAAAAAAGCAGTGTGTATAAATGATTATACAACCTCAGATATGCAAATGATACCACTCTAATGGCAGAAAGTGAAGAGGATCTAAAAGCCTCTTGATGAGGGTGAAAGAGGGGAGTGAAAAATCTGGCTTAAAACTGAACATTCAAAAAACTAAGATCATAGTATCCAATCCCATTACTTCAATACAAACAGAGGGGAAAAAGCAGAAACAGTGACAGATTTTGTTTTCCTGGGCTCCAAAATCACTGCGGATGGTGACCACAGCCATGAAATTTTAAAAGTCACTTGCTCCTTGTAAGAAAAGCTATGACAAACCTAGACAGCATGTTAAAAAGCAGAGACATCACTTTGCAGACAAAGACCCATATAGTCAAAGCTATGGTTTTTCCAGTAGTCATGTATGGATGTTAGTTCCACTTCCTCCCTAATTTGGAAATCTCAGACTTAAAAATTTTTGCCAATGGATGACTGTAGTCTCTTTATTATTGCTCCTATGTGCATCTGTCTGCTTAACAGTGAGGTTGAGCATCTTTCTATATATTTACTTGCCCTCAGGTTTTCTCTTGCTTGCTTATATCCTCTCCTTTTTCTTCTGTTGTGTTGTTGTTTTTTTTAATTGAGTCATAGAAGTCCTGTATTTCTGGCTATATTTTGGGATACTAATCCTCTGTCTGTGAAACATGGCATAATCAAAAGTCCATTTCTAATTTAAAACAATCCTCCATGCAGAGTTACACATATTAATAAATAAATACGTGTCAGGCTCTGGAGCTCTGGGAATCCCATCTGGCTCCAAGATTCTGTTTTCATTTTTACTTCTGCATTTAAAAAGCTATTGGTTTGCAGCAACATGGATGACCTAGACATTGTCATACTGAGTGAATGAAGTCAGACAGAGAGAGGGAAATATCAGGTCATGTGACATCCTTTATATGTGGAATCTAAAGAAATGAAACAAATGAACTTATTTACAAAGCAGAAACAAGCTCACAGACTTAGATAACAGACTTACAGTTACTAGGGGGAAGGATGGGAGGAAGGGATAGTTAGGGAGTTTGGGATGGACGTGTGCACATTGCTATATTTAAAATGGATAACCAACAAGAACCTCCTGTGTAGCACAGGGAAGTCTGCTCAATGTTCTGTGGCAGCCCGGATGGGAGGGGAGTTTGGGAGAGAGTGGATACATGTGTATGTGTGGCTGAGTCCCTTCGCCGTCCACCTGAAACCATCGCAACAGTGTTAACCAGCTATACTCCAATATAAAACACATTTTTTTAATTAAAAATTTTTTTTAAAAGCTATTGATGCTTATGTTTTGAAATCCCACAAAACTGAACATATTCCTTGGAAGGACCTCAAGAATGCCCACCTTGAAGGACTCTGCTTTGCCAGCACATCTGTGACAAAATAAGGCAGCTGGATCGTCAGCCTGCCTCAACTCTATTCAGTTCTTCACAGCACACAGAGAAAAGGGCAGCTCTCAAAAAACTACTAGTATCTGCCATTGTCTTATTCTGAAATTAAACCAGCTAAGTAACACACAGGTTCAATTCCAGAGTGATTTATTCAGATATTGCTTTCCGAGGCATTTATAATGACTCCATAGTATTGAAAAGAAATGCAACCTGTAGCAATATCTAAACTCCTGGGCCTATTTCACACTAAAAAGCACTGAGCTCCCAAAGTGAGCCATAAAGCACCTTTGCCTAACATTTTTATTTGTCTAAGCATGGGGAAGATGAGCTATGACAGAATAGACAGCCCATGTGCCAAAGCAACATCACATTAGAGAATTCTCTCTGGCCTTCTCTCCTCTCTGTTGTGGAATCACCACTGTTTACCCTTCCAGCTCTCTTCTGATCTAAAAGAAAATCACCTGCTTCTCATACCTATACTTCCCATGAAATCACTCCAATGTGCTTGTTCTTCCTAGTGGATTAATTTTAAGACTTTTACCTCTAACAGACAGCTTCCCAGGTGGTTCTAGTGGTAAAGAATCCGCCTGCCAATGCAAGAGACGCAGATTCCACCCCTGGGTTGAGAAGATTCCTTGCAGTAGAAAATAGCACCCCACTCCGGTATTCCCTGGAAAATTCCATGGGCAGAGAAGGCTGGCAGGCTACAGTCCATGGGGCCTCAAAGAGTCGGGTATGACTGAGTGACTGGGCACATCTCTCACTGAAGATAATAATAATAGGTAACACACAATACACATCTACTATGTAAGAATAAAAGCTGGTCTTCTGCTAAAGTAACACTAGGGAACAGGTGGACTAGGGAGCACCTCCTGGGTCTGAACCACCACAGCCTTTCAGAGGCCACTCTCACCTGTCTCTTCAACTTTAACACAGTTAAAGTCTGGCTCCCCATCCTGCAGCCAGAGTAAACAATCTGCAATGCAAATTAGATCTTTGGTCTTCAGCTAAAAACATCCAGGGACTTTCCACTGCTCTCAGGATAAAACTCCAAATCCTTAACACTGTTGACTGCCCATGTTAATCAACCAAGCCACAATAAGAAAGATTACATTTTAAGAGACTGTCAAGGCCATCCATTGTCCAGTCTGCCCCCTTGTCCAGTCTCATCTCCCCTCACTCATTCCTTTACTCCAGCTTCAGCCACAGTGGACGAGTTGCCTTCTTCCTTCCCTTAGGGTCCCCACTGTCCCCTCTGCCTAGAACACTGCTTCCACTCCCTCATCTCACCTTCCCCTTTTTACTATTTGCCTATTGAACACCTACTCAAATTTCAGACACTGGCTTGATTGTTCAGCGGCTAAGTCGTGTCTGACTCTCTGCAACCCCATGGACTGCAGCATGCCAGGTTTCCCTGTCCTCCACTGTCTCCAAGAGTTTGCTCAAACTAGTGATGCCATCCAACAATCTCATCCTCTGTTGCCCACTTCTCCTTCTACCCTCAATCTTTCCCAGCATCAGGATCTTTTCCAATGAGTCGGCTCTTCACATCAGGTGGCCAAAGTACTGGATCTTCAGTTTCAGCATCGGTCCTTTCAATGACTATTCAGGGTTGATTTCCTTCAGGATTGACTGGTTTGATCTCCTTGCAGTCCAAGGGGCTCTCAAGAGTCTTCCCCAACACCACAGTTCAAAAGCATCAATTTTTCAGCACTCAGGCTTCCTTATGGTCCAACTCTCACATCCATACATGACTACTGGAAAAACCATAGCTTTGACTAGATGGACCTTTGTTAGCAAGGTGACGTCTCTGCTTTTTAAAACACTGTCTAGGTTTGTCATAGCTCTTCTGCCAAGGAGCAAGCATCTTTTAATTTCATGGATAGATGGAATCTCGTTAATAGAGTCCCCCTTGGGACTTCCCTGGTGGTCCAGTGGTTAGGACTCCACGCTTTCACTGCAGTTCAATCTCTGGTCGGGATACTAAGATTCAAAATACTAAGATTCAAAAGTTTTGCAATGCAGCCAAAAAAAAAAAAAATAGAGCCCTCCTTGATCTCCCAAACTCCACCCGGTTCTCTTAATATCTGCCCCCCTCCTGCTTTTTGGGGGGCTGTGCAGGCCATAGCTGCGACATGCAGGATCTTATCATTGCAGCCTGTGGGATCTAGCTTCCTGACCTGGAACTGAACGTGCCCCCTGCATTGGGAGCACAGAGTCTTAGCCACTGAATCACCAGTTCCCCATTTCCTTCATGGTATGCATCTGTTTGTAATGATGTATTTCTGTGGCATTTGATTGACATCTCTCTTACAGAAGTAACCTACACTGAGGACCAAGACCAGGTCTGTCTTGCTTGCATTTACCTTCTATCCTTAGGCCTAGGGCTGTGTCTAACACTTAGAGGGGCTTAGTAAATATTAATAACTGCCCTTAATGGAAGAAGAGACACATGGGAATTGAATGGTTTCTCTTCCCTGAATCTCTTTATTTCAAGGATCCCAGATACCAGAAATTTAGAACCCCAATCTCCCCTGTGTCCTTCCTTCTATCACCATGAGTCACTAGTCTGGCCTTCATCTCACTTAAACCTCTTAAGTAGCTACAATTATTACCTGCATTTTATAGAAAACTGATGATCTGAGACTTGCCCAAGGTCACAGAGCCAGTAAGTGGAGACAGCTGGGATTCCAATATAAGTCATTGACCTTAATCTCTATGCTCTTAATCACAATACATAAGCCCCGTCTATTTATATCTTCATTGATATTTCTCTTGGGTGGCTGATCTCTTATCTATTTCCTTATATTAGGGGGATTATTCTTTATGATATGAGTTGCAAACATTCTTTTCCATCTTCTATATATGTTTTGACATTGCTTTAAAGTGTTATGTCGCTCTGCAGAAATTTTGAGTGTTGTGTGGTTAAATTATTAACCTCTCCTTTTATGCCTTCTGCATTCTGGGTCATAGTTAGAAAGATTTTCCTTCCCCACAGTAAGTTATAAAGGAATTTTCTCATATTTTCTTTTACAATTTTAAATTTTTATTTAAATATTTAATCCATTTGGAGTTTATCCTGGTGTGAAATAGAGAAACTGACATTTATTTTTACCCCCGATGGTTGTCCAGTTGTCTACGCCATTTATTGAGTAGTCCATCTTTAGCATATACTAATTCCTGTGTGTATTTTGGTTTACTTCTAGACTGTCCTCTTCCACTAGTATGAGAGTCTATTCACATGCTGGAATAATTGGTACTTTTTCTTTTTGTTCCAGTGGGCACGTTTTAACATTTATCTTTGACTTCTCTGTGGTACTTGGCATCATTGACTAATCCACTTTGAAGTATTCTCAGTGCTATATTGTTAGATTACTGAGTAGGCGTATAAACATGTACTTAGGGCACTAGCAGATCAAGGGCAATGAAATAAACACAGTGAGGATAATCAAAGAGGTCACCATAGAAAAATCAGAACTTTGTTGGACTTCCCTTACACCTATTTTATAGCTTATACTATTTTAAAATATTTGTTTCTTTATTTATTAGCTGTGCCTGGTCTTAGTTGTGGCATTTGGGATTTTTACCTGTGTCATGTGGGATCTAGTTCCCTGATCAGGGATCAAATGTGGGCCCCTGCATTGGGAGCACAGAGTCTTAGCCACTGGACCACCAGGGAAGTCCCTAAAGCTTATACATTTTTTTTTACAGATTTATTTATTTAGGCCATGTCACGTGGCTTGCAGGATCTGTTTCCTGACCAGGGATTGAACTCTGGGCCATGGCGGTGAAAGCACTGTGTCCTAATATTTTAATTTTAAATTACATGGGAAGCACTATATTTTCAGTTATTTAGAGCCTACATGGTCTTTTTAAAATTAATAATTAACTAATTAATTTGACTGGGTTGGGTCTTAGTTGTGTCATGTGGGATCTTTCATGGCAGTGCATGGACTTTATAGTTGCGGCTTGGCCTTAGTTGCCCCGAGGCATGTGGGGTCTAAGTTCCCTAACTAGGGATCAAATCCATGTCCCCTTCATTGCAAGGTGGATTCTTAACCACTGGACCACCAGGGAAGTCCCTAGAGCCTAGAGGGTCTTAATGCTCTTCTGACTGCCTCCCACTGCCCATCTTTACTATCACTCCTCTCTCTTCAATCTACTTCTCCCTTTCTAGACTATGGGCTCTTCCTCTGTGTCTTTCCTGTCATTGTCATTCAAGTTTCTACTCTTCACCTTTCTTTTCTCTTTTTCTATTCAATGAGCTCAGACAATCTCATCCTCTCCCATGACTTCAAAATCCCCAAATCTGTGCTGATTTCCTAATCGGTGTCTCTGACCCAGATCTCTCCTTTAGCTTCTTATTTTTAATTTATTTTTGGTTGCACTGGGTCTTCGTTCCTGTGCGTGGGCTTTCTCAAATTGCAGCGGGCGGGGACTACATGCTAGCTGCAGTCGCAGACTTCTCACTGCAGTGGCTTCTCCCGCTGCGGAGCGCAGGCTCTCGGCACAAGGGCTTCAGCAGCTGCAGCTTGTGGGCTCTGGGGCACTGGCACAGTAGTTGTGGCACATACGCTTAGTTGCTCTGAGGCTTGAGGACTCTTTCCGGACCAGGGATTGAACCCACGTTCCCTGTACTGGGAGACGGACACTTAACCTCTGGACTACCAGGGAAGTCCTCTCGTTTAACTTCTGAATCTGCCTACTGAACATCACCTGTACAACCTGCAAACGCCTCAAACTCAGAGTCTACAGAACAAACCTGCCCTTCCCCCTTTGTGTCTGCTTGCCCTGTGGTCCCTCTCTTGATGAGCAGTGCCATCATCTACCCAGTGACTCAAGCTGGACATTTGAGAGTCATCTTTAACCCTACCAACTTACTTACGCCTCCCCACCCCACACTATTATTATTAATTATTACTGTTTTAGACACAACACTCGACCTGTAGGATTTTAGTTTCCCAACCAGGGATCAGACTTGGGCCCATGGCAGCTGAGAGCACAAAGACCTAGTCACGGAACCACCATGCAATTCCCCTCAGTTACTTCTTAAACACCTTAAATCCATTTACTTTTCCTCATCCCCATTCCAACCATGTTAGTTCAAGTCCTCATCATCTCTTACTTGGACTTCTGAAATTCCTGGTCTTTCCTTTTGCCACCTTTTAGTCCATATCACTGCCAGAGAGCTAGCTCTAAAACCAGACTAGTTATTACCACTCCCCAACTCAAAATACCCTATTGGCTCACCACAGCCTCTGGAGCAAGACCCGAAGCCTGCTCTGGTCTGACCCCTGTCTACCTTGCGACTTCACAGTCAATAGCTCTCCTTTCTTGCTCTCTGTACTCCAGTCACAGACCAAACTGATCGTGCTATCTCATGCTTCTTTGGATAATCTGATCTGTTTGGAATTTCCTTCCCATTCTTCTCTAAGACTTAACTCATCACTTCCCAGACACCTAGCCCTTAATTCTCCCTAGGATTGGCCGATCTCTTCTTGGAGCCCTCAGGGTACTAGCATATCACTGTTACAGCACATATTACTTTGTGTTGTAACTATCTGCTGCCCATCTCTCCACTGGACACCGAGCTTCTTTTCGAGGGCAGAGCCTGTTTTATTGTGTGTGTGTGTGTGTGTGTTTAGTCGCTCAGTCACTCTTCTGCAACTCCAAGGACTGTAGTCCACCAGGCTCCTCTGTCCATGTGCTTCTCCAGGCAAGAATACTGGAGTGGGTTGCCATGCCCTCCTCCAGGGGATCTTTCCCACCCAGGGATCAAATCTGTGTCTCTTAAGTCTCCTGCATTGGTAGCTGGGTTCTTTATCACTAGCGCCACCTGGGAGGCCTATATATATATATATATATAAATATATATATATATATATAAAAGCTTAAAATTTGTTGGCTAAGACTCTCTTCCTTGAATGGACAGAAGAAAATCAGCTTCAACAGGTTCCAGTTCTTCCATTATTAACTAATCCCTCCCTCTTGAAGGCTGACTTCTTCTCCCTTTGGACGTATGTACATATTCCATATTTCTAAAGAGCCATTCTTTCCTAAAAAAAAAAAATAGACATATCTCTGCTGGGATGCATCACCTTCTGAGCTTGTATAAAATCTAGAGGCTGGTAACAGAAGTCTGAACCACTACTACGCTGCCTGCTTCCATTCTCTGAGCATCAATTTCTGCACCACTGAAAATGGGAGTAACAACACCTCACTTAAGAGATTTTTAAGGACTGAAATGAGAAAGCATATACAAAGAACCTTGCACTGTGTGTGTGCTAAGTCGTGTCTGACTCCTTATGACCCCACAGACTGTAGCCCATCAGGCTCCTCTGTTCATGGAATTTTCCAGGCAAGAATCCTGGAATGGGTTGCCATTTCCTACTCCAGGGGATCTTCCTGACCCGGGGATTGAACTCACATCTCTTGGGTCTCCTGCATTGGCAGGCAGGTTCTTTACCACTAGTGCCACCAGAGAAGCCCACAAAGAACCTTGCAAAGTAGCTATTTTTAGTGTCAGGTCGGGAGACAATACTGCTGTGTCATTTTGAAGAGTATGTGTGTGTACGAGCGCATGATTTAACAGTAAAGTGCTTCAGGGGAAACTGCTGTCCTTGGCATGATTATAGATGCCAGAAAATTAATAAAGTGAGCAAACACTAAAAGACGTGTTTGGCTGCATAAAAACAACTGGTTAGATCATTTATGTAAACAGCTTAACATTTAAGGTTTAATTATCACGCAGCACAATAACAATTATATATATCATTAAATATGCATCAGATTAACCTTGTGAGTTTTATTTGATTACAGTAGTACTCTCTAGAACATTTTTATAGTTAATTGCTTATAATGCATAAGTCTGTTCACTATTTACATCAATTAAATGAGACAGAGCTCCTGAGTGTGTCCTACATTTGAGGTAAGCCTGGATTGTCTATCCTTGATTGCAACTATACATTTGCCCTATGACCTGCAAAATAACGTACACCTTCTTTACTTTTGTATAGTGAAGAAGATGCTAAAGAAGAAGGCAGCGAGACTTCCTTGGTGGCCCAGTGGTTAAGAATCCACCTGCCAAAGCAGGGGACACAGGTTCGACCCCTGGTCCAGGAAGATTCCATATGCCTCGGGGCAACTAAGCCCATGCACAACAACTATGGAGCCTTTACTCTAGAGCCTGAGAGCCGCAACTACTCAGCCTAGGTGACACAACTATTGAAGCCTGCGAGCTCTAGAGCTCATGCTCTGCAACCAAAGAAGCCACCACAATGAGAAGCCAGCACACCGCAACTAGAGAGTAGCCCCTGCTCTCCACAAGTAGAGAAAGCCTATGTGCAACAACAAAGACTCAGTGCAGCCAAAGCAAATGAATAATAACTTTTAAAAAAGGGCTTCCCTGATAGCTCAATTGGTAAAGAATCTGCCTGTAATGCAGGAGACCCTGGTTTGATTCCTGGGTTGGGAAGATCTGCTATTCTTGGGCTTCCCTTGTGGCTCAGCTGGTAAAGAATCTGCCTGCAATGCAGGAGACCTGGGTTGGATCCCTAGGTTAGGCAGCTCCCCTGGAGAAGGGAAAGGCTTAAAAAAGTCAAACTCATTACTAAATTGTTTTAAAAGAAAAAGAAGCAGGCAGCAAAAGAAAATTCTGTTTAATTGCTCAGTGTTTAAGAAACCTACAGGTTTCCAGTAGATAGTTCTTTGATTCAAATAACAAAAATATTCCAATGCTGACCACTAGCCAACATAGCCTAAAATAATTTCTAAGCAAGTCCCAAGGTCATACAATGGAGCACTTTTGGAATTAAAATTAAAACCACAATTATAATTTATTTGACCCCCACCATGAAATAGGTACTATACATACACCATCTTATCCTCATAAAAGTCTTATAAATTAGGTATTATTTTCTTTTTATGTATGAGGAGAAAAGAGGCACAGAAAGGTAATAATTTGCCTAAATGCTTGAAGGTTGTCAAAGGTGGAACAGGATTCAAATTCAGGAAAGGCTTCTTTTCCTGAAGCCTTCTTTCAAACTACATACCTTTTCAATTATATTAATTGGTTTCTAACAATTCATGTTTCAAACATTTACCTGTTTGTTGCAAAAGAGTATAGACTGCCTGTCATCAAATTACACAGAACACTTTAGGAGTCTGTTTGGAAAGCCAAAAGTCGGAGGCCTTGTCCATCAGGCTGAAAGGCATGCAGCTAGGCTGCCTAGTAGGCATTTAAAATTTTCCAGGTAAACAGGAGTCATTCAGCAATAAGACATTCCTGATTCACCTAACTTTTTAGATCCTACCCCAGACCTGCTGTTCCAAGAGACAGACATCCTATGCGTTGCAGAGATCAAAAAGAAGACAGGGAGGGAACTGCCTGCCAGTCCAAGGCTTAGGACTTGGCACTCTCACTGCCAGGGCCCTGGTTCCATCCCTGACAGGAGAAAACACTGTAATTTAACTATACTTCAATAAAAGTAAATTTAAAAAAAAAAAAGGGACTTCCCCAGTGGTCCAATGGTTAAGAATCCGCCTGTCAAGGCAAGGGATGCAGGTTCAATCCCTGGTCCTGGTAGATCCCACATGCTGTGAAACAAGCCCGTGTGCCGCAGCTATTGAAGCCCTTGAGCCCTAGAGCCTGTACTCCATAACCACAGAAGTCACCGCAGTGAGAAGCCTGTGCACTGCAACAAACAGAATCCTCCACTCTCTGCAGCTACAGAAAACCCACCCAAAGCAACCAAAACCCAGCGCAGCCACAAAGAAATAAATAATTTAAAAATCAATTAATTTAAAAAAACCAAAAAAAGCAATCTAGGAACCTTCTAGAAGGAATACTATTATTCCCTAACTCCTTTGACTAGGGTGGCCACAAAAGGAGAAAGATATGGAGGGACGGAGCAAATGAAAACAAGAGGATTGAAACACTCCTGAATGGAAGGGGCAGCAACAGAGGCCGAAGAGGCTGGACCAGCCCTGAGCTGGGCCGTGGCGGAGTCAGTTTTTTGTTGTTGTTGTTGTTCAGTTGTGAAGTCGTGTCCAACTCTTTGTGACCCCACGGACTGCAGCACGCTAGGCTCCTAGTGTGTGGACTCAAAGAGCTGAGCGCTAAGGAGCTGCAATCCCTGGGCTCAGGCCTTTGGTGGAGTGGAGCCGTCTCTACTGAGTGCATCACAGGAAACTCCTTGTCTTTAAGAGACCTTGTATTTGGCACAGAGCTCTGCTCCCAGAACTAAATCTCTGGCTAATTTACATTGACCAGGGTTATCTGAGTTTAAAGGGAAGGAAGTTGAAATGGGGAAAGCATGGCTAGATTTTTAGATGTTCTGTTTTTATCTATTTGTATAGCACAGTACAAACAGCCACCTAAGATACAGGAAAAATAAATAAAAGAGATCAAGTTTCCAGTCTTTCAGCACTCACGACAAGGTAACTAGAAATGACAGATCATCATTTTCGTAGGGAGGAAGGCTCAGAAACTGCACTTCGGATTCTAACCACTGTGATTAAGTGGAGGGAGAGGAGTTTTCGGCAGATTTTGGACTCAATCGATGGTAGCCACGTTACAGAGCCTGATGGGAGGATGGAATTTTCCTTGTTGGGATTTGAGTTCAAAAGTCAACCTCCTCAGTTAGTGAAGAATGGAAGGGCTTGGAGAAGGTGCTATTAGTCTGTCCTGAAGGTCACTCTTTAAAAATATTAGTTCAACAGGGACTGGTCTTAATATTGTTAATGTAACTTTCTGTCTTCAAGAGGACAAGAGTTGTTTTTTTCAGGTTCGTTGGCAGACAATGCTTAGTGAGGGGGCAACAAGGTACTGAGCTCTCTCTCCCAGGACAGGTTAAACAGACGGTGCACTGGGACGCATGTAAGAGGGGTACTAGATCCAGACTTGGGGAGGTCAGAAGAGATGTACCTGAGGAAGTGAAGTCTAAGTTGAAGTGAAGGTACCTTAGCAAAGGAAACTTGGAAGTAGTGCCTAGGGGCAAAAGGAGGTACTTCTACCTGGTGGGAGAATGAAGAGTAAGATGGGGGCAAAAATGACAAAGAAAGAGAAAGACGTTGGACCCTGAAGGGTCTTCTTCAAAGAGTGACCATATAATTTACTGTACAAACAGAGACACTTCTAAGAGTGAAATGCAACCTCACTAATTATACGGGGACAATAGGTTTAAACCAGGACTGTTCCGAGCAAATAGGGACTTATCACCCTACTCAGACAGAGGTCATGTTCAGGTGCCTGGCCCTCTGGTGAAAGCATAAACTAGACATTTCCTCTTTTTACCTTACACAATCTTTCTTTTGCCTGAGGACTTCACACATGCCTTTGCTTTTACCTGCTCATTTTGCAAATATTTGTCCAGGAGGTTCTTCTGGGTACTGAGCTTACAAAGAAAACCTATATCCAAAGAAACAGTTCTAATACAGTTAAACCACTTTAGCCCTGGTCTCTCCTCTTAGCTTCAAACTTATTTATATCATTTCCATATGCAGGTTGCAAAGCAGATCTGAAACAGAATCTTTCATTTCTCCTCTAAATTTGTGTTCCTCATGTTATAACTGATGCCACTGCAATGCTGAAGGCAGAAACTGAGAAAAGCACTGCTTTCATCCCTGTTATCCTTCCCCTCACTATGCATTTTTAATTTCTCCACATCTTTCTTAAGCACAATGACTAAATTGGGGCTTAGAATTCTAATGGGGGCCTAACATCAATTGAAGAGGAAGGGTAATTTCCAGGTGCTTGAATGCTGTGTTTCTAATGAATAGATCCCTGCATCATGTGGGACTGTTTATCCACAACAGTACAACACTGATGACTCATATTCAGTTTGTTGACAATGATGACGTCCAGATCTGGATATACGCCCTAGCCAGTATCAAAAACTTTCAGTTTAGGAGAAAAAAACATGAAGATAAGTCCTAAATGTTTGATGCCAGTTTCTGTTTGTGGAGGTGAGAGTGGTTGTAAAGATGTTGGTGAAACACCAGTACACTGTTAAAAATGGATGATTGAAAGGGCAATTTTAATGCTTCTACTATCTATTTGCCACATAACTGCCAGTGATTCTTTTTAAAACAAATCTGATAAACAATCCGCCTGCAACGTAGGAGACCTGGATTCAATCCCTGGGTTGGGAAGATCCCCTGGAGAAGGGAAAGGTTACCCACTGCAGTATTCTGCCCTAGAGAATCCCAAGAGGTCGCAAGGACTCAGACGGGACTGAGCAACTTTCATTTTCACTAATCCAAGGCTGCAATTAAAACAAATTCGATGATTCCTTTGTTCTCAACCCTTCCATGGTATTCTGTCACATTCTAATAAAATCCAAAGTCCAACGGTGGCTTACCAGATACATGATCTGTCTTCTGCCTATTTCACAATTTCTTTCTCTAATTTCTAGCTTCTTCTCCAACATGCCAAGCAATCTGGGCTATTTTAATTGCCATTTCTTTTCTCCTAGAACAGTTTCTCTCTAGAAATCCACACAGCTACCTCCCTCATTAATTATTAGATTTCAGCTTGTGATGTAGAGGCCTTTCTTGTTTGCCCCATCTAATACAGCATCATCCCATCACTCTTATCCCTTTGTCTTGATTTTTTAAAAAACCTGCCACATTATTGGGCATTAGCTATTACACAGTAATATAGTTTATGTGTTGCTTATTGTCAATCTCCCCCATTATTATATGAGGCAGAAATTTTTATTCACTGCTGAATTCCCAGCATGTACAACAGTGTCTTCTCATTAAATATTTGATTAATGAATGAATAAACAGATTTTCAGGATACAACATATGTAAAACTATTCTATATTTATTGACATGAAGCATATCATGTCAATAATGATATGTCAAAAAATATCTAAAACAGTGTATAGCAAAATGTTAAATTACATGGGGGAAGCTGGTTTTCACATTATTTTTGCTCATGCAAATATTCTTTTTTTTTTTTTTAGAATGAACTTGTATGACTCAGATACTAAAAAAAAAAAAAAGAATAAAGAGGCCACGCTGGCAGAAAGTGTAAATGAATTCTATAAGAGGTTCGGCAAATTTATGAATGAAAGACTTAAACAGATGTAGTAGCATAATGGTTAAGCCCAGCAACTGTTTGAATCCCCTTTCCATACGTGATCTAGCATGTGATCCCAAGTTATTCACAAGGCAGCTTCTAAAGGTTTTCAGCTGGAAAATGGGGATGGTAACAATGAGCGTCTACCCCACAAGGTTGTTTCTGAAGATTAAATGAGACCATGTTTGCAACCTCCTTTGTACAATACCTGGCATGCACTAAATACCCAACAAATGGCAGCTATTACAATAATTAGTAGTAGTAACAAGAGATGTCGGGACATACCTAGCCCTCAAGATTGACATCAGAATGGACCACCACATCCTCTCATCATCGCGCCTCAATCTGGGCCCCTGAAGCCCAAAGAGGGGATGGTTCTTTCCAAAGATGATAATTTCGACGTTCCAGGAGCATCTGAATCAAACGTACCCAGTGTACCCTTAAACCATTCAGGCAGTCTGATTAATCCACGAGCGGCACTGCAAGACCCGGCTTCGAGAGGCCACCCCCGCTCGCCGTCCTTGGGCCCAGGCGCTTAGCCTCGATCTCCTTCGAGGCTGTAACAAGGGTGGGAGTGGGAATGTCAGAAAACACAAAAGCGGGGCAGTACTGGCCCGCTCCGGCTCAGCGCACTTTGGAGCAGATAAAACGGCGGCACCAGCCACCGGCCGGCCTGCGGCGACCAGCAACACGCCCTCGGGAAAGGGTAATTACTGGTCCCACTCAGAACTCGGGCAAGCGGCTCAGAGTCCCAGCCTCTAAGGCCTCTCTGCAAGAGGCCGCGGCGGGGGCGCGGCGAGAGCCCGGGAGCGGGGCCGAGCCAGGGGTGGTGGCAGGCGCGCCACCCGCGACGGGGCTTCGACGGCCGGGGCGGGGCCTGGGCGGAGGCGGCGGGCGCGCGGCCCGCCCGCGCCTGCGCTGCCCGCGGGGAGCGCGCACGCAAAGCTCGGGCGCGCGCACGGCTGGCGTTTCCTCGGCACGGAGGAGGGGGGACGCGCTGAGGTGAGGCACGATGCGCTGCGGGGCGGTTGGCCGCGGGCCGTGAGTCCCACTCGCGGGACGAGGTGGGAGGCAGGGACTGCGAGGGGCGGCCAGGTTGCGGGAGGGCTGCGGGCTGCGGGCCCTGGCGGCTTCGGGGGCGAGAGGGCAGGCGGGCGGGCGTGAGGCGCGGGCTTCGCGGCGCGATGGGGGAGGGCGACACGGACCGGGACTGAGGCCTGGGGCCGCGCCCCGCCTCGAGCCCGGCGCGCCCCGCCCCCTAAACGGCCCGCTGGGTCTCCGCCTCGGCATTCCTGTCGCTGCTGTGGTGGAGTGCGAAATCCCGTTCTCAACAAAGGGCTGACGTGACCCCTTGTTTTCAGATAGGCCTTCCAAGTAGATATTTTGTGTGTATAGAGCTGAGGTCGTCTGAGTCTCCAGTAAAATGACGCCCGAGGTCACATAGTTAATGGGGACCAAGTGAGGCTTCGAATCTTGTCTGCGAATCTCTTCCAAGCCTGCCCCTGTCCTCAGTACCACACCGAGGAGGAAAGGCTCTTCACGCCCCTTTCCTCCTCCTCCCAGTAACTACTTGAACTTTGGCAAATGTTAACTTGGAGGTAGCATCCACCCTTTCATGGATGTTAGCGTCAGTAATGTCTCCAGTGAGAAGAACGGAGTGGAGAAAGAATATTCTGCTTACTGCAATCTTGTGCTTACAACATGGAGCATTTATGAGGCTATGTACCTCCTTTAGTTCCCCATCTCTATTAATCTCTGTTGAAGTGACGCTGCTGTTAACTAACTGTAAGACATTGTGCGAATAATCTTTCAGGGCTTCTTTCCCTCCTTGAAAAAGTTCCATGCCAAAAAAAAAAAAAACACGAAGAAGTTCCATGCCTCAGAAGATTGTAAGGATTCACAGATAATCCACACACAGTGGTGCCACAGTGTCTAGCTTATGAGAAAACTTCAATAAATGTTCGCTGTTTGTGGCCCAGACGGTAAAGTACCTGCAGTGCAGGAGATCCGGGTTCAGTCCCTGGGTGGGGAAGGTCCCGTGGAAGGGAATGGCAACCCACTCCAGTATTCCTGCCTGGAAAATCCCATGGACAGAGGAACCTGATGGGCTACAGGCCATGGGGCCGCAGAGTAGGACATGACTGAGCAACTGCCATTATTTTGTTACTGAGTGCATAATACCTCTTACTGAACTCGTGTTTCTTCAAACTCATTTTTTCGGATTTGGAGCAGAGGGAGAACTACTCCGACTCATCCTGAAGGAGACAAGTTCATTGACAGCGTTATCTGAGCGTTGTATACACTTAATGATGACTTATTCTAAGCTAAAACTGTCAGGTGAAAAAAGTCACTGTCGGAGAACTAAAGATAAACTAACCTTTTTGTAGAACTAATATTTATTTGTCCATTGTTGTTGTTTAGTTACTCAGTCGTGGCAGACTCGAACCCATATCTCTGACATTAGCAGGCAGATTCTTTACCATTGAGCCACCTGAGAAGCCCTCATTTGTCCATTACATTTGTGTTTATTGAATTCTTTCTGCTTGGCACTATGTACCAAGTACTTGAAGACAAACAAATTTGTATTTGATGTGGTCCCTGCTTTCGTTAGTTTAGGAGTGGGAAAAATATGCATTCAGAAGTAATTCTCACAAAGAAGAATGTAAACAATGCTGAAGGAAAGAGAGAGAGAAAGAGATAAAAGGCTATGGGAGATTAGAAAGGGGGGATTTTTTTTGGCTTAGGGTGAGATAGGAGTTCATTTATGTCTTCAAAAAGGTGACTTGGTATATTGTACATACCTACTTCCCTAGAAGTCCAATGGCTAAGACTGCGCTCCCAATACAGGGAGCCCAGGTTCGATCCCTAGTCAGGGATCTAGATCCTGCAGGCCTCAACTAAGACCTAACACAATCAAATAAATAAATATAGGGGGGAAAAAGTTCGTTCAAATAATAAATTATAGTGAACAAAATGTATGTTGTAATAGATTGGATTCCTAACTTTTCTAGTAATAGAAGTTCATTCAGATTAAAGTATTATTGGAAAGATAGAGAAATGAGAAAAAAGAAAAAAAGCTTAAACAGTTAGGCCACCCTTGGGGATGGCCTCAAAGAGCCAGATCTCATGGACCAGATTCTTTGGCTAGTGAATGACTGAGCTCCAACTACCCTCTGTCCTTGTGTATCTTACTCAATATTCAGGTTTCTGTAAGACCAGATTGGATTGCTTTAGCTGCTGTGGAGGTGGAGGATAGAGTATTGTGATACACAATCCCACCAAAGCCTTATGAGATGTGGGAGAGTCAGTTTTCCAAAGGATGGAGGGCTAAGGAGAGAAGTGATGCCAGGCAGAGAAAATCAGTTGTTTATTAGAACTGTGTAGCCTTTATAGAGGACTGAGTATGGGCTAGGCACTATGGTATATTATTTATGTGGCTTTTGATATTTACCCTCAACAGCTCTAGGAGGTAGGTATGATTGTAGCATATTCGTTTTACAGAGGAGGAAACGAGCTTATAGAGATAAAATAATTTGCTTAGCCTTAACAAAACTAGGATGTGTACAATTGAGTACATTGCGTTATTTTCTCTTTATCTTGTCCCTTTGAATTATTTCCTTATCCAGGTGCCACTTCTGTTTCTTCACAGGGAGTGGTCATCAGCTTTGGTGTATGTGTTGGCAGGTTCTGAAATCTCCCTGAAGCAACTCAGATTAAAGAAGATCAAAGCAGCAGAGTCTTTGCCAACTGGAGAATGGACCGATTGGGTTCCTTTAGCAGTAAGTACTGTGGGAACAAGTCCCAGGTTAATATTCACAGTAAACTAAAGTGGAAGTTGATCAAAGAAGAAAAATAAGTACTTTGAAGTTAAACAGAGCCATTTGAATATGATCCTAAAAGAATAAGAATATCAAATCAAAATAAAATCAACCAATACTACTGATTGCCCACTGAACACTTGACACAAACATATCACCCTAGGTCTTATAAGAAAACTAAGCTCAGATGGACCATGCATAGTATGATTAACCCATAGTTCAACTGAAAAAAGCAGTTGGAATTTAGCTTTAGAACCAATAATATATTTCAGGTGCTTTGGTAAGAAATAATGTCAATGGTGGAATAAAGGAAATGCTCCTGCCCTCTGTTTTTAGCAGAACTTGTATTCTCAGAGTAAGCTACAGTGTAATAATAGTGCAGAGAACTATGGAGTATGTTTGAAATAAATCCAGGCAGCCATAACTGTGGAGGAAAAAAAATATTACTTTTTCTCTGATTCTGAAGATAAGAGATTTGGCAGAAATAGAAATACACTGTTAGATGTTAGTAGCGTCCCAATGAGACGAATTAGAGAGGCACATTTGGAGTGTAGACTCTTAAGCGATTTCTTAAGGGGAAATCTAATTTGCTTACTCATCACACTCCCTATATAAATTTAGGACAGAGTGGAGTTTTCAGGCACATCTAGTTTAAATCTCATTTTATATACAAAGAAAACCTAAATGAATTATCCCCATGCTGGGAGTGTAACCTGAAACCAGTCTACCTTTTAAAAATAATTTTTAAATTTTTAAAATAATTTGTAAACTAAACTTTAAAAATTTGATTTGGTAATAATTTCAAACTCAAAGGAAAGTTGGAAGGATAGTACAAAGAATCCCCATACACCTTTTGTAAACCTTTTACCTTATTTGCATATATTATCTCTATAAATACATACATTTACTTATGTAAATATGTGTATATAAGTAGACATACTCCATTTTTTTCCCCAGAATCATTTGAGGCTAAGGGACATACGTCGTGGCCTTTACCCTCAATTAGTTTAGTGTTTATTTCTTAAGACTAGAGATATTCTGTTCTAACCTCAGTAGAGTTACCAACTTTTGTAAGATAACGTTGATAAAATATTTTTCTCTAACCCACCATCTGTATTCCAGTTTTGTCAGCTGACTCAGTAATGTCCTTTATGGTGTTTTTCTTCCTTCCTTCCCATACAGGATACAGTCAGAGGTCATGTCTTGCATTAAGTTTAACTCCTTTAAACTGAAACATTTTCACAGCCTTTGTCTTTAGTGACTGATACTTTTGGGGAATCAGGCCTTTTCCTCCCTTTTTAAAAATAGAGGTGTCTCATTTTGGGTTTGTCTGGTCTTGCTGTGTCCCTCATTAGTGATATTAATTTTGAAAACCCAGTCAAGGTGTGCATTTAAGTTCTTCACCGTATAATTGTTTTTTTCTCTTACGTATAATAAGCAACCCGTAAGGAGACACTTTCTCAGACCATAAAATATTTTGTTCCTCATCAGAATTTCTCCCTAGTTAGCATCCATTGATGATTTTTGCATTTACTATGATGGTTACAAAGTGATTTTTTCCCCAGACCCCAGTACTCCAGCACTCTCTATATATTTATTAGTTAGCATTTTATTGTTGTCAAGAGACCTCTTGTTTCACTTATTTGTTTAAGTATGGATGCATGAATTGCTGCTTTCTCAATGATTTATAATTTATTTTCATACTTAGTTATTTTGGTTCTCAGATTGTCCTAATTTGACTGCTGCGAGTCCCTTCAAGGTGTCTCTTGCAGCCTTGTGACTTGCCCCCACCCTCCATCACTTTGTTGAGCATCTCCTTACTTTTTGGTATGGCTCCGCATTCCAGGTGCATCTTACCTCCCATCACCCAGCCCTGGAATTAGCCACTTCTCTGAGGAGTCCTTGGTCCTTTTAGAGAGGAATGACATTAGAAACTACGATCTGGTCATTGCTTATTGCTGCTAGAGTGTGTTGTCATCTTGGCTTTTTTGGCCCACAGAGCTCAGAGATATATGTGTGTATATGCTATAAACATATATACCAATATATATATTCACAAATACATGTATATACCTATAGATAACACTTTTTAAGAAATCATGAGTTCACATTGATACCTCCAGTTTATCTTTATAGGTTTTTTCCTTATTTTGTGTCCTTTCATTAGTGAAAACCCTGGCTCCCAAAACATCAGCACATTTGCTCAGTCTTTTAATACATCCAGAATTATTTCAGAATTGCTTTGTGGGTACCACAACATAAAGCAGACATACTTCAACAAATTCAGGATTTGTTTAAAATTCTCTGCATCACCCAGTACTGAAGGTCTGTTAAATATTCATAAATTGCTTGGATTGGTTCTTTTTTTTCCCCGTGCTCATTGTGGCTACAGTATTCTTTTGAAATACTTTTGGGTTTATCTGTTTGTTTTGCTTTTAGTTTTTCTTTCCTATATTTACTGATTTAATTTTTAATTTGTAGAACATAAATATACTTCCAAAAGTCAAAACTGTGGAGATTTATATATGTATATAATTGTTACTCCTTATGTTTCTCTTCCACTCCATTCCATTCCCTCTCATTCAGCCCTTCATAGGTTTCCAGCTTCATTGTTTTCTAGTTTATCTGTCCTTTATTTCTTTTCACAAAGACAGACATGTATATATATATTTTTTAAATTTATTTTTAATTGGAGGATAATTGCTTTACAATGTAGTGTTGGTTTCTGCCATACATCAGCATGATTCAGCCATAGGTATACATATGTCCCCTCCCTCTTGAACCTTCCTCCCACCCCATCACACCCCTCTAGGTTGTCAACAGAGCACGAGTTTGAGCTCCCTGTGTTGAATAGCAACTTCCCATTAGCTATCTGTTTTACATATGGTAATGTATATATTTCAGTGCTACATTCTCAATTCATCCCACCCTCTCCTGCATCCATAAGTCTGTTGTTTGTGTCTGAGTCTCTATTCTTGCCCTGCAAATAGGTTCATCGGTACCATTTTTCTAGATTCCATGTATATGCGTTAATATACAGTATTTGTTTTTCCATTTCTGACTTACTTCACTCTTTGTAACAGGCTCTTAGTTTCACCTGCCTCATTAGAACTGACTCATTTGTTCCTTTTTATGGCTGAGTAGTATTCCGTTGTATATATGTACTGCAACTTCTTTATCCATTCATCTGTCCATGGACATTTGGGTTGTTTCCATGTCCTGTCTGTTGTAAATAGTGCTTCAGTGAGCACTGGGGTTCATGAAATGAATATATTTTGTTTTTCCTAATTTCTTACTGTAAAGATAGCATACTATGTATCTTTGCATCTTCCCCCGCCCCCATTTAATAGTATCCTGGAAATACTATATTACTTTGTGGAGTTTTTTTTTTTATAGTTGCATACTACTACATTATGTGGATATACCATAGTTTGATCAACTTCTGTCCAGTGCTTGGACATCAATATAGTTTTTTGCAGTTACAATTAATATTCTAATGCGTAACCTGGTATTGTTGGAGGTGTATATTCAGGTAGATTTTTAGAAGTGGAATTCCTGTGTCCAAAGATAAATGGACATTTCAGTTCAGTCGCTCAGTCATGTCCGACTCTTTGCGACCCCATGAATTGCAGCGTGCCAGGCCTCCCTGTCCATCACCAACTCCCGGAGTTTACTCAGACTCATGTCCACTGAGTCAGTGATGCCATCTAGCCATCTCATCCTCTGTCGTCCCCTTCTCCTCCTGCCCCCAATCCCTCCCAGCATCAGGGTCTTTTCCAATTAGTCAACTCTTTGCATGAGGTGGCCAAAGTACTGGAGTTTCAGCTTCAGCATCAGTCCTTCCAGTGAACACCCAGGACTGATCTCCTTTCCAATGGACTGATTGGATCTCCTTGCAGTCCAAGGGACTCAAGAATTTTCTCCAGCACCACAGTTCAAAAGCATCAATTTTTCGGTGTTCAGCTTTCTTCACAGTCCAACTCTCATATCCATACATGACCACTGGAAAAACCATAGCCTTGACTAGACGGACCTTTGTTGGCAAAGTAATGTCTCTGCTTTTTAATATGCTATCTAGGTTGGTCATAGCTTTCCTTCCAAGGAGTAAGCATCTTTTAATTTCATGGCTGCAATCACCAGATAGTGCTAAATTCCCTTATATAGGAGTTATGCCATTTTGCATTTCCATAGGCAATATATGAAGATGCCTATTTCTCTACAGCTTGTTGAGAAACTATACTATCAAGCTTTTGAATTTTTGCCAGTCTGATGGGTGAGAACTTTCTGCTGATTGCTCTTATTATGAGTGAAGTTGAATGTCTTTTCATGTTTAAGGTCCATATTCATCTCTCTTTTTCGTAATTACATCTTCATGACTTTCACAATAGGATTTTTGGTTCTTTTTTTTTCCTCTCAATTTTTTTTTAATTAATTATTTTGGCTGAGCTAGGTGTTTATTGCTTTTCTTAAGTTTTCTCTAGTTGCAGCAAGTGGAGATGACTATTTGTTGTGGTGTGCAGACTTCTCATTGCTGTGGTTCTTTTGTTGCAGAGCACAGGCTCTGGGAGTACCTGGGTTTCCAGTAGTTGCAGCACGTGGGCCCAGTAGTTGTGGCATGTGGAATCTTCCTGGCCCAGGGATTGAACCCATGACCTCTGCATTGGCAGGCAGATTCTTATCAACTGTGCCACCTGGGAAGTTCCTTTCTCTCAGTTTTTAAAGGTTCTTTCTATGTTAGGATGTTAGCCCTTTGTCTATGATATGTTTACAAGTATTTTCTTCTAGTTTATTTGCTTTCTATATTTAGTTATTTTTTTTTTTGCCAAAAAAGAGATTTTTGTTTATCTATGTAGTCAAATTTATTACTCTTTTATTGCCTCTGGATTTTGAATGATTGTTAAAAAAAAGTCTTTCCCTCCTCCTAGGTTACAGCAAAGTTCTGGAATCCTTTGTGAGGGATAGTTTGGCTATATGTATCAGAAACTTTCTGCATACTCAACGGTTGTAGCTATAGGAAAATAGAAATCCTCAGGAACAAAATGTGAAATGTTATATATTAGGTTGGTGCAAACATAATTGCAGTTTTGGACCATGAATTTTAAATCATAGTTAGGCTCAAAGTTATCTTTATTAATCAGAATAGGAAGCATTGAAATCAACATATTTTTGCCAACAAGAAATAAGTTTATTTATTCTTACAACGTAAAAATCCATGTTTCGGGATTCAGCAAACTCTTGGAAAGCATTTTCTGCCTCCTGCTGGTTATGAAAACATTTTCCCTGCAAAAAGTTGTCAAGATTCTTGAAGAAGTGGTAGTCAGTTGGCAGGAGGTCAGGTGAATATGGCAGATAACTTCGTAGCCCAATTCGTCCAACTTTTGAAGCCTTGGTTGTGCGACATGCGGTCACGCGTTGTCATGAAGAAGAATTGGGTCCTTTCTGTTGACCAGTACCAGGCATTTTAGTTTTTGGTGCATTTCATCAGTAAACTGAGCATACTTCTCAGATGTAATGGTTTTGCTGAGATTCAAAAAGCTATAGTAGATCAGACTGGCAGCAGGCCACCAAACAGTGACCATGACCTTTTTTGGGTGGGAGTTTGGCTTTGGGAAGTGCTTTGGAACTTCTTGGTCCAGCCACTGAGCTGGTTGTTGCTGGTTGTTGTATACAGTCCGCTTTTTGTTGCATGTCACAGTCTAATCAAGAAATGGTTCGTTGTTGTGTGGAGTAAGAGAAGACGACACTTCAGAATGATTTTTTTTTTTTTTAAATTTCAGTCAGTTCATGAGGCACACACTTATCAAGCTTTTTCACCTTTTCAATTTGCTTCAAATGTCAAATGACCATACAGTGGTCGACACTGAGTTCTTCAGCAACTTCTTGTATAGTTGTAAGAGGATCAGCTTCGATGATGGCTCTCAATTGGTTGTTGACTTCTGATAGCCAGCCACTGTGCTCCTCATCTTCAAGGCTCTCGTTTCCTTTGCAGAACTTCTTGAACCACCACTGCACTCTATGTTCATTAGCAGTTCCTGGGCCAAATGTGTTGTTGATGTGCATTGTCTCTGCTGCTTTACGACCCATTTTGAACTTGAATAAAAAAATCACTTGAATTTGCTTTTTGTCTATTATTTCTATAGTCTAAAATAAATAGCAAGTATTAAGTCATTATCAAAAAAAAAAAAAGCAAGAAGTGTGCATTAAAATGTTGTATAACGTAACCACATTTACTTAGAAATTATTCCAATATCAAATGGCAAGGTTCAATAGTGCAAAACTGTAGCTACTTTTGCACCAACCTAATGTACAGGAACATTGACTTCAGCATTTTTTATAATAGTGAAAAATTGGAAATAACATAAATGCCCAACAGTAGGGAACTGGTTAGACTAGTGATTCTCAATCTTAGGAGACTCCGTGTTTGATTTTTATGTTTTTAATGCCTCTTTTCCTATTTGGAAATGAAATGCATAGATAACATATCTATACCCATGATTTCAAAGAAATAAAAATAATGCCCTAACTATACTATAAAGGATAAATAAAAGAAGTAATATATAATAACGTAATTTATAAGAAAATAATACCTATCTCAATATGTTTAGTCATTACAGTGGAAGACATAATGCCTTAGTCATCAGATGCTTGTATTCATATGTTGAATCACTGTGCATATTACAACTACAAGTGCACAGTGATGCATGCGTGCTGCATTGGTGATTCAGAAATACCACAACTTGAGTTAAGTCTTAGTAAAATTCTGAACACAACAAGATAAAATCTCCCCTTGAAGTAATGCAGCTGCCTTCCTGGAAAATTCAATACATATTAGAGCTAACAAAAACATTTTGTCTTATGTGTAATTAGGTTTCAGGTCATGTAATTATGAATAAGTTTTCACCTACTTGAACATCTGGTGGGACATTTGAAAGTTGTGCAGTAGACAGGCCAGTTCTGTGGTGTGTAGTAATATCTTGAGTGCTGTAGGATGTCTAGCATCCCTGGTCCCTGCCTGCTAAGTGCAGTAGTGCTCCCTAGTCATTACGGCAACAAGAAAGCATCTCCTCAGATTTATACAGTGCTTTCCTAGGAGGCAGTTGAAAACCACTAGGTTAGCTAATTGATATACTGGAATATTATTCATCCATTGAAAAGAATAAGGGAGATCTATGTGTACTGTCATGATAGACGTTGAGAATATATTGTCAAGTGGGAAAAAAACAAGCTATAAAAACATGTGGTATCTCACGTTTGTTAAATATACACACACATACAAGGAAGAAAGGCTGGAAATCAGAATGTTAATAGAGGGTGACATTCTTTTATTGTCTAAAATTTTTAAAACTATAAGTTGGATTATTTTTTCTAAAATTACTTCTTGACACAAGAGTTTAAAAGCTATTTAGGTCAGTCATTGGTCAATTTTTTTGTTATTGTTGAAGAAAATTTGAGGAAAGAAAAATGTATCATTAAAAGGATGTGAGGAAGAAGGTAATTTGATAAAAATTGACATTTAATATAAAATTATTTTTGTTTTAAATGGGAGAAATGGGGTAGTTTCTGTTCCAAATATTTACTTTGAAGCTATCTATGGCCAGAAAGATTACCTTTCTTTCCTCTGTCACCTTTCTACAGGTCTACATTTAGAAACAAAAGAAAAGAATAATAATCACCACTTAAAGGAGGGAAAGGTGCCTTGAAGAGTGTTTCTTGGATTTTAGGAAGAAACATTATATTACAGAATGTGAGAAACGTTTGCCCCAGGCCAAACAGATTAAATCCCTTCTCTACCTTCAAAGCCTGTGTTCTTAGATTCCTGTGGATCACAAGAGAACAACTGTGCTATATTGCCCTGACTGGAGAGTGGCAGTTTGGGGCAGCCAGGGACACACATGTATGGGTTTTTATAACTTTAGAGAGTTTGGGTTGTACTCCTTGCCTTGGTATTTCAGAGACAGTACTGTCATTGGAACTGGAGGAAGTCTGCTCTGTTCTCTGCTTACTGTGGGAGAAAGGGAAGGAGCTGTCCTAGGTTTAACTCCCAACTCAAGTATAAATTAGTACATCTCAAGATGTATAATTAGAGTTTTTGCCCCCAGCTTTTTATTATGAAAAATTTCAAACTTGTAAAGAACGTGAAACAATAGTACAGTGATTACTTGTAGCCCATTACCCAGATACAGCAGTTATTAACATTTTTGTCAGATGGGCTTTATCTGTAACTGTATATGTGTTAGGTAGGTATGTGACATTATTTTCCCATGGGAAAATAAATTGTGGGCATTATGAGACTTCCAGTTAAAACTTGTGTTTGTTTCTCTGCAGGTGCCATATCTGCTTAAATGCTTGAAATAGTAGGTACTGTAGGAAGGAACAAAGCTGCCTGAAATAAAAAGGAACATCATTTTTGTGTTTTCTTTTTTTTTTTTTTTTGTCTTAAGTATACATTTATTATACATTTTTAACAAAAGTAAATAACTTCTATTTCGCATTATACATTTTAACAAAAAATGTACATTATACATTAATTAAACATTTTTAACAAAAGTAATTTCTATTTTGCATAGAAAACAGTGGACTGCAGAGTGAATAATAGGGAGAGCTGTCCTCTTATGCAAGCATTTAACAGATTAGCACAGTTTGTGAAAATAAATGCAAAATGAAGTTTTTGATAACTACACATCCCTTTTACACTTCCTTAGAGTGGCAAAAATGAACACTCAATAACATCACCCAAAGATATAGCTTTTCTGTAACATAGGAAAATAGGTAAAAATACATAAACTTTAAGTTACAAGTATTAATCAATGGTTTGGATGTTTCAGTATTCTAACAAATTAATTAGGGATCCAATGATTATCCATTAATTAATTGAATCCTTGGTTTAAGCTACCTTAAGATAATTTGGAAATTATCTTCAAGTTGACACTACAAAGTATAACTACTTTTGAAATCAAAAGTTTTAGAACAACTATTCAATTTAGTTGAATAAAAAGGTATATTTTCATAATTGAAAACATTATATAGGTGTATAATCAGTTTATTTAATCAGTAAAATTTTAAAATTTGAAGAAAACTCAGGTAGAACAAAACGTATGCTTGTATTATATGTAAAACAGAAAAAAAATTGAAAACTATACCATTCAGGTATGACCTAAATCAAATCCCTTACAATTACACAGTGGAAGTGGGAAATAGATTTAAGGGACTAGATCTGATAGACAAAGTGCCTGAAGAACTATGGATGGAGGTTCCTGACATAGTAGAGGAGACAGGGATCAAGACCATCCCCAAGGAAAAGAAATGCAAAAAGGCAAAATGGTTGATGAGACCTTACAATTAGATGTGTAAAGAAGATAAGCGAAAAACAAAGGAGAAAAGGAAGGATATACCCATTTGAATACAGAGTTCCCAAGAATAGTAAGGAGAGATAAGAAAGCCTTCCTCAATGGTGACGTGAAAGTGAAGTCACTCAGTCTTGTCTGATTCTTCGCAACCCCATGGACTGTAGCTTACCTTGCTCCTCCGTCCATGGGATTTTCCGGGCAAGAGTACTGGAGTGGGTTGCCATTTCCTTCTCCAGAGCATTTTTGTGTTTTCTTATTTGGAATGAGCTCATCTTGTCTCCATGAACTTTTCAGCACAGTGTATTACCTTGTGTAATCATTTGCAGATTTCTAGCTTCTAGTGCTGAAGATAGTCATATGGTGTTTTAAAGCTAGTAATTTTTCTTTATGTTCTAGATGATCCCTCTGATAAGCCACCTTGCCGAGGCTGCTCCTCCTACCTCATGGAGCCTTATATCAAGTGTGCAGAATGTGGTCCACCTCCTTTTTTCCTCTGCTTACAGGTAACTCAGGGGGAGGCTTGCCTAGTTTTATAGGCATAGTAAATTCAGTGATGACTTTCAGTTGCTCAGAAGGACCGTACCCTGTTAAATCTATTTTTTCCGTCAGTCTTTAATTACACATTTTACCAGTGAAAAATTGGAGAACAGAGCACGATGGATGAGATAGTCTGTTGAATATTCCACTTCCTCCTTATCAACCTAATGCTGTTTTTGCCAGTAGATTTCAAGTATTGGGACTACAGGAAGTAGAATTGGAGGATTATTCCTTTTGATAGCCCCTGTGACACTGTTTTTTATCTTATTAAAGAGTGATGTTTGGGCAGGTGACAAAGGAACAGAGTGTTCTGTCGCTGATGATAGTAATAGCAGTACTGATAAGTGCTTACTCTGTGCCAGGCTCTGTTTTGAGTACTTTGCATGAATTAACTTTTAAATCATCACTGCAGCCCTAGGAAGTAAGTAATGATTAGTACTCCTATTTTACAAAGGAAACTCGGCCAAAGAGAGGTTAAATAATTGCTTCAGGGTCACACAGCAAATACCATATTTTATCAGATCCAGAATGCTATTGATTAAAAGAAACATCCCAGTTTCAGAGATGTTAAAGTGTAAAAATGGCTGATGGAAGTTGTAATATACTTTTCACTGTAAGATGAATCCACATTTCAGAGTTTTAAAATATGACAAAATATATCTTAGAATTGCTGAAATACACTAAGAGCAAGGATTCAAATTTAGACAGTCTGCTTCCAGGGCTTATGCTTTTCTAAAAGGAGGAGTTGTCCTAGGAATAAGTCTTTTTTCCCAGATTGTTGTTTTTTCTCTATGAGGGCCTTTGAAAAGCTGTGATCATGAACCTAACCTTTGAGTTGTGGCTGCAAACAAGAGTAAATGAATTCTTAAAAACTCATTGAAGAGTAAAATACCCACCAGTCATCATCTATCCTTTAAGAAAGCATTTCAAAATGTAACTTTTTGGTAACTTAATTTTCGTTTCTTTTGCAGTGTTTCACGCGAGGATTTGAGTACAAGAAACATCAAAGTGATCATACTTATGAAATAATGGTAATGAAGTTGTATGAATTTCCCTTCATTTTCAAATTTTATACTGGATATTATTCTTTCTTCATCTGCAAGTATCTGCCTTTTCTTTTCCCCACGTCTGAATTAGGTAATCATTGCCCAATAAGCTTTTTAGGATTTTATGGATCTACTAAAGCATTCAAGTCTGAAAATCATTTTACATACTTAGATTTTTGGTTTAATTTAGAAGGAATTTAAAGGAAGTATTCTTTGAGATTTACTATGTAAGGATCAGAGGTGTGCTGCTTTCTAGGTTTGTTTATAAACATAGTAAATGTATTGTTGCTGTGTTTGGCTAATGGTATTTTTATGTGGTTCGTGTGGTCAGTGGTGAGATTTATGTCTGGCGCTCCACCTTCTCAGCTTTGGAGAAATTAGTTACCCTCGGAGAGTTAAGTTGTAAATTGAATATAGGATCAATGATATAGTAATACATAAAATCACTTTGAAGAGATAGATTGACTCATAGGCCAGAGTAAGACTTGGCTATAATTTGATTGATTTTTTTGACACCTGTAAAGAAGGAATGAGGGACGGATGGATATTAGTAGTGTCCTTCCAGTATCTTGGAGAAGGAAATGGGAACCCACTCCAGTATTCTTGCTTAGAGAATCCCATGGACAGCTGGCAGGGTCGCATAGAGTCAGACACGACTGAAGTGACAACATTCATTCCAGTATCTAGCTGGAGGAGTGGGCACTTTACTAAGCCAAAGTAAATATCTGGTATGCTTGGCAGGCATGTATACAGTACCTTTGTCTGTTATCAGAGCCTATCTCCTGGTTCACCAAGTAGTTTTCTTACATTTGGCCTCCTTTGTTGGTTTTTCTTAAAGGAAGGAATGCTGGTTGGGCATCTTCTTGACAGTAGTTTCACATCATGGATTAATCGATTGATACTTGTGTAGTTTTCTCTTGCTGTCATAACAACTTATCAAAAATGAAACAGCTTAAGACAACAGGAATTTATCATCTCACAGTTCTGTTGGTCAAAACACCAATTATGTTCATTGGTTTGCTCCAGATTCCGTAAGGCTGAAATTAAAGTGTTGGTCTGTCTGGATTTTTGTCTGGAGACCCTAGGGGAGAATCCACTTTCAGTCCCTTCCCATTCTCATTCAAGTTGTTGACAGAATTCACTGCCTGGAGGTTGTATGAGATATGATATTGTTTCCTTCTTGATTGTTGGCCGGGACTTGCTCTCAGCCTTTAGAGTTTCCTGACCCCCTTTGTACATATTCAAAGCCACCAACAGCAGGGAGGCCTTGAAGGTTATTGATGAAACACTTGGCCTCTCTGACCTCTCCTGGTTCATGACTTCTGTGCTGGATCTCTCTGACTCTTCTCTGTCTCTTAAGACCTATGTGATTACAGTGGATTCACCTGCTTAATCGCCTATTTTCCAGTCAGTTAATTAGTACCTGGTCAGCATAGTCCCTTCACAGGAATATTTAGTTAGTGTTTGACTAATCAGGGGATAAGAATCTTTGGGGAGTGGGGGCCACCTTGAGAATTCTGTCTGCCACAGTGCTGTAGCCTGTCTACTTCTGTCTTTTAGCAGTTTGAAAAGGGTAACTCAGCATCTCCAACTCTTATTTGTGAAGCCTTGAGTGAATTTCTGGGCCCATAATGCTGAGAGTCAGGTCCTGGTCCATAATGAATTAGTCAAAGAAATTCTCCTTAGTAAGAGTTCTTGGCAGCTAACTGTCCGGCCTTCCCCTACCTCTCTCTCAACACCTTCAGTCTTCTAACTAGTTTCTTCACTAATTATAAGGTTTGGAATATATTTTTTAATATTAGGCTTTGATTTTTAGATCAGTTCACAGCAAAATTGAGTACAAAGTACAGAAATTTCACCTGTATCCTCTGCCCCCACAAATGCATAGCCTCCCCTATTATCAGCATCCCCCACCAGAATTGTACATAAATTATCACTGAGGAACCTACATTGATCCTCATTATCACCCAAAGTCCATAGTTTATATTAGGGTTCACTGCATGTTAACACATTCTGTAGATTTGTGGAAATACAGAATGACATATATCTACCATTATAGTATAGAGTATAGTACAGAGTAGTTTCATGGTCCTAAAAGTCTTCTGTGTTCTGCCTCGTCATCCACCCCTCCCCCTAACTCCTGGCAACCATGGATCTTTTGATGACCTCCATGGTTTTGCCTTTTCCAAAATGTCATAGAGTTGGGATCCAAAATGTCATAGAGTGTACCCTTTTCAGATTGGCTTCTTTCACTAAGTAATACATGTATAAGTTTCCTGCATGTCTTTTCATGGCTTGATAGCTTGTTTCTTTTTTAGCCCTGAATAATAGTCTGTTGTCTAGATGTACCACAGTTTATTTATTCATCCACCTACTGAAGGATATCTTGGTTGCTTCCAGTTTTTGGCAATTAAGAATAAAGCAACTATAGATACCCACATACAGGTTTTTCTTCTGACCTGAGTTTTCAGTTCCTTTGGGTAAATACCAAGAAAATGGTTGCTGGATCATATGGTATGAGTATGTTTCGTTTTGTAAGAAACTGTCAAACTGCCCAAAGTGGCTGTGCCATTTTGCGTTCCCACCACCAGTGGAAGAGAGTTCCTGTTGCTCCACACCCTTGTCAGCATTTGGTGTTGTCAGTGTTCTGGGTTTTGGCCATTCTGATAGGTATATGGTGCTGTCTCATTTTAACCTGCATTTCTCTGACAACATATGATATGGAATATATGAAATATGAATTCTTTTCTCTTTTGTTTCCCTTCTGTTAATTGCAAAATGAATGCAGGGTTGGAGGAAGAATGTGGTGCTGTGGCTCTGAGTTCATTTCACTAAGGTTATCCCATCTTCAAAAGTTACCTTTATTCATCCCAAATTCACACAAGAATGCTAAGAAGCAGAATGCGTATTTATTTATTTGAATTGTGATTCAGTGTACTTTGAGTAGATTGAGATTATCCTCTGCAGGAAGACTGACCATGAACTCGCTTTAACTATCCTGGGCACCATGCCTTCTGCCTAATGCTGACGGCACGAAGTTTCGCTCCAAGTCCCTCTAACTCTTCAGATTACATCATTCTTTTCTCACATATTCTACACCCATACAAACACATTTCAGAATTCTGTTCTTTATAGCGCTTTTGGAGATTACTAATGCTCTTTTTGTTCTTCTAGTCTTTACTCCCAGATAAGGAAAAGATGAATCTCCTTCCATAGGAATGATGACCACGTTTTGGTTTTCTCTACATGAAGTCACTAAAACCTTGATTTTTTTTTTTTCCCCTTATATGAAGCCTCAAAAAACTTTAAATGGCTTTCAGTACTTTTGCCATCTCACAGTGCTGTATTTTTGGAAGTTACTCATGCTGTGGTGGGTGGTGCATTAATCAGGATTTCTGAGCACTTTGCCTGTTTTTGTCTTATAATTCTTAGAACCTTGCGCAAGTCGAGGCACCGTGTTTTGCCACACCCTTTATACCAGTGATTCTTAAACTTCAGTGCATAAGAATCACCTGGGGGCTTCTTAATATTATAGATTCCTAGACCTTGCTATTAGAGATTCTTGTTCAGTAGGGCCAAGATTGGGTTCAGAGATTGAAAAACACTGTTTCAACTTTAAGAAAAACTGCCTTATATGCCCATTTAGTTTTGGTGTAGAAAGTCTTTCTGGTTTATCTTATAGTAAGGTTGGTGAGGGCTAATTAATATTAGAAAACGCACTTTCAGAAATACAGGCTTTCCAACTATGAGTTGTTCTATTTGCCTGTATTTATGGTACTTTCCCGGAGAAGGCAATGGCACCCCACTCCAGTATTCTTGCCTGGAAAATCCCACGGATGGAGGAGCCTGGTAGGCATCGGTCCATGGGGTCGCTAAGAGTCGGACACGACTGAGCAATTTCACTTTCACTTTTCACTTTCACACATTGGAGAAGGCAGTGGCAACCCACTCCAGTGTTCTTGCCTGGAGAATCCCAGGGACGGGGGACCCTGGTGGGCTGCCGTCTATGGGGTTGCACAGAGTCAGACACGACTGAAGTGACTTAGCAGCATGGTACTTCCCCGTGGACAGAGGAGCCTGGTAGGCTGCAGTCCATGGGGTCACTAGGAGTCGGACATGACTGGGCGACTTCACTTTCCCTTTTCACTTTCATGCATCGGAGAAGGAAATAGCAACCCACTCCATGTACTTGCCTGGAGAATCCCAGGGACGGGGGAGTCTGGTGGGCTGCCGTCTGAGTTGGACATGACTGAAGCGACTTAGCAGCAGCAGCAACAGCATGGTACTTTCCAGATTGAGTGATTATTTTGAATTTAATACAGATACAGGCTCTGAAGTTTCTCGTTTGGATCTCATAGTACTCACGTGAGGCATATTCCTAGTAAGTGCTCAGATAAAATGTATTGCTTATTAGTAATATAATTTGACAGATCACAGAGGGTTTTTTGTGTGTGTGTGTCATTAACAGAAGATAGAACAATTTCTAAACACCTGTGTGATTGAAGGATCGCTCTTCTATTTATTTATTTATTTGGCCGTGCCGGGTCTTAGTTGTGGGGATCTTCTCTCATTGTGGCATGCGAACTCTTAGTTGCAGCCTGCCAGCTCCTTGACCAGAGTTCAAAATTGCACCCCCTATGTTGAGAGCAGAGTCCTAGCCACTGGACCACTAGGAGAATTCCTAAAGATCTTTGTGTGTGTGTGTGCACGTGTGCGTGCCTGCGTGTGCGCGCGTGTATAGGAACTACTCAGTTCAACTCTTTGCAACCCCATGGACTATAGCCTGCCAGGCTCCTCTGTCTGTAGGATTTCCCAGATAAGAATACTACCATTTTCTTCTCCTGGGGGTCTTCCCCACCCAGGGAGTGAACCCATGTCTCCTGTGCGTCTCCTGCACTGTAGTCAGATCCTTCACCCTGAGCCACCAGGGAAGCCCAGGCTCTTGTGTGACGTTTGTTGTTGTTTTTTTTTTTTTCCTAACTGTTCTAGGTTGGTTACCTCATGTATTTGTCCTATGGGTTCTTTCTCTCCTTCCTACCCCTCCCTCACTCTTTCTCTTGTTTCATACAGTTTGATTGTTTAAAAACCTGAGTTGTTTGTCTTATAGATGTTAGCACAGTCTAGATTTTGCCAGTTAACATGTTCCTCTGACTTCTGTGTTTCCTACAAATTAGTAGTAACATATATTGGATATATCAGATTCATTCACGATCATTGTCTAGATTTGTTCATCTAGGATTGCAAAATGCATAGTTATCTTTTAATTCTATCACTTCTTTTAATTTAGTTAAAATAATTCTATAAAAAGAAACATCCTTGCATTATCTATGTAATCACACTAAGGTAAAGTTCGTACAGAAAGGCAGGATAAATTATTTCCCTTTGTTTACCAGTTTTGAAAGTATGAGTTCCTTCTCTGGAATCCTCTAGACATTGAGGATGTTTGGCATGTTATAAACCTTTGCAATTGTTATTCTTTTTAATGTTCAAAATGTTCCATTTTTAGTTAGTGGGAGCCTCTACAAGTTGACCTCTGAATCCTTTTGACATGACCCTCATATTCTTTGAGAGTTTCTTTGCTTTCCAGTATAATAAAATGTTCCAATCTCATCTTGTACATTTCCTCCCCAAAACTAAAATGAGCCTTTTCTTGAAAGAGCCCTGGTTCCTTTAGTGGAAAATTGTCCTTAGAGACCACACACAGGGCACTAGAAGTATTCATTGTTGTTGGATTAGTCATTTTTTCTAGATTTTTTTATTGAATAGGTTTTTTTTTTTTTTAATGTCTTATACAGTTTTTAAAGGTTACACTTCATTTACAGTTATTACAAAATATTGGCTATGTTCCCTGTGTTGTACAATACATCCTTGTAGCCTATCTTACACCCAATAGTTTGTACCTCCCACTCCTTCATCCCTATATTTTACCCCCCACATACATACTGGTAATCACTAGTTTGTGCTCTATATTGGAAATTTTTATTTTAAGACAAAATACATCATGAGTTCATACTAAAACTTTCATTTCAAATACAGGACCACATGGTTTTATATAACCTCATAGATCGCCTATCTTTTCTTTCCCCCAAGCCCCAAATCCCACTGTCCAGTGACACCAGTACAGTTACTTAACAGCTTTATCCCACACTACATCAACATATAATAATCTCAGAATAGCTCTACCAACACTACGTGAAAACAATAGTTGTCAATCACTACTTAATTTTTTTTGGCAGTTCGTTTTACTTTATAAAGTATATTCTACGATAAATATATAGTCAAATTATTATGTTTTAAAGTCACCTGGGATTGCTTCTTTCTGTGTGATTATGCCTTAAAATTAATCCATAGGTTAATTTGTTACATTTTACTTTTGATTTTTGTGATATTAAAATTTAATACTTAGTGTACAGTATTTATGTTTTCAAAGTCAGGTCTACAGAAAAGGAATATCCAGAGAGGACCAGCTTTTATCCTTGTCCTATCCCTCCCGTCTTCTCCCTCCCTCCCCAATAGGTAGCTTTGGTTCTATTATTATTTATGATTTATATGATAATAAATATGATTTATTTATGATTTAATCTTGCATTTTAATAGATAAAAATACACACATTTTTATTCCTCTCTTAGCTAAATGGGAACACACTATTATACTTATATCTACCTTTGTGCTAAGTTTAAGAAACATATTTCTACATGAGCTAAATGGCATTTGTGGTTGATAATATTTATTGGAGATCCTAATGGTAGAACTAGAGGTGGGGATTGCGAACAACTAATGATAACGTTCTTCGGGCGTCTCTCAAACACCATGAGAATGACAGCATTGGACTTAACTAGGATTACATTTGGGATTGCTGGGTTCTCTATTTCTCTATCTGTTCTTAGGCAGAACTTTTTCTTCCTCAGACCTCAGATTTTCCTGTTCTTGATCCCAGCTGGACTGCTCAAGAAGAAATGGCTCTTTTAGAAGCTGTGATGGACTGTGGCTTTGGAAATTGGTAAGAGCTTGTGAGGAAGGGTTGTCCTGCTGTAGCAGTCTCCAAAAAGACAGTGCTGTTGAATTAAAAGGAGGAACCTCAGAAAAAGGAGTTAGGGGCCATATGTTGCTTTTCTCTTGACCCATGACTTAGAGACAAATCCTTTTCCCTTCTACATGTGTTTTTCCAAGGCTGAAATGCCTCACAGGGCTACAGGATGTTTAGTGATCTGTGACTGGCCAGCTCTAAAAGACCACTTTGGACATATCAACACCACGGAAGGTTGATTATTCCTCTCTGAATAGTGGGGAAGTGTAGACTATGTTAGTTATTCTTCCTTTCTGATTTTATGAACTTTTCTTGGCTGTAGATGGCCTTGTCATTTAAGTGAGTCAGACTTTAGATAAATGGCCATAGCTCGCCTGAGATTCAGATCTGATAGGCTACCTATTTGCATTTTCTGGTTTTAGCTTGTAGATACTTGCTCAGTCCTAGCATGGCAGAATTGAACAGCGTTCAGTTGCCTTATGAGGTGACACTGCTGCTTTCATTTTTACCTTTTTGGAGTACTTTCAAACTGATGATTTCTTTTTATGAACTAGATAACAGAGGCATTCTTAAATATATTTGTTCATGAAGAATCTGAAGCTGAGGGAGTTAAAAAATGACTTCTTATGACCACATAGTTTATTAATGTTACCGGAGGACCCTTAAATAGCTCTTCCCTGCCCTAATTTCCTAGAGTATATCCTCTATCAGATGTTGATAAAATATCCTATGCTGCCTCCCTATGTCCAGGGCCTTGAAGAATGAGATTTGAATTCCATTCACATTTTGCTTATATTTATTAAGCATCATAAAATTTTGTTTACTATGGGAATACCAAAGAAGATAGAAAAAGTGATCATTTTCTTGCTAGTCTTCTTTGGCCTAGTTTTTCACTTTTTGTCTAAAAGGGGCTATTCCTCTTTGTACCCCTTCCTTAGCAAAGACCACAAAAAGACCATTGTTTCTCTCTCCTGTATGGGTAAGGCACTATGCTTGGTGGTGAGGTTGCTGGAGCCAAGAATTATGACATATATCCTGCCTTCAGGAAGCTTGTAGTCTGGTAGGGAATCAGCATATATGTACAGTTGGTTGAAGTACATAAATCAGAGCATAGTGATGCCTTAGGAGGCATGTGAAGTGGAGACACGTGCCTTAGGAGGCATGATGCAAGTGAAGCGTCGTGGAAGAGAGAGGCTGAGAGGGGCCTTTGAGAGATCTCGCCTCTGCATCATCTTGGCCGGGAGTCAGGGCTCTTCAGTACAGATTAAGTGGCTTTGACACTTCCGTGCTTTGTGTTCTTAAGCAAGTTTGTTAACCTTTTTGGGCCTCATTTTTTTCATCTGTGAAACTGAGATAGTAAATACACTACGCAGTTAATACTAGCATTGATTTAAATTATGTTGTACATATTTCCAGCTTAGAGCTTGGTCTGTCATGAGAGCTCTAGTAAAGAAATGTTTGTTCACATGAAGTGTTTTTTAAACTATAAAATATGCAAATATAAATGTTCTGAAGTGGCTTATTATTAATTATAGCAATTCTTTCGATAGAGCCTAGCTCACAGGGAAATTCTTTCCATATTTTAAGTCCCACTGATATCAGTTTGGAGGTATCATGTTCCACACATTATATCAGTGGGACTTAAAATATGGAAAGAACAAACCATACGTTGACCATTATGTATAAATGAAAACTCTTCCTTTTCTCACTTTCCACACTCTAGGCAGGATGTAGCCAATCAGATGTGCACCAAGACCAAGGAGGAGTGTGAGAAGCACTATATGAAGCATTTCATCAATAACCCTCTGTTTGCATCTACCCTCCTGAACCTGAAGCAAGCAGAGGAGGCAAAAACTGCTGACACAGCCATTCCATTTCACTGTAAGTACCTCCCTGTATCAGTAAGAGAGTCCAGTATTGAACTCATTATAATTAACCATCCCAGTATTAAGTCCAAGAAGTAATTTGTTATTTTTGTTCACTTGGTTGTGGCAGTTATAGCAAACTTTTTTTTTTTTTTAATCTCATGTGACTTAGGGACTCATGGGTCTAACAAAACATAACCAAACCCATGATGAATTATAAATGGACATCTTTTCTGAATGACTCCCAGGGCACAAATAATGAGATATGATTATTTTTCTTTCCCGTGGCTCTTTCCTCATACTTTCTGGAGACAGTTTCATAGCTGACTAACTCAAAACCTGGGGCTATCTCCTGTTTGTGTAGCTCTTTGGATGCTAGCACTTTGTTCTCAAATGCCTGAGACCATTTCTTCCTCATGGCAACGCAGTGAGACAGGAAGAGCAAGTGCTTTGGTCTTGCATACAAGGAACCTGAAATTCAGAGAGGTTAAATAATTTGTGCAAGATCACAGGAATATCACAGGACTGGTGACTCAATTCCAGCTCACTCCAAATCCAGTGGGATTTTTGCCTGTCAATTGGATGGGATTTGTAAATTGAGATTGAGAAGGGAGCTGAAGCAGACAGGGTAAATACTTAAGTTCTATAATGCTAAAGAAAAGATCTTTGATTTTCTTTTATATTAGGGAAGTAAAAAGCAGAGGGAATTTTCCATATTTACTTAGAGGATTCCTTAAGTCTTAGTTTCATTTTTTTTTTTTCTTTTCCCTGCCCTTTGTAGCATGTGGGGTCTTAGTTCCCCAACCAGGAATCAAACTCATGTCCCTTGCAGTGGAAGTGCAGTCTTAACCACTAGACCACCAGGGAAGTCCCCTTAATTTCTTTTTTAAGAAATCAGTTTGTTTCCATAAAACTTTACTTTTTTACTTTACTTTATAAAAATCTTTTGAATTTTATTTATTTTCTCAGACACTGTCTTTCTCCAAATAAAAATATTTCAGAATCTAAATGAGAACTTTTTTTGTGTTGCTTTTTTTATGCCAGTATTTTATTAAGTTATTAAGAAAAACTCAACATTCTTTCAGCTGCAGATGACCCTCCCCGACCTGCCTTTGACTCCTTGCTTTCTCGGGACATGGCAGGATACATGCCAGCTCGAGCAGATTTCATCGAGGTAGGAGAGACTTCCTTTTGTTTCGAATGAGGCCATGTCTGTTACCTGTAGGTTCCATACCACTAAAAAGCTTTTCAGAACACTGTAATTTGTAGGGGCTTAAGCAGTGCCATTTTCTCCATCTGAGTGCCTCTTCTCATTTGTAAACTTTTTTTTTTTAGAAAGGTAGAAGTTCTTCAGACCAAGAACTTATTTCTTAAGTACCATTTCCTTTCTAAGAATAGGGTTTCTATAGTCTGATTCTCATTCCACACCTAGAGAGTTCCAAGGTTGTATTATATCAGGGGATTGGGAAACTTTCTATTAAGATCCAGATAGTAAATATTTTAGATTTTGTAGACCATAAAGTCTCTGTTGAAACTAAACTTTGCCATAATTATACAAAAAGCAGCATAGATAATAGCAAGCAAATGAGCATGCTGGTGCACCAGTAAAACTTTATTTACAAAAATAGGCAGTGGGCTGAATTTGGCCTGTAGGCTGTAGATTGCAGTCTTCTGTACTATATTCACAAGTGTATAAAGAATGATAAGTGTGTAGAAAGCTACATGTTCTTGCAGCCGTAAAGCCATGTGAGTGTAGTCACACGTCTCTTGGTTTATTGCCTCATCCATAATTATTGCACTCCTGGAGGTAATTAAAGTTTAGCAAACTACAAACAATTTTGCTGGCCACACCCAGGTCAGCATTTTGTTCTTGGCAGCTGCTGTTGTAGAACTCCCTCACAGACACTACCCCTGCAGATGTACTCCTTGAACAGAATGTGAACATATCTACCCACTGAGCTGTATAACCAATATTCTGGAATAAATAGAGCCCTCAGAAGGTTAGTGAGGCAGATGAATTGATGCACACAATTTTCTTACCTAAATACTTGAAGGGCTAGTCAGAGTGAGATTTTCTTGATTTACACTTTATGAACAGACTACTTTTAGAACCAAATATTTATTCCTAGACTCATAGCTTTCTCATTTTTTTGCTGTCAATATTGCCTGAAGACCTCTCAGATTTTTCCCATGGTTTATGACTTAATGGCAGTTATCCTGGCCTTGTACCCCATTCAGTGCTTTTTAACAGGTGTTTGTATATTTGCTGTTTGCTTTTAAAGCATGGCTCCTATAAAGGCATTATTCAAAGCTGATGGATCTGAGGTGGGAATTTTTTTCCCCAAACAGGAGTTTGACAATTATGCAGAGTGGGACTTGAGAGATATTGATTTTGTTGAAGATGACTCGGACATTTTACACGGTAACATTTCATTTCAATAAGTGTTTCTATTGATTGCAACCTGTAATGAGACTGTGCTGGCTGCTAGGAATGTAAGAATGAATAAGATAGTCTCCTGCCCCTTATGAGACTGAAAGTATAGTGGTTAAGATGCTGAACGTATCCTGTTGCCGGGATTTGACCATAATGAGAAGATCATTTGTGACGATGGTGAGAATGTTGATCATATAATGGTAGTTGGGAATATCCCATCCCTTGGACTATATGAGCTTGCTTTTAATTGAGACAAGCCTATGCTGAGGTAATTGTTTAAATGGTCCTCACTGCGTCCTTAAAAGAAAAGGAATCAGGGTGAAAACCTGGGACTTCAACAGCAACTACTGATACTAAACGTTCATTGTAATTTGTTACCCCAGATTTCCCATAGCAGGGGAAAAGAATGGAAGTTCAAGAGTTTTTAGACCAAGACTGAAAATTTCTTCTTTCTCAGAACTGTTGGATTTTTAGCACTTCTGAATTCTTAAGATTAGCCTGATTTACTAACTCTTTCATTATAAGTAAATGGTTAATGTCAGTAAGGCTCTTGAAAGTGGATGGTTAAACTTTTACTGGAATTTCTTTTTTTTCCTTTCTTTCCATTTTCAGTGAATTGTGTATTTAAAATAATCTCAAATCTTCTCTTTCATTTCAGTCCAGAATTAAGGGTGATGTATGTAGTAGGTAAACCCTTGGATTCTATATTTCCTAAACAACATCTTTGTTATTTCTCTTAACTGTATATGCCAGGTAGGAATGACAAGTTAGACTCCTTGTTGATTTATAAATGGAGTTTTCAGGTTGCATTAACTGGTCCTTTGTCCCTTGAAGGGGAAATTTTACCCTTCCCTCCATAGAAGAGCTGTCTAGGTATTTGTTACACCAGATCTGAGACCAAGAAAGAGTCCTCATAAAAATTTTACCTTTAGAATTTTTTCTGTACATACTTCTTGAACAGTTTTCTTTGCAAAATTTCATTTCTCTCCTTTTCTCCCACACAACTTTAAGGAAAAGTCAAAGTGACGCAGATTGAACTAAAAGAGGAAAGCTTGAAGGCAGACTACTTTAGGTTCACTAGAGCCATTGTGCTTAATCCGTCGTCCGTATCAGTCTCCGCTTGTCAGCCCTGGTCACTCGCGTTACTGTCTGTTCTCACCTCGTGGTGGGGTCCCCTTTGAAGGTAGTGTGCAGACTGCCATTCAGGATTTCTCCTCATATATGCCAGCTTTAATTAAAATGGGATTATTTCCTGGCTTGTATCATTCTTATCCAGAATGCAAAAAAGCAGTTTATAAGTATTTTTCAAGATATTATTCAGAGGTACTGAACTTCTGAAAGTCAAAATCTCTAATGTCAGTAATGTCTCAACTATATAAAGGACTTGCTGAATCATGTCTCTAGGTCTTAGTCCAAGGTCTTCATTCTTAAGCCTCAACATTATTAAGAAAACTATAGTGATAGTTGGTATTTCATTTTACTCTGCATTCTTTGTGAAAGCAGGATTTGCAGTTTCTTCTGATGCAGTTATGGTCCTTTCTATAATTAAGTGGGGCAAAAGGGAAAAAAAATAAAGAAGAAATTGATTAGCAAGTTTTATTTTAGTTAGCATTTCAAACCTATAGCATACTTTAGTTATTTGTGTTCTTTGTCTAGATTCTGCAACCTTTTAAGTTACTTGATTCTAATTCATTGGAACTACAACTGAAGCTTCAGTTATTGTTATACATAAGTAGTTTTAATTAAAATTATAATAATCTCTGCCTCCACTTTCCCTTCCTGTCTAGTAGTGAACTATAAGATGTTTAGATGGGTGCTTTTTGAAAGGTGATGACGCCATCGAGAGGGTTGGCAGGACTGGAAATCAAAGGGATGCTTTGTCGATGGCTCTAAATTCTCATATTCCTCCTCTGGCAGTGCGACCCCACTGTCCAGTGGGGCATGTTGCCCTTGAGCTGAGCGGTTTCTCCCAGAACACTCAAGTGAGGGGGACTAGGAGCCTAAGGAGAGTAGGGAGAAATGAGAAGGAGCTTTTTATGCACACCCAAAGCAGAGAGGGGGGCACCGGTTTTCTGCAGATCAGGACAGTGATTCAACCTCGGGCTTTCTTCTAAGTCACTTGGAATCCTGCTTGCTATTTCTTTGTCCCAGGCCAACAAAGAAGGATGACACTGACTAGTCAGGGTGAATGTCTCCAATGGAAGAGGGTTCGTAATTCAGATTGATGTTATTACCATCCCATTATACTATTACACTCTTAATATTACTGAGCATTTATAACATTCCTTTTACGTTTCCTTACTCACAACTACTAGACGGAAGTAAATTGTTTGGCTGGGTTTTGTATCCTGTTCCCAGGCATCTAGAAGGTTGGGTCATGCCACCAAGCTCTTTTTCTTTCCCAAGGCTTTTGCTATGATTCATGGAATTTGTCTAATAAAGGAGGTTTAAATGGTCCATTGTAGAGGCCTAGGACACAATGGAGGAATAGATGATTACATTCCAGCCATACCAAACATCTTTCAGAATGGGCCCCCAAAAGATACTGCATGTGAAGTAATGTCTGAGGAAGACAATAAGGAAGTTTTGGGATCGCTAAATGAAACCTCCTCATACTTAATTGAAATTATTGGTCTAGAGAGGGAGATGCAGAAGACCCATATCAGTGCCCCCTGTGTCACGGTATGTTGTGAGACGTCAGTGCTGACACCCAGCGCATTTCCCTTTTCCTCAGGGAGCGTTGCTTCCCATCTGCTTTTATTGGGAAAATCTCTCCTAAATTTGTAGACTGGTGTCTTTCTCAGAGTTTTCCAGGTGGTAAGCCTTAGCACAGCATCTTCTAATCATTGCTAGCCGGGCAAGCAGGAGTTGTCTGTCATGAGCGCCTTTCTCTGTGTTGGGTCTGTGTTCTCAGCACTTCTCAGGGTTGCACACCAGAGAAGTTTACTCTCCCTTTATTTGGAAAGCTAATTTCAGCAAAATGTCTTGGTCAGATATGGGTGTGTTCCCCCCCCATGCCCCCGACTTTCTTTCTTTGGTCCGTGTTGTCAGCCTTTGGTCCTCCCAGGTGGCTCAGTGGGAAAGAATCCACCTGCCAGTGCAGAGGATGCGGGTTCAATCCTTGGATCGGGAAGATCCCCTGGAGCAATAAATGGCAACCTGCTCCAGTATTCTTGCCTGGGAAATCCCATGGACAGAGGAGGCTAGTGGGCTGACTGTCCATGGGGTCGCAAAAGAGTTGGACATGACGGAGCAACTAAACAGCAATTTTCAGTCTTAATGGTATTTATGTCTAAACAGTCCTAAGCACAAAGCAGCCAAATCACCATCAAGGGAAAGAAACTGCCAGTAGGTAGGTGAGTAGGCACAGTGACCAGGCTGGACCTCTGATCTTCTAACTGTTAAAGGCTGTAAATAATAATAATTAATACATACAGCACTCTCTGTTTGCCAGGTACCGTTTAAGTTCTTAACACGTGTGAACTCATTTAATCCTCACAAAACTCTTTGGGTTGGGCGTTACTCTGCCCATTTTATAGGTGGGGAAATTGAGGAGTGGAAATATCAAGGTCAAGTTATAACCTGCAAGTGGCAGAGCCATCTCAAGCTCTTAATACTACTGTGCTTAATACATCTGTGCTCTTAATACTACTAGACTTACTGTATCTACCACCTTCAACCTTTTTTTTTCTTTTTAGATTTCACATTTTTTATAATTATGACTTAATCACATTCCTGAGAAGTAGAAATAGTCATTTTCCCATTCTACCTTCAGAGAAATGCACAAAGGAGTGAAGCAACTTGCCTAAGGCTTCCTGGATGCTGACTTTGACTATGAGGTCACATAGCCATCCTTTTTTCATAGCCCTGATTGTGTCCATCTCGGCCAAAAGCTTCAGGGGCAGGGGAGTGACTTTTAAGGAGCTTCATTCTGGGAATACCTGATTCCCAGGTTTGTGCTTGTGTGCTTGCAGTAGGGGTTTTGATTGGTTTCCTCACAGTTAAGGCCTCTGAGTTGCTTTTCTTGCCAAGAAAGCAGTAAGTGCCTTCTGTCAGGAAAACAGAAACATGTTGCCAGCTATTTTGAACAATGTTAGAAATACACTGCAGTGGGAAGGAGCTGCCTCTGACTTCTGCCCACTTCTTGCAGTATTTTAAGGCAGCCATTTGGAGACTTTGCTATCAGTCCCCAGTGTAATCACACGGAGACTAGTCATCCCCCCAGACTGGGATTTCAGAGGCCTGGCAGCAGTGGAGAGGTGATGGGTGGTTTGGGTTGGTTGTTTTTAAGGAGCTCTGGGTCTTTGTGTGCCTGCTTTACTCAACTCTCCAGTCACTTTAAGAAGGGTGTGAACCTGCGACTGTCCTTCATTCAGTGTCTCCCTCTCACTTCTGTTCTGCCTGCTGTGCTGTGTCCTCCCTGGGTTTTTCATGCAGTTAAGACCTTATAATCAGTTGTTGCGATGCGAGTGTGCTTCATCAAGACAAGAGAGAGCTTCAACTGTGAAATTTTTTCCCTGGGAGAATTCCAGTTCTCCTCGCATTTTGCTCTGTGTTCCCTCTCTCGCTTTGTTCTCCAGAGCTGGTTGTACAAGCTTCCACTACTGAATTGATCAGGCACCAGAACCGTTTATCAGCAGGATTTATTTATAGAGGTTTTTGTAACACAGTCTCTTCAGTTGTTGTTTTTTTTTTTTCTGTTTTAATTCTTTCCCACACAAATCTTAGGAAACAACATGATATGTTAGTATATTAGAAAAATTACAGAACTGTTTTGTCAAAATTAGCACTAACCTCCCCACTGGATTTTCTGGTAGTTTGTTTCCTACTGAACTCATCTTGTTATTCAGTGGATAAATGAGATGAGGCACCTAAAGAGCCTGGAATGTGATAAATACTCAGTGTATGTTAGCTCTTTACCTGTTTGCTTCTTATTTGTTCTATTTGCTTCTCCTGCCTTGAACTGTTGACTTCCTAATTCTCTTTCTCCTAAGAAGGAAGGTAGAGTCCACGCTAAAGCTTGTACTTGGTTGTGGTGCATGTCAAAAGCAGATCGTCTCCTCCCCATTCCTCTTGCCACTTCCACCACAGACTTACGTAAGGCCTGTCTCCCCCAGAACAGCGTTCTAGGACCTGTCATTACACCTAATACCAGGTATATTAGGAAACACTGGCAGGGTCTGGGCATTCTGTGATATCTATGCTTCTATAAGGAACACGTATAAACCAAGAAAGAATTCACATAGAGAAAGAGTTCTGCAACCTAAAAAAAAAGATTTGAAATCCATTGCCTTAAATCTTGGACCTGATATTATTGAATTATTTTTAGTTTGTGGGTGGTGAGGAGGAAAAATGAAGCAATGTTGTTTAAATTTTTGAACTTGTTAGAAACGAATGACAACAAATCTGGGATACCTAATACTTTTCTATTTTTTTTTAATAACTGAAGTTTAAAAAATACTGCATTCAGTTATCTCTTCAGATCATCCAGCTAGAATTTGTTATTTTTATCTCAGACCCAAGGGAGGATGGCCTGGATAAAGTATTCCTGGTCACTTTCTGGTGACTGAAGTTGTATACAGCTATAGTGCATCAGCTTATAGCCCAGCTTGTTAGATTTCAGTATTTCTTTCTCCTAATGTGAAACTCTAATATGCGTAATTTCTAGCCCATGTTTTACCAAAGTTCAGACTCCTTGTTGAACTGTTATGTGAAAGTTAATATACATAGCAAGGCATGGTCAAAGTAGATGTTTAGAAGAAAGCAGAATTTGTTATCCATAGGGTCATCCCTTGTAAACATATACTTAGGAAAAATAATTTCACTGTAATTTACTGGTTCAGAAATTCAGTATTCTAGGATATTTTTTTGTTTCCAAGAGACAGATTTCTTACACCAGTGAATATGAAGTAGTTAGCAATACGAGGTTAAAAGTTTAGAACAGTTTGGGCAATAGATTTCTTCTTGCCTTGGCTATATTTATATGTAAGTGTTTGTTTGTTTATAGCTCTGAAGATGGCTGTAGTGGATATCTATCATTCCAGGTTAAAGGAGCGACAAAGACGAAAAAAGTAAGTCTGGGAGACCATCCTGCCTTCTTTTGCCTTTGGACTTTTGACCACATATAGCCCATAAAAACAAGTTCCACTTGTGGCTTATCTTATGACCTTGAGGAATACCCTTAACTTCCTTGATTCTCAACTTTTCCATCTGTTAAAAGTTAATATTACCTCTCCTTTTTTTTGCTTTTTTACCTCCTCCTTCTTTACCCCTTCCTTAATATTATGACCAATGAATAATATGGGTATGTTCTTTTAAGGAGAAAACCAACAAGAAAAATTCAAGGTATTATTAAGTTGTTATGCTTTTTCTAACGCTCCATTCTGACTGCTGAATTTTTATGAGAAATCTTTTATCTAAAAGGATTTCAAAGGAATCATGAGCAAGTTTTAGGCACTCTTGATTATTCCTTCTCTTTGCAACAGAACAAAAACCTTACATTCAGACTGAGAAGTTATGGATCCCAGATCTCTGTTGGATTACAGAGACTTTTAACAGTTCAGAGAAGGGTACTCACAGGTGTCTGTGTATATATGTGTAGGCATGTTACTAACCAGAGACACGGCGGCATCACAATGAGAAAAAGAAATAGGACTTATGAGACACTCTGGAGGGACCGAGACATGATCTGAAATAAAACTTACTCTCTGCATATCTGGAGTTAGCTTCCAGTGAGCGCTGAAGATTATTCAGCTATTCTTGAGAGAAGGTTCATTGCTAGGCAATAGAAATCGAAGGTTCCAGACATGGAACTCTGCATGGTTTACCTAGATTTTGTTCTTCTTAAAACATGCAATTAGAACTAGACAGTATTGTAAAACTCAGTTGTCGAGGTCTCTATTAGATCTTGTGTTTTATGATGCCCTTCCATTAAACATTCACAAGATTTATTTCAAATAGCTTCAAGGCATTCTGTGAATGTACAGTTGTAAACATTGAGTGTGTGATCATGGCACCCTTCATGGTTAACAGATTTCCCTTAAATGGTTATTCTCACTTATCATTTCCCTAAAGCTGAATAGATAATTTTTAGACCATGGACACAGGTTCCCTTCTGTTTCATCTAAGTTACAGACACGTGTTAGACACGTGTTTTTCAGTATTTGTGGGTGCTCATTGATTCATCCAGCAAATAGTTATTGAGATTCTTCATTGCCCAAGGAGAGGAAAGATACATGGTACTTGAGAGCCTAAAACTGTGCTAGTGCCTCACTGAGCTGCAGATCTTTGAGGGGAGTGGCTCCTTTGGACATTGATATTCCCCCACGTAGTGTTCATGCTGTCTCATGAAAGCTGCTTGTGGAAGACATAGTTAAATGTGAAATTAATTATCATAGATAATTATGTTTTTCATTCTAGAATTATAAGAGACCATGGATTAATCAACCTTAGGAAGTTTCAGTGTAAGTATTAGCATTTTTCTTTAATTTAAAATTTTTCCCATCATTATTGAATAGTTTTAAATCATTTATGGCAGTAGTTCTTAATCCAAGTTGCATATTAGCATCACTAGGAAGCTTTAAAAATTTTTGATGTCCAGCAGTTCAGTTCAGTTAAGTTGCTCAGTCGTGTCCGACTCTTTGCAACCCCATGAATCGCAGCACGCCAGGCCTCCCTGTCCATCACCAGCTCCCGGAGTTCACCCAAACTCATGTCAGTCGAGTCGGTGATGCCATTCAGCCATCTCATCCTCTGTCATCCCTTTCTCCTCCTACCCCCAATCCCTCCCAGCATCAGGGTCTTTTCCAATGAGTCAACTCTTCGCATGAGGTGGCCAGAGTATTGGAGTTTCAGCTTCAGCATCAGTCCTTCCAGTGAACACCCAGGACTGATCTCCTTCAGGATGGACTGGTCCCTTGCAGTGCAAGGGACTCTCAAGAGTCTTCTCCAACACCACAGTTCAAAAGCATCAATTCTTTGGCGCTCAGCTTTCTTCACAGTCCAGCTCTCACATCCACACATGACCACTGGAAAAACCATAGCCTTGACTAGATGGACCTTTGTTGGCAAAGTAATGTCTCTGCTTTTTAATATGCTCTCTAGGTTGTTCATAAATTTCCTTCCAAGGAGTAAGCGTATTTTAATTTCATGACTGCAATCACCATCTGCAGTGATTTCGGAGCCCAAAAAAATAAAGTCTGACACTGTTTCCACTGTTTGCCCACCTATTTCCCATGAAGTGATGGGACCAGATGCCATGATCTTAGTTTTCTGAATGTTGAGCTTTAAACCAACTTTTTCACTCTCCTCTTTCACTTTCATCAAGAGGCTTTTAGTTCCTCTTCACTTTCTGCCATAAGGGTGATGTCATCTGCATATCTGAGGTTATTGATATTTCTCCCGGCAGTCTTGATTCCAGCTTGTGCTTCTTCCAGCCCAGCGTTTCTCATGATGTACTCTGCATATATGTTAAATAAGCAGGGTGACAATATACAGCCTTGACGTACTCCTTTTTTCTATTTGGAACCAGTCTGTTGTTCCATGTCCAGTTCTAACTGTTGCTTCCTGACCTGCATATAGATTTCTCAAGAGGTGGGTCAGGTGGTCTGGTATTCCCATCTCTTTCAGAATTTTCCACAGTTTATTGTGATCCACACAAAGGCTTTGGCATAGTCAATAAAGCAGAAATAGATGTTTTTCTGGAACTCTCTTGCTTTTTCGATGATCCAGTAGATGTTGGCAATTTGATCTCTGGTTCCTCTGCCTTTTCTAAAACCAGCTTGAACATCTGGAAGTTCACGGTTCACATATTGCTGAAGTCTCGCTTAGGGAATTTTAAGCATTAACTTTACTAGCGTGTGAGATGAGTGCAATTGTGCGGTAGTTTGAGCATTCTTTGGGATTGGAATGAAAACTGACCTTTTCCAGTCCTGTGGCCACTGCTGAGTTTTCGAAATTTGCTGGCATATTGAGTTCAGCACTTTCACAGCATCATCTTTCAGGATTTGAAATAGCTCAACTGGAATCCCATCACCTCCACTAGCTTTGTTCGTAGTGATGCTTTTAAGGCCCACTTGACTTCACATTCCAGGATGTCTGACTCTAGATGAGTGATCACACCATCGTGATTATCTGGGTCCTATTACATATAATATAAGTTGTAAATATATAATGATGTGCTTAACCTGTCTTTATTATTGAATATTTAGCTTATTTTCAGTTTTTTAAAAATCATTACTCCTCCAACTAATAAAAATAAATGGAAAAAAATAAAAAGTTAAAAAAAAATCATTACAAATAGCACAAAGGTAAACTTGTTTGTGAATAAAGCTTTGTCTGCATTTAGAATTTTTTTAAGATAGATTCCGAGAAGCGGAATTACTAGGTCAAAGAATATGATTATTAAAAATGCTTAACACATGCTGCTAGATTGTTTCCTGAAAGATAGTTATATCAATTTACATTCCTTCTGCCAGTGTACATTATTGCTTGTTTAGCCTCGTCCTAATCGAGAGCTGTGGGTTTGCAAAAATAACTCCAGGTCCGCTCTCCCTTGCCCTTTCTGTCGACAATAATTGGTCATGTTCTGGTAGTGTGTTCCTATGTCTGCAATTGCTGGGCTTTTGGATTTTAACCTCTATGTAGTAGACCTTGACTCTTGCATAAATTCTCTTCCCAGCTGGTGGACAGAGGTCAGCTTAGCCTCTTTATTCTTTAACTGTATTTTTACAGATAGAGCTGAGGGGAAGCTCTGTGCTTCCAAGAAAGGCATGGCATGTGCAATGTGGTCTGAGAGGTTTTCAGTTGCCTTTGTACTGACTGTACGTGTGACCTTAATATCGTAGGCATAGCAGTTTTTTTTCATCAAATGAAATTGCTCCAAATTTTTGTATTATCCCTGTAGAAGTAGGGTTTTTTGGTGGTGAATAAAATGAATCTGTGGCTGCCCATCAAATCAGCCCCTAGAATTTGTGGCCAAGAATTTTCCTGCTAAGGAAGAGATTCATCTGAAAATACGACAATTTAAGTAACTATCATAAGTAACAGCCTGTATTTTTAGCCTGAGAGTGGACAGAGCTAGCCTAGTTACTCTTATTGAAATGACTGAGTAGCAATTCGAGAATTCCTGATCATTCCAACCTACCAATTATTGTTGGTGGGTTCTCCTACCCCTCTTTTTGCTGATAGCTCTTTTTATTAGAGATTTGGTCTGTAGTGATCCTCAAAGGGGCTGATTCTGGCTACCTGGAACGGTATCCCAGGTGGCATATATGACCATTTGCTTCCATGATAGTTATTAAAATATAACTTCATTCACAGTATATTAAGTTGTGGTACTTAATTAAGTTTAGAGAAAGGCAAAATGACCCATGTAGAGAGTGAAGAAATAAATGCCTCACTTGAGGATATGGAGTTACAGAGAGGATTTTTAGTGGGACATGGGAGAGATCACACACTTTTGCCAGACTGATCTACCTCTTCTAGATGAATTAGCATGTCTACATGTCCCTTGTTCTGCAGAAGTCAGTACCGGAGATTTTGCCCTGTATTGTTCCTAAGAATGTATGATCTGCCTTTAATCGTCCTTCCTGTTACTGCCAGAACTTCCTGCCCCTGTGCAGATTGAGAGCGAGGTGTGGGGGTCACCAGAGTGCAGGTGCTCTCCGGCCATGACAGCGTCCCTGAGACATAGTCCCTCTGGTTCTGTTAGCATCATGATTAGTGTGCTGCATTCCCTAGCTTTCTGGTTTGCTTCCTGTCATGGGTAAATTAATCATGTGAGGTTAGGAATAATATTCTTCCATTTTACTACTTGTTAAAAAAAAATACAGAAAACTTAAGAGACCTTTATATTCTTTACTTTCTCTGTAGTAATGGAACGACGATATCCCAAGGAAGTCCAAGATCTTTATGAAACAATGAGGCGATTTGCAAGGATAGTGGGGCCGGTGGAGCATGACAAGTTCATTGAAAGCCATGCATGTAGGTGGTTTTTTAACCTTGACTGTATGTTTCTCTGTGTGTGTGTGTTTATATAAATAGGAATGATAATGGTGTTTTATGTGAAATTCTGTAAACAAATAAGTGGATTTTTTTTTAATTGTTTCTTCCCCTTTATTGCTATGAGATAAATTTGAAACTTTGGGAATGGAGAAGAAAGCTTAAAAATAGTAGTGGCTCTCCACCCCCCTTTAGATAAACAGTAGTTTAGTAGCTTTTTCCCCCATTTTTAATATGGGAGTTTGCAAATACATGGGGGTTCATTATACTATGATATACATGTATCCATCACCCAGCTTTAGCAGTTAACCATCCAGTGGCTGATCCAGTGTCATCTTTATCACCCATTCCTTTCCCATCCTCAACTGGATTATTTTGAGGCAAATCACATTATTTTGTTCATAATTATTTTAGTATTAAAACTAGTTTCTAGGTGGGGACAGAGTTGGGTGACTCATGGAAATAATATATAGCACTTACATAATTTTCCTGCCTTTTTTCTCTGAGAGAGATCTATATAGTTATCATTTGATTTCTCACTATAAAAAATTGAAGTTGTTAACGCAGTAAGGCCTGGACTATAAAAGTCTGAACTGAGGGGCTGAGTCTATGCCTTTCATCATGAGATTCAGGTATTTGATTTTGACTCCCAAATTTAGTTCAGGAAGGTACTTCATGAAGGTTTGTATCCTGTTCTCTTTGTGCAGATATTTCTTGCATGACATTGCAGGCATTTATCTGAACTGGGTTGGTTGTCCTCACAGACACCCTGTTTAGTTGGCATTCTTTGTGTGATTTATCCTGGGTGTCTGATCTTTACTTCCTGTCCCAGTTTGTACCATCGCTGGTTTATGTGTCACTCCAGGGGACTACACCCCGTGGATTGTCCAGGTTCTTCTGTCATCCGCTTTTGCAAAGCACCCAGATTTGAACATTCCATCACATAATAATCCGAGCAGTGCAACCTGATCTGTGTGCTCAGAGGAGGCAGAAATCTTGGTTTATGGAAAACACACTGCTCTTTTGTCCCTGTAAGAGAAAAGCTGTAAAGAAACCATCGGGAACTTGAGCACAGAATTTTGTCCTTCCCTTGCAAAAAGGTCTGTGTCATGTAATACCAGAGACAGGTTTCATGCCAAAATTTGGCTTTGTGGCTAGAACTTTTAACAAGGAATAAATAGAGCAGGGAAACTTGGTGGTTTGAGAAATTATATTCATTACTACTGTAGCTAAATGAATTCAGCCAGGTCACTATGAAGTTTTCTAAGAAACAATTCCAGCTGCTTTCTGCAATTGGAGACAGAAGCCAAAAGACCACTGGAGTACATTTTTGTCAGCTCTTAAGTAAAATTTCTAATGAGATATTAGCAACAATTAGGATTCCCCAGATGGAATTGCCCAGTCTTTTATAGAAGGCAGGATTACTGAAAATATTTAGCAGTAAAAGTGCTCATTGATGTTGATTTTGTTTTTCCGATTTTTCTCTGTCTTTTTTGGGGGGATAAACAGTGGAATTTGAACTCCGAAGGGAAATCAAAAGGCTCCAGGAATACAGGACGGCAGGCATTACCAATTTTTGTAGTAAGTATGCTTATGCTCCACACTAAATCAGGGCATGTGCCTTCCAAACATATAAATAAGCTTCCACATTTCAGAATGAGTTTTTGATCTTTCCCAAAAGTTTCATCTATTTAATCCTTCTAAATACCATTATATGGATTATCTGAGGTGAAATAAAAAGTATGACAGAGTTGCTACTTTAGATTTAGGATTCTATTGTGGCCTCTAAAAAAAAAATATTTTGTATTCCAACGTTTAGCCTCAGCCTTTTTAAATTTAGTGATGCATCATATGATCATTCCCATGAAGCACACTTCAGTTGGTTCTAGGCACTTGCATCCCAGTTACTTGAGGTAGAGATGATTATATTCATGGCACCTAACCATTCACCATGCGTTGGACTGTACCCTTTATACTTCACCAGCTTAAGAGAGGGACTTCTCTGGTGGCTCAGATGGTAAAGCGTCTGCCTACAATGTTGGAGACCTGGGTTCGATCCCTGGGTTGGGAAGATCCCCTGGAGAAAGGAATGGCATCCCACTGCAGTACTCTTGCCTGGAAAATCCCATGGACGGAGGAGCCTGGTAGGCTACAGTCCATGGGGTCGAAAAGAGTCGGACACGACTGAGCAACTTCACTTTCACTTTCAACTTAAGAGATGGGTATTGTTATTCTCATTTAATAGAGAAACTAAGGATGAAAGTGATTAAGTAACTAGTTGTAGTAGAGCCAGGTTGTAAGAGAAGGCAGTTGTGTTGGCAGTTAAGAGCTGAAGTCTAGGCTTGGACAGCTTGGGTTTGGATTCTGGCTCTTTTACCAAATCTGTAATTCTATTTGTTTCAATTTTCCAAGTCTTTTAGAGTTCATGTGAAGATCAAATGAGAGATAATGTGTGAAAACATAGTATAGTACCTGACGCACCAAGTCCTCAATAAATGGCAGTTTCTGTCATTTTGTTGTTGTTTTGGTGATGGTCTTCAGCATTCCCGCCTTCCTGTTTGGTTGAAAGCTATCACCCGTTCACCCTTTGCTCAAGTTTAGCCTAGTAAAATGGCTCTTTATTTCTAACATTGGAAACTGTTTACAAAATGAAATTTTATGTGGAGCACTAATCCATAAGGAAAAGTGGAACTCCTTAGGTTGAAGTCTGATGATTCAGACCATGTGTGGAGCTCAGGACCACCGGTATGTTCACAGTAATCCCTGAGATATTTTCATAGTAACCTAGGCCTCTGTGGAACTTGGCTTGAAACCCACTGGTTTGATATTTTGGATCTTACATACATTAATAGTGTAGAAAACACTATGCAGCTGTTAGCAAGATGCATATGAAGACTCTGATACCAGATTTGGGTTGCCTGATGTTGGTTGTCTCCAGGAAAGAGGTGAAAAGAATAGTAATAGTCAATGAGGATTTATTTTTATTTGTAATCCTAACTGGTTTTTAAGGAACAGTGTATGTGTATAGAATTTGTGTGACTTGGAAAAATATATGGATAGAGAAAAATAAAGCAGGAAGTAAATATGACAGTATTAGAAGTTACTTTTAGGGGATGGAAATATGAGCAACTCCAACTTTCTTTGTACTTTTCTGTTTTGGGAATTCCCTCTCTCAAATTTCTTAAAGGTAGAAAAGGAATAAACACATTTTCATTTCTTATCAAAAAAGAGATTTCAAACTAGGGGAAATCACTTTGCTCTTAGAAAAATAATGGAAGCAGTTTTTCAAAGGAAATTAAAAAATGACTGGGAATCCCCTGGGGTCCAGTGGTTAGGGCTCTGCGATTTCACTGCTCTGGGCCTAGGTTTGATCCTTGGTTGGGGAACTAAGATCCCCCAAGCCTCACAGCAAGGCCACAGAAATTAAAAGTTAAAAAAGATGAACTGTTTGTTGATGAGTTAGGAAGCCCTTTGGTTAGTTCTGCTACCTTGTCATTGTTGTCACTTTTTTAACATCTACAGGTGCCAGAACCTATGATCACCTCAAGAAGACTCGAGAAGAGGAACGCCTCAAACGCACCATGCTCTCTGAGGTCCTCCAGTACATCCAGGACAGCAGTGCCTGCCAGCAGTGGCTCCGCCGGCAGGCTGACATGTGAGGAATTAGTCTGGGGGACAACCTCATGGGGCTTTTGGCCTTTACCTGTATTTTCAGATAGCCCTGTGGGTGCCCTACCCTAAATGGCAGAGCTGTAATAATTAGGTAGCTAGAAGAATTCAGAAAACTTCAGCAGGCTGTCTCAAACAGTACAGTACCAACAGTTTTGAGAAATGTAATTGGCCTCCTAGAATCCTACTTTGCTACTTTGACCTTATTTTTTAAGATTAGTGTATTCTCTTGCCACACCTTCTTTCTTCTTCTGTATCTACTAGTGTGATTTTCATTGGAGGATCAAATTTCCTGCTTTTTGCTCATGAATGGTCTCTGTGATGTGCCACACCAGGACCTCTTCTTAACAAATCGAGGCAGTTTCCTTCCCTGGAACAGATTTCCTTTCTTGAGTTGTGTACAGTGGGGATAGCCTGTAAAAGCATAGTCTAGTCTGTCTCATTACTTCTCTTCAAAGTAGCTGACCTGATAAATGTTACCCAGTCTCTCATGGGCTTTTGGAAATTGCTTTCTTGATGTGACATAAGTTTAAATTCCTCTTCTTTTTTGTAGTGATTCTGGCCTGAGTCCTTCTGTTCCCATGACTTCGAATTCAGGTAACTATTTTTCAGGCTGGAGCAAGTCACAATTGTGGCGTTTTCATCCTGGGAATTACAGTGACCCAACAAACCCTCCCGCCTTTGTGGGAGCCAGGTGCTTAGGCAGGGGAATGGTGATTGTTATACAGATTCATAAACATCAGCAAGTTGTTAGAATCTTCATGGCCAAACAGGAGCTTTCCTCGGGTTTACATTACAAAGACAGGGGAGGAAAGGACCTCAGACAGGTGTTTTTTCTATTTTACCAGTGTTCACAGGCAGTTCGTTTACTATGATTTTATATACCACAGACTTCAAGATTGTCTCATAGGGGATAAATTAAAGGCTTTGTATCCTATATGAGCAAGGAGGTATGTTACTTGCCAGAAAAGTAAGACTTTCTTTATAAGTTGGAGAGTTAAAAGTATTTCTGTTTCTTATCTCTTCCAGCATGTCCTATTTTGAGGTCAGTTTACAGGGCAAGATTAAGCCATATGATATCTGATAATCCTTGCTGCTTGGTAATTAATAAATGGTGGTGTGGGGTGGTATTAGTTGTAGAACGCTGATCTGAGATCATGGTGTTCGTTTGCCTATTTTCTTGGTTATCATTCATCCCTGCTCCATATGTAGATTAGCCACTTGCCCTGATCAGAACATACAGACCACTCCACTGTTTACAGACTGGATTTGGCAAAAAGGTAACCCATTTGTAGTTTTACCATTTTTTGAAACTGGGAAAAATAGACCTTGTGATCCCATTCAAAAAATCTCTGATTCAAGACCCAGACAAGGGCTCAGAGAAGGCCACTGCAGGGGTGATTTTTTTTTTTCCATTTATTCCTGTGTTTCAAGTAATTATTTTTTAATATTTAGAGGAGAAAAGAGTCTTTTAGGGAATAGCCAAGACAAGTTAAGTTTTATAAGTTTCTCACATCCAAATCCTCCCCCAGTCTAAATAAGAAATAAGAAAATTTAATGTTGACTAATTAAAGTGAATGAACGTACTTGACCTGGCTTCTTTGGTATTTGTGTTTTCTGAACCATTTGCGCTCACTGTTGATTGCTTCTTTGGCGGGCATCAGTCCCCCTCAGCCCCAGTCTTTAGGTTGAGATGACCCTTTGCTCCTTTTCACACTCTGAGTTGCTCCTAAGGCAGTGCAGAGCTGGAAACCTGAATCACTGATCATAATGTAGCCTCTCGGAACTGGTGAGGCATTGAGTGATCGTAATCTCCATTTCAGGTCATTTAGGGTCAAGCTCAGCCTGGGACTGTGGAGCAGCTCCCATTCCCTCTGTTAATGTTAAAGGGAAGCCTGTGACAGCCTCTCCCCCTGCTCTCCACCACCTAAGCAGCACCCTGCCCCCATGAAGTGTAACGTAGTATTCTACATTTTCTTTTGCTTAACACAGCCCATTCACTCAAGTGTACATTCAAAACAAATCCCCAGAGTTGTGCACATCAGGCTTCCCATCCTGGGCAGTGACCTCCTGCTTGGGTCTCTTTCGCAAGGTATGTGAGTTCACCTCAGTCTCTGCTTTGCCATATACTGGCTCATTGTTCCTCTCTGTGGGTCTTTCAGGTAAACAGGGCTACTTTGGGAGGAACAGATATTCCCTCAAATAATACATAATGAAGGGCCTTCTGCTGGCCTGACTCTCTGTCTTTGATCTCAAGGTGAATGGTACCTGGGTAATTACCATGTTTGCCTGCACTGCTGGCAGAATGGCCAGTGTTAGGGAATGTCTCTCCTGCAGAGTTGTTATTTCCATTCATCAGCTGTCAAGACAGGCAGCATGTGACCTTTCTTAACTGGATGACATCTGGACTGTAGATTTTAGAATCTTCTGCTGGGTTAGGAAGAATAATCTTATTTGACTGTGAGGTGTGTGTGATTATATGTGCATTTTATCAAGGCAAAGGGCACTTGATTTACCTTTTTTTTTTTTAAATTCTTTTCTTTAATCTTTCTTTATCTTTGGCTGTGCTGGGTCTTTGTTGCTCTTGTGTGGGCTTGCTTTCCTAGTTGCAGCAAGTAGGGGCTACTCTTCATTGCAGTGCGTGGGCTTCTCCTCATGGTGGCGTCTCTTGTTGCAGAGCACAGGCTTTAGGCGCAAGGGCTTCAGTAGTTGCAGCATACAGACTCAGTAGTTGTCAAGGACATGGGCTTAGTTGCTCTGCAGCACATGGAATCTTGCCCAGCCAGGGAGCGAACCTGTGTCCCCTGCATTGGCAGGCACATCATTATCCATGGCACCACTAGGGAAGTCCTTGACTTACTGTTTTTATTTTCAAGTGAACTTTGGGGTACCTGATGTGTAGTAGTTTTGTACCTAACCATGGCCTGACCATGGTGAACTTGTTACACTTTTTACTCCTGAGGTACTGTCTCTTACAAAATACATGCCTTCTTCTGTCTGTATCTATAGGTAGACGAAGTGCACCGCCCTTGAACCTCACTGGCCTCCCTGGCACAGAGAAGTTGAATGAGAAAGAAAAGGAGGTAACAAAAAGAAGGGGAACTGGTTAGAGGAGAGAGTAGGGGCCAGTTATTCACTGAGTTGTCGTGAAAAACACATTACAGGATCAAGCCCCTCTGGCTCTGCTCACATCACACATGTGCATACACAGCTCTAGTCATCCTCAAGGTCTCGGTGGACTTAGCAGGTCTCAGGGACTCATTTCCTCATCACCCTGCCACCGTTCATCTGCTGACAGAAGAGCATATGATACATAAATCTAAATAATACCAACTATCATTTATTGAGCATTTATCATGTACCAGATACTGTACTAAGTACTTTATTTACTGAATTTAATTTTTTACAAACTTAAAATAACTTGTATATGGAAGTGGTTATTTCCTATAAGAGTGGACACTTTCAGAAGTTCTACTCTTATTCCAACAATATGACCATTACTTAAAAAGATTTTTGAATTGTCTCCGTGGTATGTGTATAAGCACAAAAGAGGAATCCATCATCATCTGTAGTCACACATTAACTTTGATTAAAAAAGCCATGACCTACTTTTCTTTTCCACCGTAATCACTTAATCACTGGATGTGACTTCTTATGACTGTTAGCTGTTTCTAAACTTTTAAGTCCAGCCTCAAATGAGTCATCATCAAGCATTTTCTAAAGAATGTGCGACAACTCTTAAGTCCATTCCAAAGAGGAATTCCTCCTTTGTTCCTGTGTGCTCTTTTTATAGTTCCCAAGATCGGCGTCCTCATCTGCCACTCCATATCAGAAATTCAGGTCAGACAGAATGGAATAGAGGCTAGTATTAGACTTTGACTTTACCCAGTAGGAACAGTGAAGATGAGCGTGGGAGGAGAAGGGAGTGTATGTTATGTCCAGGTATTGCTGAGGAAGGATTGCCATTCTGATTCAAGTATGGAATGACCCAGAGTTTCAAGCAGTTTTTTATCCTTACCCACAAAATGGTGACCTCAGACTGTTCATTGCTGGATAAATGGTAGGTGAACTAGAATTAAACCACCTTTTTGCATCTTTAGCAGTAACCTCTTAGCAAGATCTCTAGATCTCCTTTCCTTCCAAAGTAGGAAGTGTAATCACAAAAGTAGAGACTACGGGCTTATGCTGGTACCAGAAATAATGTGATTCACACTTGGGAACCCAAGTGTCAGCACCCCTACCCCGGGCCCTGCAACTCTTCCCTGACAGGCTGAGCCGGACGGTGCCGGGACTCTGCCCCAGGCCAGTCCTCAGGACACAGATTTGTACCCGTGACAACCCCGGGGAGCCGGCTGACAGGTGCCGCAGCTCTCCCGGCATCACCCTCAGCCTTTTTCTGTCTCTTGAGACTATTCTCACCAAAGAAAAGACAGAATGGAATGTGGTCTAGCCACCAGCAGCTCCTGTAAATAGTTGGAGGTTGATGTCACTCTTTACACTTTATTATGGCTATACCTACTGGATTAAAATTTAAGACTGACAGATGTTAATGTTGATTAAATTTGCCATGTCTTGCAGCTCTGTCAGATGGTGAGGTTGGTCCCGGGAGCCTATTTAGAATACAAATCTGCTTTATTGAACGAATGTAACAAGCAAGGAGGCTTAAGACTGGCACAGGCAAGAGCACTCATCAAGATAGACGTGAACAAAACCCGGAAAATCTATGATTTCCTCATCCGAGAAGGATACATCACCAAAGCCTGAGGCTCCCCAGGAGTGTGGGCGGGCCAAAGGACCTCACGGCCTTTCTGGAGCCTTGTTTTTGAACTGAAGTGTCGTTGTGAAAAGAGGGGAAGAACAAAGGAAATCTTCAGTTTTATTAATGTCTACTTTCTTCTCCACCCTGCTTTAAAATACTCTTGTTGTTGGTATTGTGCTGCAGAATTATGTGCTAGATAAGCTATTGTTAATTGTGTGTGGGCATTCATTCCTAACACCTCTTATAACTAAAACAAGAACCATAGTACCTCACATCACAGTGTTAGTAGAAATAGAACTAAACCAGTCTGTAATCCCAGGAGTGCAGCTCAGATTCTTGTACCTGCTTGGGAGGTTGGTTTTCTGATTATGTTTTGCCTTCAAACATTACAGACAGATTTAAAATAAAGAGGTTATAGTGAGAGAAAGTTTTCTCTTTCTGTTTGAGGGTTTCTTTTTAAGCTGACAACTTATGTTTTTGAGTAGAAAGGAGGAAAACCTCCCCATGATGATCTTGTCCCAAACTGTACTTGGAACTTGAATGTCTGGCTCTGTAATCTGCAGTCTGACTGTCTAATCTGCAGAAGACTTTTGAGGAGGTAGCAATGGATATAAAATGTCTCTGTTATTTTTAGAATTGATTAAAATGTTTTGCTACTTAATTTGTGGGTGTGTCAAATATTCTGGTAACTAAAGCACACTTAGGGTGTTGGATGCCCACCTCATCACGCTGAGCTGTCTGTGCTAACACGTGTGTCCTGGGCTCACCCTTGTTGTCACCGGGGGCTTCCCAGGATACCAGGTCCCCGAGGATGGAGATGATGCAGTTAATTTCAGCATTGCTTGGATGAGACCTGAACCCTAGTTTCTCAACGGTGAAAGGCTAGCCTACAAGAAGAGCTACTTTTAAAATAAAAGGAAAGCCTTTTCATGTGTGGAACTCACTAGATATGAGGGTGAGTGACTGCCACATCTGAAAGTTGGTCCTTAAATACGTCTGCACAGTAGGAAGCCAAACTCGGAGGGTTGTCCCTATTCTATTGGAAGCAAACAGAATCATCACAGATTACCTCCGATAGCTGACTGATCTTCAGTTCTTTCATCATTCAAAATACCTAATTCAAGTATCATATACTTGGTTGGAAATACCAGCACAAACTTCTTGGCTGATGTATATATGCATGTGGTTTGCTAATAGACTTCATTTAGGGTTTACAAATGAAAAGGAAACTCTTAGCATCTGAGGCAATTAGAATAAAGGACTTAAGTATTTAAAAAGGGTGGCTTGTGGTTTTCTTTTTTTATTTTTTTGTTTTCTTGAAATAGTCCTATCATTAGAAAACATAGTATATCACCACCATCACCGAAAGTTGATTATAAAGGGATTGCCTCTTTTTTTTTTTTAATGCTAAGACTTTAAAAATATATATTTATTATTTTTGGCTGCACCGGGTCTTCGTTGCTGCACATGGGCTTTCTCTAGTTGTGGTGCTTGGGCTTCTCATTTCTGTGACTTCTCTTGTGGCATATGGGCTCTAGAACATGTAGGCTCAGGAGTTGTGGCTCACGGGCTTAGTTGCCCTTTGACATGTGGAGTCCTTCCAGAGCAGGGATCGAACTCGTGTCCCCTGCATTGGCAGGCAGATTCCTAACGACTGGACCCCCAGGGAAGTCCAGCTTCTTTTAAGTATTGTTGTAAAAGTGCATTAGATATCAGTATCGGGTGATGTCCACTGTAGTCTAAGGTCCTTATTCTTGATTAAGGAAGGCTTCCTGGGAGAGGTGAGTTTTTGAGGCAGTAAGATGGAGATGAGAGTAATAAAATGGCAGATGGAAGAGGGAGACTGTTGCAGACATCGTGGGTGGATGGGGATGTGGAGGCAGCCATGGGAGTAAGGAGAATGGTGCCCAGAGATTTAGTTGGCAGAGACACAAGGGGCAGCTGTGGTGGCTAGGAGTGGGAGGATGGCGGGACAGTCTGACGGAAACCTTGGATCCAGTTGAAGTCTGAAAAACTGATGAGGGAATCAGATTTGATGAAAATGGCATGGTTGAAAATAGTGACAAAAATAAGGCTGTAATTTCAAAAGACTGGATTATTATGGTTTTGGTAAACCCAGTTTTGCAGAATTTAAGACTTAGAATTCTAGGGGGTTTCTCAAATCAAGCCATAATTTTGGGTGAGGAGTACTTGAAAGGAGTCACTATCCTTTTGCATTTATAATAGAAAAGCATTTGCTGATATTAGATGTCACTAACTAGCTTACTACATTATTTCCTTCTTTCCTTCTTGTCACCAAAGGAAGGCCCTTCTTACTAAAAATCCAGAGCTAGCAAGAATTTTTCAAAGAATATTCCATCCTTCCCCTTATCTGCTAGATGGGATTGGCCATAAGCCAACTACATTGATATAGGTCTTTCTTGGTCCAGATCATCTCAGAAGAAGGAAAGTTTAAAACAACAGCAGTGAACAATGAATAAAGACCTTTTAACTGTGAGGGATTTTTATTACAATTTAAAGGATTTCTGTTGAAACTTTTTCTTTCTGTTCAGTGACCCCTTCTTGTGCTCAGAGACCTTAACAGTCTCTACTGAAACCAACTGATTTATCTCTTCTTGGGTTCCAGTTTTCATCCTTTTATTGTTTACAACTCCCCTAACCCCAAGCCCCCGTTTTAAATCTGGACTTGGTTAACCAGTCACTGCTAAATGATAAGAACAAACTTCCCAGTTTTGAGTAATGAGATTATCAGCTTGTGGTTATGGGAAAGGGAAGACCAGTGACATTCATCAATAACAAAGTTCTACTTGATAAGTCATTCAAACTTTAGGAAAAAATGTAGATACATAATAACTAAAGTTTCCAGCATGATGAGTCAGAAAACCAAACTTAGACAAAGAGAAGCTTTGGAAAGCTAACTTGTTTGTAACTGAAACACCTTGACTGGTTTCCAAGCAAGAGAGCTGTACTGTGTTCTAAACAGCATTCTGGAATATTGCCCATTCTTTTTTTAAAATTTATTAATTTGGCTGTGCCAGATCTTGCTTGTGGCACATAGATAGGGTCTTCAGTTGCAGCACTTGGGATCTAATTCCCTGACCAGGGGTTGAACCCAGACCCCTTGCCCTGAGAGCATGGAATCTTAGCCATTGGACCATCAGGGAAGTCCCTCGCCCATTCATTTTTAAGAATGTCTTTGTAGATGCCTCCCTGGAGAAGGGAATGGCAACCCACTCCAGTATTCTTGTCTGGAGAATCCCATGGACAGAGAAGCCTGGCAGGCTACAGTCCATGGGGTCGCAAAGAGTTGTACACGACTGAGCGACTAACACTTTGTAGATAACCGTATTACACTGTTACTAACACAAAAAGCTTTCCTGTACCTTAACATGTACCTGGCTTTTTAATCTGAATTTCTGAAGGTTAGTTCCATTCAAGAAGAAGCTTTCCTTTCCTTTCCAGTGTGTTCAGCTGGATGTGAGTAACCTCTCCCAGACCGGCGAGAAAGGACCGCCTCTGTTACAGTGGGATACTACCACGTCTGTGGCCTGTGCAGAAGAGGTAGCCCAGCTGTAATAATTTCCCTTCAATCGGACACAATAACCAGCCCTCTGCATGAAATGTAAGTGATAATGATCTCGGGGTGCAAGGAGAGCCAGAGCACCCTGGACAGGATAGCAGTGGTCGTGCTGACACGGACACCTGTTTTGGGAGAGGGAATGGTAGTGAAGAGTAGCTTGGAAGTATCTTGGAACCTAAGTCTCCTATCCACGGAGTCCTTATTGGCGTTGTATGCTGCTTCTGAGGGCTAGAGGGTGGGGACAGGTAAATCATTTCCCTGAAACTTGGAAAGCCGGTTTTTTAATCTAATAGAGGGAGTTCTTTGTCTATTCATTGTTTGCCTTGTTGCTTTGGCTTCTACCAGTTGAGATGCACAGAGATAAACTGCCCTTGGATTCGACTGACCAGACTTACAAGGCAAGAGACACAGGTACTTGAAGGATAAATGTCTTGCATCTGACATTAAAATTCCTTTGTCACTATGAGTTACTTGCTTGGTATGCATTGTGTACTGGGCCCCCTTCCCTGTTAAGAGTAGGAATAAGGAAGTTAAGAATGTAGAAAATGACCATTAAAATGTTTAATACCCCAAACTGAAAGCTACAAAAATTTTGATTTAATAGATACAGTCCTGACTATCACCATGTCCCCTTGTCTTTGAAAGCTGTAGTTAACCTATACCAGCCCAGATTTGTTTTTTGTCTTTCTGGGCTGGGTAATTAAGTCCGAAGCACTTATATTCTACTATCGCACACAGGGGATGGATTTCTGTGGCAGCAGATAAACCATTTGATTGAATTAGTCTCATGTTCTTAATCAAGCCACACTGTTTTTCAGCTTTCTCTGGTCTCCCTGGAGGTCTTACATGACAGCTTTCAGGTAGTTGGTGATTAATCTTGCCTTGGTCCAGAGTTATGTTGATCAGAAGTAACATCTCAGGAAGTGTGGAACGGAGAAGGCCTCACAATTGTTTTAAGAAACTGGCATTTTATTAAAGCAAAAAATGCTGAAATTCTGTCATCACCATTGTGAACTGACAGCTAAGTGCCAACTCATAACACTTCCAAGGTACCTCTCTCCTCCCCAGAGAGCTTTTCTTCCAAGTACACTCCCCGTATCTGTATTATTGGCTAACCTAATCCACTTTTCTCATTAAACAATAGATAAATATTTGAATTCCCCACCCGCCCCCCATTATCACAACATAAAACGTTATTTTAAGAAATAAATACTGGGACCTGCACTGTGGAGTTTAATGTTCCCAAACAATATACCCTATCAGAAAACTGAGTTGGGACTAAGTATCTGATGTTCTTCTTTCAGTTTCAAACCTTAGGATGTTGTCTAAGATGAAAAAGGCCATTTTCAGGGTAATTTGATTGCTTTTCCCCAAAATCATTGCAAAGGGGTGAAAAGTTCAGAAGTGCCATGAAGACACCAGCTCCCAAGTACCAGGGGCCTCGGAGATGGGTGAACTGATAGGAACTTTCAGGAGAGGAAGAGAGCACCGCAGTGGGCCAACCTTTACCCCATGGGAATTTGATTTGCCTTTGAGAGGTGGAACAGTTTTCCCACACAGTATCCTGTTGGGAGCCTCTTTTTAAGCAAAGTCAAGCTGCAGCAGAAAAGCCACTGGACTGGGGGCAGGAGCCAGAGCCCTACTTTATTTTTTTGCCTAGAGGATGACATCTTGAGATATATATATTTATATATATAAATATATATATAAATTTTTTTTTTTTTTTTTAACCAGAGGGCATTTATCTAAGCTCTAGCCACAGGTAGGTGACAGCAATGTCCATCTTACCTGGCTGCCCCCACCCCCCGCTAAGATCTTTGCCTTGTTCTGGGTGTGCATAGTTTCAGATTCAAGACACCTGTCAGATCTCAGTGAGCACAGGTTTAGCTTCAATGATGTAAAGCAAAACGCTTTTGAGAGCAAAATCTCCCAGGAGTGTCTCCACCCCCAGCAACTGCAGAAAAGAAGGCGTTGGTGGGAGAGAAGGGTGGCTATAGACGTCATTGCATCTTCCAGATCCCAGCTGTGACCTGGCTCAGAGTTTTACAGTTAAAAATAACCATGGCTTAGGGTTGGGGGGGAAAGTAAACTGTTTCATCTCCATGGAAACAAGGAGGGGGGTGGGGGGAAGCCGAGCCTTGGATTGCCAGCAGATGTGGCAAGAGGGGGCGGATGCAGGGGCTGGGAGTTTAGAAGCCCTCTGGTGAAGGAAGATATCCCTGATTAGCATCCAGATTGTAGTCAGACATTGCTCCAGGGTTCTGGAGACAGAACTGCAGAGGTTATGTTTGCAACAATGTATACATTTTGGGAGGGTGAAGTCTTATTTGAGGCTTACAATTTCCTGTAACACAGATTTGCTACTATTTGGCAAAGCAGAGAGCAGATGAGCAACACAGTAGGTTAGATGTTGCCTTCTAACCAATCTGGGAACCTCTGCTACACCCCCACCCCTTCAGTTTCCCTTTTTTTAATTTGCATAGTCAGGTTTGACATCAGAATATTGTCACAATTTATAACTAGAAGGGGCTGGCCTTCCACTGCTGGGCTGATATGGTCATTAACTCCCTTTCAGTAGGATCAGGTTTTTTCTCTTTGGTGTTGTAGGAGATTATGCAAAGTGGCATTAATTACCTAGTAAGTCCTTAAAGTTATCTCTTACCATTTCTGGTATTGTTACTACCAGAGGTTACTAACTTTTGGTGGGGGAGAAGGTATTTTATTTTTTCATTTCCCTTTTCTTTGAAGGTTTCCTTTGAAACAATTTTTTCCCCTCAAGAAAGACATGAATATGTTCTAGTTAAAAAAAAAAAAAATCAAATCCCTCTATTTTCCTTTTTAAATGAAGGGTGCATATGCTTTCTTGTTTACCTGTCTGGCATAAAGTGCTAATCTTTGTACTGCTACTTAATAATAATACAACCTTGGGCAACCTTTTTTAACCCCTCATTTCTGAACTATGGTTGATAAAACCTACCCAACTGTGTTTGATGAAGATAAATTAGATAAAGTATATAATACACCTGACACCTCCCTTCCCTTCCCATTGAGCTTTTAATATTTTCATTTAACTCCAGCCAGGTATGAACAAGCCTTTGATTTTCCATGGTAAATGGTAAATTCACACCACAATAAAGTCTCACAGAGGGACACTAAGATCTGAAGGACACAGATCAAATGTTAAAATAGGCACAGATGCATTTTTTTCATGGATGTTGTTTATATTGGAATCTTCATCACAGTGCATCATTGCCCCAGCCCTAGGGTTGAATTAAGGGCAGAACGTTTCAGAGACAGACAGATACTAAATGACCTAGTTATCCTAGACATGTTGCAATAATATTTCCTTATATAATGCCTAGCTCAAGAAACTTGAACTCAGGTTACAAAATTGTAGGTACACTGTAAGAAAACTAAAAAATGAGGCATGGAAGAAAAAAAAATCAGAAAAAGATGCTAATAGTTGTTTCGTTAAGTAGTAAAATTAGAGGTGATGCTTTCTTCCTCTCTATCTCTCCTGGGTATTTTGGTTTTTGTAATGTGACTTTTTTTTATCGATGGAAAAACAAATTACATGAGAACTAGTAAGACTCTACAAATAGAAGTTTATAGTATTTTGCAATGAATAATATCTAGTTAATCCTTATGATAGCCATATAAGGCACTATCTTACATCTTACAAAATAGCACAAGCATTAGGCAAGTTTCTATAGTAAATGAAATATGTTTTTTTATTTCTATCCCTCTAGTTTTTGGGTTTTTTTTGTTTTTAAATATTTTCCACATTTATACAGTTTTCTCCCAGATACCAGGTGTCCACTGTACCTCTTAAATGTGTGAAAGGACAATAACATCAAGCTTTACTTCCCTGGGGGATTTGCATTTTTATAGCTATTAATGGCATAGACTCTGGAATTACAGGCATTAGTAAGCTGGCATGCCAGAGCCCTGGGACCTGATGATACCCTGAAATCAAGATTCTATAGACTGGGAAGCCCTGAACACAGCTATCTTCCAATTGTGACAGATACGTCAAATCTGTTGCCAATTTGTTAACCAGAAGAAGCAATTCAAATGGAAGATGCAACTATTTGAGGGACTCATAAAGGTCTGATTAGTCTTAGGAGCAGTCATTGCCCAAGCAATTAAGGAGAATATTTTTGGAAAGGCAGACATCAGAAGCCAAGCAGAGTAGAAGTTTCCACCCTCTATTTACTGGGTCTAATCAGATCAGCTCTTATTTTGCACAGAAGCTACACTGCTCTAAAGCACTGCTTATTTAGATGTAGTCAGGAGCATCCACCCCTTCCCTGGGCACAGACAGGTCAGATTTTTACAGCAGACGATCTCTAAGACGTTCCTACATCTAAAATAATTGACACCTATAAATGTACCTATATATAGTCTAGTAAAGCGCTGCCCAGTAAGGAAGCCACTGGCCTCGTGAGGCTATTTACATTTAAATTGATTAAAATTAATTACAATTTAAAATTCTGTTCTTCAGTCACACTAGGCATATTTCAAGAGCTCAAAAGCCACGTGAGGCTAGCAGCTGCCATGATGGACAGTGCAGTATGGGTCATCTCCAGCCCCCAAAGTTCTATCCGACAGTGCTGGTCCGGAAGACAACACCTTCAACTGCATTTTTTTGTCGAGGCCTCTGTAAGCCCACATTTCCACGTTCTGTAAAGGGCTAAAGCACCTCCCTACCCACAGGCATATATGTACAGTCACTAAATGATCTTTCTGAGTTTAGCACTTCTTCCTACTTTCCTTAATCTCTAGATCTTTACACATACATTACACTCAGCACAAACTTTATTTTAGCCCTCCTCCCTCCTCTTCCCTGATGAGGATTTGATTCTTCATGGCAGGCTTAGTTCTACAATGTGTGAAAATGCCCAGCTCCTTGTCACCAAGGAGTTGTTCTGGAAGCCTGCCTTCTGTGTAATAAACAAGCTTGAATCTGAAGAGGGATGTATCCATCCATGCTGCTGAGTCACCGAATTGACTGAAGGAAAGACTGGGGGGGGTGGGGGGGGGGGAGAAACAGAGGAAAGCAGCATACAATCGCTTCTATTAGAGATTATGCTATTTTGGTATTGGCATGTCAAAAATAAATCACTAGATGAGTTGATGGTGGCACAATTTGGTACTGGGAAGATGCCTTCCCCAGGCAAGATTTGAACTCCTAATGTGTTATCCTGAATCAGATTCTGCATTGTTCTCTCTTGGAAAGATTAATTTTGCTTAATTTTAAGGCTTTCTCTCTTTATGACGGGAAAACTAGACATCTTTCCATTCTAGGCCTTTTTAGCTCCCTTAAGATGATCACTAAAATGGCTTTGACGTTGTATTTTTGTCTGGAAAGCAGACAGAACTTTTGGATATTCCTGCACCCACGGAATGACTCGGAATCTGGTTGGAGATCAGAAAGAGCACCAAAAAGCCTCAGAGCTTGTGGTTGAAGAGGCAGGAGGTTAGGAGAGTGGGATGTAAACCCAAAGCGCTGTGTTCACTTCCCTCACCCATCCCTCCTCCCAAAACTATGATTACTCGTTTGACTGTTCAGCAACTCTGATGCCAACGATTTACACCCGTGAGGAGCTGGAGCTGGTGAGTAAAGGGCTGGGTGTGGAGTCGGGACTCTTAGGAGCCTGACTCACTGCCCAGCCTCGAGGAAGTTTTTTATAACTCCCCTCACCTGCCAGGGCAGGGTTGTATTGAATATCCGCTTTGCATCTACTCAAGTTATAGATGGACAAACCTACATTAAAAAAAAAAAAAAAAAGACCCTCAAGAGTGACACAGTAAAATAAGCCCTCAATGAATTAATGCATTCAGCCTGCGCTCCAGAGACCCTCAGCCCTGCCTTGGAGGCACAACTTGTGGACTTGGTCTTTTGAAACTCAGGTGGTACCTGTGGTTCATGACAGTGGGTTGGTGGTCTTGGGGCAGGCAGAAGGTGGCCACATCTATAGCCACTTCTGGGCTTCCCTGGTGGGTCAGACGGCAAAGAATCGCCTGCAATGCGGGAGACCAGGATTGGATCCCTGGGTTGGGAAGATCCCCTGGAGGAGGGCAAGGCAACCCACTCCAGTATTCTCGCCTAGAGAATCCCCATGGACAGAGGAGCCTGGCGGGCTACAGTCCACGGGGTCGCAAAGAGTCGGACACGACTGAGCGGCTAAGCTCAGCACAGCACATAGCCCCTGAGTCTCTGACAACATAGCCTCCCACAGTCGCTGGAAACTGCCCATACCTGCCCAAGCAAAATTCAGCCAACAGTTGCCATGAGATTTATTTTCTCTTCACTCTTTGGTCCCAACTCCGGGCTCCCCCTTGCAGGATGGAATGTGGGGGTAGGAGATTAGTCACTAACTGCAATCTTAACACCTTTTATATTTGTATCGTTTTCTTGCCTTTAACTCTCTCACATCCACAAAGTACCCTAGTTCGCCATCCCTGGGCCCTCGCCGAAACCTAGTTTGAGGAAGACGCTCAAGTGGGGAAACAGCAGGGTCGTATGTTGTGACACAGACGGGGACACCGCTGGGGTCCTCTGAGCAGAGGTCTGCCAGGGTACCAGGGATGCGCGCGCGGGATGCCAGACTCCGCGGCGGAGCGCACAGTGCGCACGCGCGCCGCCTGAGGCTCCGCGCGCCCCGGGGTCTGCGGGCCCGGCGCCCGCCGCGCGCCTCTCGCGCGGAGGCCCCGCTCCCGCCCCGAGCGCCGAGGCCCCGCCCCGAGCGCCGAGGCCCCGCCCCCGCCCCGAGCGCCCGCCCCGCCCCCGGGAGAGGGCGGTGGGGCGCAGCGAGCGTGCGCGCGGCCCGCCCCAGGCGCGGGCGGAGGAGAGAAGGAGGGGCGCGCGGCGGCCAGCCCGCAGACGCCGGGAGCCGCGCAGCAGAGAAGAGCGCTGGCCGCGAGCCTGGGCGAGCCGGTACGGGGCCCGCGGGCTCGGGCGGGGGACAGCGGGCGGGCGGGACTTGGCGCCGAGCGGGCCCCGGGGGCCCTGGCCGGAGCGGACGGCCATGGGCCCGCGCGAGCCGGTTCTCCAGAAACTTTGTGCCTGCGTACCCCACCTGCTCCTGGGCGCTTCTCGCATCTTCTGGTCGGCGGGGAGAGGAGAGGCCCGGCGCCCTCCGCCGCGACCCCTTCTCCCCGCCCGGCCCCGCCTCGCGGGCGCTCGGAGCACCCCCCACCCCGGCCGCCCACCCGGGCTGCTCTCCTGCTGCGGCGGCGCCTGGGCCCGGGTCCCGGCCCTCGGCTCCTCGCGAGCATCCTCTCTGCTCCCCTCCCCCTCCCTGACCCCTCTGCTCCCCGGTCCAGCCATGGCCTCTCTCTGCCTCCTCGCCCCGCCGCCACCGTTCGCCCGCTCCGAGCCTCGGGAGCGTCAGCGGCTTCTTGCCTCTTCCGAAGGTTTCTGGTGCAGTGATAGAAGCAACTTGACTTTGAGCAATGCCGAGTATTCAACTTGAGGGTTTCTCTACGGTGGTGGATTGGTGTGCGCAGTGCCAGCGTTAAAGCGTTATCTTTTTATTTCTCTTAAGTACCCTTGCTCCAAAGCGAAGTTGAGTTCTTGTTTGTGTGGGAGAGGAGTTAGTTGCATGTTGTATGTAGCTGCCTTCGCTGGATTGTATAACTATATTTTATTTAGGTGGATGTTGCCTATGGTACCAGCTAGTGTTATGGTAACTGGGCATCCCAGAGGCAAGGGAAGGAGGTGGGACTTTAAAATGCAGTTCTACTGTGTAGGAATTTTTTTTTTTTTTAAGTACCTTGTTCTTTTCATCCAGGAAGACCTCAGGGCATTTAGCATGTGTGAACTAGCTGTTCTGTGTAGTTTTATGAGGGAGGTAGGTAAAAAGCAGTACCATCCTATTTTACAGATGTGAACATGGAGGCAAAAAGTCAAGTCCTGATTCTTTACTCATCTGAAAGGAATATAGACCAGAGTTCCTGGAATTCCTAGTCCATGAGGGATTCTTAGTCAGAAGTGTCATGGAATGTTGGAACAGACTCCCTGAGATTGTACAGAGCAGTTAAAAGCCACAGAGGCTGGAACTGTCAGCATCTCCAGGCTTGGGACTCAGCGGTGTCACAAAGTGAAGTGATACCAGACAAGTCATAGCTGCTCTCCGTGTTTCCTGCTCTTTACAGCCAGAGGAACAAAGGTGCTGTATTCTTTCCAAAGTTACCTGAACGTGTCTAGAAGCTCCGCTTTTCTTGAGCTGCATTTGGTGTTCCGTGATTGTTCCTTGTTGTGGACTCCTAAAGGCCGCCATTCTCGGGTTGCCTTTACAAATGCAGGGAAGGAGGCACCCCTCAGAAGGAATAGCTGCCTCTTCTTCACTAGGGACCCCTGAGCCTTCACACCAGGTGCAGGCTGAGGCAGGGACCCTGACCTGGGTGGGGGCAGAGGGTTGCCTGGTGGAGGCAGGAAGGCGCCCTGCACCGGTGGCTTGACACATGGGCCCTATTCCTGCCTCCAGCTCTGACTCATCTTCTGACGCTTGGGGGAGGAGAGGTAGATGCTTGATATTTTTGGCTTTCCCCCCATAAAACGGGAGACAGTTTCCTTCATTCCAAGGTTTTTAAACGTCAGTGTCCAACGTGTCTATGCTGAGGTCTCAGTTGAACTCTCACAGTGGTTGAATGTACGTATGATTACTGCAATATTCTTTAATACAATGGTATAAATGTATATTCTTATTATTTAAAAAACAAAAAAAACCAAAAAACAACTGGCCAGGTGTGTAAGTCCAAGAAATCCTTTAAAACTTTAGCATTTTAAAATATTGGTTCTTAAGGAGGAATCTGTGCTAGATTCTTTTGCGATTGGGATTTTATCTTAAGGCAAGGTGGGTTACAAAGACTTTTTCCCAATACCACAAGAATTAAACATTCTGTTCTAAAAAATTAAAACTTTACAGATAAGATTAAAACTTTCTTTCCAGCATCTGTCCCCAAAGTAATCGCTGTGTATATTTTTATTGGTTTATGTGTGTTCTTTCAGACTTTGCTAAGCATTTTCTTGAATGTTTGTACAGAATGATTCTTTTTTCTGGTTTGCATAGTATGAAAGCTTCTAGCTTTTCTATTTTTTTTTTCTGAGTGACATTTTTAACTATTTTATTTTATTATTTGTAAGTATTAACTTTAAAACTGTCCTGTTTATAGATACTTGGTTTCTGTCTAGAACAGGTAGCTATGTGTTTTTAGTCCAGCTGGTTGTTAAGTTTTACTAACCCTGATAGCACTGGTAGTATTTTCTCCAGACAATAGGCAAATGAACTTCAAAACAGTTAAATCATTAAGATCCTTGGTGCTACTCTTGGTTGCAAAGGAAAACTTTGCCATTAAAAAAAAAAACTTCATGTATTTGTCTTTGCTTATGAGGAGGCGTAAAAGGGAGTGGAAGGCGAAGGGAGTTGCTGAAGCAACAGTCCTGGGTGTAAACTTAGCGAGTGTTTAAGATGATAGCTTTAGTTATTTATGAAAGCCTCACTGGGGTGAAGACAGAGAAAGGAAAACGTTAATGTTTTCCGTGAAAACCGTTCAAATCAGTAATTTCAGAAGATATTTGAACTAAAACAAAATTCATGTCAGAGTCTATGGCTTCCTGGTGGTCCAGTAGTTAGGACCCTGCAATTTTCCTGCCGAGTCCTGGGTCCAGTCCCTGATCAAGGAACTAAGATTTCACAAGTTGTTGGGCATGGCCAAAAAAAAAAAAAAAAGAGTTTATGGGTTTATGTGTTAGACATTTATTGAGACTTCTGCTATATGAAAAGTTAAGTGCTGAATACTGGGGTAGAAGGCAAATAAGGTCGCTGACCTCATGAAACTGACAGGGCAGTAGTGATATTCCAAGCAGAAGGAGTCTGTCCCCAGATTGGCCAGAATTGTAAGGCTTCTGAATTCCTGAAAACCAACACTGTATTTATTCAACCTTTCTTAAGTTGTGAATAGTAACACACAAAAGGGTATAAAACATAAATGGATAACTTAATTATTTTAAGGAAAACACAGCTGTAACCATCTTGCAGGTCAGGAACTACACTCTTCCAGTGACTACCTCTCTCCTCGCTCTAGAGGTAACCTAGCCAGTAACTAGCTTCATTTTTGTGAGAATCATTTCCTTTCTTTTGTATAGTTTTTATCACCTGAATATATGTGTATTTTAATTAGTTTATTTCATTTTTGGCTGCTCTGGGCCTTTGTCCCTGTGTAGTCTTTCCTTAGCTGCAGCCAGCAGGGGCTGCCTTCTTCGTTGCGTTGTGCAAGCTTCTTGTTGCGGCTTCTCGTTTCAGAACTTGGACTCACGGTACGCAGGCTTTGGTAGTTATGGCACACGAGCTTAGTTGCCCTGAGGCATGTAGAATCTTCCAGACCAGGGTTTGAACTGGGTCCTGTGTGTTGGCAGGTGGATATTCTTATCCACTGTATTGCTAGGGAGGTCCTATCACCTAAATATTCATCTCTAGACAATACAGTTTCATTTTGCCTGGTTGTCATCTTTATGCAAGTAGACTCAAAGTAGGTATTCTTGTAAATCCTTTTGTTGGGGGTGGCAGTCAATGTCGTATATATGTATATATGTAAGTGTGTGTATATATACATTCATATATGTATGTACACACATATATGATTTTTTGGTTTAAATTCTTGCTGCATTACAGTTTTTTAAGATTCGTCCGTGTTGTCACCTGTGACTGTAATTGGTTCATGTTTGTATAACTCCCCCATAGGTATCTGTTTGTCATCTGCTGTTGATGGACATCTGGGTTATTTCTGTGCAGGGCAGTTTGAGTACTGCTGTGTCAGACGCGTGCATCCTCAGCTTTACTAGGTGAGGCCAATTTTCCAAAGTGGTTGTACCAATTTACATTCCTCCAGTGGTGTCAGCCTTGAATTTATAACCCACTGTGCTTGCTGTTTAACCACAGTATGTTTGGATATTTCCTGATTGAATGAATAAGTGTCACAGAGGTGGTTTGATTTGATCCCTGGCCCTTCCTGCACCACTGTATTTTTATATACTTGCGTTTAATTGTATGATTTGAACTCACATAACACCCAGTGCCAGAGATGGTTTTCCACTCTGTGTGGCTGAGAAATACACAATAGAATCCTTCTAAAGATCTTTTTTTCTCAGATAGATGTGTAGTTATAGGGCAATTTAAATATTGCAAAAGGAAGCATTAGAAATTGAGGTGTCTAGTAGTCTTCTAAAGGTTTTGGAAGACTTAGCGCTTGGGCCACGAGATGCCTTGCGGTGGTGAGGTGCGTCGTGCTGGAGAGGACTTGCTTGGCGCCCGGCCCTGAACCTGCAGGCTTAGCGTGTGACGTGCGCAGGAGCCCAGGCTAGTCCTTGTGAAAATACCGTCTGAGGGAGGCTTGGTACTCACATGCTTGTGTACACGTGCGGAGAGGCACCAATGCGGGAGTGCCCTGGCAATACCAAAGGAACCACAGCTGCTTTGCTACGAGAAGAGATGCTTTTACCATCTTTGAAACGTCCGTTTCTCGAGGTCTCCCTTTGTACTGGACGGTAGTGGTAGTTCACAGCTGGGTTTGATAGTTCCTGCTCTCTGAGTAACCAGTTGCTGGGTTAACTTGGATCACTTGTGTTTGGTGTTGCTAGCTGGATTTAAAACTGGTGTGTGTGTGAGAGAGAGAGGAGGGGAGAGAAAGAGGAAGGATAGGGAGGTCATGGCAGGACAGTTATTAAATTATTAAGTCCAGGTGTGTGTGGAGCATCTAGCTTACCTGGTATTATCTGCTAACAGTCTGTTTCTGCCCTAGGGGCAGACTTACAGTTTTGTGGGTTTAGAAAACACCCTTCAACTGTCACCATGAAATTAACTGATAAACTAGCATCTGGAAAAAAAAGAAAGAAAACAGGGCTTCCCCGATGGCTCAGCAGTAAAGACTCCGCCTGCCGTGCAGGAGACCTGGGTTTGATCCCTGGGTCAGGAAGATCCCCTGGAGGAGGAAATGGCAACCCACTCCAGTATTTTCCTGGGAAAGTATCCCAGTCCATGGGATCACAAAGAGTCAGACACAACTGAGTGACTAAGCACACACACACACAAGAATGTAAGATTTGTAGTACTTTTTTATTTCTTCTGTAAGGCATCTTGGGAAATGGCTAAGTTGGTCCATTTTCAGTCTTTACAAATCATGCATACTTTTTCACTCATATACTAAATAAAGGGTTTCCCTCCCCCCGGAGATTCTCTAAAATAACCATAATTTTAAAAAACTACTTATATATAAATTAGAATTTTTTAAGAAAAGATACCATAGGGGGAAGATGAAAAGTAGAGTCAGAACCTCTTAGTCTTTAGTGATGGAGGAGATATCTTATTTGTGTTTTTTGATACCCTTTTCCAAAGGATGTAATTTACAGAGGAACTGCGTGTTCCCCTGTTGCAGGGAGGAGGAGGAACTCTGGTGCTGAGGTCAGGGCCCTCCCCGCTCACCTCATCACTTCCCATTCCTGCCCTTATGTTTAAGAGAGTGACCTCCCATCCAGTTTGGTCAGCTTTCCGCTACCATCTGGAGGCCTCCGTGGACAGAAGGGCCCTTTTGAAATTCACATGCAGCTGATGGGCCCACTGGTGCCTTGTCCCAGAACAGTTCCATCGTCAGTGGACCGTGGCAGGTCTTTTTGACTCCTTAGGTCTTCGAGTTTGTGGAGTGGTAGGAAAAAACTCTATAACAAGAGGGTGTTGCTTCTGTTGACTAGTAAACAGTGACCTAGCGGATAGAGCACCACAGGAGCCTTCCAGCCAGCAGCCCATGAGTCTCCTGCAGGATTCTCATGCAGGCTCCTTAGGGCCACTTGGAAAAAGATTTCTTTGCCATCTACTGTGATGGCTTTATAACATAATTTCAGGGGTAGGCAGTTTTTTTTTTTCTATGAAGGGTCAGATAGTACGTATTTTAGGCTTGCGGGTCATACAGTTTCTGTTGCAACTATTTAACTTGCTGTTTTAAACTTACCTTGTGATGCAAAAAAGCCGTAGTTAATAGGTAACGAATGAGTGTGGCTGTGCTCCAGTAAAAACTTGACTCATGAACACTGAAGTTTTAATCTCATACAGTTTTTGTGGGCCATGGAATGCGGTTCTTTTGAGTTCTCTGTTCACGGTTTAGAAATGTATTAACCATTCTTAGCTCATGGGCGGTAGAGAAAGAGATGGCTGACCAGACATGGCCCGCCTGCTACAGTTTGCTGGCCCCTGATTTGAACAAGAGTAGAGTTTAGGTTCGGGGGGCTTCCCAGGTGGCGCTAGTGGTAAAGAATCAGCCTGGCAATGCAAGAGACGCAGGTTCGATCCCTGGGTTGGGAAGATGCCCTGGAGAAGGAGACGGCAACCCACTCCAGTATTGCTGGGATAATCCCATGGACAGAGGAGCCTGGCAGGCTACAGTTCATGGGGTCACCAAGAATCAGACACGACTGAGCATGCACACAGAATGAGGCTCATAGGCCATTGGATTCTCATTTAGCATGTGACTAGTAGTTAGTAGTATAATCTGCAAAGAACTGTGTGTATTATCTTTTTGTATAAGACTATTTTTTGTTTAGCTCTGGCTGCACAGGGTCTTGGTTGCTGTGCGTGGGCTTCCTCTGTTTCGGTGGCAGAGCACGGGCTCCAGGGGGCACAGGCTCCGTGGTTGTGGCGCTTGGGCTTTGTTGCTCTGCGTCATGTGGCATCTTCCTGGACCAGGGATTGAACCCATGTCTCCTGCACTGGCAGGAGGATTCTTTATCATGGAGCCAGAAGGGAAGCCCAAGATTATTTCTTTAGGAGACAGGATAAGCCAAGGGAATAACTTCAGGACACTGTGTTCTTTGACTCCTGTTTAACTAAACATTTGATTTCTCCCTTTGCTCCAGAAAGGCTCAGACACACAGTTACTCTCAGAATTCGGGAAGCCTGCTGTCCTTTGGCAGGGATATAGGGGTGTATGTGGCATTATCAGGTTCCCTCCCTCCAGCTAATGCGAGAGACCTAACCTGGTTATCTTGTTCAGCTCAGGAACTCTCATAGATGCAGCTTCCCTAGTGGCTCAGCTGGTAAAGAATCCGTCTGCAAGGCAGGAGACCTGGGTTTGATCCCTGGGTTGGGAAGATTCCCTGGAGAAGGGAAAGGCTACCCACTCCAGTCATCTGGCCTGGAGAATCCCATGGACTGTATAGTCGCAAAGAGTCGGACACTACTGAGCGACTTTCACTTTTGGTTTATAAAGAAAAATGGGAGGTTAATTCATCAGTAGTTTACAAATGAAGTTAATTTGGTATAAAAGTACTAAAAATGTGGTAGGTGCTTGGCTGCCATCTTGTGTGTGGCTGGGACTGGGCCGCTGGGCCTTTGGAACCTTCCTTAGCGACTCAAGCTATAGAGATGTCCTGAAGAAGCAGTGGAGGAAAGAAGGGGCCTGAGGAAACAGACCTGGAAGCTTCTTACCTCCCTGAAAGGGAAAAGTTTTTCTGGTCTGAGTCTCAGCCCTGGCTGGAAAGAGAGAGAAATGATGGAGGTGATTAGGATCACACACAGGCTTTGGTTTGTTATTGTCAGGGCTTGGCGTGGACTCTGATGCTTTAACGGTGATCCCTTGGGTTCCAGGGAACTAGTCTAGTAATCGTTGTCTGCGAAAGATTCTGACCATCATCCCTCTATACTGACAAGGAGGGTTGTCTGATGGAGAAAGGAACAAGACTGGTAATGGAAGAGGAGAGAGGGAGATACGACTATCTTTACAAGTCGAAAGAGACGTCTTCGTTTTCTGTCGTTTGCGAGGGAGTGACTACTCATGTGTTTTGCTTAACCTCTAAGACCATCCTTTGGAAGCCGTGAGCCCCAGGTTCTGCGTTAGGGCAGTTTCATTCATTAGTGAACAGCCGGTACTCCTGCAGCGGGTTTTTTTTTGTTTGTTTAAAAGCTAGAACGTGGATGGCCTTTGCAGAAACAGTGGAAGCGAAGGAAGAATTTTGTCAAATCTTGGTTTTCCTGATTACGATCTGCTGAAGATTTGGGAATCTCAGGGTTTGCCTTGGCATGCTTGGTGGCTTTGTCCTGGGTAGGCAGAGGTTTGTGTAAAAGAAAACATTTTTAACTCCCAAGCTCTTTGAGATGGGAGGATGGAGGCAGGAATTATCTCCTTCTCCCCTTTATTATTTTTAAAAACCAAAGTAGAAAGCTTGCTTGGTTATTCATTTGAGGGGGAAATTATCTCAGATCCGAAAACCTAGCTAAAAGGCTAATACTTCATGATTAACGTTAGCCGTTTTGATACTCATGAGAAGGAGCGAAGATACTGCCTTGAGTTTAGAAATCACTTTTCAAGGTAAACTGGTAACCCAATCAAGTCAACAATGCTTTTTATTTTGTGGCAGGAGTATCAAGGAAAACAGCAGTAAAATAAACAATTGAAAATTAATTTTCTTTAAAAATTTTACTTTTTTATCCATGAATCTTAAAAACTTAAGTTATAAGAGTTCAAATATCAGTAATTTATTATGGAGTTGATGGCTTAGGTACTAGGTGCCTAAGGAATTTTGGTGTCTATGGGGAGTTTTGGAACCAGTCCTTGGCTCTGGAGAACTGTATAGGCTATCAAAGGGTTTGGTGGTTAACAAACACCAATATCACAAAGTAGCTGCTCAGTAAATGTTTGTGAAAGCCTTTGGGTAAGGATAACATGGTAATAGTTCTTGGCATATATTAAAAAATATAATTGTTGAATGAATAAATTTTAAAAATACAGCAAAAAAAAAAAAAAGTACTAAAAATGTGGAATTTGGCCAGGAGTATGAAAAAGAACTCCCTGTGGGGAGAAAGTTGAGGCTCACAGCCTGAGTTTTAAAGATGTTGATATATCCAGTGAGACGTCAAATGGTGAGATGATCAGAGTGCTCAACTCTTCCCTCTTGAGCTCTTAGTCCTATGAACTTTGTTCTAATTTTTAAATTCATTTTTGTCTTCTTTAAATTAATAATGAACTTCTAAGTGCTGAAATCGTATTTGTGAATGGACCTGAGATTTCATGATTCTGCTTTTCAAGGAATTTTGAGGCAAACTTATACTTACCTTGGGTGTAGTTGCTGGTTGTGGTTTTTCTCTTTTCAATACTGTGGGTCAGGCTTTCCTGGTGGCTCAGACAGTAAAGAATCCACCTACAATCTGGGAGACCTGGAAGATCCCCTGGAGGAGGGCATGGCAACCCACTCCAACATTCTTGCCTGGAGAATCCCTGTGGACAGAGGAGCCTGACAGGCAAAGAGTTGGACACAACTCAGCCACTGAACAGCCTAGCTGAACACTGTGGGTGCAGATGTTCTAACCTTTGGAAATCAGAGTTTACCAGTTAACCAGGAATCTATGATTCATGTTTACTTTTTACCCCTTACTCTTTGAAGATTTAAAAGTATTATTTGTATAGGCTGTGGCATAAATTGGTTTCCAGTTATTACCAAGCAAGCTTAAATGTGATTGTGGAAATATTGCACCCATTTTCTTGGTTCAAGTTGATCAGATTTTTCACACCCAAAGACCGTCTCATACCACTTAGCGGTTTGGGATATTTTAGATGAATATCCATGTTATAGATAAAGCACAATCAGACCGACCTTACATCCCATAATTTCTGTCTTTCTGTAGTTTTTGCTTTCTTCCCTGGTGAGATGTACATTTTGGTAATCTTTAGGTCAGTCAGTCTGTTGTGGTCAGATTGTATGACTCATCAACAGATGAACCACTCATGGAGAAGGGGCTCTGGTTCCAGTGGGGGTACTCACTCTCTGTGCAGAGTCTGGGGAAGCCTCTTGGCGTCCGTTCACCTCTGATTCCTCATCTGGGAACCGTGGCAGCACAGTGATACTGATCCCGAGAGGCTGAGCGTGCGCATGTGGCTTCCACAAAACGCGCTCGAGTTTGCCTCAGCAAGTCCATGGAGTCAGGTTGATGAGACCTGTGCTTCTGGCCCTTGAGTGTGTGTACAGCTTACCTGGGATCTTGTTAAGCTGCAGAATCGGATTCCGCAGGTGTGGGATGGGGCCCGAGATTCTGCATTCACGCTCCAGGTTGATGGCTCCTGGGCCCTGGACCACATTTTGTGAGCACTGATGGGCTATAGAAAAGGGCTGGTGTTCTTCATTTGGAATCTCCAAATACGGAGACTTCTTGCAAAGCAAGAACGGAACGGCGCCTGCTTTAAATGGGTTGGAGAAAAAGCCTGATGGTGTAATCTCTGAGACACTTGCCCGAGAAACAGCTCAGGCTTTCAGCACCACTGACTGTTTTACTTTGTCTTGACCCTGTGCCTTCTCTGCATTGCTGCAGCATCCACTGTTTGCACCACTCATTAAATTCACTTAATGTTAGCCTATCTCTTATTGATACTCACCTGTTTTATGTGTGTATCTTGTGTCAGCTCTTGAAGATGATAAAATCCTTGCACAGGGTGATGTCTCTTGTTCCCTTATATCCCTGGTCTGGTGACTCTTGGTGCATAACACACCTTTCCAAAACTCTGGTGTAAAAGTCATTTTTATTTTGCTCACAGATTCATGTAGGTCAAGAATTTGAACCTCATGTAGTGAGGACAACTTGTCTTTGCTCCACAGTGTCTGGAGGTGACTTGATGATTGGGAGCTAGATTCACTGGGGTGTCTTTTAAAAAAAATTTTTTTTTATTTATTTCTTTGGCTTTGCTGGGTCTTGGCTGTAGCATGTGGGATCTAGTTTCCTGACCAGAGATGGAACCCAGGCCCCGTGCATTGGGAGTGTGAAGTCTTGGCCACTAGACCTCCAGGAAAGTCCCGAGAATCACTGAAGTGTCTTGACTCACATCTTTAGTAGTCGATCCTGGCTGTCAGCTGGAATGTCCGCTCGGCCGCTGGCTGGAACTCCCACAAGTGACCTCTCCACATGGTGACTCTGGCTTCTTTGCGCTGCCTCACAGCATGGCAGCTGGGTTCCCAGAGCACGTCTTAGGAGACCGAGGAGACGTGTGTGGCTTGTTCACGATCTAGCCTCAGAAGCGTCATTTCCACTGTACTATTTTGGTTGAGTTGGTCACATGGGATGCAGGGTGTTATGTGGCCATTTTTGGCAAATGCATTCTGCCACAGTCCCCAACAGCACTTGGAATAGTGTGGAACACGTGGCATGAACTCAGTAAATACTGTTGTGTGAATGAGTGACAAATAGCTTAAACATCCAGGGGGATGAGGACCAGATTAAAAAACTCAGTTCCAAATGGGAACAGGTTGTCCCTGGTCCACATACATGCATACTTTCACCTTTTATAGGTAGGTATTTATAGTCTCTTCTTATTCTGTTTCCAACATGAGAATCTGTGAGTTAATCGGTGGAGCTAAACTTCTTAAGTCTGTGTGTCTCTGTCACCATCGGCATGCTTTTTCCCTGCTCTCATTGAGTGGACTGCTTATGTCTTCCTTTGGACTGTGGTCTGTTCCTTACCCAGCAGCTGGCTAGTGTCTTAAAATGATAAGCTTTTGTTAGGCTCGGTTCACGGGCTGGTTGGTGGTCCACTGGAGGATATCGAGATGTCAGCCAGGCCACGACTACACAGGCAGTTGCCCTATAGCTACACTCTAGGGGAATATCTGTGGCCAAACTATCAAAATGCTGATCCTCAGATTCCTTACTTCTCTGTGTGTTATGTATATCTGTCCTCTTCCCAGCCATCGCATCAGTTAAATTATATGGCAGGAAAAGCAAAAACAACCCCTCTTCCCAATCTAAGATGTTTTGGCAAATTAGCTTTCCAAATTTAGCTCTCCAGATAAGTGAGAACAATTTGTGAATATCTTTTATTTCATTTTAACATGAATGCAGCTCAGTATTTATTTGAATTTTATTCTCAATGTTTTATCAGAAAAAATTTTTTCCCCTTAAATTTTGCCACACTGTGATTTTTATTTGTAAGAGTTCACTCCCCTCCCCCCCGCCCCAGTGGAACACACTTCTTTTATTTAATGTTTTTTGAATATTTATATTTATTTGGCTCCACCAGGTCTTCGTTATCACACATGGGATCTTTAGTTGTGGCATGCGAACTCTCAGCTGTGGCAAGGGGGATCTAGATCTCCGACCAGGGATCAAACCCAGGCCCCCTGCATCAGAGCACAGAGTCTTAGCCCCTGGACCACTAGGGAAGTCCCCCCAATGGAACACATTTCTGATTTAATAATGAAATATAATGAGAAAAGTAGTATTTATTTACTTACAGCAATGTAGGCTAATGCCTCTATTTTGATGACTTTGAAGTGAAGTGAAGTAGCTCGGTCGTGTCCGACTCTTTGCGAACCTGTGGATTGTAGGTCACCAAGCTCCTCCATCCATGGGATTTCCCAGGCAAGAATACTGGAGTGGGTTGCCATTTCCTTCTCCAGGGGTTGATGACTTTAAGGGTTTGTTTGTTTTTTTTGAAAGTAGACATTTAATGGGAGAAGAAAATGTGATTACAGAGGCTTTTCATGTATTAAAAAAATAAAAAGTATAGGCCTCCAGTATATATTACAAACCTCTGAAATTCCTAAAGCTAAAAATATCTTAGATCATTTTAAAGGGTCACCACTGGCACTATTGTGGCCATTTTTTTCTGTTTGTTCAAAAGAAGAAGAAAAAGCTGTAGATAGATCCTGATTCTAGAGGTCTTCTTGTCCTGATTTTTTTTTAAAGGTAGCTCTGTGGCAGTGGGATGGGTACTGTGAATACTGACTCCAGGTCGCCAGTCTGCACCCGCTCCAGGTTTAGATCCTGGCGTCCACCTCCAGGAGTGCTCCAGTACAGGGACCAGGCAGTTGTTACCAGCTTATGCTTTACTGAGATTACCGGCCCCCTAGGCAGACACTAATTCTGCATTTTGTTTAGCACTTAGCCCTTTGATGTTCATTATTCAGAGAGCAGCATCATCCCTGACATTTCTTATAACTTGTTAAGAAAAAACAACTCTCTGGGGTTGGTTTAGGGCAGCTCCTCCTTTTTGTCCTTCCCCTCACCCCCACTCTCCTGGCCCAGAAAGCATTGTTCCCTCTCAGAAGTAGATGCAGCTAGCTGAGCGCTGTGAACATCAGTGAATGAGTTGAACACCATGGACAGCGACGTGGACATTCTTCGGCGTTCTCTCTGGTCATCCTTGTCCCAGAGACCCGGGCGCTGCAGTGGGAGCGGTGCTGCCCCTCAGCGGGCACCTTGGACTCCCTGATCCTGCAAACGTGGTCAGTCTGGTACTCTCCCAGTAGATATCCTGTTCTCCCTGCACACATTCACTGAGTTGATTTTGACACACCTGTGATGTCACACCCATGTTTTCTTTTATTCATTTTGATCAGAATCTGCTCATCTTAGACATGAAGCAGACCAGGGCTTCTTGCTCTGCCTTCCCAGGGCCTGCTCCTTGCGGGGGTCCCCGCCTCTGCCATCAGGAGGGCTCTCTGGGACCTGGAGGGTGCGCTGTCTGTGGCCCTGTTTCCGTCTCCTGGGCAGGAGGAGAAGCTGGAGCAGCTCTGCCTGTCTGGGTCAGTCTTTTCTGCATGGAGCCTTTGGTCTGCTTAGGCTGAGCTGAGGCCCCTCTCATGCCCCGAAGGCACTGGTGGTGTGGGGCGCTGGAAGGGCAGGCGAGGAGACCGCAGCCACCCCCGCGGGCACCGGGAAGCGGTCTGTGGGCTTGAGCCAGGAGCCCAGACACCTGGGGTCTTTTCTTGTGAAGAGCCCTGCGCCTTGTGCCCTCCCAGCTGAAATCACCTCACCGTTTCCGAACCTTGGGCTCTTCAGCGAGAAGGGCTTGGGAGGCTCGGTCGGGGGAGCATCTGAATACCCGTGCCCTCTGAGTGATCTCTGGCAGAAGTTGTTTTTCTGAACCTTGGACTCAGCTTTGGCATTTTAAGCAGGTTTTTGGCATGAGGCTGACTCGCAGCAGCGGGGAGGGAGCATCCTGTCTGTCTCGCTTGGATTCTGCCCTGAGGATTCACAATCTGCTTGCTTTTCCCTGCAGCACCAACTACCCTCTCACTGCCCAGCGAAGGAGGAGCTAACTGAGTGAGCTAGGCTTTCAGCCCACCCATCCCTTACCCACGGCCCTTGATGAAGACCTTTCTGCTGAAAGGGCCAGTGAGCCTGGGACCCCAGCCTCAGGAGGGCAAGTGGCTTCCCAAACAGGGTGATTATTTGGGAGACAGCAGGACATGAGTCCCTCTTAATCAGACAGTAACTGGATGACCTGGTTGGAAATTTGATCAGCATCTTCCACATTGAGGATGGAGTTATCACCGGCAGTTCAGAAGCCTTCCTTGGTGTGTTTATAGTCACGTGGTGACTTTGCTTTTTAAACTATTAGGATTCTGCCAGGGAGAGACTTGGAAGCTGCATGAGACTGCGCTCTGCTGCAGGACGGGCTGTTCTCCCCAAGTTCTGCCCGTTTCCATGTACATCTAAGACTCACGTCCACACTCGTTTCCTCACACAACTGCTTCCTTGTTTGTCTTCTTGATGTGATTTCACCTACACACGACCCCTGTGTCGCTGGTTGGCCGATGTGGGCCCCACACGAGGGCTGGTTAGCTTGGGGGAGGCACTCCCTTGGAGCGAGCAAGGGCCGTTTCTGGGGAGATGCTGAGGGGTCAGCAGCGGCACTCTGAGTGCCGCAGTCTGGAAGGGGAGTCGGGGCAGCGCACCGCCGCATCACCTCTGCGGGGGTGCCCAGTGTCCCCGAGCAGCAGCTGTGGCCTCACCTGGGAAGTAAATGCCAGCTCTCGGGCCCCCTGTCCAGAACCACTAGGTCAGGGACTCTGGGGCCGGGGCTTGGCAGGCTGTTTCAGCAAGCCCTCCAGGTGATTCTGATGCTCGCCACGTGTGAGAACCTCTGCAGAACGTCACGTCAGCTTCAGGTAGACCACGTAACGATTCCATGTCTGTACATACTGCACAGGGGTCACCACGGTAAGTCTGTCACCATAGGGAACAAAGTTTCCTTGTGGCAAGAACTTCTAAGATTATTCTTTTAGCAGCTTTCAAATATGTAGTACACCCTGATGATGGTCACCATGCTATATGTCACATCCCCAAGACTGACTGTAAAACCGGAAGTTTGTCTCTCTTCACCCTCTTCATCCATTTAATCCCCACTTCTGAGAACCAGCAATCTGTTCTCTGTGGCTTTGAGCTCTTTTTTTCTAAGATTCCATGTGTAACTGCTGCTCTGCAATAAATTTGACTGACTTCACTTAGCATAATGCCCCCAAGATCCATCTATGTTGTTGTAAATGGCAAGATCTCCTCTTTCTTTATGGTTCATTAATATTCCATGGTATTTGTATATAATACCGCGTTTTCTTTATCCATTCAGCCATGCATGGACACATCAGATTGTTTCCATGTCTTGGCAGTGAACATGGGGATGCATCTATCTTCTTGAGTTAGTGTTTTTATTTTTGTTGGATAAATACCCAGAAATGGAATTGCTAGTTCATGTGGTAATCCTGTTTTTAACTTTCTAGGGACCCTCCATATGGTTTTCTGTAGTGGTTGCACCAACTTACATTTGCATAAATAGTGCACAGGGGTTTCTTTTTCTCCACATCCTTGCCAATACTTGTTATTTCTTGTCTTTTTGATAACAGCCATTATAAAAAGTGTGAAGTGAGATTTTGGTTTGTATTTCCCTGATAATTAGTGATGTTGAACCTTTTCATGTACCTGCTGAGCATCTGTATTTCTTCTGTGGGAAAATGTCTACTCAACCCTCTGCCCATTTTAAAATTTGATTTTTTTTTTCTGTTGAATTGCATGCACTTTTTTTTTTTTAAAAATATGGAACGCTTCACGAATTTGCGTGTCATCCTTGCGCAGGGGCCATGCTAATCTTCTCTGCATCGTTCCAATTTTTAGTATATGTGCTGCCGAAGCGAGCACTGCATGCACTTTTTATAATTTGGATCGTAACCCCTTATTGGTCATATCATTTGCAAAGGTTTTCTCCCATTCCATATGCTGCATTTTTGTTTGTTTAGTTTCCTGTGCTGTGCAAGAGCTTTTTACTTTGTTGTCCGCCTTGTTTATTTTTGCTTTTGTTGCCAAATCCAAAAAATAACTACGAAGACCAACGTCAAGGAGCTTACCTCCGAGGTTTTCTTCTCAGAGTTTTATGGTTCTATCCTTTTACTATTGTGTGTCACACTGATCGATTTGCAGATGTTGTACCATCCTTGAATTCCTGGGATAAATTCCACCAGATCATTGTGTATGATCCTTTTAATGTATTCAGCCATATAGTTTGCTGATATTTTGTTGAGGAGTTTTCATATTAGGTTTATCAGAGATACTGGTCTGTAACTTTCTTGTGGTGTCCTTATTTGGTTTTGGTCTTAATGTTATGCTGGCCTTGTAGGATGAGTTTGGAAGTGTTTGCTCCTCTTCTGTGTTTTAGAAGCGTTTGAGGATTGGTACATATTCTGTAGATGTTTGGTAGAATTTACCGGAAAAGCTGTCTGTATCTTAAACTTTTGTTCATTGGTGGCACGGGGTTGTGTGTGTGTGGGGGGGGGTGTCGATTAGGGATTCAGTCTTCTTCCTCGTTACTGCTCTGTTCAGCTTTTTTATTTCTTCATGACTCAGCCTTAGTGTATAATGACTAGTAGTCTCTTAATGATCCTCTGTATTTCTGTTGTGTATCAGTTGTGAAACTTATTCCTTCATGTCTGATTTTGAGTCCTTTGTGTGAGTCTAGCTAAAGATTTGCCAATTTTGTTTTTCTATTCAAGGAGTGGCCTCTTAGTTTCATTGATCTTTTCTATTGTCTTTTTTGGTTTTGTTTTTTTTTTTTTTTGATCTTTTCTATTGTCTTTTTAAAAATGTGTATTTGGTTGCTTTGGGGCTTAGTTGCAGCACCCGATCTTTGGTCTTCGTGGCAGCATCTGGACCCCTGTTGCTGCCTGTGGGATCGCATGTGGGATCAAGTTCCCTGACCAGGGATCACAGCCAAGCCCCCTGCAGCAGGAGGGAGCTCGGAGTCTTAGTCACTCAGCCACCAAGGAAGTCCCTCTTATCTTCCATAGTCTCTGTTTATTTCCACTCTGGTCTTTGTTACTTCTTTCCTTTTACAAACTTGGGACTTTGTTCTTTTTCTAGTCCCTTGAAGTGTCAAGTTCGACTCTCTGAGATCTTGTTTCTTGACGTGCAGGCATTTATCGTTACGAACTTCTTAGGACTGCTTTTGCTGTCTCCCCTAAGTTTTAGTATGCTGTATTTCCACTTTCACTTGTCACGGGTATGCTTTTATTTCTCTTTTGTTTTCTTCTATGACCCATTGGTTGTTCAGTAACATGTTGTGTATTCTCCACTTATTTGTGAATTTTCCAGTTTTCTTCTTGTGATGATTTCTAGTTTCAGACTGGAAAAGATGCTTGATGTGATTTCAGTCTTAAGTTTATTAAGAGTTGTTTTGTGGCCTAAATACATGATCTGTCTTGGAGATTGTTGCATGTGCACTTGACAAAAATATGTATTCTGCTGCTTTTGGATGAAATGTTCTGTATATATGTGTTAAGGTTACCTGGTCTAATGGGTTTGTTTAAAGCTGATGTGTCCTTACTGATATTCTGTCTGGATGATCTGTTTATTGATGAAAATGGAGTATAAAGTCCCGTATTATTACATTACTGTCTATTTCTCCCTTGAGGTCTGTTAATATTGCTTTATATATTTAGATACTCCTATACTGAGTGCAGAAATATTTACAAATGTTTTATCCTTTTGTTGACACCCCCCCTTTATCATTATGTAATGCTCTTCGTTATCTCTTTATTTTAAAGTCTTGTTTTGTCTAAGTATAGCTACCCCAGCTTTCTTTTGGTTTCCATTTGTGTGGAATATCTTTTCCCAGCCTCACTTTCAGTGTGTATCCTTACATCAGAGGTAGGCAGCGTGTCTGTTTAAAAAAAAAAAAAATCCATTCAGCCACTTTCTATCTTTTGATTGTAGAATTTAGTCCATTTACATTTAAAGTAATTATTGATAAGTATGTTCTTACTGCTATTTGGTTAATTGTTTTCTGACTGTTCTGTAGTTTCTCTGTTCTCTTGCTGTCCTTCTTTGTGGTTTGATGATTTTATCTATTTATTTATGGCTGCACTGGGCCTCCATTGCTGCCGGAGGGCTCTCTCTGGCTGTGGAGCAGGGGCTGCTCTCAGTTGAGCGTGCGGCTTCTCGTTGTGGCGGCTCTTCGTGTGGAGCACCAGCTCTCTGGCGCTCAGGCGTCAGTAGTTGCTGGGTGGGCTCAGTAGTTGTGGCCCACGGGCATAGCTGGCCCGTGGCGTGTGGGATCTTCCTGGAGCAGGCTTGAAGCCATGTCTCCTGCGTTGGCAGGTGGATTCTTAACCCCTGGACCACCAGGGAAGTCCTGATGATTTTCTTTAGGGGTATGTTTAGATTCTTTATTTCTCAGATCTTTTGTGAATCTCCCATGAACAGGTTTTTGCTTTATGATTACCGTGAGGGTTACACATAACTTATTAACAGTCTAAGTTTCAGTCATTCTAAAACTCTACATTTTACTCCATTCCCCCCATTTTTTTTTTGTTACGTTTTAAACCATTTTATCTTGTATATCCCTTAACTATTATATTTTTGCTAGTGTATTTTTTTATTCTTCATACTGGCTTCATGAGTAACTCATCCATACTACCTTTATGTTTTATTTTTCTAAATTGTACTATATTAACCTCTACCAGTGAGATTTATATTTTCATATATTTCCCCACTACTGCTTAGTGGCCTTTATTTTTCAGCTTAAGAAAGTTGCCTTAATTCTTGTAAGGCCGGTTTAGTTTTTGCTAGTCTGGAAAGCTTGTTCTTTAAATTCTGAATGACAATTTTGCTGAGTGTTCTTGTCTGGAAGTGTTTTCTTTCAACATCTTGAATGTATCATGCCACTCCCTTCTGACCTGGAAAGTTTCTGCTGAAAAACTTGCTGGTAGTCTTCTGGTGGTTCCCTTGTATGTACCTCGTTGTTTTCTTCTGCTTTTATTAAGGTTTTCTTGTGTTTTCACTTTTAACAGTTTAATTATAATATGTCTTGGTATGGGTCCCTTTGAGGTTTGTTTGGAACTTTCCAAGCTTCCTGGATCTGAATGTGTTTTTGTTCCTAGGTTAGGGAATTTTTCAGCACTTTTTCTTTCTTCTCATGCTGTGCTTATTTGCCCTGTCGTGTCCAGCTCCTTGCTACCCCATGGACTATGGCCCACCAGGCTCCTCTGTCCGTGGGGATTCTCCAGGCCAGAATACTGGAGTGGGTTGCTATGCCCTCCTCCAGGGGATCTTTGCAGCCCAGGGATTGAACCCAGGTCTCCCACATTGCAGGCAGATTCTTAACTGTCTGAGCCGCCAGGGAAGCCCGGGACTCCCGTAATGTCAATGTTTGTCTGCTTGATGTTATCGCACAAGTCCCTTAAGCAGTCTTCACTTTTTCCATTCTCTTTTCTTTTTACTGCTCTGTTGGCTTGAGTTTCACTGCCCTGTGTTTGAGTTCATTAATCCTTTTTAATGTCATCTAGTCTGCTGTTGAACTCCTCGAGTGTATTTTTCAGTTAAATTATTGTATCCTTCAACTGTGATTTCTTCTTGGTACTTTCTTATATTTTCTCTTTGTTGAAGTTCATTCATTCTTTTCTCAAGTGAGCATCATTATGACCATGATTTTGAACTCTTTAAGAGGTAAATCATTTATCTCCATTTCTGTAAGCACATTTTCTGAGGTTTTATCTTGTTCTTTCATTTGGAACGTAGCCCTCTGCTACGTAGCCCTTCCTTTCTGGCCATTGGATAAAACAGCCACCTCTCCCAGTTTTGGAGGAGTGACGTTTTGGTTGTCTCTAAAATCTTTGTGATTGTCTGAGTAGCCTATTTTTAGTGACTCTCAGTAGTTGCAGGTGGGCCCCAAACTGTCAAGAGTTCTATCAGGAAAGGTCTCAGTCACCAGCTTTTAAAGTGAGTAAATTCACAGGCTTGTGTGACCACTGGCATTAAGTCCCACTGTCCACCAGAGCCAGGCGATCTAGAGGTGTTCCCTGGGCCACAGTCACAGAAATTGGGGTACCAGATGAGTATACAAGTCTCTTTCTAGAAGATACCAGAGAGTTGGAGTGAGACCGAGGGAGAACAAAAGACGGTGTCTGCCGACCTCTGCTCCCGTCCCCAGTGCGTGCCGAAGCAGAAGCGCCCCTTAGGTCGAAGCTCCCAGACAAGCAGACAGGCCTCACAGAGAGACTGGGTGTGTTGATAGCTGAGCAGTGCCCGGGGCTGGAGCCGGCCTAGTCGTGTTTGCCCTCAGAGTAGGTGGGCAAGGAGTGTCCCCTGGGTGGGTGGCAGCCGCAGCGTCCAGGGCAGCGCACACACGGGTGCTCTGGCACGCAGCAGAGGGGAATGGCGAAGATGGTGCTCACCCTCTGAGGTCTTTGGGGTGGATTACGGTAGCCTGCCCGACAGGTTGCAAGCTATAATTATTGTTTAGAAACTGTTTTAAAATGTAAAATATGCACATGTCATATGACTCAGCCCTTCCACTCCCTGGTGCCTCAGCTGGTAAAGAATCCGCCTGCAACGCGGGAGACCTGGGTTCAATCCCCGGGTTGGGAATATCCCCTGGAGAAGGGAAAGGCTACCCACTCCAGTATTCTGGCATGGAGAATTCCGTGGGCTATACCGTCCATGGGGTCGCAAAAAGCCTCGGACACAACTGAGAGACTTTCTCTTTCCATTCCTAGGTAGTTAACCAGGAGAAAGGAAGGTGTATATCCACACAAATACCTGTTTGTTAATGCTGACATCAACTTCACTTGTGCTAGTCTAAAATTAGTGTCAATAGATGAAAGAACTATGTCTGCACAATGGAATACTACTCAGCAATAAAAAGAAAGGAATGACCTATTAATAGACAGTTTCATGGGTGAATGTGAAAATAATTATGCTGAGTGAAAGCCAGGCCAAACAGAAAATCCCTATATGGAATGAGTCCACTGTATAAGTCTAGAAAATGTAAACTATAGTGACAGAAAGTGCATCAGTGGTTGCTTGGGACTGGGGCTGGAGGGTGAGGGAGGGAGGAATTATAAAGGAGCATGAGGACATTCTGGGGGGTGATGGGTATGTTTATTATTTTGAGGTCATGGTGTCTTGAGTACGTGTGTCAAAACTCATCATTTTACATCAAATTGTATGTCAGTTATAGCTCCACAGAGCTATAAAAAAAAAAAAAATCATGTGATGGTTACCTGGGAAAGGCAGAGGGACAAATAGGAGGGGAACAAACTCTTTTCCATTATACGCATATTCTTCTCCATTATGGTTTATCACAGGAATATAGTTCCTTGTGCATATGCAGTAGCACCACGTTGTTTATCCAGCCTATATATAATATTGATAGCTTGCATCTGCTAATCCTAAACTCTCAGTCCTTCCCTCCCCCACACCCCGGCCTTTGTGACAAGTCTGTTCTCTGTATCTGAGTCTGTTTCTGTTTTGTAGATATATTTGTGTCCTATTTTAGATTCCACATATGAGTTATACCATATGGTATCTGTTTTTCTGACTTCACTTAATGTGATGATATCTAGGTCCATCCACATGGCTGCAAATGGCATTATTTTGTTATTTCTTTTTTATGGTTGAGTAATATTCCATAGCGTGTTTACCACATCTTTATCCATTCAACAGCCTTGGTTGTCTCCCATGTTTTGGCTATTGTTAACAGTGCTGTGAACACTGGGGTGTACGTATCTTTTCAAATTAGTTTTGTCTGGATATATGTCCAGGAGTGGGATTGCTGGAGTCAGACATGCCTTAGTGACTGAACCACACACCAGGTGGTAACTCTTGGGCTTCCCTGATAGCTCAGCAGGTAAAGAAGATACACAGGAGACCTGGATTTGATCCCTGGGTGGGGAAGATCCCCCGGAGGAGGAAACGGCAACCCACTCCCGTATTCTTGCCTGAAAAACCCCATGGACAGAGGCGCCTGGCGGGCTACAGTCTGTGGGGTCACAGAGTCGGACAGGACTGAGTGACTAAGCGCACACGGTAACTCAGCCTAGTGCTTTGAGGAACCTCCCTACTGTTCTCCGTCGGGACCATACCAGTTTACATCCCCCCAGCAGTGTAGGAGGGCTCCCTTTTCTCCACACCCCCTTCTGCATTTATTTGTAAACTTTTAAATTATGTACATTCTGACTGGTGTGAGGTGGTACCTCATTGTAGTTTTGATTTGCATTTCTCTAATAATTAGCAATAAGCATCTCTTCATGTGCCTGTTGGTCATCCGTATGCCGTGTGGTATCTGGTATTAAAGTCTTCTGCCCATTTTTGGGTTGGGTTTGTTTTGTTACGAGTTGTATGAGCTGTTTATATATTTTGAAAATTAAGCCCTTGTCTGTTGCATCATTTGCAAATGTTTTCTCCCAGTCTGTAGGCTGTCTTCTCGTTTTATGGTTTCCCTTGCTGTGCAAAAGCTTGTAAGTTTGATTAGGTCCCATTTGTTTATTTTTGCTTTTATTTCTATTGCCTTGGGAGACTGACCTAAGAAAACATTGGTACTGTTTATGTCAGAGACTGTTTTCCCTGTGTTCTAGGAGTTTTATGGTGTCATGTCTTCTATTTAGGTCTTTAAGCCATTTTGAGTTTATTTTTGTGTGTGGTGTTCTCACTTCATTGATTTGCATGTGACTCGGGGAGGATTACATTTTTAATAATGCTGATTGGTGTTCAGATGGTTGCATAAATGAGTAAGTCAGAGGGCCAACATGGACAAGAAAACAAAATGAAAGCAATTTCAGATCGCTCTCCAGCACCAGCACCTCTGGGGCTGACGTTCACGGCTGAGGCCACCTCTGCAGCACTGCTCCTTGTGGAGCTGGCTGGCTCCTGGCACCCGGCTTGGCTGCTGCACCCAGCCCCACACTGCCGGCTTGGCTGCTGGCACAGGGAAGAGACTTGAGCTTCGTGTGCATTTCTTGCAGGCCCCGTGAGCAGAGCCTTACGTTTCAATGTGCTGTCTCTGAATCCTCCTCTCAAAACTTCATCTTTACCATGGCCAAAAGTGCACTTAACGACACATAACCCGTGGTGTGAAAAATATCAACAAAAAGCTGAGACTTGGGTTGATAGTTTTTCTTCTTCAAAATGTTTACCTGGCTGTGTTGGGTCTCAGCTGCGGCACATGAGCATATGAACTCAATTCTTTAAGTTGCAGCATGTGGGATCAAGTTCCCTGACTGGGGATCGAACCCAGGTCCCCTGCATTGGGATCACAGCGTCTGAGACACTGGACCACCAGGGAAGTCCCAGGTTGATAGGGCTCACTGGCACATTCTTTAAATACACATGGAGATGTATTTAACATGCTTTCCACTTCCTAGCTTTATTCCAGTCAAACCCAGTTTCATAGTAAAAAAAAAACCTGGAGGATTTCTTTTGATGTTCCTGATTGACCACATTCCCACCTCCTTGTCTTTCTACAGATCTGATTTGTATCCAGTGTGATCAGCACTCCCTCACTTAAGACTTTCCAGACCCAGGACTCCAGAGGAACCAGACACCTCACAAGTGAGTAGCCCCAGCACCACCTCTGTCTGTGGACCGGGGATGCTCTTCTGACTGGAATCACGCTGGGCAGCCCTACGGGTCCCTGGGTGGGGGATACGCACACTTCTCAGGGCACAGACTAAAGTGGTGTGAAAGACTGCATAGACATTCTGTTAAACTTTATTTCCAACACACATCTTAAGCCAGGGGGAGGCGATACATCTCGGAGATTAGAAAAATCTTGGGCTGAGGAAAGTGTATTTGGCCACATCCAGGGTCAGGTCAGCTAAAATGTTCATTAACTTAGATGAGTGAATTTTTGCTACCATGGCCTTGAAGTTACCTGTGATTGTTTCCATGGAAATGTCATAGTACAGGTATTCAGATGTCACAAATAATAAATATGATAGAGTTAGCTCTTTTAAATTATAAAGAGCTAAGGTGATCAATGTTCCGGGCTTTTCTATAACTGATCCAATTCAGTATCTCTTTAGTCCACAAAGCCCATTCATTGGAATATAATACCTAAAGCAGTATCATTTTTACACCTTTGTAAGATCTCTATGTCTAGAGTTAGGCTTATGAAAATATGGCCATCATAGCCGTGGGAGGTAGGCAGGAATATATGATAGAGCACAGCCTTAGGTGGGATCGGAAATTCTGATCTCTTCCTAATTACCACCTAACACCACTCCCCTCAGTAAAGAGCAGGACCCCACAAAGCTGTTATTCAGGGATTAGCTGCACTTGTTTCTGTCTTTAACATTCCCTAAAATAGAAAGACTTTCTCTTTAGTGCCTTTAAAAAAAAAAATCACCAGTGTACTGAATTTTACATTGATTTTGCACGTTGGCATCTTTGACTACCTTTCCTGTTAATCAATGAAAATGATTTGTCTCCATCCTGGGAAGAACATGCTATTATAGAAAATGACCATCTCCAATCCTCTCACCATCCCATTCCGCAGACACTGTAGAAGGCTGCGATGAATCAGTAGCATTTAGAGTACTGATGGATACCTGTATCTTGCAGGAAGGCGACTGTAACTTCCGATTCCTTGGTGGAGGAAAACAACACACTCCGGTCTTGCTTCCAATGATGCAAGTGTGATTGCTGGCGTCTTCATGAGCTCCAGAGGTCACAGCACGCTCCCCCGGACTCTCATGGCCCCCCGGATGATTTCCGAGGGAGACCTAGGAGGCATCGCGCAGATCACCTCCTCGCTCTTCCTGGGCAGAGGCAGCGTAGCCTCCAACCGGCACCTCCTCCAGGCGCGCGGCATCACCTGCATTGTGAACGCTACCATCGAGATCCCCAATTTCAACTGGCCCCAGTTTGAATACGTTAAAGTGCCTCTGGCTGACATGCCTCACGCCCCCATTGGACTGTACTTTGACACCGTGGCCGACAAGATCCACAGCGTGAGCCGGAAACACGGGGCCACCCTGGTGCACTGTGCTGCGGGGGTCAGCCGCTCGGCCACGCTCTGCATCGCGTACCTGATGAAATTTCACAACGTGTGCCTGCTGGAGGCCTACAGCTGGGTCAAAGCCCGGAGGCCCGTCATCAGGCCCAACGTTGGCTTCTGGAGGCAGCTGATAGACTACGAGCGCCAGCTCTTTGGAAAGTCGACAGTTAAAATGGTACAGACACCTTACGGCATAGTGCCAGACGTTTACGAGAAGGAGTCCCGACACCTGATGCCTTACTGGGGGATCTGAGCCACCAGAGCCCGCAGCAGCCGCCCCTCGAGCAGTACCAGCACCTGCTGCACGCCGTCTGCTCCCCTCCTCCCCTTTCTTTCCAAGTGGTGGACAAATGCTCCTCCCTGAAGTGTTTTTTTTTACACTGGGTGTTCATGTTTTATTCTGAGAGAGGGAGCGGAGGGGAGGAAGACACGGGGAATGCTCACATTGCTACTAACATTTTTAAAACTAACATTTTGGAATAGCGTTTATGAAAATCTTGAACCGGCTTTTAATCATTTTTAACAGTTTCAACAGTTTAATAAACTGTTTGGTTCTGCTGTGCTCTCAACCCCCTGCCTCTTGGCATCATGGGAGGAGCTCAGTGCAAAAATCACTTTGGACCCCCATTAACCCTTTAGATACAGGCTTTGCCCAGGCTGCCGACCAAACAAATGCTTAGGGAACACTGATACCAGCGTCAGTCTCCACTGGGTCAGCCCTACTCTTTCCTTTCCTTCTATTCTTTAGTGACTCTGTAAGTTTAAAAAAAAAAAAGAGCCTTTATTATTTAGCTGTTAAATAATTATAATGCAATCTGCTGCAAACACCCTCTTGGAATCAATGTGCCCCAGGAGTATATTAGCATTATTTTTAATAAATACATCTGCTTAACATATTGGAATTTTTACTAATGAGAATTTCAGGGTGTGTGTGTGTGTGTGTGTGTGTGTGTGTTGATGGACAAAAGACAGCTCTTGAGTAACCATTAAGGGTATGGCTCCTGTGATAATTATGAACGCTACTTAAAACAGACATCCCCTTGAGTCATGTCAGCATTTCCCATCCTTGCAGATGGGCGGATATTAACATCATTCACCATGCTGGGACAGTAGAGAAACAGCATCTCTTGGTAACCGGAGGGCACCAATGCGGTGAGTCCTCCATGAAAGAAAGTGTTTTTTAACAAAAGGTATGCCCCTTTGCCTGCCTACTGACTTACACAAAAATGCCCTAAACCAAACCTCAGCACAATGATAAACTAACACAATGGCTTCCTTTGTTGAAACTTGGAAATGTCACTGCTCCTCGTTAAGTCTGACAAGACAACAGGGAATAGGTACATGTTTCTGCTAGTGTCTCTATTCCATGCCCCCGGGAAGCCGCTGGGAGTTCCCAGGTTGCCCCTTCCTTTTCTAGGAGAGCCACTTGTCCCAGCAACAGCTTGCTTTTACTTCATTTGCCAGGTAGGCTGTAGCCTGCTTATCCATAGAAAAATTTCCTAGCTTTTGGGTTTGTGTGGCAAGAAGCCCTACATATAATGCCAGTAGCTGCATATTTATATAAATCATATTCTTCAGATTTTACCTGGTTTGTGGCAGTGGTCTCCCTCTGCATTCTAATTTTAAAATTTGCCCACTTTAAAAACATGTGCCATTATTGTCTGCATGGGAAAATTAAAATGAAATTAATAGTTTCTGTAGGAAATCAGAGCAACCCATAAATGCCTTGGCAGCAGATGATCAAAAATCAATCAGAAGACAAAACAATCTGCGGTTGTGGAGGCTGGGCTCCGACAATATGAAGGCACTCTAGGTCTGGTGGTCTCTGGAGAAACATCCAAAAATTACCTCTGTACATAGGAGGAATACACCTGGTGACAGATGTTCTTTATAATTAAGAAAATTTCTCTGCAGAAATCCTGGCAAACACCAATGCTGGGACGCAGCTCAGAGAATTCTTAACACTTAGGCAGTCTAACACCTTTCTAATCTAAATGTCAGAGTTTATTAGCTAAAAGTCACAAAGGAAGGTGTGCGGCCTCCAAGGTGTGAGGGGAATTTTTGTAGTGATCCTTATAAAGGCCCTATCATTTTTTCTAAGCTTAAGAACACACTAGTCATTAAATAAAAAGCAACTAGAAGGCACCTGTAAATAAATTACGTAGATGCACACCAAATATGTTCAGATAATTGAAAATAAGCAACCTGTATGAACTGCTAACCAGGAGCCGCAGGAAAAACAAAGCATAGATAATACCCTGGTACACCCTCTGCTGCTGCTGTCTCAAGCATGTCCAGACAAAAACCGCACAGTGAGCCTTAGACATTTAAAGGCAAAACAAACCACCAGAACAGAGCTTGCTAATTGCCACTCAAGCAGGGGGAGCAGCGGCCTGCACAGTGCATTGTATGGAAGTGAGTAACCTTGGTTACTGTTTCCAAGGACACTGGGCTCTCGGCTAACAAGCATTGAGGTGAAGCTGAATGCAGTGTTGACTCATTTTAATAAACCTGCGTAAAGAAAATCAACGCGACAGTATTCCACACTCCCCACATCTTTATTGGCAGATCTAATAAAGCATTTCCAATACTAAACAAGATACTGAAAGTAGTGAATACTCTTTGCAGCAAAGGCTTTTCGTTGATGCCTGCTGTATTTTTCCTCTGGCACCTCCCATGAAGTGACTAAACCTATCGTACTTGCTAAGGTCAGCAGTAACTATACTTACGAGTTTTATCTGAGGCGTTCTGGAATACATCTAGAAATGGAAACCTATCTAGTTAACAGGTGAGCACTGTCATCAATATGGACCACTGTGACAGAATAATAGTCCACATAGCATTTCCAAAAATGTCTCTGCCATGGAAATTCTGTCAAACTGGGAGACGTTTCTTGTTGCAAAGGTAGCTTGGTGACCATGGTCTATCATGGAATGTATAAGACCAACGAGAAGGCTGCTTGAATTGTGGTGCCATGTCGAGACGCGAGGCGCTGCTCAGGCTGAAGCGGAGCCCGGGGGCCCCAGGCAAAGTTTACTAGAAACCGGCCCACTAGTGTCGTCACTAACACCCACTGGCCCTGTGGCGGGCAAAGGTCACAACTCAGACAGCTGTTCTGGTTATTTGCAGCTGGAGACGGTATCATCCGCAACAGATGAGAAAAAACAGATTTACCTCATCAACACTTGTCTGTGCATCCTGGCATGCAGCCAGGCAAAGCAGAAGCCTCAACAGCTCGGGAATGAAAACGTTCTCTACCTTTCTTGGGGAGGGTGGAAGTAAAAGATGTAAGATGGAGCAAAATCGAATTGCCCCAAGTTTTGTCCTGTGGCAGGAAAAATGATCTAATTAATTATGTGAAGCAGCAATTATACAGACAAAACCAACTTTTCCAGTTTACAAACAAAAACTAAGTCTATGTCAGAGAGCTTAAGCCACACAAAGTGAACCACACAAGGTTCAAAATTGCTTCATAAGCATGTAATTCACAACCAAAATGTGTGTCCTAGATTGATGTGTTCTTCCCAGGAACAACACAGTCCTTACTACTTGACTTTTTCCCCCCTGATTTTATGCATTCAGTTTAAGTGGCAAAGAAAATTCCCTATACCAGAGAGCATGACGGAGTTCCCGGTGACCCAGTGGTGTGGACTCCATGCTTTCACTGCTGAAGACTCATGTTCAATCCCTGGTAGGGAAGCTGCGATCCCACAAGCTACACAGTGAGGCAAAAAAAAAAACACACCACACAACAGACAGCATGAGCCTTTTCCTCCTAAAATTCAGTGCTGGTTCTGAACAATTTCCTGCCATTGCTTCTAAGTCACGTGCCTCCACCACAAAGACACACCTTACTCTTCTCCTTGCTGGGCCATGAGCTCCACTGTCCAACCCCGGTCTCTCACAGTCCAATTTCTAGGTCTCTCACAGAGAAACGGACTGGTCCCTGTGCAGGCGTTTTTGGAAATCTGGACAGAGGCCTTTGCAAAGAGATTTCATTCAGCTGCCTTTCCAAACCTTGTTTGAAAAAAAATACCACGTTCACAGTCTGTGTGTGAGGGACACAAGGCTTTCAGTGAAGACCCCCAAGGGCAATGATATTCATCCAGAGAGACCAAGATTCAGGTCTTGGTCCAAATGAACGTTCTCCACGGCAAAGTCCCCAGGTGTGCTTTGAAAGTTTTCTTGAAAGCTGATAGGCTTACAAATGCACCAACAGAGTGGAGAACTGGTTCTGTCGCGACACTAAAGTTGGTAAATCAGCCCTCACCCAGTGGAGGCTGAAGCAGAAATTTTTGTTGTCCACTGGAGAGCAGAAATTTTTCTATAAAAGAACATCTGTTTAATCACAATTTCTCCCTTTCTATTCATCCTAGATATTAACACTCAAAATGTGGCTAAATGCATTCTACTTCACAGAACAGAAAGTGTTCCAGATACACAAACACTGGCTCAAAATCCTTCTGACTCCAGTCCTAGAGCAAGAATTTATTTTTCTTCAAATGTCAATTCTTCACAGTTTCAATGCTGCAGCAGCAAATTATTCCTTAGATAAAGGCAATTGTGGTCCATATTTTAAAACATCTTAAGAGAACTAGAGATAAATTAGCAAACTTCCAGTGCCACGTGCAGTTTGGGTAGGGCGGTTTGGCCTGAAATTCCAAAGACTGGCCCTGGGAACTTGGGGGCAAAGGTCGTCTGTGGGAAAGACAGACGCTGCACAGCCCTCCCCCCACCTCTTGAGGCTTTCCTCCTGATGGGGGGGTGGGGCTCCACAGCACTCACATTCCCTTTATTGGTCCCGGTCACCCTGGGGGGTGTGGTGGAAAAAACCAACCCAGCTGGGTCCGTCACAGAGGCGCTGTCAGGAGCTCTCAGAGCAAATCAGGCAGGATCAGGCCGGGAGGTTTCGGCTCCACACAGTTGATCCAGAAGTTGGCACAGCTGGCGTGATACTGGTGTCCCCCGTACGCCAGCTTGAAGCTGTCGGTTTCCGAGTTGAACGCCTGCCAGGAAGAAACAGACACGGAGGGGGAGTGGTGAGGCTCCCTCCACGCCCGGGTGCTGACCGGCAGCCGGCAGGGACCCAGCTCCAGGACACAGAGGCTGAGGCCAGACTGGCACACACACGAAAGCTGAGCAGGTGGCTACAGGAATTCAAGCGAGAAAAGTTTTGTGCTGCTAATTAAAGGCATAAAAAAAAAAATCTTTACTGTTAAACCCAGTTTCAGCAAAAGGAGGCCAAATCTTTCCTAGAAAAGGCACACAGAGGCTGTGGGGGGTTGGCAGGGGTCATGAAACGGGAACGAAAATAGCCAAGCGCCGATCATTTTGATCTCTTTGTGAAGAAGGAAGCCCTTCCCTGAGGCTGGCATTTGACTGTTACATGCCATCCCTGAGGTCTTGGAGGCTCATATAGCCCTATCATAGAGAAAACTCAGATTAAAATGGGTCTAATGTCACTGGGAGCTGAGAGCAGAACTGACATCATTAGAATGTCCAAATAGGTACAGGTCTTGTAAAAAAGATACCAAACACCGAAGAATGCTTTCCAAATGAATAATGCTTGCAGGTAAATTACAGCCAGGCAGGCCTAACCTCAACCACTTCCTGGGGTGTTTTCTTTTTTTTTTTTTCCCCATTTATTTTTATTAGTTGGAGGCTAATTACTTTACACCTGGGGTGTTTTCTAAACGTCTACAAATAAACAAAACTCTAACCTCCCTGGCTCCCCAAATTTGTTTCCGTCTGCTAACAGCCAAGTGCTGAAGCTCTCTAACCTCCTCCTGCGTCACGATGACCTGGTCTTCCAGAAGCTGCCCTTTCTGTTACCCTGTTCTTCCCAGAGGAAAATAACCCCCACACCAGAAGCCGATACTGAGCCACAAAGCATGCACACAAGACGGAAGTGACCCGTGTGGACACGTTAGTTGACTGAATCAGACACTGTGGGAATGGAAAGGACTCAGCAAAGCATCCGTGATTGGAACAGCTCAGGATGACAGTGGAATCATTGAATTTGCCCTCCACATTCAAAATTAAGATGGGAGACACTAAGGTAACGAGTAAGTGGTTCATACTTTTTTAGGACGCTCTTCTGCAGGCTTCTCTTCTTTCTGAAATAATGTTGAAACCATAAGGTCAACAACATTCCCAGCACAGGGCCTCTGGCCTGCAGACAAGTCCTTACAGGTCGACCCTTTCCCCCGTGCCACCTTGCATGCACACGGGGCTGCAGGCAGAAGGCAAACGAGCCCGCTCCACAGAGAGGCAAGACCTGATCCACTCCTGCAACAGCTCCCCGCACCGCCCCTGGGAGGAAGTCTCTGCTTCTGTGGTCCCACTTCGGGACCTGATCAGCTCCCCGCCTCTGGTCACAGACCACGTGGAGAACTGGGCCAGGTGGGGTTGTGCCCCGGGTCCTGTCGGGGACGTGCTCTGCCTTGGAAGTGGTGTGGGGGGAGGTGGTGACTTACCCGGCTCCTGGAGTCCACGTTCAAGAGGCACACCCCGCAAGCCAGCTCCTGAGCGTTTTTAATCCCAGGCCGGAGCATACAAGAGGAAAAATCCAGTGAATTTTCATCAGGCTGCGAGGACAAGACAAACGGGTAAGGAGACAGCAGTTTCCCACGCTGCTCTGCTCGGCTCTCTGACCCCGCCTCCCAGCAGGTCCAGCAGCAAGTTCAGTGAGCGCTCTACCTCCGCCAGCACGATCATTCCATTTCCCTGGGGATGTCAGGATGCGTGAAAAACAGTCCCTACCCTCAGAGCTCAGTTCAGGGTTGGGGCGAGGTGGGTATTGGGCAACACTGTGTGATGAGAGCCAGACTAGGGGTAAGAACTGAGGGCCAGAGCAGAGCGTGGAGGGGCTGGGGCACTGACCCAACTCAAGGGGAAAGGAGTGGGGTGGCAGAGAACACGTCCGAGAACTTAGAGTCATCGGGGCTGAGTCCTGAGGGGGGTCTGCTGGGGGAGGGGTGGGGCAGGATGGGGGGCGGTATTTATGTAGAATAAGCAGCATGGGCCTCTAAGGCCTCTAAGCAGAGAGGGTAGGAGGAGAAACCTAGGGGTGGGAGCCGAGCTTGTGGACAGAGGGAGGAGAGGAAGCTGAAGCACGAAGGCCTTGAAAGGAATATGAGGGGCTGAGACTTCATCCTTGAAAGCCTTAAGGGTTGTCACTGGATGCTGACAGGATGCGGTCTGCGCTCGGGACAGACCCCTCTGGCTGCAGTGCAGGCGATGAGCTGGGGGACTGGGTCTCATTCCGAGGCTGCTGTAGTGAGCCAGGAGACAGGTCCTGAAGGTCAGAACGGGGAGACAGGTCCTGAAGGTCAGAACGGAGGGAGCAGCAGTGGAGAGAAATGGACACACGGGGAGCTGTTAAGGCCACAGAATCAACAGGCCTGGAGGACTGGGCATCTGATAGGATCCACCCTAACGAGGCGTGTGAGAGGAGAACGAGTTCGGGGGTGGAGATGGGGGAGAAGAGTCCAGGTTGGTACAAGCCAAGCCAAAGCTGCCTGCGGGACAGCGGAGCTCTGACGCTACATGAGCAGGCAGATGGATGTACAGGTCTAGCGCTCCAGAAAGAGGGAACTGGACATTACTGGCTAGAGAGAGTAAATATTGCCCTGGCCAAAAAAGTTCATTAAGAGTTTTTCCATAAAATGTTATAGGAAAACCCGAACGACCTCGTATGCCAACCCAAGATAATAACAGCTAATAAGTCAAGCCCCTACCTATCCTAAGTAGGAAGCTAGGCTCTTTATATGCGTTATTTTTATTCCTTACCAAAAAAAAGTATGAAATATGGAATGTGTAGACTAAAGATTAAAGCTGTTAATATCTTAGAAGTTATAATACATATCTATCATATGAAGCTTTTAATTCCTATTTATTTAAGAGAAATGCAAACACGTTAACAAAAATCTTGTATGACAAATGTTCATAGCAGCTCTATTCATATTAGCCCAAACTGGAAACAGCTTGTATTGATAAACAAGAAAATGGATTTTAAAAGAACACAGCATATTAATACAATGAAATACAATGATAAAAGGGGATCAAACTGATACACACAACACAGATGAATTTTTACAACACGCAATGTAAAAGAAGCTGAACATATACAGTAAGAACATATACAGTGCATAATTTCATTTATATTAGGTTCCAGAACAGGCAAATCTAGGATAATGGAAAGTTATAGAAAATAGATGATTGTTTTGGGACTCAGATCAGAGGACTGGGAAGGGGCAAAGGGAACTTCAGCGGGTGACAAAGCACTCCATGTATCGATCGGGTGTGGGCTACATGGTCATGTGCATTTGTCAAACCTGACCCAACCATACATTTAAGATAGGAGCATTTCATTGTGTCTAAGTTATTCTGCAATTATGAAATACACTGAATAATAAAACAAGACAAAAACAACCAAAAAGACAAAGCAGAAAAATGAAACAAAAAGCCAGAATGGGAGAAAATATTTGCAAACAATGTGACTGACAGGGGCTTAATATCCAAAATATATCAACAGCTCACACAACTCAACAACAAATCAACCAAATCAAAAAATGGGCAGAGGACCTAAATAGACACTTCTTTAAACAAGATATACAGATGGCCAGCAGGCACATGAAAAGATGCTCAACATCACTAGTTATTAGATAAATGCAAATCAAAACCACAGTGAAGTCCCACCTCCCACCAGTCAGAATGCCCATTATTAAAAAGTCTACAAATAACAAACACTGGAGACACTGTGAAGAGAAGTGAAGCTTCCTGCGCCATTGGCAGGAATGTAAACTGGTGTGGCCACTATGGAGAACAGTGTGGGTGTTCCTCAAAAAGCTGAAAAGAGAGCTGCCATATGACCCAGCAATCCCACTCCTGGCCTTACACCCAGACAAAACTATAACTGGAAGATACATGCACCCCTACGTTCATAGCAGCGCTATGTGGAATAGCCAAGACATGGAAACCCCCACTGACAGATGAATGGGTAAAGAAGATGTGGCACATATATACAAGGCAATAAAAAAGAACACTAAAAAAACAAAATAATGCCCACTGTAGCAACATGGATGGACCTAGAGACTATTGTACTCAGTGAAATCATAAAGGAAAGAGACAAATACCATATGATATCACTTACATGTGGAATCTAAAATATGACACAGATGAGCCTCTCTATGAAACAGAAACACAGACAGAATAGTCTGGCGGTTGCCAGGAGAGGGGGGACTGAGGAAGTGACAGAGTGGGAGGCTGAGGTTAGCAGACGTAAGTTTTTATACCTAGAACGGATAAACAGGGTCTTTCTGTACAGCCCAGAGAACTATATTCAATATCCTATGAGAAACCATAATGGAAAAGAATATTAAACAAGAATGTATATATATATATAAGTGAGCCACTCTGCTGTACAGCAGAAATCAATATATTATAAATCAATTATATTTCAATATAAAAATCTAATCAAGAAAACAAGATTTTGGATTGTTAATGGGTGAAAGTTAGGTATACCTGAACTAATTTATATTTCTTATATATGCCCTAGAGCAGAAACTTGGCACTACTGACATTTTAAGCTGGTTAAATCTTTGCTGCGGGGCCTGTCCTCTGCAGGCAGGATGTTTAGCAGAATCCCTGGCTAATTTGGGGACAAAACTGCCTCCTTCCCTGCTCAATTAAGAACTGTCTTTCCAAAGAGGAAGAGGTATGCATGCACGTAAATATATACATACACACAAACCCACACACGTATGTAAGCTTATTATAAACTCTACTGATATGAAGAATGTGTAGCACACATTTTACAAATAATAAAATATACCATCCTTTTATTGCAAATTTCATATAGTATCTTTTTTTTTTTTTAACTGCACCACACAGCACGTGGGCTCTTAGTTGCCCTGACAGTGAAAGAGTAGAGTCTTAACCACTGGACTGCCAGGGAAGTTCTTCCCCCACCCGCCCGCCCCCTTACTATCTTATTCTCACAAAATGCGTTCTTGGGTTTTTGCCCAACTCTTAGAGCAACAGTCAATCTCTGCCTGCTCTCCTGGAAGAGTGTTACCTCTGATGTAAATGGTCATGTCTGATGTGAAGGACAGGAGCTAGAGTGTCACCACTCAGACACACTTTGGAACTTCACGTGTCTGTCAAATACGTGAGTGACTTCTTTGCTGAATCAGATAATAGTTTTTGAATGCTGCAGAATCTTTACCCAACTTTTGGTTCTACTCACAACATAAGGGCTACACAAAGAGCATACTTGTAAAGTTTAACCTACATTAATATTTTCTCTGTTATCACTTTAAATCTAGAAAATCAACATGTCAAGCCCTGGTTTGAAGCATCTGTGGATTTCCATGGTATAAGTACTCCTCCACAGCTGATTCTGAGCTACCAGTGCAGTGTCACTGAACACAGGGGTGGGAAGAGACGTGTGCAGCACCATCATATAGTATTTCCACGTAAGAAAACGGTGGGCTAGGGTGACCAACTTCCTGGTCTGTGCAAGACTCTCCCCATTGTATGGACTTCCTGGTGGTCCAGTGGATAAGAATCCACCTGCAACGCGGGGGACATGGATTCAATTCCTGGTCTGGGAAGATCCCACAGGCCAAAAGGCAATGAGGCCCATGTGCCACAACTACTGAGGCCTGCACCCCGCGGAGCCCGTGCTCCGCGACAAGAGACGCCACCCAGACAAGAGAGAGTAGCCCCCACTCGCTGCAACGAAGACCCAGCACAGCCAAAAATAAATAAATGACTTCTAAAAAATGACTGTTCCCATCTTAGCTCTGAGGAAATCCCTTGGTCCTGAGCAAACCAGGACAGTTGATTGTCCTTGGACAGACAGGAATAATCTCAAATGCTAAGGAACATGCTTTGTCACATGGGAAAGGAAGTGAGGATGAAGCGAGGCAATAGGAACAAAGTAAAAGGGTCATCTGTCCTGTCTTGAGAACCAGAAACAAATCAAGAGTGAGAAAGGTCTTAAGTCACCAAGCTGGGCTCAGAAACACGTCTGAGTTTAGACTGCCCAGGCTCTGCAGCTGGATGCTTGATAACAGTCCGGAGTGATCATGCAAGGGGTGGCTTCAGTGAAAGAGAGACAAGGGCTTAGTCCAGGTAGTGATGGATCTGGAGCCTGGCGAGTTGGCTTTGGTTTTTCTTCAAGAATACTGAGATGACCAGGATAACGGCAAATTTGATGATAAAGTAATGGCTACATGTTCCATAGTTTCTTTAGGCTGAACCACGGAGGAGTCACCATACTGTCTTTGTATTTGCATAACTATATTATTTTTTCCCAGGAGAAAAAAAAGGGCTTCTCTCACCAGGAAAATGTGTAGATTATATATGATAGTTCCCCATTCCTTTCGAATGTGCCAGGTTCCACAAACATCTCAAACTAACCTGAGTTAAATCCATTCAGATCACACTTAGGGAGGGAAGTATGATAGACAGGTCTCAAAGAAGAGAAAGGGAGGTGGAAGGTTCAACTGTATGAACCTACTCCACTTTGGCCAAGTCAGAGGATAACTCTTTTTCTTTCTTAGTGCGATCATGACCTATTTGGTCAAACCGAGAAGCAGGTGGCACTGTCCCTTGTCTGTCGTCCAATTCTGTCCTTTGTAAGACGGCAACAATTTCACATGCCCTCCCTCTCTCCTTCCACTGGTGTAAGGATCCTCACAGATACACAAAAAGGGCGTTGGAAAGGATCGAATACTCTAAATGATTATCACAATTATTCACTTTGATAAATAAAATCTAACATGCTCTTTGAACTGGTTGAAAACACAGTGGCATGTCTGTAATCTACATTATAGACATTTATCATGTTACTGAAGAAGGCCTGTTTGAGAAATAATTAGAACCGAAGGAAACTAAATCCTGAAAAAAAAAAAAAAAAAGTTAATAAAAGCCCTTTAATATATGTTTACCAAAGGAATAAAAGAAGCAAATGAAAAGGCCATATTGTAAACTCTAGCGAAAATCATAAGGCTCTGCATAAATTACTTTGTAGTCAAATTAATCTTTCAAATGACAAAATTAACCTTTATAAATACACATCTGTTAGCAAGGGGATTACTGTAGTCTGCAGTAACAGTGTGACAGCAATCAAAAGCTCTAATTCTGAAAGGAGGCAAGCCCTCTACAGGCCACCTTGAATTGCGTGTCATCTACTTTAATTGGCAAGAGTGTCGTGTATTTAGCAAAGATTAAAAACCAGCGATATTATACTTGACCTGTATGCACTGACAAGTCCCAGAGGCAGGTTGGGATACATTGATATAATCCTGAATCTTTAGCCAATAATAAACTACTAAAACGGTATCCAAGAAAATCACTATTAAGGAAGAAGAGTTTGGTAGCAATTAGCATTCCTTACCAACAGCCTTATTCTCCTTCTCTGTCCCACTGAATTAGACACGGCTGTGTGACTTGTCATGGTGTTAAGAGGCTGAGGATAAGTAATATGCTCACTTTTGGAAGGAAGTCTTTAAGACCAATGTCCTATTTGTCCTGTTCCCTTGATCCTCTCCTGGCGACCAGCTATGTTCCACTTGGTGAAGCTCTCTCAGCCCAGATGCTGGAGTGAGGAGGACATGGCATAGAGCCCCTCCAACCTGGGACAGAGATGGGACAGGAGCCGGGAATGAAGCTCTGTTGCTTCACACTGCTAGAGAGGGTGGTGGTGGTGTTTGTTACCACCAAACTTAATCTGACTGAAATAAAATCTATTCTCTTATAGTTCTGGAGGTCAGAAGTCTAAAATGAGTTGGCAAGACTGCCTTTCTTATGGGAATTCTAGGGGAGGACACACATCTTCGTCTTTTCCAGTGTCTAGAGACTGCCTGCACACTCTGTGGATCACCGTTCCACCTGCAAAGCCAAGAGTGCAGCATCCGCCAGTCTCTCTTTTGATTGTGACATAGATTTACAGCCACAAAATCAAAAGATGCTTGTTAATGGAAGAAAAGCTATGACAAGCCTAGACAGCATATTAAAATGGAGAGATACCATTTTGCCAGTAAGGTCCGTATAGTCAAAGCAAGGTTTTTCCAGTGGTCATGTATGGATGTGAGAGTTGGATCATAAAGAAGGCTGAGTGCTGAAGAACTGATGTTTTCAAACTGTGGTGTTAGAGAAGACTCTTCAGAGTCCCTTGGACAGCAAGGAGAACAAACAAGTCAATCCTAAAGAAAATCAACCATGAATATTCACTGGAAGGACTGATTCTGAAACTCCAATACTTTGGCCACCTGATGCAAAGAGTTAACTCATTGGAAAAGACCCTGATGCTAGGAAAGACTGAAGGCAGGAGGAGAAGGGGACCACCAGCAAAGTCCTCTTGTCTTCCTCTTATAAGGATCCTTGTCATGCCTCTGGGCCTGCCGAGATAATCCAGGCTAAGTTTCCCATTCAAAGACCCTTAATGTAATCACATCTGCAAAGTCCCTTCTACCACCTAAGGTAAAACATTCACAGGTTCTAGGGCTTAGAACATGAACATCTTGGGTGTGGGGAGGCGTTAACCTGTCTACCATGTCCACCTTCAGTCAAATAAAGATAATCTTGTGGAGACATGATGAAAATTCTGTCTCTAAAACACTATGCAAAAAAAAAAAATAAAAAAATAAAACACTATGCAGATTGGCAAGATGATAAAAATGCTATCATTATTGAAAAAAAAATAAACTGTTCGCCTGACCTACCACAGCAACAGGAAGTACTCTGAAATTCATTGCTTATTTCACATTAAAAGGAAGCAGGCAAGAATTTTATTAGACTGAGGGTAACAGTGGAATCACAGAGACTGGGTGACTTTCAGTTGACTAGAGGTCAGGAGACTAACAGTCCTGTCTCTTCTCATAGATTTCATATGGCAAAATAGATTAGTTTTGTTTTCCAGGACTGAAGTCTTGGTTACAAACCTACTGAACTTCAATCCACAACCATGAGATAAAACCTCAATAATTCACTCATCAGACGTCCCCGTGGCACAGTGGATAGGAATCCACCTGCCAGTGCAGGGGACATGGGTTCGATCCCTGATCCAGGAAGACTCCACATGCTGCAGAGCAAATAAGCCCATGTGTCACAACTACCAAGCTGCGTGCTGCAACTACTGAAGCCCGAGCGTTTCAGAGCCTGTGCTCAGCAGCAAGAGAATGGTGGGCTTCTCCGCCAGCATACTGAGAAGCCCACGCACCACAACTAGAGCGGAGCCCCCGCTCTCAGCAACTAGAGAAAAGCCCTCGTGCAGCACAAAGAGCCACAGCAACCAAAAAAAAAGAAAGTGGTCACCTCACTACAATAGAGGATTTTTCTCTGAGAAAAGTTTCTTCAATCAGTGCTCAGAAGTACGCTTTCGCCACAAGAGGGAGTTTTAGTCCATGGATTACGGGAGCATTAAACAGAAAGGGACATGTAAAACTCTGCCGCTAGCGTAACTTCCCGCTTAAAGAAATAACAAGGAGCCGCAATTTGGAGGTTGAGACTTGTGCTCTGCTTCCCTTAGCCCAAGCATCACTGCTGCACCCAGAACTTTTTCACCTGGCAAAAGTAATGCAGTTTCCTTTTGATGCAGAGAGTCCCATAGAGTCTTTGTGGGAAGAAACGAGTCATTTTTTAATACTTTGGAAGCTGGGACTAACACAGTAGGAAAAGTGGTTTTAGGCAATGATTTACATTCAAATCCCAGGTTTGTGAGTTTCAGGCAAGTTTCATCTTTTCTGAGCTCCCATTTCTGCACTTGGAAAACTGGAGATTATGCTGACTTGATGGGATTATTACCAGGATTGAATGAGAAGGAATACAGCACAATGTCCAGCAGGTTCTAGGTGCAAAAGAAATAGTAACTACTGTATCAGTGTTATTGGAACCAAAGAACCTGGCTGTAGTGATTCAGCTCATTAAATAAAGCACAGAGCACTGGGACCTCCAGGGAAGTCTCTCAGGGAAGTTTTAAGGACCAAAGACCTACCAGTTATCAAGAGCAAATGACATGGTGTATATAGTCAGGAGAAATATGAGTGGGGAATGATTACTTTTCACAGCTAACCTAGTGGAAAAAGCAATTGTAACTGGAAGAGCACGGCTGACTGTGGAAACATACTCAGCACAGCCACGATGTGCGTGTACTTCTGTGCCGTCTGGTGGCAGACAGCCATCCTCCTGGGGCCTAAAATAAAGCCAGGTAAACTCACTCACGCATCCAGATCCAGACATGGATGCTAGAAACGGATGTTCCTAGTGGGAGTCTGAAGGCGAGGGCATGAATGCCTGGCCACTCTTCCCCTTCACCTCCTCTTTCGCCATGTGGAGGGATTTAGAGCCACCGTAAGTGAGAAGGCAACACTCCCGGGCTAGGCGGGTGACTAATTCACAAAATCACAAAACCAAAGTCTATGGCTCCTTCAAATAGGTCTGGGCAAAACTCATCCTTCATGTAAAAAATCAGAACATGGCTTATCTCTGAGTGGGGCGAAGACAACAACGGAGCGTAAGGAAAGCTTCTGGGAAGATGGGCTATCTTGGATCTCGACCAGGCATGGGTTATGTGTGCCATGCATCTGTCAAAACCACTGAGTGGTATAACTAAGATTTTGCATTTTACTAAGTATATATTTTATTAAAGAAGGAAAAAAGAAAAAAATTAAAGAAACCCAGGAGGGGCAATCAGAATCTTGAAGGCAAGCCTTTCTCATGAGCAAGATGTACAAGGATGAAACTGGCTTCCAAGTCACCCCGACAGCAGCTCCCTCAGAGCGGTAATCAAGGCTAAGATTCTCCCCAAATATCCTTTGCTACAAACGGAAAAGGGCTAATACATAATGAACCTGCTTAACACACTTGGTCTTTTGTGATATCTTTCTTTAAAGAATTCACAGCAAAAAAACAAAAAACAAGTCCTGCAATCGCAGCCACCTTTTTCCAGCAGTACCAGAAGAGAGATTTGTACGGCAGTCTGGTCTTCAGCGTCACTTACAATGAGAAACCAACTGCCATCAAAACAAAGAAGCTTAAAATCTAAGTGGCAGGGGCACTCCTTTAAGCTCCTCTGCAGTCCTGAGATATTAACCGGGGAAAAAGTACACAGGAAATAACTTGACTGTTTACATCAAGTCACTGCCAAAACAGACTTCTGGTGTTTCATCTCTTTAACCCCGAAGCTAAGGAACAACTCATCTTCCACAAGAAGGCTTTTGCCTTTCTGCTTTCACCCGTCCAATTTGCCCATTTCAAGGAGGCAAGAGAGCACTGTGGTTGAAAAAGCAGGCTTAGGACTCTTTCAAACTGAGTCCAGGTCTCATCAATATCTCTGTGCTTCAGTATCTTCATTTAATCAGGGGAGAATATTATCATCTACCCTCAAGACTGCTGTATTCATTATATCCATGTAAAGAGTCATGAATAGGGTCTGGTACACAGTAAGCACTCAGTAAATGTTGGCTAATGATGCTGACGATGTTTAGACTTATTATGGTCCACAGGAGTAGAGAGTTAGGAGCAGAAGATGGGTGAATTAGGAGACACCCAGACCCACACATTCCTAATGTGTGGCTGTAGATCTTGCTGTTATAAAAACATGGAACAAATGGGTGTTGAGGTGAGACCTTTGTGAGACTGAATACAGTGGCTCTGATGAACTTTGATGCTAACAGCGCAAAGGAGACACACTGGATTTTATGACATCCCTCTCCATCTCACAGCCTCACGGGCACCCACGTGCATCACTAGCCAATCAACTTCATTTGTGACTGGAGTTTGGAAATACTTTTTTAAAACGCCAGGGTTGGGACTTCCTGGTGGTCCAAGGGCTAAGACTCTGAGCTACTAATTCAGGGGGCCAGGGTTTGATCCCTGTCAGGGAACTGGATCTCGCATGCTGCAACAAAGATCAAAGATTCCGGGTGCCACAAATATAACCCAGCACAGCAAAAAAAAAAACAAACAAAAACCGCCAGGGTTTTATGACCCACACACAAACCTATTACCATTCTGGCATATTCCCTTCCAGCACTGTAATAATAGTTCTGTGTTATTTCAAACTTTGCAATCCTGTAAAAAATGGCTATGTAACATCCTACTATGAAGATTCACACAATTACATTCTCCAGACTTGGATTTTTAGGTTATTTTCAATTTTTCACTTTTACAAAGAACAACTTGTACATTTGAGCTGTTTCTTTTTGTGAGTTTGTATGTAGAACCCTCTACCTTAGGGAGTTTTCCAAAAAGTGGAATTACTTAATCAACTGCTCTGGAGGTGTGTAAATCTTTTCATTCATTCAGCGTTTACTGGGTATTGACACAGTGCCTGGCACGTGCTCAGGGCAGACAGATGAGAACATGTGGTCCTGGTCCTTGTCCTCCATGCATCCCCAGGTGGGAGGGAAAGCGCGCTGCCAGACACCTTTCCCATTGGGTGGCACCAACTTCTTAATGAATTAATTCCTAATAAATTCTCTAAGAAGCAGTCCAATTTTACCACATCAACATGCTTATGGCTCAAATAAATAAACTGAATCCCAAACTGGGTTTATTAGGAGGTAAAAAAACACACACCTTGTTTTAACTTGAATTATTGTCTACTGATTAGCTGTGGCTCCTCTTTTATGAATCACTTCATGTTTTTGCTCTGACTTTACTGGAAGCTGGTGTATTTCGCACTGATTTATATATTTTCTTTACTGAACAAAGACTTGAGGCCACTGTCAGTAAGGACTGCCACACTTTTTTTTTCTCCTTTACCATTTCATCTATTTTGCTCCCCACTTGGAATGACTTTCACTTACTGCAGCTAAGCCATTTGATCTAAAAGGAAAGATTTCCTAAGCAACTACTCAATGAAACCTATTATTTCCTTTACTGAAAGGATGATTTTTGAAGATAATGTAGATGATGTTAGTTTCCTCTCTACGAGAACCCACAAAAGAAGTTTCTTTCAGGTATGAGTACCAGGAATAGTTACGCTTCCTGAGTAGCGGGTTTATTTTTCTGTTATGAACACAGTGAGTCACGGAACTGATCATGTCTTCTGTACATCAGTGCCTGGAAAGGGTCAATGGTACAGCTCACCACTAGCAAACGCCAACACTTTAAAAGCACACATTTTTGCACACAACTTCATCCCTGGCTTTATTTAACATTTCCTGCCTTCATTTTCCCTTTATTTTCCTTACCCATCTATTAAAAAAATTTAAACCAGTTATTAAAATAATGAGGTTTAAAATGCTTATCTTGTTTGAAAATAAAGGTAAGGTTCAAAATATAAAACAAAAGATATGAAGTCCCACTAATCGCTACATAAGGACATATACTTTATACATGATATCACTTACATATGGAATCTAAAAAATATGAATGAATGTACACACAAAATGGACCCAAAGACATAGAAAACAAACTTATGGTTACCAGAGGAAAGAGGGAGGGGGGATGGACAAATCAGAGGAACAGGAAACTAACAGACACAAACCACTGAGAGCTACATAAAATAGTTAAGTGACAGGATTTACTGTATAGCACAGGGAAGGATACCCAATGTTGGGTAATAACCTAAAATGGAATATAAAGTGTAAAAAAAAACAAAAACAAAACGAATCACTATGCTACATACCTGAAACTAACACAATACTGTAAAATCAACTATATTTTTCATTTCTGGCTGAACTGTGCATACGGGATCTCGGTTCCCTGACAAGGGATTGAACCCACGTCCACTGCACTGGAAGTGCCAGGGAAGCCCCAGATCAACTACATCTCAGTTAAGCCAACAGGAAGAAAAAAGGGACACAGTCCTGATCTTAAGGAGCTGAGAAGCTAGTGGACAAGAAATAAGGAGACACAATTACCAAGAAGCATGGGAAGTGCCTCCCTGACCAGAAGGTGCCATGGACACACAGGAAGGGGGCATCCAGCGCAGACTGAAGGCCTCTTGGGATGACTGCTGGGGAGATGACGCAGAGTCCCGAGGGAAAAGCGACCTAACAGAGAAAGACAGGCCAGGGCAGCCCAAGTGATGGAAAAGACCTTACACACTGAGCTAAGGAGTTTAAACTTGACCCTGAAGACCACGGAGAGTCACTGCAGGATTTCAAATGGGATATAAATGCCACAATCAGATTAGCATTTTAGAAAGACCTGTCTGATAGTGGTGTCTAGAACACACTGACTGTGGATTAAAAAATGAGCCGGTAACTGCAGCTATGCAGTCAGAAGTGGTAAGGGCCTGAATGATTTACCACATTAAAAAAAAGAGGTTTCCATTTTTATTATATTTTATTCCTATTGTTAACATATGAGAATGTGGTGAAGTTTTGCCAAACTCATTAAATTTAACCTCTTGAATTCAGTTTTCTGGAGGCATTTCTTATCATCAAATAAACAATTCTATCTCTTCTTTTCAAATATGCATACTTCAATTCTTATTGTATTGGCCACAATAGTATTTTTAAAAAATAATTATCCAAACAGTATGATTTTAAGTTATAAATCAAAAAATGGCCCAAGGGAATAAAATGAGAGATTTCCGAAATGATTCAAATGCTTTTGGAACTTAATATTACAAACCAGAAGCAACGTAACAATGGCGAGGATGTGCCGCTGATGACAGACGGGCTGCTGGGCTACGTGGAGTCCTCCCGCCCAGCAGCGCGGCACAAAGAGAGCTGGTTGCTCCTAGAAATGGGGCACCTGGTTCAGTGTGAGGAAAGAAGGAAAGAAAATGGAATTACGCATTTATTCCAGCTGTGGAAGGAAGATAAATTTGACTATTGTGAAATAAAGGATATTATCTGAGACAAACTGAATTTGCATGAATATATAAAAATAAAATAGCTTTGCCCAGTGAAATATTAAAAAAAAAAAGGTGGAAGAAACAGAAGAGGCAAAAATTAACTGATATCATCTTATGCACATATGCGTATGTGTGAATAAATCTATTACAAATATGAAGTAAAAGGAATCCAGATAGGAAAAGAAGTAAAACTCTCACTGTTTGCAGATGACATGATCCTCTATATAGAAAACCCTAAAGACTCTACCAGAAAATTACTAGAGCTAATCAATGAATATAGTAAAGTTGCAGGATATAAAATTAACACACAGAAATCCCTTGCTTTCCTATATACTAACAATGAAAAAACAGAAAGAGAAATTAAGGAAACAATACCATTCACCATTGCAACAAAAAGAATAAAATACTTAGGAGTATATCTACCTAAAGAAACAAAAGACCTATACATAGAAAACTATAAAACACTGATGAAAGAAATCAAAGAGGACACAAATAGATGGAGAAACATACCGTGTTCATGGATTGGAAGAATCAATATTGTCAAAATGGCTATTCTACCCAAAGCAGTCTATAGATTCAATGCAATCCCTATCAAGCTACCAACGGTATTTTTCACAGAACTAGACCAAAGAATTTCACAATTTGTATGGAATACAAAAAACCTCGAATAGCCAAAAATAATCTTGGAAAGAAGAATGGAACTGGAGGAATCAACCTGCCTGACTTCAGACTCTACTACAAAGCCACAGTCATCAAGACAGTATGGTACTGGCACAAAGACAGAAATATAGATCAATGGAACAATAGAAAGCCCAGAGATAAATCCACGAACCTATGGACACCTTATCTTTGACAAAGGAGGCAAGGATATACAATGGAAAAAAGACAACCTCTTTAACAAGTGGTGCTGGGAAAACTGGTCAACCACTTGTAAAAGAATGAAACTAGAACACTTTCTAACACCATACACAAAAATAAACTCAAAATGGATTAAAGATCTAAATGTAAGACCAGAAACTATAAAACTCCTAGAGGAGAACATAGGCAAAACACTCTCCGACATAAATCACAGCAAGATCCTCTATGACCCACCTCCCAGAATATTGGAAATAAAAGCAAAACTAAACAAATGGGACCTAATGAAACTTAAAAGCTTTTGCACTACAAAGGAAACTATAAGTAAGGTGAAAAGACAGCCCTCAGATTGGGAGAAAATAATAGCAAATGAAGAAACAGACAAAGGATTAATCTCAAAAATATACAAGCAACTCCTGCAGCTCAATTCCAGAAAAATAAATGACCCAATCAAAAAATGGGCCAAAGAACTAAACAGACATTTCTCCAAAGAAGACATACAGATGGCTAACAAACACATGAAAGATGCTCAACATCACTCATTATCAGAGAAATGCAAATCAAAACCACAATGAGGTACCATTACACGCCAGTCAGGATGGCTGCTATCCAAAAGTCTACAAGCAATAAATGCTGGAGAGGGTGTGGAGAAAAGGGAACCCTCTTACACTGTTGGTGGGAATGCAAACTAGTACAGCCGATATGGAAAACAGTGTGGAGATTTCTTAAAAAACTGGAAATAGAACTGCCATATGACCCAGCAATCCCACTTCTGGGCATACACACTGAGGAAACCAGATCTGAAAGAGACACGTGCACCCCAATGTTCATCGCAGCACTGTTTATAATAGCCAGGACATGGAAGCAACCTAGATGCCCAGCAGCAGATGAATGGATAAGGAAGCTGTGGTACATATACACCATGGAATATTACTCAGCCATTGAAAAGAATTCATTTGAACCAGTCCTAATGAGATGGATGAAGCTGGAGCCCATTATACAGAGTGAAGTAAGCCAGAAAGATAAAGAACATTACAGCATACTAAAACATATATATGGAATTTAGAAAGGTGATAACGATAACCCTATATGCAAAACAGAAAAAGAGACACAGAAATACAGAACAGACTTTTGAACTCTGTGGGAGAATGTGAGGGTGGGATATTTCAAAAGAACAACATGTATACTATCTATGGTGAAACAGATCCCCAGCCCAGATGGGATGCATGAGACAAGCGCTCAGGCCTGGTGCACTGGGAAGACCCAGAGGAATCGGGTGGAGAGGGAGGTGGGAGGGGGGATAGGGATTGGGAATACATGTAAATCCATGGCTGATTCATATCAATGTATGACAAAACCCACTGGAAAAAAATAATAATAAAAAAAAAATCTATTACAAATATGAAATGTGTATGGTCAATAACAATATTTCACTGAATATATGGCCAAATGGTCAAAAGAGAGAGATGATCAGCTTACACACAATGGAAATAAAAATAGTAAATAATCATTTGAGACACTTGGATGGTCCCTTGGGAAATGAAAGAAATTTAAAAAGCACTTTCAGGGAACTGCTTACACACTTTTTAAACTAAGAAATGGACAAAGCTAGAATACAATGTAAGGAAATGTATACTTTTATGTACTGCTGTCAACTGGCCTCTAAGCTACCTGGAAATCCATATAACACACGGAACAACGGCTATACGCAGGCAGGCATGCATGTGCAACCATGCACTCTGATTTCTTAAGTCCACTGGCAGAAACTGTACCATCAAAAGGGGAAACAGTCATTTGTTTAACGATATTCAGAGTAAAACTATTCACAGTGGGAAAAAATGAAAACAAATTAAGACCTTAAGAAAGTAAAATGGCTCAATGAACCACAGGATAGCAACAAGATGTCTCATACAGTCTTCTGTTTTACTTGGTCTAAAAAAAATTTTTTTTGCAGTATAGCTGATGTAGAATATTATATTAGTTTCATCTATATAACAGTGATTCACAATTTTAAAGGTTATATTCCAGTTATAGTTACTATAAAATATTGCCTATATTCCCTATGCTGTACCATATATCCTAGGAGCTTATTTATTTTATACATAGTAGTTTGTACCTATTAATCCCCTACTCCTATGTTGCCCCTCCCTGCTTCCCTCTCCTCACTGGTAACCACTAGTTTGTTCTCTATATCTGTGAGTCTGCTTCTTTTGTGGGATATTCACTAGTTCATTGTATTTTTTTTTTTGATTCCACATATAAGTGACGTTATTCTGTCTCAGTCTTTCTCTGACTTCTTTCACTTAGCATAATGCCCTTTCAGTCCACCCACATTGCTGCAGATGGTTAAATTTCACAGCTAAGTAGTATTCCATCTTCTTCATCCATTTATCTGTTGATGGACACTTAGGTTGCTTCTGTGTCTTAGCTGCTGTAAATAGTGCTGGTAGGAACATTGAGGTGCATGTACCTTTTTGAATTAATATTAACATTTTTTTTAAAAGGACACTAATGGGGAAAAAACTAGAAACACAAAGGGAGAAACTCAAATCAATGCTTTGCAAAACAGTGACTTAAGGATATAGATAGAGAATATTTTCCTACACTCTCATTTAGGTACAACGGGCCTGGAAACCAACCTGGTGCTATTCAACTAACAGCACAAATGTCATTAAGATCTCCTTCCTTTATAACATAACCGGGTCCAGTAGGGACTGTAATCCTCCAATCAAAGGAACATACAGTCAGCTTTATGGTTTAGGTTTTTGCAAGGAAAGCAACTGCTGAATTGTCTCGTGGGCTTACCGTGAGTGTGGCAAGTGACATGAAGCCAATTAGGTTATTCCATACTTTATCAATGTCCTTTAGCAACTGCTGGAGTTTCTCGCTGCACACCGCAGTGGCTTTTATCCCCAGCTCCACACGTTTCGTCACCCTGTACACCTCCACAACACCTGACAGGGTGAGAGAGGACAGGGTTAGGTGCTGGAGTCAAGAGAAAGAGATCGACAAGACACAGTGGCCTTCTTGCTGGCTGACATCCTAGGTGAGAAGGGGCTGCATCGGGACAGATGTGAGCTTATTATTCCTTGGGATCAATCAACTTTTTTTTGGCCCACAACCCCCGGCATGTGGGATCTTACTTCCTTTACCAGGGATTGAACCTGCGCCCCCTGCATTGGAAGCGTGGAGTCTTTGTATTCATTTATTTATTTTTTAAAAAATTAATTTATTTAATTGGCGGCTAATTACTTTACAATATTATAGTGGTTTTTGCCATACATTGACATGAATCAGCCATGGGTGTACATGTGTGTACATGGGTGTACATCCTGAACCCCCCTCTCACCTCCCTCCCCATCCCACCCCTCAGGGTCATCCCAGTGCACCAGCCCCGTGCACCCTGTCTCATGCATCGACTGGACTGGTGATCTGTTTCACACATGGTAACATACATGTTTCAATGCTATTCTCTCAGATCATCCCACCCTCGCCTTCTCCCACAGAGTCCAAAAGTCTGTTCTTTATACCTGTGTCTCTTTTGCTATCTCACATATAGGGTCATCATTACCATCTTTCTAAATTCCACATATATGCATTAATATACTGTATTGGTGTTTTTCTTTCTGACTTACTTCACTCTGTATAGTAGGCTCCAGTTTCATTCACCTCATTAGAACTGATTCAAATGCATTCTTTTTAATTGCTGAATATTCCACTGTGTATATGTACCACAGCTTTCTTATGCATTCATCTGCCGACAGACATCTAGGTTGGGAAGCGTGGCGTCTTAACCACTGGATCTCCAGGGAAGCCCAGGAACCATCAGCTGTTAACGCTGCAGGACAAACTCCCTGGTAAGAGCACAGACTCTAGACTACACCTCGTGGATTCAAGCCCAAGCTCTGCCACTTACTAGCTGTGTAACCTCAGGCAGAAAGCAAACCTCTCAGGACTGCAGTTTCCTCATCTGTAACACTGGGATAACAGTACCTCCTCAAAGGGTGGTTGAAGAGGTTAAACTGGTTAAAACTGTAAAAGGCTTAGAACAGCAGACATTAACCAAATGTTAGCTATTTTTTTTCTGGCTTCTTTAGGAGTCCATCTGTTTGAATTCGGGAAATACAGTTATACTCACTGAAAATGGGGACATTAACAGTTTCAAAGAATCACAATGTCAGGATCACTATAACGCAAAGGCACACCTTGCTTTACTGCACTTCCCTCTGTTGTGGCTTCTAGATACAAATACATGAATTTTTTTTTTACAAACTGAAAGTTTGTGGTAACTGTGCATCAAGCAGGTCGATAAGCACCATTTTCCTGACAGCATCTGTTCACTTTGCTTCTCTGTCACATTTGGTAATTCTCACAGTAGTTCAAACGTTCCCATTATCATCATATTCGCTATGGTGATCTGTGATCTATGATGTCACTGCTGTAGTTGTCTGGGGGCACCATGAAACACGCAGCAGATGTTCTGACTGCTCCACTGACCTGCTCCACCCACCCATCTCCTCCTCCGGCCTCCCTATTCCCTGAGACACAACAACATTGAAATTAGGTCAATTAACAACCCAATGATAGCCTCTAAGTGTTCAAGGCCAAGAGGAGTCTTATGTCTCTCACTTCAAACCAAAAACTAGAAATGATTAAGCTTAGTGAGGAAGGCATGTTGAAAGCCAAGATAGGCCAGAAGCTAGGTCTCTTGTGCCACCTAACCAACTTTCGAAAGAAAGGAAAAGTTCTTGAAAGAAATCAAAAGGGCTACTCTAGGGAACACACAAATGATAAGAAAGGAAAACAGCCTTATGTTGCTGATACGCAGAAAGTCTGAGTGCTCTCGAGAGATGATCACACCAGCTACAACATTCCCTTAAGCCAAAGCCTCATCCCAAACAAGGCCCTGACTCTTCAGTTCTATGAGGGCTGAGACGTAAGGAACCTGCAGAAGAAAAGTTTAAAGCCAGCAGAGGTTGCTCATGAAGCTTAAGGAAAGAAGCCATCTCCATAACATAAAGGGGCAAGGTAAAGCAGCAAGTGTTGATACAGAAGCTGCAGCAAGTTACCCAGAAGATCTAGCTCAGATAATTAACGAAGGTGGCTATACTAACCAACAGATTTTCAATGTAGACGAAATCACTTTCTTATTGGAAGAAGATGCCATCCAGAAACCTTCATAGCTAGAGAGGAGAAGTCAATGCCTGCCTTCAAAGCTTTCAAGAACAGGCTGACTTTCCTGTTAGGAGCTAATGCAGTTGGGGACTTTAAGCTGAAGCCAATGCTCATTTACTATTTCAGAAATCCTTAGGGGCCTGAAGAATTACGCTACATCTACTTTGCCTGTGATCTCTTTATAAGTGGAACAACAAAGCCTGGATGATAACACATCTGTTCACAACATGGTTTACAGAATATTGTAAGCTCACTGTTGAGGCCTACTGCTCAGGAAAAAGAAAAAAAGAAAAAGATTAAAATATGACTGCTCAGTGACAATACATCTGGTCACCCAAGATCTCTGATAAAGACATACAACAAGATTAATGTTTTCATGCCTGCTAGTAATAGAACATCCATCCTGCAGCTCATGGGTCAAGTAATAATTTCGATTTTCAAGTCTTAGTCTTTAGGAAATACATTTTGAGAGGTTATAGCTGCCACAGATAGTAATTCCTCTGGTAGATCTGGGGAAAGTAAATTGAAAACCTCTTGGAAAGGATTCACCATTCTAGATGTCATTAAGAACATCTAGGATTCATGGGAAGAGGTCACAATATCAACAAGAGGAATTTGGAAGAATTTGATTCTAATCCTCATGAAGTCTTCCTCCAAGACTTCAGTGGAGGAAGTAACCACAGACATGATGGGAGTAGCAAGGGAATTAGAATTAGAAGTGGACCCTTTAGATGTGACTAATTTGCTACAATCTCATGATAAATCTTTAACAATGAGCAAAGAAAGTGGTTTCTTGGGGTGGAATCCACTCCTGGTGATGACTGTTAAAATGACAGCAAAGAACTTAGAATATTATATAAACTTAGCTGATAAAGCAACGCAGATTTCAAGAAGATTGACACCAATTCTGAAAAAAGTTCTCCTGTGGGTAAAATGCTATCAAACAGTATTGCATACTATATAGAGAAATTGTTCATCAATGAGAGAGTCCATTGGTGAAGCAAACTTCATTGCCTTATTTTAAGAAATGGCCACAGCCACCTCAACTTTCAGCAACTACCACCCTGATCTGCCAGCAGCCATCAACTTCAAGGCAAGAGCCTCTACCAGCAAAAATTATGGCTTGCTAAAGACTCAGATAGGTGATGGCTAGCCTTTTTTTATCAATATTTTTAATTTAAGGTTTTTCAGACATAATGCTACTGCACACTTAATGGACTACAGTCATAAGGTAAATGTAACTTTTCTATGAACTGGGGAACCAAAATATTCATGCAACTCGCTTCACTGAGCTATAAGCTTTACTGCAGTGGTCTGGAATCAAACCTGCAATATCTCCCAGTGAAGTGAAAGTGAAAGTCGCTCAGTTGTGTCCAACTCTTTGCGACCCCATGGACTTTACAGTCCGTGGAATTCTCCAGGCCAGAATGCTGGAGTGGGTAGCCGTTCCCTTCTCCAGGGGAATCTTCCCAACCTAGGGATCAAACCCAGGTCTCCCACACTGCAGGTGGATTCTTTACCAGCTGAGCCACAAGGGAAGCTCAAGAATACTGGAGTGTGTAGCCTGTCCCTTCTCCAGGGAATCTTCCTGACCCAGGAATCGAACTGGCGTCTCCTGCATTGCAGGCCGATTCTTTACCAACTGAGCTATCAGGGAAGCCCCAATATCTCCCAGGTCTGCCTGTAATTAGGAAATACTTCACTCTTCTGAATGCCCAAAGATTTACAAAGTTTGTGGCTTCATGTGTATCTTTTATACACTTAACGACACAGGATGTTTCTTTTCCTGTGGTCTCTGAATTACGGCTGAATTCTTCCAGCAAGGATGAGAGATGCCAAGGTCTCCAAAGACTAAGGACAGCTGCCAGGCATAACCAAACCCCTCCCCCAGCCTGTTCCAGAGAGAACTAGAAGAATGCCAGGGGGTCTTCAGTGGTACGCGCTCAGCCTATACACACCACTGCAGCTTGTCCTTCCTTCTTTCCTTCCCCAGGGGAAGGTTAGGAATTGCGGCCCACTCTGAGCCAAGTGAGGGGGCTTCTGAGTCAATCTTTCATACCAGGAAACTACTAGAGGGAAAGACAGGCACCCCATGAGCTGATGAGCATTTGTTTATGAAGCAGAATTATGCCTGTCTGAGCAGGAAAGAGGAACAAGACCAGGAGGCAGGAATAAGGAGAGCTCACAGCCCTTCAGAGGCACTCACCCAGAGAGTGTACGCGAGTGACCACTGTGTGCCCAGCACTAGGTGAGGTGCCGGAAACCCAGCTGGCAGCAAAACACACCCAAATCTCCCCCTTCGTGGAGGTGGATTTTAGTGGAGACAGACAGATAATAGACACAAATAATAGAAAGTAAAACATTTAAGATAGTAAATGTAACAGGACTAGGGAGAAAACCAAGTGGGGAGACGGACAGCAAGTGACAGGGTGGGGAGAGGGAACACGGTTTTGAGTAAGAGGGGCAATAAGACCTTAGAAGGTGACATCTGAGCAAAGGTCTGAAGGTTAGGGACAGTCTAGTGCCTGTGGTTCTGGCTACAGGCAAACCCTGAGCAGGAGACGACCACTGAGGAGGACAGGGACTGAGATTTCACGTTGGACTGGGATGTGTGAGAGCTGAAGCCGGCCAGGAAGTTAAGGAATCTGTGAGGCTGGTAAGGGGTAGAAAGGCAGAATTCAACAGAGCATGGTAGAACTGATTGGGGCCCCAATAATTCAATTTTCTTTTTTAAACCAATGATTTAATTTTAATGCCTCGTCTAGTTCAGACTCTTTGATAAACCATTAACATGTGACTTTACATTGTATATAACAAGGACTGGGAAACCTGGCCACAGAGACCTTAAGTCAAATAGTTGTTCCTGGGTAGGATTTAAGTGTCTTATCTATAAAAGCAGAAGCTACTTAGTGAAGTCCTATGAGGCTTGAGAGATCTAGATTAACCTACTTGACATAGGGACAACTGAAAAGCCTCCAAAGTGTCATGATTTTGAAGAAGTAAAATACGAAAGCACATACCTAATAAGTATTCCATGCCTTGAGCTGACTGAATTACTTCTGTGCATACAGAGCTACTACTGATTCCATTTAAGGTATCATTGGCCTTCTTAATGACCTACAAAGAAATGAAATCACATCACCTTACATAACCAGGAAAAGTCATTACAAAGCAGCTTACTATTAGTAGAAAACCCAACGGAAAGCTGGGAAGTGTGAAAACACATGACTGATTGATGTATGTAGATGACTATGCTGAAACAGATCTGAGAATTTAATTCTGACATTGACGAACCAAGCCTCCGTTTTTTTGGAAGTGGAAAGACAAAGGTTCTTAAGCTTAAATATTATTTTAACTTGGGCAGAGATAATGGTATCATTTTGTTACATCTTTAACTCAGTGACAGAGAGGGCACCGTAAGTCAAGTGAGCGGTGTCTGCCACAATAGGTGGGAAAGAAGCCTCACTGAAGACGTGTGACTTTCCACACAGGTCCCCCGAGAGCAAGGCCATTGAGGCAGAGCTCGCCCCGAGTCCATCCAAAGGAACCCAGAAGGCAAGATGACACAAGAGGCATATGCGGACGTGTGAACACATGGAAGAGACAGACTCACCTCCAGAGCACTCCCCAGACACCGCTGCCATTCATAGGCATACCTCTCATTCTCCTGTGAAATTTATAAAAAGAACTGCGTCAAGCGGGCAAGCCTGGAGTCCTACTTGTGACTTCTGTCAGGTCAGAGTCCTGAAGACTTACTTCCGTGTCTATGAAAACCACTAATCCAAGTGCAGTTGATCTTCTGAACCCACTAATGATGATTTTTATTGATAGTTCCTGATAACTATAACTTCTAAACACACTTCTTGTAAATCAGAGGGAAATGGTTTTTAGTGGATTCCCTTCGTAAACGCTGCCTCATTCGTTCCATTAACAGTGAAAGCTTCTTTAAAGGTATGTACCACATAGGAGTCTCACACGAGAGCCAGTATCAAACCACAGCTTCCTGCTCCACAGTCAGGAAGCTATATGTGTGAGTGAGCGCGGGTCTGACAAGGATGGGGAGGAGGATGCTAAGAGTGTTGGCTGGAGGAGGAAGCAGCATGGGACGAACGTTAACCGTGAGAGGATCCAGCACATCTGCCCTCTCTTTTTTTTTAATGTGGGCCAATTTTTAAATTACCTACAATATTGCTTCTGATTTTTTCTTTTTTTTTTTTAATGTCTTGGTTTTTTGGCCATGAGTCATGTGCAATCTTAGCTCCCTGACCAGCAACTGAATCCATATCCCCTGCGCTGAATGGTAAAGTCTTAACCACTGGGCTTCCAGGAAGTCCTCCATGCCCCCACCCCCAGCACCGCCTTTTGAGGTTTTACCACTAAGATGATAAAGTCCACATGCTCAAAAAGAATTCCCTGAAGAAACACTTCCCTCCTTGTGAGGTCTCAGGAATAATTCCACTTTTAGGGTCACTAACTACTCGCAGTGATGTCACATCTAGGAGGAATCTTCACCCAGGGCTAAGATCACTGTGCTCTCGCTTTAGTGACACATCTCATGCCCGAGGCCTTGGGATGGTCTGCCCTGCGTTCCCCCAGGTGACTGAGGCAAGGATTTCTCTCGGGGCCCTGGGTGCTCAGCCCCCGGGGACAAGGAGCCCGCTCACCTCCACCTCTCCCGTCAGGTCTTTGTACTTGTCACGGATGACGGGCAGGGCAGGCTTCTCACTCAGCGTGTTGGAGCGGTCCCTGAAAGGCTGCTCCAAAGCCGGAGAAGGAGAAGAGCGGCTTATTTCTTTATCACCAAGGCTTAGGCTCCTCTTGTGTGATCCTGGGGGAGATGGATGGCACAAAGGTGCTGATTACTCAGCTTAATCCAAGCAGAGGCTCTTCCTGCTAACACAACGCTCCTCTCTAGATCCTGGTGTCAGGAGGGGGTCAGAATCACTTCTCATCTGGCCTGTCCGGCAAGCGACACGTTGAACCCTTTCCCTTGTTCTCTCATGCCTGAGTCCCCTGCCTTTAATTTTCTCCATTACGCTTCTTTAATCTGTCACAATACTTCCATAATTCTGAGTGTGGGATCACTGGAGTCTGGAGGACTAGGGTCTTTCTAACTATCAGTGTGCAAGAGTGTGGCTGCTTTTCCAATCATCACCTGTGGATTGGTACTGACTTCCTCCATCCTTCTCAATGAACAGAAATCAATGAGCCCTTCTGTCAGGGTGAGATTAAAACCAAAGGGGCAAACTCAAATGCCTTCAAAGGGCAGGCGGGCAGAGGAAGTGACTGAAGCAGGTTAGCTGGAGGGAAACGTGGTAGGAATCACATCGTCTGCTGGAGGGGATGATGTGACTCAGCTCCTGCTGGTCATCAAGACGTGGGAAAGCAGGCCTAGGACTGTCAGATATTATGCCTTTCCAAGAAAAGCCAGAAATCCAGGTTGTGAAGTGTCACGGTTTTTATGCACCGGCAATTGCTTCACACATTAGAAATCCTTCAGTGTGGGTCAATCAAAACAGGTCTGCAAACTGGACCCAGGGATCAAGAGCAGAACTCACTGGCCCACACGGCGTCAAACCATTTCTCTGGCTCTTCTAACACAGCACACTTCTCCCCAAAACAAGCCAACAAACTGACCATGTGCTGCACTTAATTTTAACCCCCAAAGCTGTCATCTGATGAATACTGGTTTCAGTTCAGTCTCAGGGAAACCCTTTAATAGTCCTTTGTCACAGACTCTCATTTTAAACACTGGAAAACAGATTTCCTGCTAACCTAGGGACCAACTTCTTATTCTAAGAAAGAACTAACACTTAAACGCAGTGGAAGAAACCATGATGTAAAATCTGTGTTGAAAGCTACTCACCTTGAACAGAAAGGTCAAAGGTTGCTAGCTCACTTTTGATCATTTCTTCGCTGGATTTCATTTTGCCTTGTGAATTGGCCACTAAAAAGTCAAATTTGCTGATTTTGGGCTTCTCACTCTGAAACTCTCCGAAGTCATCTGCGCATTCCTTGGGGGTGTCGTGAGAAGTGCTGGTGGAGGCCGGGCTCAGGCATGCGGCCTCTTGGCTCCGCTCGCCTACAGGCAGGTCCTGTCTGGCGAAATCCCTGAAGTCCCCGCTTTCATATTCCTTTGGCTCGCTGGCCTGTGGGATCACGTCCTTAAAATTGGCGAAAGCTGGAAAGGTGGTCTCTGGAAGGGGATCCTCGCTGGCGAAGGTTGTGACTTTGGAGAGAGATGTCACGGTGAGGTTTTCGGAACTGCCGAATGAAGTCTCTTTCTTTTGAAGAACTGAGGCGGCTGACGAGGCTCCGCTTCCTGCTGAGAGGACAAATGGGGACAGTTTTCTGCCCTGAGAGGCATCATCCCTGTCTGACCAGTCATAGCTCGTAAGTGTGCTCACTGCAAAATTGCTACTGTAGGTTCCAAAAGCAGCATATTTTAAGTCCTCTATATCTGAAAGGGAAATAAGACCCCACAATTAGAGGCAAGCTCACCATGTAGGCAAAATGCCCTAAACTCTGCCGAAGCAAAATATCTAGAGTCTTTGATTAGTTTCATGTGATATTGGAATTGACTAAATTTAGAGCTTGTACTAAAATTAAAGGAGCTGGGCTGTAAAATCTGATCTTTAAAAACCCACATTAGCCTCGAGCTGGCACTTATATTTAGTAATAAGGAGTCCTTTTCCTCCGATACGACAGTTTCTAAAAAAAAAAAGACAGGAGGTTCGTCCACCAATGTATATACTGTTTGATAGAAGGATAGGGTCATTTAACAAAATGTCCATTCACTTGTAAACTTGAAAATGTATTTACAATACTCCCTACCCAAACAAGTCTCTTACATTTTGACTTCACCAGAACATGTTCATTTATAACATGCTCACATGACATGTATATGACACACTAATTAAAAATTGACTATCTTGAAACTAAAGTTAAAAAAAAATGTTATAGCTAACTTTTAATCAATTACTAGGGGTTTCTGTCTAGGCAAGGCCAAATATGAGATTTTAATTAAGTAGTTACTTACCCAGTTGTTATTTTGGTCACTATGGACGTCATACTGCTGTGATGGAGTATGAGGGGAAAAAAATCAATCTAAGCTATGGAGTATGAGGGGAAAAAAAAAATCAATCTAAGCTAACTTTTGTCTCTAAACAAACAGAATCAAAGGTCTGGGTCCTCTTGGGCTCTTGTTTCTCTTTCAGCTATGTGTAACCGCCTCATTAAAAAAGGAAAAGAAAGAAACGCTGGGGCAGAAGACTCATTTTACATGCTTAATATATATTTAAATAATTTAAGAGGTGGCACCAAACAGCAAAAAGAATATAGGTTTTTAGTTCAGACAGACCTGCATTCAACTCTCAGCTGCGCCACCTACCACTTGTGTGACCCTAGGCGAGCTATTTAATATCTCAACTTTGGCTTGTTTATATGCAAAAAAAGAAAAAGACCAGGCACGTGGCAGGGCTGTGCTGTGACATTAATGATGGCGTGTGTAAAGGGACCAGCCCAGAGCCTAGTGAAAGTGAAGTCGCTCAGTCATGTCCAACTCTTTGCGACCCCTTGGACTTGTAGCCCACCAGGCTCCTCCGGCATGGAATTCACCAGGCGAGAATAGTGGAGTGGGTTGCCATTTCCTTCTCCAGGGGATCTTCCCGACCCGGGGATTGAACCCGGGTCTCCTGCATGGTAGGCAGACGCTTTACTGTCTGAGCCACCAGGGCAGTCTCACAGAGCCTAGTGAGCAGAATAGCAATTATGATACAGCACAGTTGCCACCAGCCTCAATGTGAAATTTAGCTGCCTGCCTTAGGGCTTAAATAGAATCGTTTCAAAGTAAAATGCGACAAGTCAACCCATCACTTTGGTTGTCTTAGTAGGGAAAATTTCTTGCCCATTTTCTTGAAGCCAAACCAGCTGGGGCTGAGTCACATTGGTGTGGAGAAGCCACCTTTCCAGCACTAGGGTCCATTCAATCTGTCTAAGATGCATTTGGTCTCATTTTGGTCACTGTCTACCAGGTGAGAAGGCCAAATGCAAGACTCCCTCTCCAACAACCAAAAGCAGGGCTTATGAGGAAAACGCTTGAAAAGTTCTGTGACCCAGATTCTAATAGCTCAGTTAACAGGTGAGCCAACACTGGGCCTCTTCGTTTCTCTTACACAGTGATGCTGCCTGGTGTATGAGAGGGAAGGGATTCCTGACATTGCTCCTCTAACAGTGCACCCCAAGTTTCTCTCTCAGTCCTATTAGGAAAAGGGCACTAACTTAATATAAACAGGAGGGGGAAGAAAGATTTAGGTGAAAACGTACAGTTCAGAATGAATGAAACAAGACTTTAGACAGAATGCCTTCTTAGTCTCTGGCTGTAGTGTTTGTTTTGCCCACTACTGAAAGGGATCAGAGGGTTCCCTGACTCAAATTAAGTGAAATTCAATCAGAAGGCAGATGCAGTTAAACACAAGATGAGTGAGTCTGCAAAGGGTTCATTCAGAAGAATGTGTCACAACATAAAATTTTATTAGATCCTACCAGAAAGCTCTTTGAAGAAGCTATGTTATGAACTACTCCTAGAATCTCATCTACTAAATTGGTAGCTATTTTCATAGAGACCAAAGATACATTTAATAAAAAGTTAAGCTCTTGTTCAACCACAACTAAGTTGCTATGGTAATAAAAAAGATCCTTTTGTGTAATTATGCAACAAGAAAAAAAAAGTTAAAAAAAAAAAACAGAAATTATTGTAATATAATCAGGTAAAAGGCATTATAAACACTAAGGGAATACCTTAGTTGAAGAGCTTTCAAGTATTTTGTGTAATACTTAAGGTCTTCAACAAATCTTATTTTTATTATGAATGATAAACACAACATTTTGCCTTTTGGAACAACTCACAGAAATGACCAAACAAAAGACTAAAATGGAAATATTTTGTATTCTAAAAAATAATGAAGAGTAATTATACAGGATATATGAAAGTTAAACCTCAAGGCTGATTTTTAAATTTTACTTTTGCTTATTTACTGGCTAGACAGTGTAAAAAAAAAATAAGTTACTAAAGTGTAATTCATTTGGACACAAAAGGAAGTGCTGCTATTACATAAGGAACATGAGAACACTGAATTCCTAAACCATAGCACTTTATAAGCAATATAAAAATGAGTTGTATTTCCTGGCATGGTGAATATTAGTAAACCATTTTTTTTAAATGTGGTAAATCAGTTCACTAAGCATAGGTTAAACCAAGAAAATTCTTCGTTTCCCACATTAACAGTTCTGTTTTCTAAGCAATCAAATGATATGTATTACTGTATGTTGGTCTTAAAAACATTAAAGATTCTGCAAAACCTACAACATGAGTGATATTGTAACCACTGAAGTTACTGTAGGTGAGTTTTCAATTTGACAGCTGAATTCTGAAAACTGCAAGAGAAAAAGGAAAAGAAAACAGAATGGATGCAATAAAAGGAATAGAGAATCACTACTGTATTTTCAATTCTACTGGAAAACTCTTCGGCTGTGCTGGATTGAACTGCAACTGCACACAGATAATGCACCAAATTGTGTGCTTTAATATACGTATTTGTTTGCAACCAGCAATGTCCTATTACCAAGCCAGAGGAATAAACTACACAATCTGCTTTCCATCATGGGTCTCAAATCAAGACATGGATTTCCTGCTTATGTTGGCAAGTAACCCCATCAGTCTCTCCCATAACCTCTATTCAAATCCCATCTGAACGGATGTTGTACATGAGAACAAGGTATTTCCTGGAACAAAGAATGTGAGCTGCCACTATAGAATGCAGAAGGCCTCACTGTTTTCCATGGATCTTTTCTAAAGCTGTAAGCATGTGCCCAGGTGATTAAGAGTTATTAGCTTCTGAGAAAAGCATTTAGAAAAAGAAAAAAAAAAAAAAGAGAGAGATATGTGCAAATTCCGCCACTCCTCAGTGTTTAACCAGCAATAAAAATGTTCATTGATTGGAGTAAGGAATTTCCAATACTGATTTAGTCCAAACTCCATTTTACCAAAGCAAATCATGAAATATTTATACACTTAAACTTCTGTCCATTTCTGGTCTTACTCTTCCTTCTGAGATCAGTCATATTCACATTCTCTGTTACTTGTAGAACCTGGTCTGACTGTATTGTCTTAAGTATCACACACCCAGATGGTGTTGTTAAAGAAAACAGGAATGAAAGTGATCCATAAAATGCTGCTGTATAATCGCCTTCCAGTATTTTCTAACCTGCATAGAAACCTACCATTCTTCATCTGTACGGACCCATGTAAATCTAAGGTTCAAGCGCTGTCAGGCTATCAGTAAGCACCTGCAGGCTTCTGGGTCGGTGTTTTAAGTTCAATTAAAAAAAAAAAAAAGGTAATCCTATGGATATTTTCAGTTGGAGGAGGCAGAAGTCCATGGAACAGTGCCAAGACAAACAGTGGAACATGGTCATCATTAAAAAAACATTAAATGAGCACAGAAGATGGCAATTACAACTGGAGCCTTTTGGCCACGCAAGGGAGAGAGCAGCACCCAGGAGAACCTCTTAAGTATATCACCCCATATACAGTGACCCTATACAGCCAATGGGCCAACATTTTCCAAAACAACTTACGAATAGCATTCATTCAACTGATGGAAAAACGAAGCTGGAAGCTCTTTAAAAATAAAATGGCTTGATTTTTTTCAGTTACTTTAGGATTTAGCCCAGCTTCTTTGATATTGACAAAATTATCACCATGTTCATCAGCTACTTTTAAAAAAATCAGTAGGGATTTTAATGAGAAAAACAGAGCAATTGTAAAATATAAATACACCTGAATAATTTCTCAGATACCGAGGTGTGAAGTCAAGCACTAATCATATCTCACTTTACCTGGCATGGGGGTAAACAAAATAGTATTTTTTGGTTTGCTGGAACTTACAGAAGAGAATACAGTCCTTCAAATCTTTGTGAGTTTATATTGTTATATGTATTATAAAAACTTTCTCCCTAAAAAGTAGTGTTACTTTTATTAATTGGCTCCATTTATGAATGTGATTATGTTTTATGCACAGTTATGTTCATTTTCTACAGCCTGATTTAAAGGAGAAAGGAGTTAAAGCAGCCCCAGATGGACCATTATACCACTAAACTCCACTGACAAAAGAATTCCTTCACCAAAGCCAAAAGACCGGCACAAGAAAATTCTAAACAAAAGGCAACAGATATTGCTAGATAGAAACTACACCAAAATCTTTCTTCCAAATTAGTTAGCACATATTATAATTAAAACATAATATGATTACACAAGGTTTTGCAAACCAAGTATTATTCAACTTGCTAAAGCATTATGCTCTGGAAAACATGATATTTTGAAGTGTAGACCCACATTTTCTTAGTCTCAATATGCAATCTCCGTGCCTCCCCCCCCACATGGCATACTTCAGGTACTGAAAGTAATCTCAGAGATTCTATTCAAAATCTTCATCTTCAATGGTTTAATTTCCTTTCTGACTCAATTTTTTAAAAGGAAGAGTCAAAACATAAGAAAAAAAAAATAAAACCATGCAAATAACTCGTTTTCCCCAAAGTTTTTCCCTACTATTATACTCCAAAATGGTAAAAAAAAGAAAACAACCAAATTTGGCTTACTCTTGTGGCTGACTTTCATGGGTCTTTCCAAAAAAAGAAATTCTTTTCTTAAAAATGCAAAGAGCTAAGAACTCGCCTCATGGACTAAGTTAAAAAAGACCAAAGGAAGGTGGCTTCATAATACATTCTGAAGCTGGAAAGGTAATGCACTCTACAGTTAGAGGATGAAGTACCCAACTTCAAACTCAAATCAAATCCAGTCCTGGAGACTCCCTAGTATTAACAAGAACACTTTCTGTTGCAGAGATCATCAATCTAAATTTGGTTCACATATACTCTGTTCAGAAGTCCATCTCAATATCATTTGATAATTTAATTTATAGATACTCAGAGAAGGCAATGGCAAACCACTCCAGTACTCTTGCCTGGAAAATCCCATGGACGGAGGAGCCTGGTAGGCTGCAGTCCATGGGGTCACGAAGAGTCAGACATGACTGAGCGACTTCACTTTCCCTTTTCACTTTCATTCACTGGAGAAGGAAATGGCAACCCCCTCCAGTGTTCTTGCCTGGAGAATCCCAGGGACGGAGGACCCTGGTGGGCTGCCGTCTATGGGGTCGCACAGAGTCAGACACGACTGAAGTACTTAGCAGCTGCAGCAGCAGTTATTGACAGATGTGGCCCTCTTTCCCCAACACTAAACTGAGGTCTTTCCTTTCTCTTCTCAGTTTAACTCCTAGTTGAGGCAGCCACCAAGATGTTTACAAAGCAATAAATCTACTCAGTTTTGTCACTAGAGGTAAGGAATAAAATTTCTAACATGTAATAATGTAAGGTTTATACTTTTTAAATGTTTTAAGTTATATTTTAATCCAGTGCCATGTTAAATAGTTATATCAGTGGAATTATAATAAGAGAAGGCTAAAATGTACCAATACTTTCTTAGGAAAAAGGTGTTTGAGGAAACAAAATAAACAAAAAGGAAAAAACCCTCTAACCACAGGAGGGTTTAAATTTGACATGGACCAGGTATTTTACTTTGGTCTAACCCTGGAGAAGTATAAATTACACACATCCCCACACTTTCAAAATATGCCAAAGAATTATTTATTAACGTAGGACTTACAGATCACAAAAGAGAGTGATACAGAGGAGCTGGAAAAAAAGTCATCAGAATAAGCATGCAGATCAGTATTTGCAGAGGAATATACCAAAGCAAGTTCAAAAAGGCACATTCACACAGAAAATGTCCCAATTGAAAAAAAAAGACATCAGAAAAGCAGCCAAAAAATAATAATAAGGCGCTGATTAAAATACAAAGATTTTCAATGTCAAAGAAGAGCTACTTTACAGGTAGGTAAGTAGGGAGCTACAGAAATCTTGCTAACCCTTTGACAGTGTCATAAAGAGGGTCAGCTCTTGCTGCCAGAGAAACCAGATGATCTCAATGACTGCACATCAAGCTGCTTTAGTGCTGAGAGATTCAATTTAGTTGGGGGTGGGGTGGGGGGTGGGGACAAAAGCAGCCTAGTTGAAATTATATGCAGCAAGGGCTCAAAGGGTTAAATGTAATAATACGCAGAGAAATCAGGCAATGTTATTAGTATTATCTACCTTCCATACAAAGAATCATAGCAGGAGTTAAAAGAGACAGTATCCCCTTCAGAGTTAAGTTAGGGTTTCCAAACAGGATTAAGGTCCAGAGATAAACTACTAGGTCTCATTCTCTCTTCGTCCGCTCACTTCTTATTTCTCCAACAAAATGTACCTTTTAATCCACAATCTGAGAGAGCAAGAGCTACTGTGGTCAAGATGAGGATAATGTAAAACCAAACTGCACTGGAGAAGTCTGTCATTTACCTTCTCCAATACATTCACGCAGCAGTTCTGGTCAAGAACAATACAGCTCATTGGTCAGACATCAACCCCTTTTACAACCACTCTAAAGGGATACTGCTCCTTTTGGACAGGAGGTTTACAGATCAAAAGGAGAGAACAATCCGCTTTTAAGAATATCCTCAAATTGAAGAAACTTGGCTTGAACATTACAGGTTCCAAGCTGGGAATGTTCCAAACATACATAAAAGGACATGAGCACAGAAGATTATTTTAACAGGTCAATCAGAACAAGCTCAGTCACGAAACCAATCTCCCCTCCCAAAATGGGAAATAAAAAAAAAAAAGACATCCCAAGCCCAGATTAGACTCATCTCATAACGACATCTAGTTTGGCACTGTGAAAGAATAGAGACTCACTTTCAGAAAAATAGCTTCTAATTCATAACTTCAGAGTCCAAAAGGCTAGTGTACATGTTATGAGATTTTAAAATAAAAAGTCACTATTATTGTTCAGAAAACAAAGCGCTTTGCAACCGACTGCTGTAACTTAAGCAGCTCATACAAAAAAGAGAAACAGAATCTCTCCAGCAAACAAAGAGCAGCAAAAAAGAAAAAAGAAAAGAAAAACATCTGAAGAAAAGTACATTAAAAAAACAAGTAGACAGGCAGGGGCACAAGTTGCCCTGCAGACAGCCCACTGCACTTGGCAAAGGCCTCAGCAAAGAGCCCGTGGAACACAGCACTCCTCCAATACCTTGCTCCCGATTCAGCACCCTGTTTAAGACCATTTCCAACCTCTCAATAGCCAAAGGATGGATGTAATTTTGTTTTCTGACTTGACCAATTTGATGTATGCAAAAGCCGTCATACTTTACAACTTCTGCCTGAATCTGTAAACTTGGAAGTGTCTTGTGTGTCTCTCTCTGGTTAAACAACAATGAACCCTTCACACATGTATGCATTTTTCTGGAATAATACAGTAATGCTGAGATATTTCTCATTATTAAAGGCCACAAAATAGGTGTATCTTTCTATATATACATCAAAGAACAAAACAAAATAAAGACTAGGACACTTGGGAATCTAGCTTTTCTGACAGGAAGTTGGACTAGAGAATCAACTGCTACACGTAAATCCACATGGAATTTAAACAGGGTTCCCTTCTAAGATGTTCTCAAACGTTTTCTGAGGAAGTTAGTAGTTACCCCATCCTACCGTCTAAGGTCTGTTACAATTTAATACTTATAGTCACAGCATTAGCACTGAAAACCTTACCTGAATTCCACTAACACCTGGTGCCCTTCTCCTTGCCAGGCCCTGGCACGCAGGGTGCCCACAAACAAGTTCTTGCCCTCTTCTTCTCTGGTAGGGATGTGGCAAACTGCAGGATCACTGGCTAGACATTTTTACTTACTTGGCCTAACACGAGTTGGTTTCTGCAAACCAAAAAGGATACTCTATGGGCAGCTGACAAACATACCCCGGAGAAGAAAAAAGGAGGAAACCCTGACCTCACTCACAGAAACAGAGGGACATGACTGACACCGCCAACGTCTTTATAACATTTCTGGCAATGTGTGGCTCGTTTAGCAGTGGATTTTGATGTGCCTCGAACACCAAGCTGGTGTCAGGTTTCAAACGTCAAACTATTTTAGCTATCCAAGTTTCACTGTATTCACGGTAACCACATATCCGAGTAGCCAGAGAATCAAAAGCAACACTGCTTTAAGGGGACCGGCAATGAAGAGGTTAATTATCAGACATTCATAAAGGTTAAGAGCCAGAGCCTTCCTCTTCTGTAAATGAACACCCACAGAACCACCTCTGACATCTGCGTCACCATCACCAGAGCAATCTCACCAATTCCTCACCTGCGGCAGGAGGATGCTGGCCACTAACTGTCGGTAAATCCAAAGAGCTATCAGACATGACATGCTTAAGCTCTCCTCCCACATCAGCCAGTTTCATGTCAAACTGAACAGAGAGTGCGTCTTCTGAGTCCTCCTTGCCGACACTGCTGCCCCCGATGGAAGGGAGATCGAGGGACTTCACCGAAGCAGAGTCTTCTTTGGTGTGTCTGAAAGCCACCGCTTTCTCTCCCAGGGATTTGTCCGAGTTCATGGAGGAAAATTTACTGGAGTGGAAGTCAGCAAAATCATCATCGCTCTTGCCCGAAGAAGTGCTGTCTTTCAGCTCTTCACCACCTAGTCCAGATCCCTCCAGAGAGAGCTGTTTGAAGACGTCGTATTTCGTGGATGAGGCAGCAGAGTTTTGTCCACTCTTCCCTGCGATGCCTGTGCTGCTGGTCAGAGGACCAGGACTAGCTTCCTCTTTAAGGGCCTCATATTTGTCATCTGCCTTTTGCTCTGACGAAACAGAACTATTACTGAAGGCCATAAAATCTGCAAAGTCATCCTGTTCCCCAACAGAGGCTGGACTAGAATATTCCCCGAAAAGGTTGAATTCTCCAAAATCATCAGCCAAACTAGCAGTCTTAGTTGACACCAATGCTGTACTGGGTGCCGCAGACCCTGCTGGCTGGGGTCGTGTGGAAACGGATTTGGATACGCTGAATGCAGCTGAAAAGGGCAATGGTTTCTCACTGCTGCAAGTAACTGAGGAAAACATATCTAGATCTGCTAAGTTCAGAGGATTTTTCACTTGTGTTTGTGGTTTCTGTTGGGTAGCTCCTGAGGGGAAGGTGGCTGGAAAAGGCTTGTCTTTTGCTGGTGGCTCTAGTGGTGAGATACTATCGGCGGTTTTAAAATCAGTGAAGCCATCGTCAGCCCCTGCAGATCTGAATTCTGCAAAGTTTTCTCCTGAAAGAAAAAACAATCAAATACAGAAGAATGCCGAGCTGAAAGGCACACGATGCAAAATATGTTAAGAACAAGCACATTACAGATGTTTGTCTCACGGGCTTCACATTATTTAATCATTAGTTTGATAGTACCCTACACCATGTATCCCTTTTGTATCCACACTGAAGGCTAGTGATAGAGAAATAAATAAAAATCAAACTGAACACACGTATCATATCATTTTCATTTTCTCATTTCAGTGTGTTAAGTCTGTACCAGGGCCTTCAACTGGCCAAAAGCATTGCTCTCAGGATGTTTCCTCACTATGGCTACCCAGCCAAGCCTCCAGGAGAATAAGAAATGGGAGCTGGAGGTTACTGAAGAGGGGTATATTAAAATCATGGCCCTTCAAAGATAAAATGTGTAACACAGTGATCAATCAGGGGGAAAAAAATCACGGTACCTATGAAATATTACAAAGAATCTTGCGTCAAATATTTAGGATGTACAAGACTCTACTCAGTTAGGCACATAAAGCTTATGGTTAGATAACTATGTGGTTTTGCTGAAGTATACAGAGGCATTAATTTGAAGGAAATTTGGTGACTGGACTAGAATATTCCCCGAAAAGGTTGAAAAGGCATCTATTTACTTGCAAAGCATTTTTTCTCAGGGCATATTATAAGGTATTGATAGCTTCTCCCCACGCCATGCAACAAATAAACTGAATCTTACAAAAAAAAAAAATCTATGAGTACTTGGGCTTTTCTTGAAATCAGCCATCTCACGGTACCAATCAGCTCTTGTTCTTATTAAAATTCAAAGGGATCTGAACACCAATTCTGTTATTAAAAATTTTGAGGGTTGGATTTAAACTTTATTTTATACTGGGCTACTCTGGAGATAGAGTTACTGACAGAATTTATTTTTTTAGTTAGAGAAAATAGGTACTAAGGTATTTCTCAGAAATAATTAAACAGATACAGTTAAGATACTGGTAAAAATCTGGGTCATGGTTCTTAGTAGGGTTTCTATTCTTTATTATCACAGTCATGTTATCACTCGGGCTTCCCTGGTGGCTCAGATGGTAAAGACTCCACCTGCAGTGCAGGAGACCTGGGTTCAATCCCTGGGTTGGGAAGATCCCCTGGAGGAGGACATGGCAACCCACTCCAGTATGCTTGCCTGAAGAATCCTCATGGACAGAGGAGCCTGGTGGGCTACAGTCCCTGGGGTCACAAAGAGTCGGACACGACTGAGCAATAAAGCACAGGAGAGCATGTAATCACTCAGGCGTGACATCAGGACGTTCAAACAATTTCCATTTTCTAATAGCACCTGAAGATCTCCCGTAACATCCATCAGGTTATACCAGGTAATGAAAACCAGAGGTAAACCAATTATAAATATAGCTATAGTAACATCACTTGTTTTTTAAAATCATATTTTTCCCTAAAAATGAGATAAAGAAGCATATAAACTAGAAAAATGTATATAAAATCAAAATATAGTTCTGAAAATTATCATGAAAATAATACAGGCTTTAAATATTCTGTGCTTGTAACATGATATATACTTTGATATATCATATGAAAAAAAGCATGGAAAATAATGGAAGCTTATTTTTTCTCCTAATCTGAGATACTTAACCAATCCACCAGCATAATTTATCAACACAGAGAAATCTGTTTACTATTACTAGGGAAATTTTAGAAAGAGAGGAAGAGCATTCAGAGTTTCTGTAGTTTATGTTTTCATACATACCATTAATAAAACTAAAGTCAATTTCACAAACTGACAGGAGCAGCAGATATAAAACTTAAAAAACTGCCCTACAATTTTAGGCAAGTGTATCACTGATAATATTTATTTCTGTAAAATAAAAAGGTAACAAGCAGCCAGTTTTGTCACAGCCTAAATTTTTGACGTGCTGCTTTAAAATATTTGTGAAACTGACAAGTTTTGCTTGGTTATTTTGTAAAAGAAATCACCACAGCAAACTAAACTTACTGATGAATTGTAAATGTTTCCACTAGAAATGTAAGCTGGGTGAAAGGGTTAAAAAGAAATAAACATGGGTGGGTTTACATGTTCAAAAACACAGGAGATTTTTGGGCAAATGAATCAGTCACAGTCATTGGACGCCTACTTATCAGGAGGTGCATAAAGCATATGACTTCGTGGCTACCTTTTCAGTCCACTTCTGAATCCTCATTAAGTTTCCCTAACCACTACTTTCTAGGCGCTAAAGACATTTCAAAAGATATCATTTTTTGCTAAAATTTAAACAAAAAGTGTCACTTCTCTATATAGTGTATTTTCTGCACCTACTTTAAGTTTATGGTTTAAACTATAGGGGTGGTAAAAAGGAAATATTATTAAACTCAGTCATTTGGCCTTAAGAAACTACACCTCTGCAGTAATGAAGCCAGTCCAACTTTTTTTTTAGTGGTTATATAATCGAATGACAAAGAACTACTGACATAAAATTGCTAAATTCTACACAAAACTGATTACCTGACTGATAATAATATTTTAACCCTTTGTGTTACTACCTTCAACCCTTTGTGTTACTACCTTCTGTATTAAGTATTTTAAAAAATCAATCCACCTAATCAGTTTTCTACAAAGTTCGCCTTTAACACAAGAGCCCTAGTCAACTGCAAAAGTATTATAAGCCAACAAAGTTTCATTCCATGAGAGTCAGATGACCTTCAAGGAGGGTTAATTAAACGTCACACAATCATCTTCCTGTTTTACTTCAAATTTTTGCAGTCCAATGTATTCTTAACAAGAGTAGAATTAAAATATATTCTCCCAAAATGAACAAAGTTGGCACCACTACATGGAGAGCCTTAAAGATAAGACGGGAACGCAAGCATGACGACAGCCGTCTGGGAGTCTGTCAGGAAGGTACTGAGAAAGCAGTGGGGCCCGCGGCGTTCCCCAGGAACGACAGACATCACACAACCCTAACACCACAGTATAGAGAGAACCGTGATGTTAACCCACGGCTCTGTACTCCAAACTTGCCTTGGCCCATGAGTTGATGACAGCAACACTAGGAGTAAATGCCACATCAACAAACCTACGGTTCCTCTGGGGTTTATCTTTGGACTCCTAGTACCTAATACTAGCACCGAGGAAGAAAGCTATTACATTCTAAAGGCTTGAATGAAACCCAAGGAAACAGTTCTAGAACCTAAGAGCTGTAAAATATTGAAAATTTTTGAGATATTTAAGCAGTATACTTTCTATCGATAGTTTAAATTTCACATGTACACCTTATCCTTCTTGTAATTCCCTTCACCTCCCCGAACCCACCCCGTTACTTGGAGAGATAATTAGGACAAACGACTGTGGAAAGATGTTCCAAGTTTGAGTGTCCAATACAAAACGGTAGAATGTGGTACTGTCCCCAGGAAGAACTCCTCAGTAGAGGATATGAATTTCACAGCATGCGTGGGTTAAGCTTTGAAGGATATCATTTGACCTATAGATTATCTAAATCCTACACATGAAGTTTCTATCATTTTGCCACAAATAAAACTTTCAGTCTTTACATATATGGCTCTCAAATTATCACTCTAAATTCCCTTCCACTCTATTTAAGTCCTTCTATTAGAGATGGGAACCACATAGGCACACAAACCCCTCTCACTCTTTTCATTAAATGACAGCTAATTTTGAAAACCTTGAGACATATAGACTGGTTGCTGCTGTCTTTTGCACAGTCCACAGATTGCCGCACTGCCAACAGCTCCAGTCTTATCGAATGTTAAAATAACTGAAAGTGGCCACAGGAGCCTAACATGACTTGAAGGCTTCCAGTGAAAGGGAATGCACTGTCTTCAAAGGAAATTGCATCAATTTGGGGTCTGCCCTAATTTTTAGAAAATGATTTCCAATAACTGAACCACATTTTGCTTTCTTGTAATTTCCAGAGCCACAAAACAAAACAAAAACACAGCCACAAACAGTAAAATAAAAGAACGTTTGGGATGTTACTGAAAGAGTCGTAAAAATCTCATATTAAACAATGAAATAATTCATCCATTTAAGGAATCAAAAACTTACCCAAAGATTTACTCTCTGCTGTCTGTTCGAGCTCTCTGAAAGCACTATATTTATCACCAGGCTCTATGATGAAAAGACAGAAGCTCAATTAAGGTTAGGAACCTTGAGATCACAACTCAAGGACATTTATCATAAAAGGTCACCACTAAAAACTAAGATTTACATTCACAGGTTCATGAATCTGTGAACTGCTTTTACCTCCAAAGGGAACAGTATTTTCAGAGGACTTGTCAGCTGCAATTCCTTTAAACACAGCATATTTATCTGTTGAAGCTGATGCTTTAGTTCCAGGAAGAGGCATCAACAAAGAAGGGGCACTAAAAGGGAAAAAGAAATATTTCTTAATGACTAGAACATTGTCTCCCTATCATGTCATCAAGGAAGAACTTAGAGTTAAAATGGTACACAGATACCTAGTAAGAACTTGTGGCTCCCTGCTTTAAAGAAACTATATATGTACACCACATATGACCAAAGACTTTTTTTTTTCCTTGAAAAAAATAGACTGAAACAGCATTCAAGCAGTAATTCTTTCCTTGATTATGTGAAGAGGGGTCAGATCCATGCTGACCATCTAAATCATCTTTAAGCCATCAGATCCACTGGAATGGGACTCTCTGGTGGTCCAGTGGTTAAGAATCCGCCTGCCAATGCAGGGGACACAGGTTCCACACATGCCGCAAGGCAGCAAAGCTTGTGTGCCTCAACTCCTGGGCCCGCGCTCTAGAGCCTGAGTGCTGCAACTGCTGAAGCCCGCACTCCTGGAGCCTGCGCTCTGCAACGAGACGCCACCGCGGTAAGAAGCCTGTGCGCTGCGACCAAGGGTCCCCTCCGCTCTCCGCTACTAGACAAAGCCCGTGTGCAGCAAGGAAGACCCAGCATAGCCCAAAAAGTAATTAATTAATTAAAGAAAAAACCCACTGGAGTGGCATTAGAAATAATTATTATACAACAATGACCACCTGCAATTTTAGATTTAGATCCATAAATCTGAGAAAGTGAACTGCTCCAAGTATGTAAACCCAGTAGTTTAAATTATGTTAACCTTCATGTAAATTATTCTCTCAAATGGGTTCAGAATGCAGAGGCGGAATAGTTAAGATAAAAATCTATTTCTGAAATGCTGTTCAACCAAGATGCAAACTGTCCCTCTTGATCACACTACATAGCTTACTGGCAGGAGTTCCCACCTCTGATAAGCAGCAGTAAGAGTTAATAAATTCAATCTGCATTATTACAAGGATCACATCAAGAAGTTCCAGAAGCTATCTTTGCAGCAAAACAACAATCACTTCAAAATTAGATAAAGATACTTTTGCCTGTGGACACATTTCCCTGCTGAATGGAAAAACAGTATAATGAGTAGTATCTGTGTGGGTAATTCTTGGATGGCTTAAAGACAGACTACAAAAGCTTTGCTTTTTTTATTTTCCTTATCAGACCCTGGCAGCTCCCTGGAAGAACCACCTTTACATATGAATGACTACATTCCACTACTATTTTGTGTCATTCAATACCACCATACATGGCAAGTTATATAAATGGATTTCTATTGAGTTCTTTGCCCTGGAGCAAAAATCTTTCCACAGTCATTTAAATCTTCTTATCAGTGGCCTACAAGCAAGGTGAAAACCCAGCTCATACACAGGTGTGCTAATGGGCACCCACAGTGCTGGAGGAGTTAGTGCTACCAAATACTGTCATTTCATTCCACTACCAGACACCTGCTACATATTTGATCCAGCCAAATCTGTAATCATCATGAAAGTGTTTATGCCAGTCATGTAACATGTTTCATGTTCCAAACATGGAAATGGTTATTAGTATTGTTTAATACTAACAAAAGGCACTCAGTGAGAGCAGCCTATTTTTTTAAAATTTAAGAACCTGCATTCTATTGAAAGATGAGACTTTAAATGATTTAGTCGCCACAGTTTTCTGCTTTTTCTCTAGTTATCATTTAGGTTTTACAGTTACTCCAGGCAGCTGTGGTAGATGATTTTACCTAGGTGCTCACCATGCTAAATAAACCCATTTCAAAAGCAAAAGAAGGACTTCCCTGGTGGTCCAGGGGTTAAGAATCTGCCTGCCCCTGCCAATGCAGGGGACACGGGTTCAGTTCCTGATCTGGGAAGACCCCACATGCCATCAGGCAACTAAGCCTCTGCACCACAATTACTGAGTCTGTGCTCCTCAACGAGAAGCCATAGCAGTAAGAAGGCTGCACTCCGAACCCAGTGAGTAGACCCCACTCGCCACAAACAGAGAAGGCCATGCACAGCAACCAAGACCCATCGCAGCCAAAGATATATACATTTTTAAAATAAATAAAAATTAAAAGCAAAAGAAAATAAGCCAACTGAAAACCCCAATGTGCCTTAATCCTTCTGAACTATTCTAGCATCAGCACCTCATGTCTGCTTTGTTTTACCATATGTGGGTTCCCCAGTGCCTGGCACACGGCAAGTATTTTCCAAATGGATAAATGAATGATGTTTTTCCCTTCCAGATGCCCTTTCGTGCCAGCTCTCCAGGACTCTGACATCCAGTTCAACATTGAGTCCAACCAATTTCTCAGATAAACCCTTCTCAAAACCTGTAACTCTAAACTGAGAGCATCTCTCATCATCTCACAACAGGATTACCATGGAAGCTGCATTTATCCCATACACAGTAGCAAGAATCACTTTCACCATGCCACTTATTTCTAAAACGCTTTACAGATTATGTCACAGATCATAAGGCAGTCCATAACCAGTGCCTGCTCTTAACTAATGTCATTTTTTCCCCCACAGACTAACGATACTCTCCGCTCCAGCCTATTTCTAACACTATTTGCCTTTTCATCTGCTCAGACCAACAATGCCTATTTTTTGGTTATAAATACTGCCCAAAGTGGTCTTACCTAGGCTTAACTATTTATTCATTACTTAACAAATATCCTTTTAAAATAATTCACAATATGGAATACAGATCATCGTTAAGATAGGGAATTCATTACACATGAACATACACACGACTGAAGGAGCAATTCTAAGAGAGTTTTATTAGACAATATAAATACCCAGATAAAGCTAAGCATCTTTAGAGCAGGAACTGTGCCTTTTGCTTCGGTATTTCCAGTGACTATCCCAATGTCTGGCACACAGCAGATGCTATGTAAATGTGTCTGAATGAATAAACAAACACTGAGTGTGAATTCTTAGACATAAACAAATGTTTTCATGCAAGAAAAGCATAGTAGTAGTCAAGCCAGAATTGAAGAAGAAAAACCTGCAAAGTATGACTATACATGACAGTAAACTATTACATGGAGATAATGCCACACAAAACTGCTAATACCCTACTAAACAGTTCAAGTCAGGGTACCATCTTAAAACTTTCTATGCTCAAATTTCATCTGCTGAAGAGTTTTCTCCCAGAGGAATGAATCATCAATTAGATAAATTCAGTTTGTAACCTCCATACTACAATATATTCATCCAACAAACCTTTATGAACTACATATAGTGGGCTAAGTAATACACACAGACACATGAAATCCTGTCGTCAGGCACCTACAGCTGAGGGAGGGGGAACAGTCAGGTAAACCAGTAATGGCAGTTAGGGAACAGATATTCACAAGCTGCCATGGCAATAGAGGAGGAGACACCCTGAACTCATCTTGGAGGTGGGGACTGACGAAGAAGGGTTTGTAAAACCTTCCTGTATTAAACCGATTTTTGACATGGAACTAGAATTAACTTTAGAGGGAGCTTCAGATGGAAGAAAACAGGATGTAAGAGGCCAGAAGCTTGAGAGAGCATGGTTAGTTCGGCGGTTCAGGTGTGGCTGGAGATACGCTGTGGGGAAACAGCAACAGTCAAGACGGCTGGCAGAAGCCAGATCACACAGGGCCTTTCCCACACTGAGCAGGAGCGAGGAGGGGGTCAAAAACAACATGTTTCTGATGAGGTGACTGGATATGTGATTTAACACATTTTTATTTAGCTTTATAATGAATTGTTTTATGCAGGTAATTTGAGATGCCTTGGGTGTTCAGACATGTTAGACAAGAGCAGAACAGATCAAATCTGTGGGATTTCTCTGGTGGTCCAGTGGCTAGGATTCCAAGTTCCCAATGCAGAGGGCCCGGGTTTGATCCCTGGTCAGGGAACTAGATCCCAAAAGTTACAACTAAAGATTCCACGTGTCACAACTAAGATCTGGCAGAGCCAAATACATATATATTAAATATATATATATATATATATATATATATATATATATATATATATCAATTTGTGCACAGGAAGAGACCTGAGAAAGAAGGATTATGTGTTTACCACGTTAATAATACGTGTGTGGCTTGGAACTCCCAGTACTTTACAGTCACATCACTCATATGTTTCTTCTACGTGTCATTTACAAGTGTTTGATGTAGTTTTAAAATTAGGAAAATAATTCTTTCCCTAATTTGTAATTCTCTACAATGCCTATCCCTAAGTTCTTCTTTTAGTGTCTGCAGGAAGTGCTAAGAGATAATCAATTGGTTAAAACAGAAAAGATAAGTGAAATTGCACAAACAGGAATATAAGAGAAAGGGAATATGTATCCTGACAAAAACAAGTTCCCAAACAACCAAAGAAATTCACACTGCTTACTCAAAGCCTCATATGTGCTACTCGGTGGAAGAAGTATTTATTAATGAATACTTTTAAAAGATGATGGAGGGACTTCCCTGGTGGTCCAGTGGTTAAGAATCTGCCTGCCAATGCAGAGGACATGGGTTCGATCCCTTGTCAGGAAACCAAGACCCTATGTCTCTGGGCAACTAAGCCCATGCATCACAACTACTGAAGCCCATGTGCCCGAGAGCCCGTGCTCCACAAGAGAAGCCACCACCACAAGAAGCTCAAGCACTGCAACTAGAGAAAGCCCACATGAAGCAATGAAGATCCAGCAAAGCCAAAAATAAGTAAATGAATTTTTAAAAAATAATGGAGGGACCTCCTTGGCCTGTCAGTGGTTTAAGACTTTGCCCTCCAATGCAGGAGGTGGGGCTCAATTCCTGGTCAGGGAGCCAAGATCCTATGTGCCTTGTGGCCGAAAAACAAAGGCATAAAACAGAAGAAATGTTTTAACAAACGGAATAAAGACTTTAAGAATGGTCTATAACAAACAAACAAAAAAAGTCTTAAAAAAAGATGGAAAGGTGTCGACCACATCCTGAATCAGTTACTATGCCTAAAAGTTAAACTAGTACGTAAAACATCAGAAAAACATTTACGCAACTGTGGCTCAGATGGTAAAGAATCTGCCTACAATGCAGGAGACCTGGGTTCGATCCCTGGGTCAGAAAGATCCCCTGAAGAAGTGAATGGCTACCCACTCCAGTATTCTTGCCTGGAGCATGGCAGGCTACAGTCTACGGGGTCACAAAGAGTCAGACACAATTGAGCAACTAACATTTTCATGCAAACAGAAGTCTCAAGGCCTAAAAGCCATTGATTTCAACTTAAACATAAGAGAGACATGAATTTTTATATTTCATGTCTACTCATATTTCATTTTGAAATATATATTCATTTCAATTTCTAAATGATTTCTGTGGATAGTATGCAATACTGTATTAGTATATAGTATAGATTAGCAATAATATATACTACATTGCAACATGTTAAAATATGTACCCTGTCTATAAAGCATTTCAGCAGCTGAAGACCTGAATCTAATATAAGAATACAAAGTCATCCTTGCACAAATACACTCAGTTGTAATAAATCAGGTTTAGCACAAGTAAAAAGAAATACTGTCAAGTAGGTGTTATACTGGGAGGAACGGGAGAACTTGGAGGTGGACGAGGGGGAGAGAAGTTTGGAGAACAAAAGTATGAATAAAAGTGGGGATCATCTAGGAATCATGAGACTAAGGAGTCTTAATTCTTTTATTTATACTTAGGCTTCTTATTGTGGACTGCCTCTTTCTCAATTATTAAATAGTATATTAGCGATATGCAACTCTTTTCTACCTGCTTCCATGCTGAGAATTACTTGATTTTGAAGAAGCTGGCAACTCTTGGAAATCACTGAATGAGTCATCAAGTGACCCCGACTTGGAAGCATCTTGAAAATCCTGAAAGTCGTCATCTTCTGGTTTGACCACCTAGGTTTACAGAGGACATTGAAACAGAAAACATCCAATAATAAAAAGCTAAATAACAAATCTTTAACCATCAACCTCAAAGACAACCTTTTAAAATGCTCCCATTTCAGTACAAATATCTAATTTCAGAAAAATACCCTTTAGACATAACATCTGCTCAACTGCTTAAGGCAGGAATGCTGCTTAGTACTTATAAACACTCTTGTAAAAATGGTAAAAGGCTGGTTTAAACTTAATTTATATAATTTTTAAATAGCTGAATCACATTTAATAGATCGAGAAACTGCCATCTTTACGAAACAGTTTAATCACATTTGTATATGATACAGTGATACAAGCCTGTTTTAATCTATCACATACACGTATAAACTGTGAACACTGACTCGTAATCCCATGCTCTAGGAAGTGAACACTGTTAACAGTTCATTTGTTTTATTGAAAAACAAGCTTGTACTATGTTGTTTTGCACGTAAATGAAATTATTTAACATGGACATCTTTTTCATGCAGTATATGTGCATCCACCACATTTATCTGAATAATCCAATAGTTTACCACTGTATAGATAAGCCAAAACTTATTTAACATTTTTCTTCTGATTGATAGATATGCAGCTATTCGTAATTTTCACTCTAACAAACAATGCTACAACAAGTATTCTTATATATTTTTGCTCATTTGAGTTACTAGCTCTATGAGATGGATTCCTAATAGCATGACTGCTGGGTCAGAAGACATGAATATTTAGAATTTTGATAGCTATTGCCAAACGTGCCTTCCAAAAAGGCTGTACCAAAAAATCCTTTATCCCACATTTTTACTAACACTAAATATATGTTTAAAAATTTTTTTTGCTAAACTGAGAAATGAAAAATAAACTGAAACATCTTAATCAGGCTTAGCAGCTTTTTCAAAAAAACAGCTTAAGGATTTAACTAGCTTTATTAAACTTGATGTTTAAAATATATATGATAAAGAACTACACATTTTTAGCCAAAATTCAAGTATCTGAAGGCTTCAGAAATTCTTTTGCTTTTTAAATAATGAAAAATTCAATGTTGTATTGTTTTAACAATTTTAACAATGCTTAATTTCCACTGCCAGTGTCCATCATAATCCAGCAATCTTTTCTACATTTCTTGGAAAACACACTTGCTCAGATTCACTTTCAGAGATAACTTGGAATACACACAGCCTCTGCATCTACCTGATTTGCAGGGTAAGCTGACATGAAGCCGCTGGAAGTCTGGGCTGCAGCTCCCCCGACTGGCCCAACAAGGTTAATGCCCATGACTGGCTGCCCGAGGGTGAGGGGCATGGAGCCTCCAGGGCCGGATGGCATCCCTGTGGGCTGACTCACAGCAGCTGGCAAAGTCACAGGAAAGCCACTTAACGTTGGAACAGGAGCCGCTGGAAACTGATTTAAAGCATCGGGACTCATGGCAGGAACACCCCTCTACACAGAACACGAGGAAAATGGGAACAATTCAGGAAACTGCAAATGACATACAGCTCAAATCTGACACAGAGACCTAAATGTAAAATCTGTGGCCTGGGGTGTTCTACTCTTGACTCTCCCCAAACTCAGGAATTTGACACAAGAAAATAAGTTATAAGGTTAATGTAAATCTAATATTTAGCAAAGAAATGGCCAACACACACTCATTCTGACATTTTCACTCTCTGACAAGTTTGGTTAATTCACTCTAATCAAATCCTTTACAATGATTTTGTAATATGAGAAAAACGGCTGCCAGACTGAATACACTTTAAGGAATTTTAGACAAGGACTTCAAAGGACAGAGAGAGTAACTTCATCTATTACTAACTTTCAATCTCAAAAGGATTACAGTTAGGTCAGAGAATTTTAATATATTAAAGTCTTTAAACAAGAGAGTATTGTGCTAGCATGCATATCATATAAACTGTACATTCTGAAGAACTCCATCCTGAAAATAACCTAAATTTTAATGTCCAAAGAGTTCTATAAGTTGTAGAAAAAAGGATTTATATTCTCTCAGTTTATATTGAAAGTATAAACCTAACCTTCAAAAGAATGTCTACCTGTGTTACTGCTATCATGGCAAGAACGGTATAAAGTTCTTCTTTAGTCAGTTTTCCAGGTGTGGTTCGATTAGCTAAGGCCCATATCTGTCCAAGAGTTTCCCTGGGAAGTCCAGATGACATCAGGATGGGATAAAGTTTAGCAGTGTCTATTCCAGTTGGAGTCATTGTGGTTTCTAAAATTTTCTTATAGGCATCTATTAAAGGAAAGACCAGATTACAAATGTAAACATATTGCAAATAATTCACCTTTTTTGTTGTCATTGATGCTTATACATGAATAATCCTAAGTCAAACTGCTTTAACAGAACTGAAGCCACATCAAGGGCTTGAGTTGCTATAAAGATATTCAAGTGGAAATGTCCAGCAGACAATTAGGGTCTGGAGCTTAGAAGAGAGGCTGGAGCTTGGTTCTACAGATGAAGATGTTGGGTTAAAGGTAAGAGGGAGTCTTCTCACTAGGAGACAGTAACAGCAGTAAGACAGAGGTGGTATAAGCAGATGCTTTGGATTTTAAAAAAGAAGTTGTAATGATGGTGGAACTAATCTGCAAATATTAATAGCACTGGGAAGCACAAATTATACCCATATCACCTTTCTTTTGTCCCAGTGAATCAGAGGCTATTAGAGAAAACATCATTGGGTAAGGTGTTTGGGAAAAGAGCCTTCAGAGGAAGACACAGTTACAGTTGAAGTGAGAGAGGAGAGTAAGTGTTTGAAAAAAGGAAGGGTTCACTGGGGAGGCTTTCACAATAAAACGGACTTTCCAAAAGACAAAATGGGAGAAGCTGTTAGGGGTAGGGTTGCTGTATAAAATACAGGATGCCAATATTGCATGGGGTATACTTATTCTAAACAATCATTTGCTGTTTATATAAAATTCAAATTTAACTGGATGTTCTGTATGCAAATTTGCTGAATCTGGCGACCCTAGTTAGAGGAGTTGATGGATGAAAGTAGGGTTAAGGTAGACAGAGAAAAATGTTTAAAAAGAAATTTTACATATAGCATTACATACGGATTAAAGGTCAGCAGGCGTACCACATGAACATATGCTTTTTAAATTTGATTTATTTGGCTCTGCCAGGTTTTCACTCCTGCATGCGGGTTTCTTACTGCGGTGGCTGCTGCTGCTGAGGAACATGGGCTCTAGGGCATGCGGGCTTCAGCAGCTGTGGCTCACAGGCTTAGCTGCTCCGCGGCATGTGGGATCCTCCCAGACCAGGGATGGAACCCATGTCCCCTGCATTGGCAGGCAGATTCTTAACCCCTGGATCACCAGGGAAGTCCACGAACACATATTTTGGCTAGGAAATTATGCATGTGTTTAAAAGCTTCAGTTGCTAAGTCATGTCTGACTCTTTGCGACCTTGTGGACTGCAGCACGCCAGGATTCCCTGTTCTTCACTATCTCCCAGAGTTTGCTCTAATCCATGTCCACTGAGTTGGTGATGCTATATTTTGATAGTGTCTTTTAAGACATAGTAAATCTAAGACAACCTTTTAGAAACAAAAGTTATATGATGGTCATTAAAACCTTACAGCAAAAGACTTTTCCTTCATTTATGTAGTTATTTCATATATGAGGCAGTCATAAACACTAGCTGTATTTAATTTTCTGTACTCTTTCAGAAAAAATAGTTGTAATTTCTTCTGCATATTCTATAGCCACTAAATAGTAAACACTTACAACTACATTACAACATTTGAAGTAAAATATCTAGATAGGAATCTTGGGCAAAAAAGCTCTTTTTACCTGGAACCAAACTCTCATTGTAAATCCAAGGAGGCATTCTGGGCTGAACAGGATCCTGTGACGGAAATACCCCTACACCTAGGAGATAAAGAACATCACCTAATGTATGTAATGGTCCATGCAACAAAAGCGGAAATCACACTGAGTCATGGCTTTTTATGAGAAGAGCGCTGGCTGGAGACACTAAAAAAAAGTCACCAATTCAACTAAAATTTGGTTTCTAAGCAACTCTTGTACATTAACCATGTCCTAAGGCATAAACTAAAAACATAAAACAAACAAAACAAAAAACCCTAAATGTACCAAATCAATACTCTGGATCATATGAGGCTTGTGCCATTCACATATATTACAAATTAAAGGCAAAAACATGACAGGCAATGGTTTAAAAATTACGTGTACAAGAAAAAAATCGCCCAAGCTTCACTTGCAGCTTTTAATAACGTTTCTTTGCAAAGTCTTATGTTTTAAAATCTCGAATATGACACTGCTGCCTCAGATGTAAAACATTTTTATTTAAATTTTTTGTTTTTCACTTTGTCCTTTAAACAGCCTCCAAATGTTTGCCTCCCGGGTTGTCCACATTCATCTCTGCAAGTTGAGTTTACAAAAATGTGGATCTTCAGGCAGCAGTGTGTATGGTTTATTTCAAAGAAGCAAAACTATATTTTCATTGGTGACTTTTCCAGTTAAATTTTAACTTTTCAACCTTAAGGAAGAACAGAAAGGTTAGGAGGGGAAAAAGTTTTTATAAAGTAAAAGAAGAAATTTTAAACCAGGAATGCTTTTGATTAAAAAACTGGTTATCAAAAATTTTTTCAAAAGGAGTTAACAGTGTCTTGAAAGAATTCAGAGCAAAATCGTAGGGGTTAATTACAGAAAAGAATGCATTACATATATTTTAAGCAAAATTTCAATTAGCAAAATCAAGCAGCATTCATTTTAAGATTAAGGCTTAAGGTGTTAGCGTTTGAGCGACATTTGGTTAAATGAACTTTTTGCTGAAAATTTCATGAGCTCACCACTCTCTTCAATGGACAGGTTTTGGTCTGAAGTCTTTTCTGCCTCTGCGGTAGTGGTACCACTTACACGTCCATCTACAGCACCCCCATTATTGGCCATTAAACTGGGACGGTTCTTTCTGGAACCTCGGCCTAGGGCTTTGTGCCCAACTTCAGAGGTATTTAATTTAATTTGTTCCTGCCCAGATGTACTTAAATCACAAGATACTAGGAGCTTCTCCTCCAAGGAAGAGCCTAAACAAACAGCATGAAGGATTATTTGTATATTATTGCAAGCTTCTAATTTTTCAACCATCTATTTCCACCCCCAGATTCTAAAGGGAAGGCCCTGCCACATATAATGTAAATTTTGAAATATTTCAAGCCCACACGTTTGTCCAGGACCTGAGATACTTCAGTGATTTTAGAGAACTTTACCATCATTACCTTCTTCGATTCTCAGGAATTCTGTGAGACAGTAGGTAGAATAGCATAGTGGAAGATGTATTACTTTAGAAATTTGGTGACCTACGCAAGATACAGACACTTCTATAGACTATTGCCTATTTCTGCATCTGTCAATTGAGAAAGTGTGGACAAGAACATGTCAGCTAAGAGCCCTCTCAGCACTATTCTAAATCTCAAGACAGAGTAACTGCCCACTTCACCCCTCGTCCACACATGTTATTAAAACCGAGGTACAGAAACGTTCCAAGATTTGTCCAAGGACAAACTGATAGTAAATGGAGACCCTGGGCTTCTGAACCCCCATGGGCTTTATCACTGAACCAGAGAGCACTTTCTAAAGCAGCTTTTCCTGGCTCATCACTCTTAAGAAAATGATCGTAGGTACTTCCCCAAACAAGAGTCACCTTCTGAAGAAATCAGTTTGTTCTTAAAATTCTAAGGTGGCTTAAATGGATTCTAACTTCTTAGATAAACCTATCATTTAAAAGTGGGCATTTAATTTCTAAATATAGTTCAGTTACTCAGTCGTGTCCGACTCTGTGACCCCATGAACCACAGTACACCAGGCCTCCCTGTCCATCACCGACTCCCGGAGTTCACCCAAACCCATGTCCATCGAGTTGGTGATGCCATCCAACCATTTCATCCTCTGTCGTCCCCTTCTCCTCCTGCCCTCAATCTTTCCCAGCATCAGGGTCTTTTCCAATGAGTCAGCTCTTCGCATCAGGTGGCCAAAGTAATGGAGTTTCAGCTTCAACATCAGTCCTTCCAATGAACACCCAGGACTGATCTCCTTCAGGATGGACTGGTTGGATCTCCTTGCAGTCCAAGGGACTCTCAAAGAGTCTTCTCCAACACCACAGTTCAAAAGCATCAATTCTTTGGTGCTCAGCTTTCTTTATAGTCCAACTCTCACATCCATACATGACCACTGGAAAAACCAAAACCTTGACTAGACGGATCTTTGCTGGCAAAGTAATGTCTCTGCTTTTTAATGTGCTGTCTAGGTTGGTCATAACTTTCCTTCCAAGGAGTAAGTGTCTTTTAATTTCATGGCTGCAATCACCATCTGCAGTGATTTTGGAGCCCAGAAAAATAAAGTCAGCCACTCTTCTCCCATCTATTTTCCATGAAGTGATGGGACCAGATGCCATGATTTTAGTTTTCTGAACGTTGAGCTTTAAGCCAACTTTTTCACTCTCCTCTTTCACTTTCATCAAGAGGCTCTTTAGTTCTTCTTCACTTTCTGCCATAAGGGTGGTGTCATCTGCATATCTGAGGTTATTGATATTTCTCCCAGCAATCTTGATTCCAGCTTGTGCTTCCTCCAGCCCAGCGTTTCTCATGATGTACTCTGCATATAAGTTAAAAAAGCAGCGTGACAATATATAGCCTTGACGTACTCCTTTTCCTATTTGGAACCAGGCTATTGTTCCATGTCCAGTTCTTTTTTTTTTTTTTTCCATTTATTTTTATTAGTTGGAGGCTAATTACTTTACAATATGTTAGTGGTTTTTGCTCATATATTGACTATTGAATCAGCCATGGATTTACATGGTTCCCCATACCCATCCCCCTCCACCTCCCTCCCCATCCCACCCTTGGGTCTTCCCAGTGCACCAGCCCTGAGCACTTGTCTCATGCATCCAACCTGGGCTGGCGATCTGTTTCACCCTTGATAGTATACTTGTTTCAACGCTATTCTCTCAGAACATCCCACTCTCGCCTTCTCCCACAGAGTCCAAAAGTCTGTTCTGTACATCTGTGTCTCTTTTTCTGTTTTGCATATTGGGTTATCATTACCATCTTTCTAAATTCCATATATATGTGTTAGTATGCTGTAATGTTCTTTATCTTTCTGGCTTACTTCACTCTGTATAATGGGCTCCAGTTTCATCCACCTCATTAGAACTGATTCAAATGAATTTTTTTAATGGCTGAGTAATATTCCATGGTGTATATGTACCACAGCTTCCTTATCCATTCATCTGCTGATGGGCATCTAGGTTGCTTCCATGTCCTGGCTATTATAAACAGTGCTGCGATGAACATTGGGATGCACGTGTCTCTTTCAGATCTGGTTTCCTCAGTGTGTATGCCCAGAAGTGGGATTGCTGGGTCATATGGCAGTTCTATTTCCAGTTTTTTAAGGAATCTCCACACTGTTCTCCATAGTGGCTGTACTAGTTTGCATTCCCACCAACAGTGTAAGAGGGTTCCCTTTTCTCCACACCCTCTCCAGCATTTATTGTTTGTAGACTTTTGGATAGCAGCCATCCTGCCATGTCCAGTTCTAACTGTTGCTTCCTGACCTGCATACAGGTTTCTCAAGAGGCAGGTCAGTGGCCTGGTATGCCCATCTCTTTCAGAATTATCTACAGTTTATTGTGATCCACACAGTCAAAGGCTTTGGCATAGTCAATAAAGCAGAAATAGATGTTTTTCTGGAACTCTCTTGCTTTTTCGATGATCCAGCAGATGTTGGCAATTTGGTTCCTCTGCCTTTTCTAAAACCAGCTTGAACATCTGGAAGTTCACAGTTCACGTATTGCTGAAGCCTGGCTTGGAGAATTTTAAGCATTACTTTATAAGTGTGTAAGATAAGTGCAATGGAGGTAGTTTGAGCATTCTTAGGCATTGCCTTTCTTTGGGATTGGAATGAAAACTGACCTTTTCCAGTCCTGTGGCCACTGCTGAGTTTTCCAAATTTGCTGGCATATTGAGTGCAGCACTTTCACAGCATCATCTTTCAGGATTTGAAATAGCTCAACTGGAATTCCATCACCTCCACTAGCTTTGTTCGTAGTGATGTTTCCTAAGGCCCATGGGGTTTTTTAAGTAATCTTTGATATTCTCATTTTGATATTAATTTCTCATTTAAATGTTTCTTCTCCGCAATCAGTCTCTGTGTTTTTTCAGTCTTTAACTTGATTGAGGCTTTCAAAGGCTAAGTTTTGGTAAATGTCACAGTGCACTTGAAAATACGTGGGTTATTTTCAAATAACTTTTGATATCGATTTCTAATATAATTTCACAGTGATAAGAGAACAGACTCTGTATCCTTTCAATACCTTTAGACCATGAAATTTTTGCACCTTGTTTTTTTTCACCTTGCTTTATATTCCTGGATATGTTCCAATGTCTCCTGATTTACAGTTCAGGAAATACGAGCAGAGTTTGTATCCTGCTGTTGTATGAAAACCGTATAAATCTTAATTGTTGAATTGGTTCACAGTGCTTTTCAGGTCTACTATATACCTCTATTTTTCTGTCTATTCATTCTATTAATTTTTGAGAGCTTGATACTAAAACTTTAACAAAAAATTTACTTAAAAATAATTGTAATATTTAGCGGAAATGTATGTAACTTTTTTCTATACTTCCAAGTCTCCTGTAAATCTGTTAGCTTACTATCGTAATTTAAAAAATAATAATAAAAAATAGGTCCCAAATTTAGCAATAGAAGTTTCAAATCACTTTTTCAGAATGTGAGGTCCCCAGATTTAAAAAAAAAAAAACTAGATTCTTATCTAGAGTCTTATTTTGGTGAATTTCAATAGTACTCACATATTCAGGCCCATGTTTCTTTGCCAACATCACTGTATTATTCTACTTATGTAAGTGAAATAAATTTTCCTAGATTTTTCAAAATACTCTCATTAAGAGCTTAGGAGTTACCTGTTTCCTGCACACTGTGTGAGGCCGAAGCAGTAAAGAGACAAGGGATTTGCCCAGGGACGCCGTGTAAGGCACCAGACAGCGGACTCTGAGCTGGAGGGAGAGGCCGTGCGCCAGCCTTCTGTGCATGCACCTGGCCAGATGGGGTGGTGGGATGGAAAGACTGGAAAGGCTGGGGAGTGGACGGAGGCCCACATGAGGGAACTTCTACAGGCCCCTGCATAAAGTCACTGAACTCTTCTTCATCAAGAAAGGCAGGTGACGGGGAGACAGTTTTAGTAGAATGAGATGATGTGGGATAATCTGCAAAACGGAAAATGGCAATGAAACACACAGAAATGAAAATTAACAGGGGAAAAGAAACTGAGATGCAGTACAGCTCCAAAAGAATATACTGAAACATGAACAGTGGCGGTGACTAAGAAATAACATGTAACAACTGTCAAACGGAATCATACAATGAACGCAAAACACTTTGATGTCTATCTATAAAAAACTTTTTGGTCTTTTTAAAAATGAGGTTTTATAACTATTTTGCACTTGGTTCAAAAGCAGAAAACTGTAAAATTCAAAGTTTCTTTCCTTCATTAGATTAGCACTAATTTTTTTTCCTTGAGACCACGAGTAATTTACATCAAAGTGGTGATTACTTTTGAAACTCAACTCATCTGTTTATCTGGATAATATTTTCTCAAACTAATAGAGATAAGAAAATCTACCTATATGCTGCTGAATACATTTTAGAGGTATATGTTGATGACTAAACTTCATTAGGCCAGTAAAAAACAATGCATGACACATACTTATAATTTTTGATAAATCATGCCTAATTGATAGAGTTAGCATAGTTCATATTTCATATGAGGATGAAAGCTACTATATAGGGAATGAACAGGGAATGAAAATTACAGGGGCAACAAGAACATCAAACACATTACCAAAGTGATACTTTCTTGTGAGAAGCACCAAAATTAAGACACCATCAAGCGTTAAGTCAAACAACTTAGCAGCCAATTTAAAAAAATAAACCCTAGCTAAGAGCTATGTTCAAAAGAACTCTGCCTCTAAAAGATACAAACGCCACCATGGCTTTTTACTGTCAAATATGAGATTCACTTATGTAATAAACCTCTCTACAGGGATTAGGTTTAATGCAAGGCTCATTCACAATACTATTACTGTTGCTTCTTCACACTGCAAACTTTGAATTGCTATAAAATTTATTAATACTAAAGTCTAATGTCACAAAGAGCAGTCTTTTTTTTTTAATAAAGCCCTCATTTGAAAAATGGGGACACTATGTGTTTCTCTTTTGGATCCATGAAATAAAACTTGGAAGCCTTAAAGTTCTATGAAAAATGCAACATAACTATAAAAAAATGAATAAAAAAGAAAAAAAGGCATGTCATAATGAATCCCAACCCTCCCAATAATGGTTACTGAGAATGTCTGAGAGTGTGTACTTCAGTTCTCAGTTTCGGTTCTCTGACCATTACTAGTAGAAAACAGCAATAATGGAAAACTGAGAGCTACTATGAATATTTTTAGATGGATCCTATTTGGGCTAAACCAATTTTTTTTTTTAGGCTATACCAATATTTCTTTGCATTTGACTGGAATTATTTTAATTCTATGTGGTATATATTTTGGCTTAAAAACTCATAGCTATCTATATATATATATATATATATATATGATTAATAAGTATAAAAATTATGTGATACAGTTTGTATATCCACTACTTTAAGATAAACAGTCTATGGTGAAAATTAAAAGATGTCTTTGGTGGAAAAAGGCCAGAAACTCTTTAGGTGCTTTAGGCCTAGGTTTAAGATTCTAGCTGGAGAAGCTCTGGTAATTCCTTGGGTTTGCTTCAGAAAAAAATATTTTTCTAGCTAAGCATGAAGCAGTTAACTAGAAACAGCTAACTGCATGCATGCTGAATGAACTCAAGAGATTAACTGAACATCCAAACCCCAATTTATTATTTAACCTGTGAGGTTGTTAAACTATACTTGGTTGCCCAAATGAGGCATTCTATATGGCTAGAACAGTATGTGACCTGACAATGACCATCCCTTCTCTGCTTTCTTCTCCTTTTTCTACGCTCCACGCTGGGTCCAGTTTTACCATTCCAATGACTAGACTTCAGTGATTTACTGACTAGCTTATTCAGCTTATAATTTTCACCTTGAGGTATGCTTTTCCTTTCTGAACTCATTCTCATCACTAATATCCATTCCCTTTTCAATCTCAGTATATATTTTACTTTGGGGCACATTTTTTGTAATGATAACCTGAGTATATAATCTAACAAGTGAAATTAATGGAGAGAGGCAAAGCTGTCCCAGAAAGTCAAGAACTCATTACTGTGCCAACATTAGATTATTTCTTCCTGATATCACCTATAAAAGACACTATAAAGGTTTAAGATAAAATTTGTCAATGTGATATATGCTAGGAAAAAATAGTATTTAGCTGAATTATTTATGAAAACTATTCACCCATTAATGGTATGTTAATCTTGAAATTAGCTGAGAATAAAATGTCAAAATATCAAATTTTAAAAAAGGATGTGGTAACAGCTATGTGAAGATAAGATTCATTTCAACTGCTACATGTTTAACACCCGTGCAATCCCGCCCTCCGCGAATTTCCTTCACTCTGCTTTATCAGGCACTTTTCCTTTGCTTGTTTGAGGATGACAAAATCAAAGGAATAGAAAACATAATGAAATAAAAATAAAAACTACAAAGAAATGTATTTTCATTTCTACAAAGAAAAAACTAAAATTTCACAAGAAAATTATTAAATCCATGACTTTTTAAAAGAATCATTGATAAAATTTCTAAGTTTAATCACATTGAGTAAAACCTAAACTAGTTCACTAGTTCATAAAAAGTAAAATTAGTTTAAAATAATAAGAATGCAATAGTAAACTCATTTACTACATTTGTTTTGACTGAATGAACTTTACTAATGTTAACATACTCATTCATACAGAAGATTTACAAGTAAAATTGACATACTGACATTTACTAGAAAACAAGAGATTTTTCCCTCCCAAGACATTCATCGAGACCAGAGCTCTTAATCCACTATAAATTTTAAAACATCTAAATCTGTACTTAGCTTGAAGGAAGAATTTAACACTCACTCTCCACACACACACACCGGTCAATCAAAACCACAGGGACTTCAATCATCTTCCATCAAAAGAAAATTAAAATTAAAACTACCTGGTTTCTTAGGGTGTGATGCTGGAGTAGGGTGCATTTTAGCATCTCTGGAAAACCCATCTAAGTTTCCTTTTATGGCTTCCAAAGCATCATCTCTACTCTTCTCTCCTGTCTGAGAGACAATAAATGTATATGTATTTCTTCACTTACCCCCACACTTTGTCCTAAATCCACACAAGCTGAAAGAGAACTGTGGATATTCAACTATTTCCAATACTTTTACCACATACGTCAGGCAGTGAATTCTCCAAGTCAGAAAGACATTGACACACAGCAAAATAAAACAATATTCCATAGAATATTATTAAGAGGTCCATTTAAAAATACTTTAGGGCAGGGGTCCCCAACCTTTTTGGCACCAGGGGCCGGTTTGTGGAAGACAATTTCTCCACAGACGGGGAAGGGGACGGGAGGTGTGAGGGGTGGGGTGATGGGGAAGGCGGAGATTGTTTTAAGATAATTCAAGCAAGTGACACTTATTATGCAATTTATTTCTAGTACATCAGCTCCACTTCAGATCATCAGGAATTAGATCCCAAAGGCTGGGGACCCCTGCTTTAGGGTATAGGTGTTCGACATTAAGTCTCCAGTGTTAATGCTTCCCAAGAAAAGGTTATAAGCACTCCAAAGGGAGTACACACGGGTGGAGAAGATAATGACTGACATCTCATTCCCTTCAACAATAAAGTTTCTTCACAGAAAAAGAAAAGTCCTTCACTTTTGGGCTTAAGACAAAAGGAAAATCAATCAAACACACCTACAGCCTGGGCTGGTGTCCCGGTGACAAAACCCACTGAATGAGTGAGAAGGGGCGCGCGCAGGGGCTGTGCTGTGGGGTGGAGTACGTTACCTTGGGTTTCACGCTACTCAGAAGTCTGAGCTTTTGCTTCTGCTCTTCAAACTGGCGTCTTTTTCTTTCTTCTTCTAAGAGCTTTTGCTGCTGTTCAAATCGTTTTCTGAAGGAAAAACCACCAGTAAAGAGCCAGCTTCGGGGATTATTGTTAGATTCACGCTTCTTTTTTTTTTTTTTTTTTTAGATTCACGCTTCTTATACTAACAGTTTCAGCAATGTCATCTTGCATTTCTAGAACTAAAAACTTCACTGATGATTGATATCTAATTTTCTAAAGATAATCCTGTCTCCACTATATTAATTTCCAAATATATGAAATAAGTCTAAATTATAGACGTGAACTTATTTCTTGTCTAATTTGCAACGGTAGGAGACAACATTCTACATTCAAAGTATATATAAACAAGCAGGGAGGTAGACAAAGTAAACACACTCCTTGCTCTGCATACAAAAAAGGAACTTCTACTTGGGGAGGCAGTATCGTACATGAGAAAGAGCAATGGCTCTGGCAATCAGGAGGCCTGCACTTGGGTCCAGATTTTTCCAGTAACTGTGTAGCCTGGGCTGACAAGTTGCTTATTTCTTTGGACTTCATCTTCCCCATATGTAACGTCAGTGGATTGAATTCTAGGATCTCTAAGGTCCCTTCTGGCTTTCAACTTTTACATAATAAGAGCATTTTAAAGAGCTTTAAGGGCACTGTGATTGTTTCCTCTTCAAATCTGCACTACACATTATTTGACCATTTTAAACTTAATTGCTATCATGCATCTTTATCCTTGCATCCTGAGGTTTCTTACTGCTGCTCCTCGGCAAACTGCTTCTGCATGTCTGGAGTGTACTGTGGGCCTGGAGGACGCATTCCCAGGAATGGTGCTTGCCCCAGGTAAGGCATTCCTCCTGCTGGTATTGGTCCCATTGGGATCCCTGCCTAGAAACAACAGACAAAGACTTAGGCTTAAAAAATACAATTTCTCCGCTTTTTTTTTTTTGGCTGTGCTACACAGCATGTGGGATCAGTTCCCTGGCCAGGGATGGAACCTGTGCCCCCTGCAGTGGAAGCATGGTGTCTTAACCACTGGATCGCCAGGGAAGTCCCCACAACTTTTTCTTTTAACTACTACAAAGAAAAACTGTAGCTTCTATAACTCTTCTTATTTTTAATTAACAAACTATATAAATGCATTTTTAATAAAGCACAGCTTCTTCTGTTTTTAAATCTTATTTATTTGTGATTGCTCTGGGTCTTCATTGCTGTGTGAGGACTTTCTCGAGTTGAGGCAAGCAGGGCTCCTTCAGTCGGTGGTGCGTGCGCTCCTCACCGTGGGAGCTTCCCTCGCAGAGCACAGGCTCTAGGGTGCTTGGGCCTCAGCAGTCATGCCGACGGGCTCAACTGCCCAGCGCCACACGGAATCTTCCTGGACCAGGGAAGATGGAACCTGTGTCCCCCGCTTTGGCAGGCAGATTCTTAACCACTGGACCACAAGGGAAGTCCTGCATCGATTAATTTTAAAAGAAGAGTCAAAGGACACAGGCTAGAAATGAAAAGCTCCCCTTAATATCTTGCCTCTTCCACTGCCTTCTTGTCTTCGAGACGACCATCACTGCTAACAGTCTGAGGATGTGTGTATAAAATCTTTCAGACTGGATGTCTAAGAAAGAGCGCACACACACACACGTTATATCTGGTGAGCTCACTGATCCATAATCTTTGAGGTGTCATATCTTACATGTCTTTTTATTTCTAGCAATAGGTAAGAGCTGGCATATGGCAGTTATTCCACAAATGAAATTAAACACGTATTTCCAATATGTGTGATAGGATAATGAATATTTTGATATTCATTTTATACCCTTGGTATCCAAACTCTTACAGAAAAAAATAAATTTAATGAATACTAAATGACATATCAATATAATAGTATAAAGTTTACTGAAGTGTCTAGAAGAACAGCACTGCACAAGAGCTAAACACAAAACTTAATATGAATAGTGATGATGGTGACGATGTAAATGACGGTAACGGCTAATTTTTACCGAGTGAAAATGTCTCTATTCTTCAACCTTCTCCCTGAAAGGTTCCCCTTCAGTTCCCTAACTTGAAACTTGGCTGTCCCTGGAAGCCCTCTCACTTGGAGATTGCTACTTTTCTTCCAACATTTCCTGTAAATGGACAATATTCTCCTTGGTTCTAAGCCCCTTTTCTCTTTTCCTTCAAAAACCTGAACATATTCTAATTTCTTGCAATCAGACTTCATCATTTACTCTCCTACCCTGTTTATGCCATCTACTCCCTCACTCTTCAACTTCAAAACCTTGCTATGGTCCATTCTACTCTCAAGCTGCTCCTGGTTACAGTCAGTAATCATGTGGGTGACTCTAACATTGGCGTTTCAGGTCTCTCGTCACAATCATGTTCAACATACCACTCTAGTTTCCCATTCCGTGGTCACTGCTCTGCTCATCTGGCCCAGCAGCTGCATCATCTCCAAAATCTTGATTTTAAGCATGCCAATAATTGACCACCACTTTCTACTCTTCCAGTTCACGCTCTCCAGCAATTCATTTCATTAATACTTCCCTCCCATCCATTAATCTTTCCACTTTCCCACCATCCCCATCATGCTCATCATATCCTCACTTCTCTTCCTGCTCAGCTTAGACTCCAGGATTCAATATTAAACATCCCTGTAAACTTCTTTAGCTCCCCTACCTCTGGCTTCCTTGGTATGGTCACCTGGGACTTCATTCTTGTTAGTCAACTAATCACTTTCTCTTATCCTTATACCCAAACCACTTAATCTTACTGGAGAGAAAAACCTTGAAGAGTCACCTTAAAGTCTTTTTAAAAAATGTTTATTTTTGGCTGTGCTGGGTCTTTGCTGCTGTGAGGGCTTTTCTCTAGTTGTGGCGAGCAGGGGCTACTCTCTAGAGGCAGTGCACACACTTCTCGCCGAGGTGGCTTCTCCCGTTGTGGAGCACAGTATCTGCAGCTCCCAGGCTCCAGAGCAAGGCGCAGTAGCTGTGGCACCTGGACCTGGGTGCTCCGAGGCATGTGGGGTCTTCCCAGACTAGGGACTGAATCCACATCGCCTGCACTGGTAGGTGGATTCTTTGCTGCTGAGCCGCCAGGAAAGCCCCATCTTAAATTTCTGCCTACAAATCTCAAATGGTTTCCCAACACAGGAGTCTTAGAGACTCCTACCTTGTAAGATTTCAATCGTTTGAGTTGCTTGAGATTTGCTATGGCCCAGCATATTTCAATTTCAATATTCCATGTTTGCTTAAAAAGAAGGTAGTTTTGCGGACTTCCTTGGTGGTCCAGTGATTAACGCTCCATGCTCCCAAAGCAGGGGCATGAGTTCGATCCCTGGTCAGGGAACTAGGGTCCTGCATGCCACACTGTGTGGCCAAAAAAAGTGTCTTGCAATTGTTGGACACAGTATCCTATTATCCACTAATCAAGTTTGTTAAGAACCTTGTTTAAATGTGTATCTTTACTGATTGTGAACTTGTCTGTTTCTCCTTATTTTTCCATTAGTTTCTATCTTACACATTTTGGGGCCAGGTTATTAGGTGCATACAAACTAATATCTTTCTGACGAATTAAATCTATCAAAATGAAATGCCCTCTTTACCTCCAGGTTTGTAAGGCTTTTTGCCTTAAAAGTATATTTTGTCTGATTTTCCTTTAATAGAAATCATGTATTTCCCTCAAATTAAAAAAAAAAAAAAGTATTTCTTTTGAACTTTTCCAAAATACCTTCTTGTTCTGAACCTTTACTGAGACCGTGGAAGACTGTTTTAAGGTCCAGAAGTAATACAATATGTGTAAAGTACCTGGAACACTGTTTAGCACATTATGAGTAAACAAACAGCAGCTATTATAAAATAATTATCTTTAACATTAGAAGTAATACTGATGACAGAATAGAATACTTTCAAAAACAGTAATGATTTCATTTTTTTCTGAAACAAGATTCTTCAAATACAGAATTAAACAACTAGATAAGAAAAAAAACACAATAGTTGTAATACAGATATCACTTTATTGTGTTCCTGCTGTATGTCAGCCATAGAACTAGTCATTTGTATACATAATTCTCAATATATGTAAGATCATCAGAATTAGAGATAATTCTAATAATGATTACTAAGATGACCTCAATAAGAACAAATACTTATGAAGTCTGTACTCAGTTCCAGGGACTTTTCTAAGTGCTTTACATGTATCAATTAATTGAACCCTTACAATAAACCTATGCAGTAGGTGCTCCTATTATTATCATTTTACAGATGAGGAAACTGAAGTAGAAAATAGTTAAGTATCTAACTCATTACTGGCAATGACAGAGCCAGGATTAGAACCAGGCAGCTTCTGGTTCCAAAATCCATTTTCTCCATTACTATGCTATGCTGCCTGTCCAGTTACCAACAACCAAAACCAAATTCAGACTTAAAATTGTTTTAAATGTTTTTTTCTGTCTATTCATATGCTCAGACACATACCTGTTCAATGAATACTAGCAACCTGGCAAGTTTATGGTTTCCAGCACTTTACAACTGAAGTTACAAGTGACACTGTAACTTGTGTTACAAGTTAACACTCTCTAAGTTCTGGATGGTGGCGGCCAGGCACACTCGTTTTTAATAACAGTGTGGTTCTCTCGCTGTTAAAAATTAGTGCCATGGTCCTAGTATTATATGTCTCCTTCTCTCAGTGTAATGTAATCAGTTCCTTGGTTTTTTTCCAGTTTCACTGAGATAATCTGACATGTAATATTGTATAAGTTTAAGGTGGGTAACATGCTTATTTGATACACTTGTTTATGTATCGCAAAATGATTACCACCATAGCATTAACTAACACCTCTGTCATGTCACATCATTACCATTTCTTTTTTGTGGTAAGGGATTAAAATTTCTTTTTAAATTTTGACTTAGTTTACCCAAATCAAAACTTGTTCTTAGTTATGTTCAATAACATAGACCACAGAAGAAATCACTCAAATCAAACAGGCTGAAAGACAAAATGAGATATTCCACAATAATAATAAAGAATGAAAAAAGATGTTATTATCCGCATTGCCTTTCTAGTTACACAATTCTGTTCTTCGAGAAAATTCAAACTTCCTAAATGGCATTGTGTGTTTCTCCTACTCCTTAAAAGTAACTTTATACATGTCATACAGCCTAATTTTATGCTTTATTTTGAAATCTAGATAAACTGAAAGGTTAAGAGATACCATCCTTATCTATACAGTGAATGAATAACACAGCAAAAAGAAAAAAAAAACCCACTTAGAAATCTGAGATACGTTCAATAAACTATTAAAAAGACTAAAACATAAATAAGTTAACCCCCAAGTTGAAAGATACTCAAGGCTACTGAAGACCTGAGCAAGTGGAGAGATGCGACAGCAAGACTAAATGAGTGAAAATGTTAATTTCGATCAAAATCCCTACAGGTTTTACATGGAATTTGACCAACTGACCTCAAAAATTCATACTGAAGGGGATGTGGTGTGGCCATGAATAGCCATAATTCTTTAAAACAACAACAGAGGCTCCACTCCACCAGATAAAGGCTTATCTTGGGTTAGAACACTTAAGACAGTAAGACATTTACTGATGCAGGTATAGACACATATAGTAATGAGACAAACGAAAGAGTTTAAAAACTAAATCAAAGCATATGAAGAAATTAGGCATTACAGGAGTAATCTTAGAAATCAACAGGTGCAGAATGGGCTACTGATAAATGATTTGGGGGACAACCATCTATTCAAATAGAAAATAATAAAATTAGGCCCTTCAGCATCATACTGATACCCAAAGAACAGTTCCAGGTAGGTTAAAGACCTATATTTAAAATTTTTAATTTTTTAATTAGAAAATACAGGAGAAAATCAGTATTACCTCTGGGTTGGATTATGTCTTAGATGAGACACAAAAAGCTCAAACCATAAAATAAATGATTTATCCATCAGACTTAACTTCTACAAAACATGACACCATTAACAAAGTTAATAAACAAGCCAAAGTCTAGAAGGACATACTGACAGCACAAATAACCACAAAGGTTAGAATCCAGAATACATAATGAACACTTATACAGAGTGAAGTTAAGTCAGAAAGAAAAACATCAATACAGTATACTAACGCATATACATGGAATTTAGAAAGATGGTAACGATGACCCTATATGTGAGACAGCAGAAAAGACACAGATGTATAGAACAGTCTTTTGGACTCTGTGGGAGAAGGTGAGGGTGGGATGATTTGAGAGAATAGCATTGCAACATGTGTATTATCATATAAGGAATAGATCGCCAGTCCAGGTTCGATGCATGAGACAGGGTGCTCCGGGCTGGTGCACTGGGATGACCCTGAGGGATGGGATGGGGAGTGAGGTGGGAGGGGGGTTCAGGATGGGGAACACATGTACACCCATGGCTGATTCATGTCAATGTATGGCAAAACCACTACAATACTGTAAAGTAATTAGCCTCCAATTAAAATAAATAAATTAAAAAAAAATCAATAAACTCAAAACAGGAAAAAATTGGGAGCAACTTAAATGTCCATCAACAGAAGAATATATACATATTTTCATGCAACATAATACTACATAGCAGCTGTGTGTGTGTGTGTGCACTCGGTCATGTCTGACTCTCTGCGACCCCACAGACAGTAGCCCGCCAGCTCCTCTGGAATTTTCCAGGCAAGAATACTGGAGTTGGTTGCCATTTCTTTCTCTAGGGGATCTTTCCAACCTAGGGATCAAATTCATGTCTCTTATGTTTCCTGCACTGGCAGGCAGATTCTTTACCACTATGCCACCTGGGAAGCCCCAGCAGCTATGTGAACACTTGAAAAAAAAAACTTTAATAATACAGTTATAATTTTCTTCCTCTATTTCCCCAGAGATTATCACTGTCACAAATTCACTTGTTTCCTTTTATTTCTGTATATGTTTATACAATTCATGAATGTCATAATCTCTATTCTCTAGGTTTTAAGATTTTATGTCCTTCTATATTTGACTTTTTTCATTTAACAATGGTTTTCTCCAAAGATTTATCCCAGTTATGGAATGATACTGATGAAAAATACAAAATGGTGCTGAAAGAAATTAAAGAAGTCATAAATAAATAGAAACATAATCCATATTTCATGGATTGGAAGACTTAATATTGTTAAAATGTTAATATTGCCCAAAGCAATCTACAAAAGAAATCCCGATAAAAATTCCAATGAGATTTTTGCAGCAATAAAAAACCCATCCTAAAATTCATACACAATCTCAAGGGACCCCGAATAGCCAAACAATCTTGGAAAAGAACAACAAACCTGGAGGACTCAAGCTTCCTGATTTGGAAACCTCCTGCCAAGCTACAGCTTCAAAACAGTAATGGCACTGCCATAAAGCGGGCTTCCCTGGCGGCTCAGCTGGTGAAGAATCCGCCTGCAATGCAGACCTGGGTTTGATCCCTGGGATGGGAAAACCCCCTGCAGAACTACCCACTCCAGTATTCTACCTGGAAAATTCCATGGTCTGTAGAATCCATGGGCTCGCGAAGAGTCAGACACAACTGAGCGGCTTGCACTCCACTTTCACTGGCATAAAGTAAGGCATATAGACCAGTGGAAAAGAACAGAAAGTCAGAAATAAACTCTTGTACATATGGGTCAAATGATTTTTGATTAAGGTGCTATGACCATTCTCTGGGTAAACGACAGTCTTTCCCAACAAATGGTGGTCATCAACAAAACTGGGCCCTTAGCCAACACCATATACAAAAATTAACTCCAAATGGATCAAGAACCAAAATGTAAGACCTACAACAATAAAACTTTTTTTGGGGGGGGGGGGCAACGAGGATGGGATAACAATAAAACTCTTAGTAGAAAACATAGAACAGAAACTTCATAACACTGGATTTCACAATGATTTCTTGATTTCAGGCACAGTTAACAAAAGAATGAATAGACAACTTGGACTTCAAGAAAATTTTTAAAATGTGTACATTAAGAGACACAACCCACACAGTAAAAAGGTAACCCACAGAATGGGAGTTAATATTTGCAAATCACATATATGATAAGGGATTCATGTCCAAAATAAACAGAAAACTCCTAAAACTCAACAACAAAAAACTCAATTCAAAAATGGGCAAAGAATTTGAACAGACATTTCTCCAAAGATTTTCAAACGGCCAAGAAGCCCATGAAAAGATACTCAACATCACTAATCATGGGAAATGCAAGTCAAAACTATGAGATTTCACCTCACACTCATTACCATGGATCCTATGGAAAAACACAGGATATGCAACTTAAAAGATTGAATCCTAATGTAGACTATGAACTTTAGTTCATCAAAATGTATCAATATTGGCTCACCAACTTCACTAATTACAACAAATGTACCACGCTAATATAGGATGTTGAGGAAACTGTATACTGGAGGAGGGAAGGAGGTATATTGGAAATTTCTGTGCTTTCCAGTCAACTTTTTTATAAAACTCCACAGTCAAATAATTAAAAACAACAACAAAAAACAAGTGTTGCAAGGATGTGGAAAAACTGAAACTCTTTTGTATTGTTGGTGGGAATAAAATGGTATGGCTTCTGTGGAAAATAGTATGGAGGTTCCTCAAAAAATCAAAATAGAATTACCATATGACTCAGCAATTCCATTTCTGAGTATATACCCCAAAGAATTGAGAACAGAGTCTAGAAGAGATACTGGTACATCCATATTCATAGCAACTTCATTCACAATAGCTAAAACATAGAAGCAACCCAAGTGTCCACAGACCAATGAAAGGATAAGCAAAATGTGGTATGTGTACACAATGGACGTTAGCCTTAAAAACGAAGCAAATTCTGCAATATGTTACAACACAGATAAACCTTGAGCATTCAGTTCAGTTGCTCAGTCATGTCTGACTCTTTGCGACCCCATGAATTGCAGCACGCCAGGCCTCCCTGTCCATCATCAACTCCCGGAGTTGACTCAAACTCATGCCCATCGAGTCGGTGATGCCATCCAGCCATCTCATCCTCTGTCGTCCCCTCCTCCTCCTGCCCTCAATCTTTCCCAGCATCAGGGTCTTTTCCAATGAGTCAGCTCTTCACATGAGGTGGCCAAAGTACTGGAGTTTCAGCTTCAGCATCAGTCCTTCCAATGATCACCCAGGACTGATCTCCTTTAGGATGGACTGGTTGGATCTCCTTGCTGTCCAAGGGACTGTCAGGCGTCTTCTCCAACACCACAGTTCAAAAGCTGCAATTTTTCGGCGCTCAGCTTTCTTCACAGTCCAACTCTCACATCCACACATGACCACTGGAAAAACCATAGCCTTGACCAGACAGACCTTTGTTGACAAAGTAAAGTCTCTGCTTTTTAATATGCTGTCCAGGTTGGTCACAACTTTCCTTCCAAGGAGTAAGCGTCTTTTAATTTCATAGCTGTAATCACCATCTGCAGTGATTTTGGAGCCCAAAATAATAAAGTCTGACACTGTTTCCACTGTCTCCCCAGCTATTTCCCATGAAGTGATGGGACCGGATGCCATGATCTTAGTTTTCTGAATGTTGAGCTTTAAGCCAGCTTTTTCACTCTCCTCTTTCACTTTCATCAAGAAGCTTTTTAGTTCCTCTTCACTTTCTGCCATAAGGGTGGTGTCATCTGCATCTCTGAGGTTATTGATATTTCTCCCGGCAATCTTGACTCCAGCTTGTGCTTCTTCCAGCCCAACTTTTCTCACGATGTACTCTGCATATAAGTTAAATAAGCAGGGTGACAATATACTGCCTTGACGTACTCCTTTTCCTATTTGGAACCAGTCTGTTGTTCCATGTCCAGTTCTAACTGTTGCTTCCTGACCTGCATACAGGTTTCTTAAGAGGCAGGTCAGGTGGTCTGGTATTCCCATCTCTTTCAGAATTATCCACAGTTTATTGCGAGCCACACAGTCGAAGGCTTTGGCGTAGTCAATAAAGCAGAAATAGATGTTTTTCTGGAACTCTCTTGCTTTTTCGATGATCCAGCGGATATTGGCAATTTGATCTCTGGTTCCTGCGCCTTTTCTAAAACCAGCTTGAACATCTGGAAGTTCTTCGTTCACGTATTGCTGAAGCATTATATTAGTGAAAATAAACCAGTCACAAAAAGACAAAGACTGTATGCTTCTACTTACATGAGGTACTTAGAGTAGTCAAAATCACAAAGACCTAAAGTATAAGGGTGGATGCATGGGGTTGGAGGGAGGGAAGAATGGGGAGTTATCGTACAATAAGTATAGTTTTAGATTTACAAAATGAAAAGAGTTACAAGAATGGATGGTGGTAATGGCTGCATAACAATGTGAATATATTTAATACCACTAAACTGTACACTTAAAAATAGTTAACATGGTAAACTTTATGTGTATTTTACTGTAACAATGTTGGAGAAAACATGGGAGGAAGCATATTACACAGCTATCATCAATGGACTGGAACAGAGAACCTAGAAAAACACCCAGATAAATATGCCTAAGTGCCATGGTCGGCTATGCTGCCACTCTGACCTCAGACTTCCAGCCTCTAGAACTGGGAAAAATAAATTTCTGTTGTTTATAAGCTATCCAATCTCTCATATTTTGCTACAGTAGCCTGAACAGACTAAAAAACAAGACAAAAACTGACAGAAAATATCTGCAAACCACACATCCAACAAAGGACTAGTTATGCAGAATATATAAAGGTCTCTTGACACTCAACAGTTGATAGCTTATGGTGAATGGTGTCAGTATTTGTGATCTGTGAAGGAGAAAATTACACTCTGGGACCCAAAAGACACAGTCTCAGTCACTCAAGAGCTTTGTGTAACAAAGTTTTATTATAGTGAAAGGATACAGTAAGCCTCCACCAAAAGACACTAGAAGCGGGTAGCAGAGTACCTGCCTCACTAGTTGAAACAGTGCTTTACATACTTTTCAACTGGCTGCTGAGAATAGATGAAAACAAGACTTCAAGGCTGTACAAGTTCCATTAGACCCTTTCCCAAGGCATACATCCTTGAGATAACTTCAGTACCAGTTTAGCCAGAAGGAACCTGTTCCAGGCAAGGTGTTTCTGGGCGAGACATATTGTTGCTGAGAAATAGGCTCCCAGGCAAGATTTGTTACAATTTTAATTATTAACATAGAGTCTAAGAAAAGCATTTCCACCAATAAGACATTGTGCTGTGTGATCCTTAGCTCCTAAAGAAAGGCCAGCTCTTAGGCAAGATACACAGCTGCACAAGGCTTAAGGAAACCAAGAGGGAGAAAGTTCACCTCCTCCTTAAAGGGCCCTGGACTGCGTAAGCTTTAACTTCTCACAGTAAAACAACAACAACAACAAAAATCCAACAAGAAAATGGACCGGATAGGAACAGACACTTCTTTGAAGAGAATATAAGGACAGCAAGTAAGCACATGAAAATATGTCTAGCATCATTAAAGAAAAACCAATAATGGAGGCTGCACTCTGAATGTATCTCTAGACCACAGGCTCACAGTCACATAACTAAATTGTAACACTGTTCTGATTTCCCTGAAATGCTGCCTGACCTTAAACAAAACCTTTCTTCATGTCAATGTGACCTCACAGTATTCTAGCTAATAAGCTACAAAAAAGTAAGCTTAGCAATGAAAAGGAAAGTAAATTTCTAGAAACTAATCACAGTAGAAAACAATGAATTCATTCATGTTTATAACGAACTGCTGGAATCACTTGTGGTTTGAGGTCTCCCTGTTCAGAAATAATTTGTTCCTTGCCCAATAAAATATCCATATCAAGTAAAGCTCCCTGAATTTTCTTTTGACATTAGTCACAAGGTAAATGCAAATTAAAATCATGAGATATCACAACACACCTATCAAATGGCTAAAACACAAAATAACACCAAATGCTAGCAAGGATGCAGAGAAACTGGATCACTCCTATATTGCCTGTGAGAATGTAAAAGAGTACAACCACTCTAGAAAATAGTTTAACAATTTCTTTAAAAACTAAACTTCCAAATACCATGCCATCTGGGCATTAATCCCAGAGAAATGAAGCCTTATGTTCAAAAATCTCTATCACAGCTAAAAAGTAAAAAGAGTCCAGATGTCCTTCAGTGGGTGAATGGTTAAGCAGACAATAGTATATCCAATAATGGAATATTACTCAATAATAAAAATGAAGGGAAATACTGATGCATATAGCAACTTGGATGAATTTAAAGAGAATTATGCAGAGCAAAAAAAGCCAATCTCAAAAGATTACGGATTCAATTTAGGTAAAGCTGAAATCATATAATTACAGAAATGGGGAACATATATATTAGTGATCGACCAGGGCTGGGGTGCATGAAGTGGGAGGGAGATGAATTTGGTTACAAAATGGCAACATGAGGCGATCCCTGGGGTGCTGGGAATGTTCTACATCTTGATACTATCAATGCCAACACCCAGCTGTGATAGTATACTGTCATTCTCCAAGTAGTTACCACTGGGGGACTCTGTATTATTTCTTATATACACATGTACATATTTTACCTCAAAATTAAAATTTAACTAAAAATGGTTTACTGGCTCACAAATTGTTCATCATATATTTCATTCTTACCTCTACACTGGAAATAATTTGAATATTAACCTCAAAACGTATTCAAAATCTTGTTAAGTGTGTTCTTTTTATGAGTCCTGGGGAGTAGAGGGCTATGAGGCAACCAAGACTAATTTTCATCTTTGACTTTTACCTGTGTATCCTTCAAAGATTTAAGGGATGACTAAAGAATAAGACGGAGAAGGCAATGGCAACCTACTCCAGTCCTCTTGCCTGGAAAATCCCATGGATGGAGGAGACTGGTAGGCTGCAGTCCATGGGGTCGCTAGGAGTAGGACACAACTGAGCGACTTCAATTTCACTTTTCACTTTCATGCATTGGAGAAGGAAATGGCAACCCACTCCAGTGTTCTGGCCTGGAGAATCCCACGGACAGGGGAGCCTGGTGGGCTGCCGTCTATGGGGTCGTACAGAGTAGGACACGACTGAAGCGACTTAGCAGCAGCAAAGAATAAGAGGTATTCTTCATACACATCTGTGGTTGGTTAAGGCTATGAAGTTTGGAGGGAAAAGGTAAGATTTCTGTGAGTTTCTCCTTTAAGAATAGTGAACAGCTTCCAAGTAGCACATAATACCTGCCAACAAGACTAAAGGTTAAGGAAAAAGATTTTGGATTCTTCATTAATTTTTTACATTTATTTACTTAGGCCACATTGGGTCGTCTTTGTTGCACGCGGGCTGTCTCTAGTTGCAGCAAGTAAGGTCCACTCCTCTTTGCGGGATATTCCTGGAGCAGGGATTAAACCCATGTTCCCTGTATTGGCAGGTGGATTCTTAACCACTGGACCACCAGGGAAGTCTCTCTACTTTAGAATCATTTAGAAGCTCCTGATACTGAGGGAAATTATTTCAGTGGTATCAAACCTAGTAGTTCACTTATTTACTGTTGCTCTGTGTATTAGAGATCCTTACTGTTTTTGGTTATTTCAAACTCTTTAACACATTTTTCAGATAATTACATAAGTCAGAAGGGGCTTCCCAGGTGGTGCACTGGTAAAGAATCCACCTGCCAATTCAGGAGGTGCATGTTCAATTCCTGGACACATGAAGATCCCCTGGAGAAGGAAATGGCAGCCTACTCCAGTATTCTTGCCTGGAGAAATTTCATGGACAGAAAGAATGGAGAGCCATAGTCATGGGGTCACAACTGAGCACACACAGGCAAGTCAGAAAACAATATTTAGTGTGAAATTGATTTTAAAATTGTATCAATTGTTAAGATTTCAACAGGAAGCTTACAAAATCTTAATGAGAAACACACGGTATTCTTGGGTGGACTGTTTACAATGACTTGCTGCCCTTACTATAAGAAGTTGGCACATCCCTATGTGGTGTGCATTCCTCCTGGTAGAGTCCCCACTGATTCTTGTTTGGGCCACGTTACCTTTGTAAGCAGAAGTGACTGGTAACTCCTACCTTTGAGAGAAAGCTTTAAAAGACATCACAGGGTTTGGTCATCTCTTCATTTATGCCAGGAGTCAGGGATGTCCTAGGTAAAGGTCTCATGATAAAGAACACGGAGCTGAGTCAGAGCCAACTCATCAACGGACATGTATCTCAAATGAGACATCTGTTTCTGTAAGTCACTGAGACTTAGGGATTTTTGTTTCTGCAGCATAACCTAGTGAAAGCTGAGTAACTTGAACTTAAACCCTACAAAAGCTTAATTTATTCCTATTTTCTTCCTACTGGAGATGAATAAAGAATGATTTGGGGATTTCCCCAGATGGTGCAGAGGTTAAGACTACACCTGCCAATGCAGAGGACACAGATTTAATCCATGGTCCAAGAAGATCCCACATGCCATGGGGCAACTAAGCCCCTGTGCCCCAACTACTGAGCACACGTGTGTAGAGCCCGTGCTCTGCAACAAGAGAAGCCACTGTAGTGAGAAGCCCATGCACCGCAACTGGAGAAGAGCCCCCACCAGACGTAACTGGGAAAAGCCCGCACGCAGCAACGAAAACCCAGCACAGACAAAAATTTTACAAAAGCAAATAAAATTTAAAAAAAAAATGATTTGAAAGTTTTCCTAAATCTTTACAAACATAGAAACTTTATTTGCTTAAATGACTTCAATGTGACAATGGTTTAAACTTAAATTCTGATTAACTCAACATTATTTATAAGTTATATACATGTGCTCTTGTACAAATATATATATAAAACATGCAGAAATAGAAAATATTAGGTAAAAATGATATATATGGCACTTAAAATATTAGTAATACAAAATTCTTTCACTCTGGTTTATTTGTGAATGATTTTTTCCCCCTTTTTTCTTTCTCCTTCTCCCTTTTTAAAAAATAATATTAACACTTTGAACTTCACCAAAGATTTGACTTCCGGATTCAGTTTCCTTGGTTTAAATGGATACCATGGCTGAAGAAGATAATTTACAAAGATATGGAAATCTAAATGGATATGGATAAAGCCCATTTCTTAGGGTGCACTAATTATATCATGATATTATCAATTCCACTCACCGATTCTAAACCAAAACAAAACAGAATCATTTACAAACCAGAATTATTTCCTTTAATCTACACTATCTGTGATCATGACCAGTTTATACAGGAACACATGTTCAGCATGACAGCAGGAAAATTCTCTTTAATTCCGTCGCAACTCTCAATCAGATTCCCATTTATGTCTCATCTTAAGTGTTACTTTCACCTAACACTTCGTTTTTTTTAAATTGAAAACAGAAAATTTGAAAGAACAGTATAAAATTAACATTTTGCTCTGTTTCTATACATCTTTACTTTTTTTTTGGTCGAGCCATTTACAGGTAAATTGTAGACATAATTTCCTTTTTTTCTAAATGAAGAGAAAGTAAACATGAAGTTTATCAACTCCAATGAGTAATAGCATCTAGCTAGAATTTGGTAATACTGTCTTGATTCACCATATTTATTTTTTGGTTATCCTCTGTTTATAACAAATGAGGTTTTCTATTTACTTAACAAGAAAAGACTCCTTTAAGAATTGTTTAAAAACATAATCAATTAAAAATGTTAATTAAATAACACATGACAAAAAAAAAAGCCCTCTCCTGTAATCAAAACAATAGAGTAGAAGGACATGTGCTCATCTTCTCCTGCAAGAGCACCAAAAACACACCTAGCTGCTGAACCACCGTTGACAGGAGGATGTTGTAACCCACCAAAAAAGAACACCCCGTGGCCGAGGACAAAGGAAAAGCCGCAAGTAGGAGGGGTGCAATCACGTGAAAATCAAATCCCATACCTGCCAGGTGGGCGACCCACAAACTGGAGAACAATGATGCCAAAGAAGGTACCGTACTGTTGCAAAGCTTCTAGGCCCCACATCAGACTTTCCAACCTGAGGATCCAGCAAAGGGACAGGGAACCCCCAAGGAATCTGACTCTGGACAGTGGGATTTGATTACAGAACCTCCACAGGACTCGGCGAAACAGAGGTTCTTGGAGGGCACGAACAAAACCTTGTGCACACCAGGACCCAGGGGAAAGGAGCAGTGACCCACAGGCTGAGCCAGACCTGCCTGGGAGCCAGCGAGGGTCTCCCGTGGAGGCGTGGGCTGGCAGGGGCATATACTCACTTTATTTCAAGGAAGCCACCTAAGATGCAGACCACACTTATTTCTAAATATAACATTAAGCTCTGAGTATGTAGCTTGGTATGTAGACAATTGACAATAATTTTGTAAACACTGGCTAAAAAGAGGCAAGTACCTGCATAGCAATAGGTCCCTGGGACATCTGAGAGCTGTAATTCATCCCTATCATGCCTTGCATGTTAGGCTGCATGACCGAGACCATAGGAAATCCTTGCTGCTGCATCGGCATCAGCCCTGCTGAAAAACAAAGGTATCGTTAAGGTCAATGTGTTTTATTTACAGTTTACTTTCTTTGTTTTTTTAGTCTACTTTCTTAAAACCCTAAGTACCTAATGGACTTGTTTGTTGAGAGGTGGCAGAGTAAAGAGGAAGAGGCACAGGCTCTGGCGTGAGACAGACTTGCTTTGAATTACTTAGCTTTGTGGTCTTGGGCAAGCTAACAAAACTTCATCTGTAAAATGAAGATAATAATACTTGTTGTACAGAATTTTTGCGCATACTTAAAAAACACACAATATGACCTATCTGGCCTTCAAGATGACCCCCCGGGATCTCTGTCTCTTGGCATTCATGTCCTTGTCCTTCCCTCCCACACTGAATAGGGTTGACCAGTATAACCAATGGGACACTGTGGAAACCAGGCTTGTTCTCAGTAACTGTACAGCTTCATCCTTGTTCTCTAGGATCAGCTGTTGGGAAAGCCACTGCCACATCACGAGAATACTCAAGCAGTCCTTGGGAGGATGGAGAATCCATGTGGCAAGAACTGAAACCTACTGCCAAAAGGCAGCACAAATTTGCCATCTATGTGAATGAGCCATCTCAGAAATAGATCTTCCAGCCCCATCAAACCTTTAGATGACTACAGTCCTAGCTGACATCTTTACTGCAATCTCCTTGGTCCTGAGCCAAAACCACCCAGGGAGCTTACTCCCAGATACCTGACTCCCAGACACAGTGTGGTTTACTATTTTAATAGTAAACTGTTTAAGTTTTGGGGTAGTTTTCCATGCAGCAGCAAATAACTAGTTAAGAGTTAACACTAATTAAGCCACTTTTAATACAAAAGTAGGTTAAGAGCATGAACTCTTGAAGCCGACTAAAAATATCACTTGCTAGGTTTGGGACCTTGGGCAAACTTGCTTAACTTCTTTCTGTACCTTGATTTCACATTCACAAGACTGTTTAATACCTAATATGCTTAAAGAAATGGTACTTCTCTTTTCTTTCCTTACATAGTTAATACCACAAAACAGCTATCGGCATGCAAAGTATATAATGGATGAAAATATGATTTATAGTATAGTACCTCCCAAATTTTTCCAAAGTAATAATCCCAAAAGGAGAATGAAAAGTACATTCCTCCAGGGATTTAATAAATACTAAATGTCTACTATATTTTAGGCACCGTTCTAAATACTTGGTATGCAACAGAGAATAAAACAAAATCCCTACATAACCTGAACACAGATTTCATCCTAATTTTACACTGTACTACAGATCACATCCATGCTAGTTCTAGTATAAAGATTAAAAGAATCAAATTTTGATTAAAACAAATTAAAGGTCTGGTAAAGTCTACCATGTTTATCTAGTGGGTTGTGTGTACCTTCAAGGATATTTAGTTTAATATCAGAAGCATGCATATTACATTTGAGGTAACACTGATCAGTGGCATTATTCATTTATATTAATCATTTATTCAAATATTTGAAGCCCTACTCCATGTCAGATACCATTCTAGCTATGTAGCATTGGACAAAGCCAGGTCTTTACTCTCATGTAACTGGGGTAGATAAAAAAAAAAAAAAATAAGTGGACATCAGGTGAGGGTAAGGGGTAAGAAAGTCAGGGAGAAAAGTGGTTGCTATTTCACAGTCAGAAAAGTTTCACCAAATGGATGGCATTTAAGCAAAGACTTGGAAGAGTAGGGAGTGAGCCACACGGTTACCAGGGAGGAGCATTCTAGACAAGGAACGCCAAATGCGAAGGCCTTGAGGCATCACAGACAATGAGAATGCAGAGACTGGATATAGCACAGGAGGATGTTACCCCTCTGATGCCTTTGGACCTACAGTTTTATTTTCATAATTTTATTTAAGTCCTGAACAGGTAAGTCAAAGATATGGCATAACATTTAAAGGCACAGAAGTACATACAGTTGAAAAACAAGTCTTATTTCTCTCCTGTCTCCCATTCACCTTGGTGGCCACTCTTCTTGTCAGTTCCTTGTACAGACTTTCAGAAATAACCCATGTGTAATTTAAAGTCTTCAAAAGATCAAAAAGTCCACTCTAACACACTCTGTAAAAAAAAAAAAAAACCTCGAAAACAGCTGCAAATTCTAGAAGAAAAAAATATCAGGCAACCTTCTGGGCTCTATCCTTGTCCTGTTCCTCTGCTTCATATGTAGATTTTTACTTGAAAGTTTATAAAAATGCAAAATGAGCCACAAAAATAAACACAAAATGCTGTGATGTCTTCCTAAACAACAGCATACCTCCTACCACTTGATCCAAATCTAGGACACATCTAATTACAGAGAGCTTAAATAATGAATAAGCGTGAGTCCAGTGAAAAGAATACAACTGACCCTTGGAAAAATTTACCTGAAACTCAGCCTCTATCACTGATTATGAATGGAGACACTGACTACCTGCTACTGAGCTGCTCTTTATCACTGATCTCTACTGGTGACCTGGGAGTCTCTGTTTCTGTAGCAGGCCTACCATAACCGGTCAACACTGGCTTTGTGAGAAGGGCCAGTTTCCAGAGAGGCTTGGACTGTGGAGAGGAAGTGGGTATACAGGAGTGGGAGAAGTGAGAAGACAGACAACCATATTCTTCTGTCAATGTTCTGTCCCAGTGGTACAGCAACATGAGCTGAGATTATACCCCTTCACTACTGTATGCTTGAAGACAAAGCTAGAATAGATACTGGTGGGCCCGTGTCTGAAACTAAAACGGAAGGAGTATACCTAGCAGACAAACTGCTAGAAACACAACTGAGACTTAAAATAGTTTAAACAGAAGCAGAATATGTGATCACTTATGTACATGATTATAGTAAGATCAAATTCATGTACAGAAAACATGGGATAAAACAACTAAAGAGGTTCATTTATTCATTCCATAAGCATCTATAAAGGCCTGACTATTTTCTATCAGCATGTGGGTGCTGGAGATACTCATGAGCATAAGGCAGACACAGCCCTTGCCCCACAGAGCTAACAATCTAGAAGACAGGAGAAAGTTGGCATTCAGAGAACTACAATTCATTTCATTTTTGTCCCTTGTTTAATACTCTTGTCTTAAAAGTCTCCTTCATCTCTGAGGTTAAATAACAACCTGTTGATTTGATAACTAAGTAAGTTTGGGAGAAATGAGGAATAACTTTTCTTATTTCCCAGATTACCCAATTTTTGAGAAATTTTAGGAGTAAGCTATCAGGTTCAAGACAACAAGAAAGTTTTACTCTCTTTGGCAGCAACAGAACTTTTTTTTACTCATTTGGTGCCCAGGTTCAGAAACAAATAGTGAAAAATGAAAGCTCACAACACACACTTTCACATACCTTGAGGGGGTCTTAATCCACTGGCAACCGGAAACATGAAGCTGAAAACAGAACAAAGATACATCAGAACTGGGACTTCCCTGGAGGCCCAGTGGCTGAGAACCTGCCTTGCAATGCAGGGGATGCGGGTTTGATCCCTGCTGCAGAACCGAGACCCCACATGCCTAGGGGCAACTAAGCCTGTCTGTCCCAACTACTGAAGCAGCATGTCGCAACCGAGACCCGATGCAGCTAAATGAATAATATTTTTAAAAAATATATGAGGATCTTCAAAGTGCAAAGATTTCAGATAAAACATATAATATTTTACATAAGTAAAACTGTAGCCAGGGCCCTGGTATCTGTTCCATGGTATAATAAAATATTGAATTATCCACCATCAAAACAGGTTGAGCATCCACAGTATGCATGACAGTCAGCAGGTCAGCCAAGGGGGAGAATTTTGAACCAGAAGAGGGAAGACTTTGAAACTGACCCTGGTTCCGTCACTGTGCGACTCCCCTGGATTCCGATCCCTCCATCCATAAAATGAGAGGGCTGGCTTAGATTCAATTCAGTGAACACTTATTGGGTGCCAATTACGTGAAAGGCCTGAATGAGCTCAGGCTTGCTGAAGACACAGACGCAGGCAAGTAAATTTTAACATAGGACAGACCGTACTAAGGGCTGTGAGAGGGCCAGAATACTAACAGAAATGAGAAGAAAACAGACTAATTTGATGGGTGAAACCTTCAGAAGGTTTCTGGAGGTACCTCTTGAGCTGTATCTTAAAAGAAAGGCACGCTATACAGCAATAGTTTGAACAGAAGCTCAGAGGCTGAAGCTCTAGGCGTGTTCAGCAAAATGATTTAGGCTCAACACAAGACACAGGATTGGAAAAGAAAGCAGACTGGAGAAGGCCTTTAAAATGTTTGATTCTGAATAGTACATAAAGTCAGATTTTTAAAAATTGTGGTAAAATATACATAATATAAAATTTTACCATTTTAACCATTAAGTGTGAAGTTCAGTGGCATTATGATGTTGTACAACCACCACCAAGATCCATTTCCACAACTTTTTCACCATCATAAACAGAAATTCTGTAGTCATTAAACAATAACTCCCCATTACTTTCTCCCCTCTCAACCCCTGGTAACCACTATTCTACTTTTTGGTTTGATGAGTATGTCTATTCTAGCTACCTTAGATAGAATCATACAATATTGGTCCTTCTGCATCTGGCTTGTTTCACTTAGCATAACATTTTCAAGGTTCATCAAGTTGTGATATGTGTCAGAATTTCATTCCCTTTTATGGCTGGATAATATTCCATTGTTCGTACTTACCACATTTTGCTTATCCAACTCATCTGTTGATGGACAGCTGGGTTGGCTGTTGTGAATAATGCTGTTATGAACATTGATGTACAAGTATTTCTTGAGAGTCCCTCTTTCAATTCTTTTGGGTCTCTACCTAGAAGTGGAGTTGCTGGGTCATATAGTAATTCTCTGGTTACTTTTTGAAAAACTGCCTGTTATCCACAGAAGCTGTGCCATTTTACATTCCCAAAGGACCAGAGTTCCAATTTTTCCACATCCTCCACCAACACTTATTTTCTGGATTTTTGTTTGTTTATAATGATAGCTATCCTAATGAGTGTGAAGGACTACCTCACTGTGATTTGGATGTACATTTCCCTGATGTCAGAGGTTCTCAGCAGGGAAATGATCAGAAATGTGCTGTACGTTTCTCTGGCAATGAGGCATGCAGAGGAAGACTTGAAGTAACAAGAATCAGCTAAAGAAACTTAAAATAATCTTAATAAGAAAAGGGCAATAACCAGCGTAGTAGGAATGGAAAAGAAGAGGTGAATGAAAGTTATTTAAAAGGAAGAATCAACAGGACTTAGCAACTACCTGGGTGGACAACAGTATTGAAGAAGCTGAAAGAACTGAAGATGCCTCTGAAATTCGGGGCCTGAGTGACTACAAGGACGAAGATGCTGTTCACTGCAGACAGGAACCCAATGTCAGCGGTGTGAGGAGTAAGGTGCTAGGAAGGTGTCCAAGAGGAGCAATCTAACAGGCCACCAGAGATCCGGATCAAGAGAAGGGTCTGCATCAACCTAGCTAGGCTCTTTTATTTATTTATTCTTTGGCCACACTTTGTGGCATGTGGGATCTTAGTTCTCTGACTAGGGATCAAATCCAGGCCCCCTGAAGTGTAAGTACATAGTCTTAATCACTGGGCCACGAGTGATTAAGTAGGAAGTCCCCTAGGCTCCTTTAAATAAAGGTAAAAAGAGAAAAAAAATTAAGGTCTGGTTGTGGATGAAGGAGTCAAAGGGATGTATATACATAGTGAGAAGACAACAAAAGACAACCTTGGAGAATTCTTAGTGAAAACTGTGTAGGGAATGGTCACTGACAACGAAGGAAACTGACTATAACTGAAAGTTATAACTGGGGTAGAACCACATTTAAGGAAGGAGTCACCAGTGTCTAATGCTATCGAGAAGTTGATAAGAATGGGGGTTAATAAATAAATAATACTGTTTTAAAAAATGATGATCTTTGAGTGAACAGTTTCATTACAGGAGACAGGACCTTCAGAGATAAAGATTTAGGACACAAAAGATAAAGAGACTGAGAAACAAGGTCTTTGAGAGGAAAGGATTAACACAGCAAAAGGATGAAGGACTTCTTTCTCTGAGACCAGAAAGAAAATGGGACAAATACAGAGGAAGAAAAAATCCGAGTGGGAAAAGTCCTTAAATCTGGAAGATAAGAATCTGAAGGGGATTTCTGAGAGTCTTTATAGGCACATAGTGAGATCCAGGAATAGTATGCCAAATTTAGGTGTCTTTGCATTTTTTTATTGCATGACACCCCCCTCGACCCAGGAGAAGGGCTAAAACCCAAACTGCAGAGTCTTCTAACTTTAAAATACTTTGATCAACAACTTTTTTGGTAAGGTGGTTTACAAATTTCTAGTTGGACATCTACCTGGTTACGTGTCATTTACAGCCTTGTAGAGGATCTGGAACACCCACAAATTCTGCTGACAAGTGGGCCTGCACCCAAAGAGAGGCTTGAACGAAGAGTGAACAGCTCTTCTGAACGGCACACAAAATGTATTAGCTAAGTAATGTGTTAACTGGATAAAATGTTTAAACTGCAAGTTGAAAGTTGGTAGGACTGTTTTTTTTTTTAAAGTTAATCATACACTAAGATTTATAAACTGATGAGCAATGCATTTAAGAAGTCAACATGTTGAGACTTCAAATCAGTTTTAAAGATTACAAAGATTATAGACCTATAAAGGTTACTTTGAAAACATCTACAAAAACTAAATGAAGGCTATTACTAGATAAAGAAGATGTAGTACATACATACAATGGACTATCACTCAGCAATAAAAAGGAAGAGAACTGGGTCATTTATAGAGACCTGGGATGGACCCAGAGACTGTCACACAGCATAAAGTAAGTCAAAAAGAGAAAAACAAATACCATATATTAATGCATACATGTGGAATCTAGAAAAATGATACAGATGAACTTATCTGCAAAACAGAAATAGAGATCCTGGCATAGAGAACACAGGTATGAACACCAAGGGGGAGAAGGGAAGGGGTGGGAGGAACTGAGAGACAGGGATTGACATATATACACTACTGATACTATATATATAACTATAGAACCTACTGTATGATTCAGGGAACCCTATTCAGTGCTCTGTGGTGACCTAAATAGGAAAGAAATCCAAGAAAGAGGGGACACATGTATACGTATAGCTGATTCACTTTGCTGTACAAGTAGAAACTGACATAACACTGTAAAGCAACTACATTTTAACAAAAATTAATAAAAATAAGAGTATTACTGACAAACATGACTTACTCCAATAATTATACAACAACCCAAACTACCTACTGACCTATGTACTACTCATAAGACTCTCTGTTCACTAGGCCTTCCCATCGCCGTGACAATCTCTTGACCCTTTCCTCTTCCTCAAAATGAGGCCCAGCTGAAACAGCTCTTCTTTGCCTCCAATGATGCTTGAATCCACAAATATTTATAGAATGTTTTCTGTGTGTAGAATGTGCTACAGCAGTTGAAGATAAGATGAGGGGGCCCTTAAGGAGCTTACAAAAGCAGGAAATGGATAGGCTTACAAATGATATCCCAGAAGCATACAGACTAACCAAGATTTTTCAACTTTTTTTCCCCTAATATACTTGACTTTAAAAATGCTCTTTTACTTCTCATCTCTTGGGTAAATTTTGCCCTTTATACAACTCTACAATTTATTCCAAGTAGCCCATTCAGGATACCAGTCAAAAGTAGGATAACATCAATAAAGTTGGAAAATACCAGTGCTTTTTGCTTAGCCTCTTAGCAAACAGACAAGTACCTAAGAAATATAGTAAATTATGGTTAATGGATTTCCTCTATTAAAAGCTGACAGAGACTGCCTGGTTCTTTTTCTTTTTCCCTAAAATATACTTAGGTTGCAACCATAACATTAGCTTCTTCAGCCCTCACCACTGGTCTCTAAAAGCCGTACACTTTTAAAATTAAGCATAGTTTCTCAGCCTCAGAAAATCTCCAATACAGTAATACTTACCACACATTTTTCAATATAAAATTGAGTTACTCTCTCATATAGTCTCTAGTTTAATAACACAACATTACTACAACCAAATTTTAAATAGGAAACAAAAATTTTAAAGTTCTAACTTCTATCACAATTCAGGCCATATTTAGGAAAAAAGAATTGTACTCATGTTAAACTACCGACTAAAGGAAATGATCCACTCAACTTTCTACACCGAAGATGCCTTCATCTTCTCTGAAAAAAACAAAAATCCCAAATGAAAAACAAAATGACAACAAAAAAACCCCAAATCTGTGTGTAAAATGCCAAATTCTTTTTTATTTCCCTAGAACTTGGTGCCATGATTTATCATATACTTGATTAAATTAATGCCACTCACAAACATTTTAGAAACAGTCCTGACGTTCAGAAAAGAGATTTACATATTTGTCTTCTCCAGCCAGTAATGAATTATGCTAAAAAAAATTAACAAATATGCTGAAAAACTAATGCAACAGTGAAAATCTGAAAACAGAAGGGGGGGAAAAGCAGTCTTAAATCTAAAGACGTGTAGAGAAAATGAAAGATGGAGTCGCACACAGGTGGTTTATTTAACAGCAACTGCTTTTTTTTTTTCCTGGCATATATATATATACATATATATATATATATTACAAGCACCTGCAGGAGGTGATGACTTTAAAGGCTTCACACTGTGGTATTCATGACTCCAAAATTAAAACCCTGCATATCAAAAAACTAACACTTGGTTTTCCAAAAATAATTTGGGATGCTGAAGATAAAAAACTAAATTTATCTCCAAATGTGTATGAACCTCGGGTTGGCTAGCAAAACAAAGTCAGACTAGGTCATTAACAGAAATGGGATGAAAACGTCCCAGAATCAAGCATTTCCTTAAACGGTAAACTTGCCAGGTTGCACTCATTCATTTCTTTTATCGTTCTGGATATAAGAAACACTGGCGATTAGCAGCTGAAATATGACAGAGAAAGCAAATTTGTTTAAGGATTAAGTAAAAGTCTGGAAGCTTTGTCCTTATAACTGCCTACGTGCTGTTCAACAGTGAATTGGTGTTTATTGAGGAGACAGGTGTTAAGAATTACCTCTACAAGAGCTCTTTAACAAATGCAAAGGTCTTCAGGTTTTCCTGTTTCTGGTATGTTAAGGAAGGACGAGACGGTGAAAGGCGAACAGTGTGCGGACACATACACACATATATCTTGGAAACACCTGTCCAGCTCTGTGAAAAAGATCTTTCCGGGCCCCTGGTGAAGCCCTGGGAAAGGGAAGTCTGGCAGCTTCAGATCCAGCCGGGCTAGAAGCGAGGCGTCGGGGTCCCTCCTTGACCCACCCGGCCGGCTGCCAGCCGCGCCAAAGGGACCCTAGCCTCCTGCCAGAGCCCCCGAGCGTAGAGGACAGGAGTCCGGCGCCCAGGCTCCATCCGCCCCTCCGGCCTAGGTTACCGGAGGACGACCCTTCTCCCGCAGCCCTAATTTCGAGGGAACAGGGGTCGGCGCGGGCGAAAACCGCCATAACCGCCGACCACCCGTGGCCGGTACGGGGCCCCTGCGTCGGCGGGGCGCGTCCTGGCCCAGCTCCTCACACCCACCTGCCTCCCCCGGCGGCCCCCGCGCCGGCTCCCGCGGCCCCGCCGCCGCCAGCTCCGCTTCCCGGCCGCAGCGCCATCTTGCTCCGGGCCCGCCGCCGCCACCTTCCCAGCAACTGTCAGCTCCCGACAGCCACTTCCGGGGCGAGCGCCGGGCCCCACCTTGCCGCGGCCAGGGGCGACGGGGCGGGGCCGCGGGCCCACGTGACCCTCAGCGCCTGGGGGAGGGGCCGCGCCACCCCGTCACGTGACCCGGCCGCCGAAGAGGGGACTCCGGGTGTAATTCTGGTTCGGGGAGATGGGCGGGGCGGTCTGGGCGCGGTTCCAGGGGAGCTGATTCGTTCTTTGGGAAGGCTTTGTGTAAGGCACAGCTGGCCGAGCGGCAGGGAGTCGTCGTCGTTCCTGCGTTTGAAAAACCATCATCTTGGTTAATGGAAAGAATAGAGCGAGTCCAGTTTGAAAAACTGGATGGTGGGTACACGGTGTTCTTTTATAGCTACTTTTTACACAAAGGATAGATGGAGCCTGAATGCCCCTTTGATAGCATCACAACGTCCATTAGTGATGAGCTCTACCTTTTCCCTGGAACTTGGAAGATTTTTTTTTGGTACCTGTCCTAAAAGCAGAAGCTGTTTAGTCACCTGGTAATCCGCGTTTTTCTTTTACTTACCATCAGGGCCAAAACGGTGGTGCATGGGAAGGTTTATCGCACCTAACCTATCTGGGCATATTTTTACTGTGATTTTTTTCCTAGTCAAACTACTGTAAAAGTTGAATGTAAACTTTTTGAAGCCTTGAGGTAGCGTTTGCTTATTAGCAAGTAACTGGTTTGTTGGGTTGAAGGAATCACAAGTTGGAATCAAGATTGCGGGGGTTGGGGGGAATATCGACAACCTCAGAAACGCAAATGATTGACAGAAAGTGAAGAAAAACTAAAGAGCCTCTTGATGAGGGTGAAAGAGGAGTGAAAAAGCTGGCTTAAAACTCAACATGAAAACAATTAAAGTCAGGACATCCAGCCCCATCACTTCATGGCAAATAGAAAGGGAAAAAGGGGAAAGCGCCACATTTTATTTTCTTGGACTCCAAAATCACCGCAGACAGTGCAGAAGGTGGTGGCAGCCGTGAAACTAAAGGACGCTTGCTCCTTGAAAGGAAATCTATGACAAACCTAGGCAGTGTATTAAAAAGCAGAGACTTCATTCACTTTGCTGACAAAGGTTCGTGTAGTCAAAGCTATGGTTTTTCCAATAGTCATGTATGGGTGTGAGAGTTGGACCATAAAGGCTGAGCACGGAAGTAATTAGTTGGAATTGTGGTGCTGGAGAAGACTCTTTAGAGTCCCTTGGGCTGTAAGGAGATCAAACTAGCCAATCCCCAAGAAAATCAATCCTGAATATTCATTGGAAAGACTGATGCTGAAGCTCCAATACTTTGGCTCCCTGATGTGAAGAGCTGAGTCATTGCCAAAGGCTCTGGTGCTGGGAAAGAGTAAAGGCGAAGGGAGACGGGGGCAGCCAAGGATGAGATCGTTAGACAGCATCACCCACTCAATGGACATGAATCTGAGCACACTCTGGGAAACACTGGAGGACAGGGGAGCCTGGCATGCTGCAGTCCTTGGGAATGCAGAGTCAGAGGCACTTAGCCACTGAACAAGTAACATTATAGTTAGCTTTATCTTTTATTCTTGCCTCAGGGCTTTTACAGGGAAACAGTTTGTAATAATAGTTATCGTTTATTGGGCACAAACCACTGGTTAGAAACGTTACTGTATTGTTTCAAATCCTCAGTGTCCCTAAGAGTTACTATTGGCATTTCACAGGTAAGAAAACCAAGGTTAAAAGAAGTTGTAATTCAGACCACACAGCTGCAAAACACCAGGACCAGGATCCAAGTCAAGTGTTTAACCTCAAAGTCCTTGCTCATTTCAACTACAGTGTGCTATTTGTTTCTTCCCGCATGTCCACAAATTTCATTCCTCCCCTTCTTTAGATGGAACTGTGTAGCAGATGGTCCATTTGATATAAACTGATACATACAACCGAACTCCATATAAATCCATTGACAAATCAAGTTGATGTAGGCTTATGTAGCCACTTTAAAAGATGGGTGATTACACAGGAGAAACTACTTAAAAGAAAGTCAAATGAAGGGAGTATTTCAAGGATCATACAAGACATAATTTCTGTTTCTTCTGGGAACACTTTGTTCTCTTTTGCATGCTGGGTGCTACAAGACTCTGGCTGTCAGCCTCGCCTGACATTTCCAGTTCAGGTTAGGTGCTCTCATGTGATGCTTCAGCACTGTGGCCTTATATCTAACATGGCATTTACCACACTGTTTCTTTACTTTATCCCCACCACTACACTGTTAGGGCAGGGACTGTGTTATGAAGCTTTGTATTCCTAACCAAACACATAATGTTTATTTAAAGAATACTTTTTTGTGACATGATGACATGTCAGGCACAGTGCTAAATGTTTCTAATCTTGAGACATAGTTGGTATTACCCTCGATTTCAGTAATAAAAAAAAAAAAATTGGCAAGTAGGTGGCACCAGTACATCCACTTCCAGAATATATTGTGAGTCAAGGATCTGTTTGCAAGAACAAACAAAAACATCATAGGCTTGTTGAAGTATTTCTTGACCTTGCAGCAATAGGTCTCCACTTACATAAATTCTGAAGATGAACAATTTTTGTCCGACTGAATAAAGGAAATAAATGTTTAATTCAAATGTTGCCGAGCAAAGTTTATTATAGTATTGATGACAATAACCAACATTCATGTCAGATGCCATTCCAAGTACCTCATATGTATGAAGTCAATTTTTTATTCCACTGTACAAAACTCAGTTCAGTCACTCAGTCGTGTCCAACTCTTTGCGACCCCATGGACTGCAGCACGCCAGGCCTCCCCGTCCATCACCAACTCCCGGAGCTTACTCAGACTCGTGTTCATTGAGTCGGTGATGCCATCCAACCATCTCATCCTCTGTCGTCCCCTTCTCCTCCCGCCATCAATCTTTCCCAGCATCAGGGTCTTTTCAAATGAGTCAGTTCTTCACAGCAGGTGGCCAAAGTATTGAAGTTTCAGCTTCAGCATCAGTCCTTCCAATGAACACTCAGGACTGATTTCCTTTAGGATGGACGGGTTGGATCTCCTCGCAGTCCAAGGGACTCTCTCAAGAGTCTTCTCCAACACCACAGTTCAAAAGCATCAATTCTTCAGCACTCAGCTTTCTTTATAGTCCAACTGTCACATCCATACATGACTGCTGGAAAAACCATAGCTTTGACTAGCTGGACCTTTGTTAGCACGGTAATGTCTCTGCTCTTTAATATGCTGTCTAGGTTGGTCATAACTTTCCTTCCAAGGAGTAAGCGTATTTTAATTTCATGGCTGCAGTCACCATCTGCAGTGATTCTGAAGCCCCTCCAAAATAGTCTGTCACTGTTTTCTCATATACTTGCCATGAAGTGATGGGACCAGATGCCATGATCTTAGTTTTCTGAATGTTGAGTCTTAAGCCAAGTTTTTCACTCTCCTCTTTCACTTTCATCAAGAGGCTCTTTAGTTCTTTGGTTTCTACCGTAAGTGTGGTGTCATCTGCATATCTGAGGTTATTGATATTTCTCCTGGCAATCTTGATTCCAGCTTGTGCTTCCTCCAGCCCAGCATTTCTCATCATGTACTCTGCATATAAATAAGCAGGGTGACAATATACAGCCTTGACGTGCTCCTTTCCTGATTTGGAACCAGTCTTGTTCCATGTCCAGTTCTAACTGTTGCTTCTTGACCTGCACAGATTTCTCAGGAGGCAGGTCAGGTGGTCTGGTATTCCTATCTCTTGAACAATTTTCCACAGTTAGTTGTGATGAACAGTCAAAGGCTTTGGCATAGTCAATAAAGCAGATGTTTTCTGGAACTCTCTTGCTTTTTTGATGATCCAACAGATGTTGGCAATTTGATATCTGGTTCCTCTGCCTTTTCTAAATCTAGCTTGAACATCTGGAAGTTCACGGTTCACATACTGTTGAAGCCTGACTTGGAGAATTTTGAGCATCTACTTTGCTAACGTCTGAGATGAGTGCAATTGTGTGGTAGTTTGAGCATTCCTTGGGATTGGAATGAAAACTGACCTTTTCCAGTCCTGTGGTCACTGCTGAGTTTTCCAAATTTGCTGGCACATTGAGTGCAGCACTTTCACAGCATCATCTTTTAGGATTTGAAATAGCTCAACTGGAATTCCATTACCTCCACTAGCTTTGTTCACAGTGATGCTTCCTAAGGCCCACTTGTACAAAACTGGCAATTGAAAAAAATCTGCATAAGTCAACAGTCTGTAGCACTTTATAATCATAATCCTTTACCCTTGGCATAGACTTGCATACCAACTGGAATGAAGGACCATAAAGCCTCAGGAAAGATAAGCTGTAGGAGAATTGTAGCAGTGGTGTTATCAAGCGACAGGGACATTCTACCTTACCAGGATAAAATGTTTATCAGTTTTCTAGCAAAGTCATCTTGAATGGAAAGAGACAGCGAAGAACATGGTTAAATGACAGAAAACAAAGTAACAAAAGTAGAAGTTGACCATATTCTGGTAGCTACAACGTTGTGACAGGTAAGGTCTGAGCTATGTTACTGATGAAGTAAAAAGATATTTAACAGACCAAAGAATTTAAAACCCTAGGGAACTTGAATAACCAGCCACATAAAAGGAATCTCGTGTGGAGAAAAGGGAATGCTCTTGCACTGTTGGTGGAAATATAAATTGATACAGCCACTATGGAAGACAGTATGGAGATTCCTTAAAAAAAAAAAACAACTAGGAATAAAACCACCATATGACCCAGCAGTCCCACTCCTAGGCATATACCCTGAGAAAACCAAAATTGAAAAAGACACGTATCCTGTTGTTCACTGCAACACTATTTACAATAGCTAGAACAAGGAAGCAACCTAAATGTCCATCGACAGGTGAACGGATAAAGTTGTGGTACATATACATAATGGAATATTCAGTTCAGTCGCTCAGTTGTGTCCAACTCTGCAACCCCATGGACTGCAGCACACCAGGCCTCCCTGTCCATCATCAGCTCCCAGAGTTTACTCAAACTCGTGTCCATTGAGTTGGTGATGCCATCCAACCATCTCATCCTCTGTCATTCCCTCCTGCCCTCAATCTTTCCCAGCAATGGGTCTTTTCAAATGAGTCAGTTCTTCACAGCAGGTGGCCAAAGTACTGGAGTTTCAGCTTCAACATCAGTCCTTCCAATGAATATTCAGGACTGATTTCCTTTAGGATGGATGGGTTGGATCTCCTTGTGGTCCAAGGGACCCTCAAGAGTCTTCTCCAACACCACAGTTCAAAACCATCAATTCTTTGGTGCTCAGCTTTCTTTATAGTCCAACTCTCACATCCATACATGACTACTGGAAAAACCATAGCTTTGACTAGACGGACCTTTGTTGGCAATGTCTTTGCGTTTTAATATGCTGTCTAGGTTGGTCATAACTTTCCTTCCAAGGAGTCTTTTAATTTCATGGCTGCAATCACCATCTGCAGTGATTTTGGGGCCCAGAAAAATAAAGTCTGACACTGTTTCCATTGTTTCCTCATCTATTTGCCATGAGGTGATGGGACCAGTTGCCATGATCTTAGTTTCCTGAATGTTGAGCTTTAAGCCAACTTTTTCACTCTCCTCTTTCACTTTCATCAACAGACTCTTTAGTTCTTCACTTTCTGCCATAAGGGTGGTGTCACCTGCGTATCTGAGGTTATTGATGTTTCTCCCGGCAATCTTGATTCCAGCTCTGCTTCATCCAGTCCAGCATTTCTCATGATGTACTCTGCATAAGTTAAATAAGCAGGGTGACAATATACAGTCTTGACATACTCCTTTCCCTATTTGGAACTAGCCTTTTGTTCCATGTCCAGTTCTGAGTAATGGAATATTACTCAGCCATAAGAAGGCACACATTTGAGTCAGTTCTAATGAGGTGGATGAACCTAGAGCCTATCATACAGAGTAAAGTAAGTCAGAAAGAGAAACATAAATATCATATATCAACACATATACAGAATCTAGAAAAATGGTACTGAAGAATTTATTTGCAGGGCAGCAATGGAGAAACAGACATAGAGAATAGACTTACAGACATGAGGAGAGGGGAGGAGCTTGTGAGATGTACAGAGAGAGTATCATGGAAATTTATATTACCACATGTAAAATAGATAGCCAGTGGGAATTTGCTTTATGGGAGGAAAAAAGGAATCTCGTTGTTATGGCTCCTACTACAAAAAGCCATCAACAAATTTAGAAACAGCGAAATAGAGAGATGAGTAGGTTTATTCTTGGTAGACAGCTTGTGTTGCCTCTTGTCCATTTCCCTCCCACCACACCCCAAAAAAAGTGGGTAGGAAGGGGAATTCAATCTCAAGACTTTACTTCGCAATGTGGTTCCAAATGCCTCTCCACAGCATATGCAACACGTTCCTTCATACTTGAAGGGAAAAATCCAGCTCACCACATTTGGGTGTTGTTACTTTTAGTATAAGCTTTGGTTCTTCTATAAGAAGTATCACTCTGGATTCAAACCACACAGATGTCAATGAATGTTTTTTCCATTGTATAATCATTTAAAAATCACCTATGAATTAAAACTTGACATGATACACTGAGAATTTAGGATCATTTTTCATTAGTCCCACGTTCTTATGGTTGACTTCAAATGTTTGGTATGGGTGATTATAAGACAATATATTCCATGAAAAAAAAATTCATGCTGAAATTATAAAATCACATTTGTGATACAGTTCTTTTAAAAGTCTGTTTTTAACTTTTGTCCTCAGGAGCTTCTTTCTTCTTGCTGTTCTGACCAGTGACCTTTTTCCTGTGACAATGAAAGGAAAGCTGAATTAGAAATTTTAGATATATGTACTTTCCAAAACTCTACCAGTTTAATAAACATTTACTGAAACCTTCACGATCAAGTATGTGAGACATTAGGAACACAAAATTGTGTCTGCCCTTTAGAAAAACATATCCGCCTAAGTGAGACAGAAATACCACAATAAACTACATTACAACATGGCATAAAAGACAGATTCTGACCCAATAAAGAGTTCACATTGATTAAGTGCTAGACATTGTTACAAATACTTTATATGTATCAACTCAGATCTTCTAACTTATGAAGAAGATTCTATTAGTATCCTCATTATACAGATGTGGAAAATGAGGTAGAGTGGTTGAGTAACTTGCAGATCATCACACACTGATAATATTAGGACTGAACTCTGATATTCTGATTTTAGAGCTTGGCGAATGGTGAATGCCATCAACTAACTCTTAACACAAGAAAAAACTTTTGAGAAAAACAAAAAAACTTTTGAGAAACAACATTTGCATACTACAGAAGAGTAATGCAAATCAACTCACTTAATCCTTCACCAACAGTGAGTGGCAGAGTTATTATTTATATACCCATTTCCATTATATATAGGAGGAAAGAGGCTTAAAGATGTGATTTGTTTAAACTCACACAGGAAGAGGTGATATTAGAGCCAGTTCTTCTTGCTCCAAATCCAGTCTCCTCCACCCTCTACTACACCAGGGTGAGTTTGCAGTGCCTGAAGTGAGGTCCACTAGGCAACAGGATTTAGGTTTATTACTCAGTTGGGAAGCAGGGTCTGACGATATGGACTTAAGAGTAATCAGCATAGAGCTGAGGCCACAGGTGTGGGTAGGATCATTATTGCAACATCTGTAGTGGAAAGGTAAGCTGGTGTCAGATCAGCTCTTGTGTGTATGCTATGTTAAGAAGTATGGTTTTTAAATGTGAAGAAAATAAGACAACCAAAGCATCTTAAGCAGGGGCTAGGGACAGATTTATACCAAGTGTCCTCAAAGTCTTAGTGCAGCCATAAGTTTTAATAACTTTGAGGCATAAAAAAATTAACAATTAAAATATAATTTAAAATATCAATATTTATTACAGTTCAACAGAGCCACAATCTTATGTTCTAGTTGATTTTCCGTCTTTGTAAAAACTTTCCTCAGCTGCTAGTCAGTACCTGAAAGGATTGCACTTTCAATCCTAGCTTTACGATCACCCACGAATGAGGTTCTGATGTACATGTAACAATTCAGAAGCAGCTCATTGCAAGAAAAAGTCTAGTCAGACAGATAAGGTGACAAAGCAGGGCAACCTCCTGTAGCAATGCACTGGTCTATTAATCCTCTACCAATCCACCCAGGAACTGTTGCCACAAAGACGAAAAATAAAAAATGCATCAAGAAGGCACAAAACTGACTAGGTACAAATTAATCTTTCCAGTGATGTATTTTCGTAAGGTTGTAACATTTATTCCTCCCAAGTTACTAAAGCTTAAAACCACTAAACCCTTGGGACACTCTTTACATGCCATGTACTGGGGTTGAACATGACTTCCCATAATTAATACAAAATGTCAGGCTGACTCTTTCACTCAGAAGGAAAGTGCAGGCCAGTCTTCTCACCTGGGTTCACCTTGTTCCTTCTACGTGCCTAAATTTTACCTATCCCTGAAGATAATTCTGCTTCTGTAAAATTTTTTTGTAAACGACCAATTCATAATGATTTTTCCCTTCTCTAGCTTCTATTTTACTTAAAAATATTTTCTATTTTTTTCATGTATATTAATCTCCTTTCCCTAACTTCAGGAAAGTGAAAGTGAAGTCGCCCAGTCGTGTCCGACTCTTTGCGACCCCATGAACTGTAGCCCGCCAGGCTCCTCTGTCCATGGGATTCTCCAGGCAAGAATACTGGAGTGGGTTGTCATTTCCTTCTCCAGGGGATCTTCCCAACCCAGGGATCGAACCCAGGTCTCCCGCATTGCAGGCAGATGCTTTATCCTCTGAGCCACCAACTTCAGGAAAGGGGTCTCATTTTGCATCCTTTGTACACCTTACTACATATTATGTATGCAGTACATATATAATACAGATATATGCAGTAAGGCTAAAGATGGACAGTAAGTACTTGGTAAATTCCCATATTTTATGTATGTTATATCTTAACTGGTACTGACAGAATTTAAAGTGTCATTTTTCCTTAAACAGTGGAAAGAATAGTACTATGGAGAATATTTCAGTCTACCCCTATGAGATCATGGTTTCCCAGTAGTGACAGGCAAAAAGGGTAGTCCTGTGTACATTGTAAAAAAAAGAAATATAAATAAATCTGCATATAATTTCATATAAATATGTAAATCATAAGTTTATAATTTACATATAAATAAATTTATAATTTACCCAAATCATACTTTTCAGAGATGTTTCAACATGCTTCAGTGTAAATCCTACTGAAATCCTGCCCAGAATACAAAGCTTCAAGAAAGATTCCATTGATGTGAGCTGACAGTCCTAACAAGTGGCCTCAGTAGTGTGTCCAGATGCAGGCTGTGTGGAGACAGTGCATGCATGTGTCTTAAGTCACTTCAGTCATGTCCGACTCTTTGTGATCCCATGGACTGTAGCCCCTCAGGCTCCTCTGTCCATGGAATTTTCCAGGCAAGAATACTGGAGTGGGTTGCCATTTCCTTCTCCATAATGGACTGTAGACCTATCAAATTTTATTTCTAAAAATCTATCCTAAGGAAAAATAATGCCCAAGTTATATGAATATGACAGAGTCAAACTAACTTTTACCATATACTTACCGTTTATCCTTAGCTTTTTCTAAAAAATATTTTGGAGTTGTACTAATGCTCTCCCTTTCCAAGGGCTTCTTAATCATCTTTTTCTTTTGTTTACTGGAAGTTACAAAGAGAAGAAAGAACTGATTAAGTGCAACTTACTTTAGAGAGCTAAAACTAAAACTCGTTTTGGTTCTTGGTCACAAAATTTGTTTAACTATTTACTGGTTTACAGTGACAACACTGTATCCACTTTAATATACTAGTTTACCTAATAGTATCCAGAGCATTAATCCAGAGAGATGATAATTCAACCAATTTTTAAAAAGGCACTGATTATGATTAAAATATGTGTCACTCTCATATTGTCTCTGCCAATAAGCACTAGAGTCTCATTCTGGCCAATTAACTACTTTTTACTAGCTTTATGAATTAAAATCTAAGCATATTTCACTCACATTTAATAATATTTTAAAAATCTGAGTACTTAAAATTTCAAGGATGAAAAACTGACAGGGAAAGAACACACCGTATTCACAAATATTTAAGAGGAAAGTTTTTACTTTAAAATGTTCTAAAATAGTAGCATTGATAGAACTATAATGTACGAGTGTGAAAGTAAGAATGTACATGCAAAGAGAGAAAAACTCCCAAGTAAATTTAAGACTGTACCTTAGTAGTTTCTGGAAACCTTTTATGTATTCTGGGACAGGACATCCAGCCTGCTGGATGACATTGGCAACACTGAAAAAGGTACCAGTAAACATAAATTTGTATCTTGTCAAACTGTTGTTTATGTACTTAAACCCTCTGCACAACAGAAGAGGAACTAAGAGTACACAAACAAGAAAGTAATCCAGTGAAGTATTCTGGTAAATTATTACCAATTATTACCAGGAGCAATCATATCAGACTACTGAGAGAACAGTCTGCTGGACTGAAACCAACATACTGCTGAATAATTTTAATAGCAGCTGCTTCTACGCAACATGCCCCAAGCCCTAGCCAGCACAGCCCAGTCTTGGAGGAAACATTGAAGTCAGAGTCACACTTTAATTTATTAAATCACAGGGCTTGGCTGACTTGAACTTCTCATGTACAGTCACTTATTCAATCCTTACAAGCTTTTGTAGTAAATATCATCATTATCCACATTTCCCAGATGGAAAAGAAAACTGAAGTGCACACACTGACATGGCGGGTCATCAGAGTCACATGCTTAGAGTTGCTGAGGAAACTCAGGTGAATCAAGGCTGCTGGAATAGTCCCCTATGTATCACATCAGAGTCTGCTCACAACAAAACCAAGGTTGACAGAGCCAAGGCTCAGAAGGCACAAATCAAAATCTGTCACAACCGAGAAACAGGTCAATGTACAAACCACCTCCATCCACAGCTTGATTTCATCTGTTAGAAATATGAACTGCTGTCAGTTATCATCAGCCTAACATTTCTGTAGGCAGCCCAAGTGTAGGAAATATAACTCAGCCTTTACATTAACATCTATGATGATGGGCTATATTAAGATGAGATTCTAAAAATGCATCTATCATAGGTTACCCAGCTTCAAGGGGCTACAACTGAATAATATTGGAGTGTGTTACTAAAACAGTTTTTCCTCTACAACAGGTGACCTGGGACTAAAGATAAAACTCCATCTGCTCCTAAGAGTAATGGGAGAATGCACCATGCTAAGAGATCATTTTGATTAGGCTGTAACGGAAGAGATTCAGGGATTAACTTTAACTATTCACTAATCCAAAAACCTTAATATAACCTTGTGATTAATATAAAGTGATGTTATTGGGACAATTCTGTGAGTCTGAAACTTAAACGAATATTCTCTTGTGAATACTTCCAAAATCTAACAATGGAAGGACAAAAACGAAGCCTTTTGATCATTTTTCTTTCATGGCTAACATTTGGTTGACTAATACCATAACAGAATTTGGGACACAGCCATTATGTAAATAACAGAATTTGGGACACAGCCATTTTGTAATTATCTATTAATTGTGTATAAGAATAATGAACCAATTTTGCCAGCTTAATGCTAAGCTATTTCTCCTAATTTACCTTCTTAATAATGGTTTATCATCTTCAGTGAAAAATGTAACAGCTTTTCCTTTATGCCCAGCTCTCCCAGTTCGACCTAAGAGAAATCAGACCATTAAAAAACAAACAAAAAAACTCATTTTTGAGGGGAATGGGACTTTCAAGATTCAAATATACAAGTCACTGGACTTTTACAGTACTGAAAATGAACATGCTGAAGGGACTCTGGTAGACGTGCTAAGACAGATGAGTGGGGCGTGGGGGTGGGGACACATGACTCACCTATCCTGTGAATATATTCCACTGAGCTGGTTGGAAAGTCATAGTTGATAACCAAGTTCACACCTTTAAAATCGATCCCTCTGGCCAGCAAGGCTGTACAAATAAGAACCCAGATTTTTCCTGCTCTGAAGCTGTGGACTGTGTTATCTCTCTGGTCAACAGAACATACAACAAATGTTTTAGTACCAGTCTGGGAATGAAAAACAAGTGCTTCATAAATGCCAGTGCTTAGTTGTTCTTTGTTGCTTTGAAAGTTTACATTTGACTTTACCTGTTGCTGTGTTCTGTCTGCATGAATAACATCCACGTTAATACCTTCATATATGAGCTCATGAAAAAGTTCTTTAGCCCTTTCAATGGACTGAACAAAAACAAGAACAGGTGGATTGAAACCCTAAAAGAAAGCACACATAACCCATAACTAAGAGTATAACTGCATCATTTCATAAGATTTTAATTCATTTCAATTTAGAAATTGCCAGATTTCTCAGACCTGTGGTCTAAGTCTGCCTCCATCTTCCTCAGCATCCATTCTCTACAATGGGCTTTTCCTACTCAATGTGAGCAGTACTCTCCATTTTGTTCACTGTCTAATTAATCCTCCTTCACCTTTCTACAGCAATGGATGTCCACTCCTTGAAATAATCATGTTTGCTTCTGTGCCTCAGAACATTTTTGTTCCTTCTTAAAATATAATAATTGTCACTTTAATCCATTATTTATCCTGACTGTGGGTATTCCCCAAAGCCTAGTCCCTGGTTCTCAGTTCTCTCAAAATAATCTTATCAAGTTAGACAAAATTTAAGTTATAACTACCAGCTCTAAGCAAATGATTTTTACATTTTGTATCATCAAACCCTGTTTCTCTCTCAAACCAGCTTTCTATATTTTCAACTGTCAGCATTAGGACTTGACCTTGTTATTATGGTCCACACATCCTTTCAGAATCTAATGAAAGATATGAAGCTGTCTAATAGGCAACCAGACATTCACACAATTTCAGAAGGTTCACAAAACTCAAGTTCATACACGGCTAAAAATCCCTGGAGTATAATCTTACGTAAGTATCTGTGAAAACCTTCCATTTCCTATTGCCAAGTGATATCATTATTAGCAAAACTAACAAATACAGCACAATGTGCCAAGCACTACTCTAAGTACTATATTTGTATTAATTCAGTAATTAAACAAAAAACCCCACTCTAGTGTCCTACTCATGTAAGGCCCCAGTTCTACATGAAAGCAGCAGAGTGGTGGGGGGAGATTTCAATATGTAGGCATACTCTTACTTTATTGCACTTTGCAGATAATGGGTTTTTCATAAATCAAAGGTGTGTGGCTAACCCTATGTTCAAGCAAGTCTATCGACACCATTTTTTCCCCAACACCATTTGCCTACTTCTTGTCTCTGCAGCACATTTTGGTAATTCTTGCAATATTTCCAACTTTTTCATAATTATTATATTTGCCCTGGTGAGCTGTGATCAGTCCTCTTTGATGTTACTAATATGGCACAATGAAGGTGATGGTTAGTAGGTTTAGCAATGAAGTATTTTTAATTAAGGTGTGTACATTGTTTACTTTTTTCCAGACAATGCCACTGCACACTTGACTACAGCATAGTGTAAATGCAACTTTCCTATGCACTGGGAAGTCCCCCAAATTCCTGTGACTCACTTAATTATGATATTGGCTTTACTGTGTTGGTCTGGAACTGAATGCCCAGTATCTTTAAGGTCTGCCAGTTCACAGATGTGGAAAAAGGAGGCTTTCAGGACATCAGTTAGGTCTTTTCCTAGCCTACCCTGAGCTGGGAACAGAAACTTAATTTTATTCTAAGAGGTGAGCCTCTCCCACTTGGGATGAGTTGCTCCAACGTGCTTCTTACTGATTTGCCACTGGATTACTAAACACGATGCAGGAAAACGTGCTCAGCCTCCCGTTAGTAATAGAAGGCTTGGTGAACTTCATCAAAATTTGAAAATGCAGCCCAAATATACCTTTTTAACAAGTTCTCTCATGGCCAGTAGTTTTCCAGTCTCTGAACCAACAAAGAGAAGCTCTTGTTCTACCGTCTCTACTGCAGAATTCCTGAGGAAAAAAACATACCTTGCAGTTTGTGAGAGCCAATCTTTGTTTTTCCCCATAAATTTTAAATAAATGAAAAAATTTACACATAACTCCAACAGAATGACTTTTTCCATTGTCAATATAAGTACCTAATTATTTATAAAGACAAAGTTTTTTGAAATTTACTTTTATCTAGAGAATAATTGCTTTACAATGTTGTGTTGGTTTCGGCCATTTAACAACGTGAATCACTCAAGTATACATATGTCCCCTCCCTCCCTATCCTACCCCTCTTGGTTGTCATAGAACTCCCTGTGTTATACCAAAGTTTTTAAATTTTAGTTCAGTTCGGTTCAGTTCAGTCGCTCATTCGTGTCCAACTCTTTGCGACCCCATGAATCGTAGCACGCCAGGCCTCCCTGTCCATCACCAACTCCCAGAGTTTACTCAAACTTATGCCCATTGAGTCGGTGATGCCATCCAGCCATCTCATCCTCTGTCGTCCCCTTCTCATCCTGCCCCCAATCCCTCCCAGCATCAGGGTCTTTTCCAATGAGTCAGCTCTTCACATGAGGTGGCCAAAGTACTGGAGTTTCAGCTTCGGCATCAGTCCTTCCAATGAACACCCAGGACTGATCTCCTTCAGGATGGACTGGTTGGATCTCCCTGCGGTCCAAGGGACTCTCAAGAGTATTCTCCAACACGATGGTTCAAAGGCATCAATTTTTCGGCACTCAGCTTTCCTCACAGTCCAACTCTCACATCCATACATGACCACTGGAAAAACCATAACCTTGACCAGATGGACCTTTGTTGGCAAAGTAATGTCTCTGCTTTTTAATATGCTATCTAGGTTGGTCGTAACTTTCCTTCCAAGGAGTAAGCATCTTTTAATTTCATGGCTGCAATCACCATCTGCAGTGATTTTGGAGCCCAAAAAAATAAAGTCTGACACTGTTTCCACTGTCTCCCCATCTATTTTCCATGAAGTGATGGGACCAGATGCCATGATCTTAGTTTTCTGAATGTTGAGCTTTAAGCCAAAGTCTCTGGTGATTCAGTTTCATATATATATACATATACACATACACACACACACACTTTTTCAAATTCTTTTCCATTATAGGTAATTATATGTGGTTTATGTATTTTCCCTTTAGAAGTTTGCATCTGCTAATCCCAAACTCCTACTTTATCCCTCCCCCCTAATTTCCTCTTTGGTATTCGTAACTTTGTTTTCTATGTCCATAAGTCTGTTTCTGTTTTGTAAATAAGTTCACTTGTATCATTTTTAGATTCTACACATAAGCGATATCATATTTATTACTCTGACTTACTTCACTTAGTATAATCTCTAGGTCCATCCATGTTGCTGCAAATGGCATTATTTCATTCTTTTTTATGGCTGAGTAGCATTCCATGTGTGTGTATATACACACACACACATCACATCTCTATCCGTTTCTCTGTCAGTGGACATTTAGGCTATTTCCACATCTTGGCTTTTATAAATAGTGCTGCTATGAACACTGGGGTGCATGTATCTTTTCAAATTAGTTTCCTCTGGATATATGCCCAGGAGTAAGACTGATGTATCATATGGCAACTCTAATTTTAGTTTTTAAGGAACTCCACACTGTTCTCAGTAGTGGCTGTACCAATCTGCATTCCCACCAACAGTGCAGGAGGGCTCCCTTTTCTCCACACCCTCTCCAGCACTTATTCTTTGTAGCCTTTTTGATGATGGCCATTCTGACTGGTGTGAGGTGGTACCTCATTGTAGCTTTCATTTGCATTTCTCTAATAATTAGTAATGTTGAGCATCTTCTCATGTGCCTACTGGATATCTGGATGCCTTCTTCAGAGAAATGTCTATTTAAGTCTTTAAATGTTCTGTTCCGATTATTAAAATGTTATTTCAATTTAAAAAATAAGGACATAAACAATAAGCTGCCCACAATTCTACCATTTTACAATAAACTTTGATATTTTATTGTGTTCCAGTCATATATTTTCATGTTTCCAATTCCTTACAAAATCTTTCTAAAAGTAAAATTACTGGGTAAAATGAGAACATTTTAAAGGTTGCTTCATATGGCTAAATTTTTTTCATAATGTTAGCAAAGGCTTATTTATAGACAGACAGTTGGGAGTGAGGTATCTAAAGGTTTTATTAACACTGTATAAGCCAGTGTAATATACTACACTATGTATAAATACTTTTTCCGTTCTGTTATCTTCCTTCAAAATTATATTTATGGTGAACCTGTTCTATTTTTCTTTTTATACACAGGAGTTTTAAGTTGGAAGTAGATAGGATATTCTTTATCACTTCATTTGGCTTTTTACTTAACATGGTATTATAAGCACTTCTTCTATAGCTATTATCTTCACTTTTACTATTTCTATTCTCCTGGCAACAATACTGGGTTGCTACTCCCTTCTCCAGGGAATCTTCCCAACCCAGCAACTGAACACAGGTCTCCTGCCTTACTGCTGAGGCACCAGGGAAGCTCCATTCCATTTCATGGGTTGCACTACAGTATATCAAGGGGCAGTATTATAATTTCATAAAACTTTTTTTCTATCATTTAGCATAAATGCACCCCAAAATATTTTTAAAAAGGAATTACAAATCAAGTGGCTCAGTAACATCAGCTTCCTTCTCTCAGCCCAACTGAGTTAAGCCATCAAAGAGATTAAATCCTCTGGGTGGCCACAGAACTCATGGTAATACTTTATGGAAGGGAAAAATCAACTAAATGCATGATGATAGTAATATCCGCATGACGATATGAGAATGTCCCTTTAGATTATTCTAACATAGAATATCCTTAATCAAACTTGACTTTAAAGAATATGTTTCTTTCAGTAAAACTCTTTTTATTAATCTTAGGCCACACAACCTGTCTCCTTTAGTGTAAAATAATGACTTTTTTTTAATCAGTGTGATAATGGAAGAGGAATTACCTTGCTCCAATGGATACAGTAATGACGTTGTCCAAGTTCAGTTTGCACCACTGTTCAACATCATAGGCAAAAGTTGCACTGAACATAGCTCTCTTCACCTTGTGGGATGTACAGGCCAAGAAAATGGAAGCCAGCTGGTCTCTGAACCCAGTTTTGCCATCTTCAAACAGTTTATCTGATTCATCTACTACCAGCCATTCAACACTAAGAAATAACAACAAAAATTTGTGGTTTATTGAACTGAAAGATCCAGGACATGTCACTAAACTGCGGGGACACATGAAGAAGTCAAACCACAATGATGCTTCTCAGATCCACATACTGTACCAGAAAAAGGTACAAGAAAAATAAGCAATAAAAAGGTAAAAGAAGATCAACATAAATTAATGTACCTATTCCATTACCCCAAAGGATATGAAGTTCCACTGACAATGACAGAAGTTCCACTGGCATTGGTGATGGAGTTCCATCACCACTGCTGAAAGATGTGACAATTTCTAGGGGAACTCTGTACTAATTGCTTATCACAATCTGTTAACTTTATTCCAGACCAGATAGTTACTTTTTTCTCAGCACCAACACTGACTGAAAGCTGGCAGATAGCAAGCTCCAAAGGGCAATAATACAAGTATTATATTATAGTTGAAGACAAAATATAATCAAGTTAATGAAAAACACACATAAAAGACATTATTAAAGTAACATACTTTGTTAAGTCTATTCCTGGAGGATCTTGTTTTAATAAATAGATTAGTCGATTTGGAGTAGTCACAAGGATATCTGTAAGGAAAAACAAATGGTACAAATTGCAAAACAACATTCATCCGTCTTAAACTAGAGGATTAAGCCCCCTGTATTTCAGTTAATAACCTCAAGTGGGGAGAAGTGCTGATATGCACTATACCAATAACACAACAAACTAATGTACATATTTTTTTAATACATCATAGCACAAACTACTAAGTCCTTACTCTCCGTTTATTTGACCTGCCTTCTTGGTCTCTAAGAGGCAGGAATACAATAATCCAACACTCTGCTTTTCAAACATTCATTTGTTTTTCAGGAAAATACTTTCCTTAAATGGAACTTTATTCAGAAGCTCAAGATAAAAGCCAAGTAAAAGTTTCTCTGGTGGACATTAAGAGTAGAGATGTAAGCCAGTCTGATCTGCAGAATATTCCCATGGCAGGTTAACCATCAATAGAATAAAGCAGGGATTCTCAGCCTCAGTACTACATTTGATTCAGACAACTCCTCGCTGTAGGAGGCTATTCTGTGCATCGCAGCACGTGTAACAGCGTCACTGGCTTCTATCCCTCTAACAGTAGCACCTCTCCCCAGCTGTGACAAAGTATCTCCATATACTGCCAAATATCCTTGGGGTGGAGGGTGAGGTAGAGAACCCCTGGTATCTATTTATGTAACTACTGAGTGAGAGGAGATCTCTTTCAGCTTTTCTAAAAATCAAACTAACTACACTTTTAAGAATTTTTAGGTGGCAATTCGGATATTTGTAATTTCCAAATCCCTTACATTTCAAGCATGAACTGAACTGAATTTACAACTTCCATCCTCTGGCATGCATGCTCAGTTGTGTCAGGCTCGCTGACCCCAGGGACTTGTCCATGGAATTTTCCAGACAAGAATACTAGAGTCAGTTGCCATTTCCTCCTCCAGGGGATCTTCCCAACCCAGGGATCGAGCCCGAGTCTCCTGCACTGGCAGGTGGATTCTTTACAATTGGTGCCACCTGGTAATCCCTTACCAAATTTCTTAGATGATTTAGGTCCAAATTTCTTGGCTGCAACTGCTGCTTTGTGGATCATGTGTATCCTGAATCCTGTTCCCTCGGATAGTTTTACTAACTCTCGGTGAATCTAAAACAGAAATGATAAAAACATCAGCTGCTGAAATACTTGGATAAGATGTATACTCACTTTTTTAGTATTTATAAAATAAATCTAGTATCAATCCATGAATACCTGAAAGTAACCTGGAATCTTGGCATTTTGGAACTCCAATGCCAAATAAGATTCATAGTTTCTTCAGATCTAGTAAACCAGTTCCAAGAGAAAAAAATCAAAACTCTTGAACTCTGTATTATTTTTAAGAATAGAGTACAGTTTCAAAACAGTTTCATACATGGCATGTATTTACATGTATTTACATCCCACTCTCACACTGAGAGAGTCGAATGGATCACAGTATAGTTTTACTTTCTCAAAAACTGAGATGAGGTTTCCTTTTTATAGGTGAGAAGAAAAAGTTTTAAAGAGGAACTGTATATTACAGACCACTTCCCTGGCGGTTCAGACAGTGAAGAATCTGCCTGCAATGTATATGACCCAGGTTCGATCCCTGGATCGGGAAGACCCCCTGGAAAAGGGAATGGCAACCCACTCCAGGATTCTTGCCTGGAGAATCCATGGACAGGGGAGCCTGGTGGACTACAGACCACGGACTTGCCGAGTTGGACTTAACTAAGTGACTAACACACATATGTTACAGTAGCCTTCCAACTACAAGGATCTTAGAGCATATACCAAAGTATAAATGCTAAGATCATCATATTTTAGGAAACTGTAAGACTTTATGCAGTAAGATACCAAGAAGTGTGCTTTGTACACAATACTTGACCATGATAAAGACACGGGCCTTACTCTTCTGGACCTTTCTATTACCCTCTAATAAGAAAGATGACTGGCAAACACAAACATATTCTCTTCAGAAACTACAGGTTATACCTGGCTGGCAAGTTCTCGTGTTGGTGATATAACCAGGGCTCTGAAGCCTTTATTTGTGGGTTGTTTCAGGTGCATTAAAATAGGAATGCTAAAAGCCAAAGTCTTTCCAGATCCAGTAGGAGCAGAAGCCAGCAGTTCTCGACCCTAAAAACAGAGTATATTAAGTACAAGGAAGAGTACATACATTTTTCAGTGCCAGTCAAATAACGCTACCAGCCATAAAAATAAAATCATATATAATAAGTCCAGACACTCACATTCCCATCATTCCTCTAACTTCTCCAATATTTGTTTTTCTTTTCTTTTTAGTTTTTTTTTTTTTCATTTTATTTTTTTAGTTGGAGGCTAATTACTTTACAGTATTGTAGTGGTTTTTGCCATACATTGACATGAATCAGCCATGGATTTACATGTGTTCCCCATCCCGATCCCCCCTCCCACCTCCCTCCCCATCCGATCCCTCTGGGTCTTCCCAGTGCACCAGCCCTGAGCACTTGTCTCATGCATCCAACCTGGGCTGGTGATCTGTTTCACCCTTGATAGTTTACTTGTTTCAGTGCTATTCTCTCTGAACATCCCACCCTCGCCTTCTCCCACAGAGTCCCAAAGTCTGTTCTGTACATCTGTGTCTCTTTTTCTGTTTTGCACGTATTTGCTTTTCTAACATCACCCACCTCTGCTACCACCACCCCAATGGAGTTTCTGAGCATTATCACTAAAGTTAATTTGAACTGGGTAAAGAAAACAGATAACTAAAATCCAGGTAATTCACAACCATATTCCCATTATTTCTATTTTCCTTTTCCCTAAACCTCTTTATCAAAACAAAATCAGAAAACCAACTTTTGGTCCTGACATCTGCATTGCTCCATCCTCATGGAAAATTTTAATAAATAACTAAAGAACTAAAAGTAAAATAAAAAGTGGTGATAACACCAATGACAATCATTTATAGGTGACAATCTTCAAAAAGTCACTGTGCTTTTTAAAGCTTTCAGCTAAGATCACTACACATACAACATTTTAATGAAAATTAAAAGCAAATTTGCTATAACGTCAGTCAAAAACATCCTTCAAATATATTCTTATTTCAGTTCCCAAAGAAAATGAAAAGGATTAATATGGATGAGATAGGAGGTAACTCATACCCTTTGGCTACTAGAACTGGGAGGCCGTCTTGGTTATGTGGTGACAAAAAAGCAGCTCTCACCACTACAAAAAGAAACTCAGAAAAACTTAATTTCAAAAATCTAAGTTAACTCATACTTCTGTCAACACTGCATAAACAAATAATGGTATACTCATATAAGAAAATACTACTCAGCCTATCATATATCAGTAACAAATTGATATATGCAACATGGAGGATCTCAAAAAAGGTACATAGAGTGAAAGAAAGAAACCAGAGATAAAAGAATACATAATGAATGATTCCACTTATATAATAATTCTATAATACATGGCGGTAAGAACCAGAACAGGGCTTCCCTGGTGGCTAGCGGTAAAGAATCCACCTGGAATGTAGGAGACGTGGGTTTGATCCCTAAGTCGAGAAGATCCCCTGGAGAAGGAAATGGCAACCCAATCCAGTATTCTTGTCTGAGAAATCCCACGGACAGAGGGGCCTGGTGGGCTACAGTCCATGGGGCTGCAAAGAGTTGGACAGGACTGAGAGATTAAACAACACAAGGAAGCAGAAGAGTGCTCACCTCTGGGTGAGGGTCGGGTGGGGACCGAAGGGAAAGGGTATGAAATTGCTGAAATTCACTAAACTGTGCACTTGACATCTATGTATTTTTTTAGTATTTAAATATAGTTCAATAATAAAAAGTACTGGGATATGGGAATTCCCTGGCAGTTCAGTGGTTAGGACTCTCTGCTTTCACTGCTGAGGGCCTGGGTTCAATACCTGGTTGGGGAACTAAGATCCCACAAGCTGCATGGCGTGACAAAAAACTTTTAAAGCACTGGGATTAAAAACAAAGTCAAGTTATATACAATAATTCAGTACCTCTGAAATACTTCTTAGATATTATAAACCAAATCACTGATGAATAAACAGAACATAGTCCCTATCCTCAGAAGATGAATGCTTTTCGTTAAATGGAAAATGTTAGTTAGTGCAAAGACACAGTAGTATAAAGTGTAAGATAAATGTTGCAAGAAAAAGAAAACACATGGAGAATTGGGTGTTAGGGGAAAGAGTGTTTGTTGGTAAATGAAAAAGATCACATAAAGCAGTAGTGATCAAGACAAACTGTATGGAGGCACAGGCATTAGAGATGGAGTTTAGAGGATGGCAAGGATTTCAACAAGGGGAAATAAGGCAGATGGGAAGATCTCAAAGACAGAGGAAAGAGAATGAATACACACACACACACACACACACTTCAAGGCCTTCACACTCACATGCAGCATAACTGGAATGGCTTGCATTTGGATTGGTGTAGGGATCTGGAAGCCTGCATCCAGAATGTTCTGAAGCAGTCGAGAATTGATTTTATATTCCTGGTCAAGTTGCTGAAATGTAGCAATTGGGTCAGGAAGATCAGTTCCTTGGACATGAATTTTATGTTTATTCCGGAAGAAGTTTAGCTGAAAAGTAAAACAAAGGGATTTGGTAAAATACATTGTCAGAAGTTGTAAAGCAGTAATAAGTTTCTCAAATAAGCTTTAGTAGCATATGAAGCCATCTAGTTAAATTCCAGGCCCTAAAAGAGACAGATACTACGAACAATTTCCACCCTTTCACAGAAGGATGACCTTCCTAACGATGAAACCTATCTATCCACACTTTCCACACTTAATGTGTCAATGCCATGAATAACATTATTCATATACATGTGCTACTGTCACAGTCACAATCTTATAGAAACTGCTAGAAGACAGGCACTGAATCAATCTATTTGCTTTATATGGCACTTGGCACAAGAGCCAATGCTTTTTAACAATCTACCCTAAACTCTATTTATTAAGACTGAATGCCACTAAAAAAGTCAAGTGATGTTGATTTTTTTATTTTTTTGGTTTTTCCCACTCTCTGATCCAGACAGCCAAATTCTGGATGCGGGATTACCAAAGGAGCTGAACGGTACTCCATCTGCAATACGGTGGGAGTGCAGCAAACTCAACAACGGCGTATTTGTTGTCCCTTCTGAATTCCCCTCCTCCTGATCCCAAGTTACCAAACAGGTTTCTTAAGAATTCCAACTCTCAAATCCCTGTCACGTGAAATTCTTCAAAACCAGGGAGTTTAACATAAAGGATAAAGTGGGCCAATTTTATGTTTATCAAAGGGAAATGAGAAATTTAAAAAACTTAATTCTAAACACATTATCAAATTTGACCCTGTTTAAGTTTCAAGATTTCAAGATACTTTCAAGAATTTTAAACTTTAAAAATTTCAGCCACAGCACAAAGGCTACTTTAAATTTTCATTAAAGTGAAATCTAGACTACTATAAATAACCTTCTATCTTAACAAAATCATACTCACTTTGATGAACAGAAAAACCCAAGCACAGTGAAAAAGGCACAAGGCCAGAAAAACTATTAGGGCAAAAATATTTTTCTCACCTTTTCTTTTCTTAGCTGCTCTAACTTTCTTGAAGTTAGTTTATTTTCTCTTTTAACATTTTTATCTTCAATCTTTGCTTCCACAGATGATATCCACTGTATAGTAGAAACTTCTTCCTGAGAAGTAATTTCTAAAATATATTTTTTTAAAAAATTAAAAGATTTTAACTGCAACATTCTTAGGTGGCACAAATAGGCCACACCTTCACACTGAAAGAAAATGTAACAGTTGATACAACTAGACAGTTTTGGTAACTGGCCTAGCTGACTTTGAAGTTTACCTGGGAAAATAAATATGTAAGAATAGCTAAAAAATTCTAAGAATATTAATTAGTAAAGACTACTTCTGGAATTTTTTGAAAATTTTTTCAACTTCACTGAGGCACAACAGACACAATAAACTGCATATATTTAAAGTATGCAATTTGCATACTTCCCTGGTGGCTCAGTGGTAAAGAATCCACCTGCAATGCAGTAGACATGGGTTTGGTCCCTGACCTGCAAAGATCCCCTGGCAAAGGAAATGGCAACCACTCCAGTATTCTTGCCTGGGAAATCCCCTGGACAAGAGGAGCCTGGCGGACTACAGTCCATGCGGTTGCAAAAGAGCTGGACACAACTGAGTGGCTAAACAGCAACAATACACCTGTTAAACCATCAACACATTTAAGGCCATTTTCATCAGTTCCCAAAATTCCTTGTAGCCCCTTATAGTGCATTACTCCATTCCTAGGCAACTACCTTTTTCTCTCGTTGATTAATTTTTTTCCTGGAATCTTATATAAATGGAATCATATAGTACGTACTAAATTTAGTCTGGCTTCTTTCACTTAGTATAGTTATCCTGAGATTCATCCATCCAATCTATGTTGGAGCATGTGTCGATAATTTTAAACCTTTTATTTACAGGGAGTATCCTACTGTATTGGATATGCAATCTGTCTATCCTCCACTGTCCAAGGACATTTGGGTCATTTCATAGTTTTGGCTATTACAAACAAAGCTGCTATGAACACAAGTATACAAGTCTTTGTGAGAACACAGGTTTTCCTTTCTGTTGGGTAAATTCTAGGAGCAGAACAGGTGGATCACATGGTAAGTGTATGTTTATTATTATTATTTTTAATTCTTTTCCATTTCTACCAAAAAAGCCTACTAGAATTTTAATTGGATTTGCACTGATCCTATAGCTCACTTTAGGGAGAAAGTATCCAGTTGCTCAATCAATAAACATGGTATGCCGCACTACTCTGTTGGGATTTATAACACAGTATTAGTCGCTCAGCTGTGTACGACTCTGGTCCCCCAGGCTCCTTTGTCCATGGGACTTTCCAGGCAAGAATACTGGTGTGGGTTGCCATTCCCTTCTCCAGGGGATCTTCTCAACCCAGGGATTGAACCCGGGTCTCCTGAATTTGCAGGCAGATTCTTTACTGTCTAAGCCACCAGGGAAGCCCATTTATAACATAAGGCCACGTTAATTGAAACAAGCTTGTACTGGTCTATGAATACAGAATCAGAAGTAAATGAAATAGAACAGAACCCAAAGACCCAAATATATATGGGAAATAAGTTACAATAAAAGCTGTATCTAAATCCAATGGGGAGAAGATGGATTATCAATATATTAAGACAATCGGCTAGACATCTGAAAAAAAAATTAAATTTGTTCCTTATTCACTCCTTACACCAAATAAAATCCCAGAGGGCCAGAGATTTCAATATAACAAAATGAAACTACAAATAAGAAAGTATGGGAGAATTAAAAAAAAAAATTAAGTTTAATGCTTAGGACACAAAAGCAAAAGCAAATTACAAAGGAAAAGATACAGTTAACACATAAAATGGCAAAAATAAATAAGATTATGACAGGATAAACTAAAAAATAAGTGTAAACACAGTATGCTAGACTAGAGCTAATTTCTCTAACAAATTAAGAAGAAACAGATGAACAGTATAATAGAAAAAAGTGCAATACTACATGAGGAGGTAAACTATAAAAATAGAAAAAGAAAACTCATACACTGCTGGTGGGCATCACCAATTGGAATGATTTTTAAAAAATATAAAAAATTATGCTCACTTTTATGAGGAGACAGTTGGCATTAACAGACCTGAATTATTACTAATCCACAAGACCTTGAATTGTCCAATTAAAACTCTTTATGTCTATCCACACTTGCTACTAAATGCTTACAGGACATATCTGTGTGTCTCTGGTTGCCAAATATTTGAATCTTTTTCCTAAGCTGGTGTCAGGTCTTTTTAGAATTCATCTTGATGGAAAGCTTTATTAAACTTGCTTGTAGCCAGGAAAGTAAAATGACTTTTACTGCAACACTGTCACCAAAAGTGTGGAAACAAAGTAAATGTTCCTAAGACAGAAACTTGTCAAATCAATTATGGAACATCCCTACAACATATAACGGGATACTATGCTATGGTTCAATGAACAAAGCAGTAGACTTCCTAATGATACCACATTTCTGGTGGACAATTCCCAAATATCTGAATTTAAAATCTGTTAACTGCGAAATCCCACTTTTAAGAATTTATCAGACAGATATACCCACACATACACCCAAAGTAGAATAACATTTACTGCAACACTGTAAAAGCAAAAGCGGAGAAACAAGTTAAAGGCCCACCACTCAGGAACTTGTTAAATCAATAATGGAATGTATAATGGGATAAGATGCTATATTAAAACAAACAAGGCAGCACATTTCCTACTCATTCATAACAAATTCCAAGATAATACTGTTATATCTTGTTATAAAGGGGGTAGAGGGAAGGAAGGTTCAGAACAAAACAGCATCTAGAGTATGCAATCATTCATGCTTTTTAAGTGAGGTATAAATACATATCAATAGACTATCTCTACAAAAACATCTAACATAAACTGATTGAATAACTTTTAAAAATCATGTGTAAGTATTTATTTTACCAAAAAGGTAAAATGGCTGGGAAACTTAATAGATGAACAAGGAAAAAGACAAATATTCCCACAGTTGAGTACAAGAAAAAAAGACCACCTTGTGAAAAATAGCCAGAGAGTACAAACAAGCCACAAAACGTGAAAGGTAAACATCCAGAAAAGCCTATGAGAAGATGCTCAATCTCACCAGTTATCAAGAAAATATAAATAAAAACGTTTCACTCATTAGAATGGGGAGGAAAAAAAAAGACCAACAGTATTCAGCATTGTCACGGCTGTGGGAAGTCATTTTGCAGTTATCTGTTCAAAGGAAGAAGTGTGTGTGCCCTTTGACCCACTGAATCCACTTTGGGGATGCTAATTACAGAAGTTACAGCACCTGTATAAAAAGATATGCTTACAAGTATCTTTACTGTAACAATATTTGTAATCACAAATACCTTGAAACAACTTAAATGCTATCAAATGACAAACAGCAATATATTGTCTGACATATAACCATAAGCTTCTACTATTTCTGTAAATGAAAAAAAAATTAGAGACAAAAACCATAAATCAAGCCCTAACCTGAAGTCATCTTCTTCTTCTTTTTCCTGTTTTGCTCCCTCTTCCTTTCAATTTGGCTCTCTTCTTTTTTCTCTTCATCTTGTAGCTCCTGATGAGTTCTTAATGCTCCACAATCACCTGGGACAGACTTTTTGTTTCCAAAAAAGTCCAGTCCCTGCAGCACCTCCGAGGAATCAAAGTCATATTTCCTTTTTCCTATCTAAAACCCAAAAAATTTTAAATGAAATCTATGGACAGATTTGGCATTGTTATCACTCTAGCAGCATTGACAGTAAGGATGTGGGTACAATGACTCCCAATCTTTTTTGTCTTTCACCAAATATCTGTTGAGCTGACAAGAGTTCGGGCAAATGGAATCCAAGATGATACCTTTTCTGACCTTCTAACAGTAATAATAATAATCATAACAGCAACTAACACTGATAAGCATAACACTTATGCTTAATCTGCATAATCATAACACTGCATAATCAGACAGATTTCTAAGCATGTTTAGATATATTAAATTCCTCCTTCCTTCAACAACCCTAACAAGGTAAACAGCAAAACAGATGAGAAAAATCGAGGCATTAACACGTTAAGTAACTTCACCACGGTCTCAAAACTGGTAACTGGAAGGCCCAGGATTTGAACTTGAATCATCTGGTTCCAGAGTTCAAACTCTTAACAACTACACTATACCGTCAGAGAAAGAAGAAACACAGGTGAGGCACACACACAAAAATGTCTCTAGTCCCAATACCAAAGTTGATATACAAGATTTTCCACAACTGGGCCCCAACTTCTCTCGATTTATCACTCACTACTTCCCTCTGTAAGAGCGCCCATTTCAAATCGTTCGTCTCATTACTTAATACGCCGTGGAGTAGCGGGAATAAAAAGAACCATGCCCACGCAAGCCAAAGCAAACGGGAAGATCACCAAGAAATAATCTGTTCTCTCCGTTTGGGGTTGTTGCTGTTTTTCAAATTCTTTTCCATAAGTTTTGGAAAAAGATAACTTTTGAGAGTAAGATTCTAAACGGTGCTTTGAATAAACTCAGAAGAACAGCCAGGGCGGTAGAGTGGAGGTGAAACGTTTCCCGACTAGACCCAACCAAGTCTAGGACAGGTAAACGGTTCATTCAGAAGGCTGCGGTAAGCTGAACGCCAAAGGAGGGGAAATGCCCCGCAACCAGGCCTCGGGGTCTCCGAGTGCGGACTCCCCCAGCATTCGGCAATTTCTCCGGCTCCCACTCCTTACTCAGTTACTCGCGCTTCTGCCCACAATACCTGGAATCGAGCTGCGTCCGCCGAGAAGCGTCTCAAGTCGAATTTGGCACCCGCGCCGAGCCGGCGAAACAGATCGTGAGCATCCATCTTTACCCAGAAAGCTCCGCGGTCTCACAGCGCCTGCGCAGAGGACTTCCTCTCCCAGAAGGCCTAGGGCGAGCGGAAGTGGCTCGGGGAGAGGGCGGGGCCTCCTGGCTGTGAGAAGTCGGGAGGGTTTACTGACTTACGGTGTGATGTTATTTGTTTGATTAAAAAAATATTTATCCACATCTTCTTATGCCAGGCACTCACTGTTCTAGACTTTTAGGGATAGTTTGGTAAACAACACTCCACGAATCTCACCTCAGGAAACTTACATTTTGGTGGAGATAGAAGATGTTAACAAACAAGCAAAATAATTCCTGAATCAGAAGAATGATGTGAGACAAGGGTAAGAATGGAAACAGGGAGGTCAGTCAAAGTAGAAATGATAGTGGTGGCTTGGACTAGGGTGGTATCTGAGCTGATGGAAGTAAATGGGTAAATTTGAGATATGTTTTGGAGGCAGATCTAAGTGCACCTGATGAATTTCATGTGAGTGAAAGGAAGGAATCACTCCTAGGTTTTTGTTTTAAAATCTGGGGTAAGTGACATGCCGATTACTGAGCTAGGAAGGACTGAAGAAAGAACAGCTATTTTGTGTGAGGATGAGGCCTGGAAGGTGGAAATTAATTGTTATGTTTTGGGTATGTTAAGATGCCTCATAGATTTCAAGTGGCGGTTAAGTCCAAGTGGGTAGTTGATTCCATGAGTCTGAAGCTCAGGGGAAAAGGTCAGGGTAGAACAATAAATTTAGGAGTCATCAAAATGTAAATGGTACAATGGGATCATATCAAACAAGCATTTAACTTATTAATTGAGGTATACATATTCAACCATAGAGTGTGAGAAATATTTTAAATTGTGTGGCTCCTTTACATTCAAGAAAAGCAAATGTGGAGTAAGGAGGAGATGAGGGCTGAGAGTCTGCTGTACCCTCTGATGGAGTTGGTCCCTAATTCTCTCATAGCAGGAGCAGCTTGTTGTTCCAGTTGTGTCTGCTCTTTAAAAATAAGTATTTTTCGTGAAATGTGAAAGTTCAAGTATTTTTTTCATCTGTTGCTCAATGAAAACAATTTATCTCAGCACAGGAGGGGAAACAAATTGACTGAGTTTTTAGGAAATGGAGTATTGGTCTTCAATTTGGCACATAAATATGGCCACAATCATATGTAAAATCAAGTTGTATGAAACCACAACTGCTGTAGTTTATGTGTGATTCAAGAAATTTCCAAGAATAGTTACACTTAATGAGTTTTTTCTTTATGAGCTGACTTTACAACCCAATCCTTGTGTAAGTGGTGACAAACCTATATGTAAAAGCGTGATCATAAATGTAATCACTTAGATTCTGTGACTAGGGAAGAGAAGAGAACCCAGAACTGACCTTTAGTGTACTCCAGCATTTAGAGATCAGGTAGAGGAGAATGTAACTATAAAAATTTGAGAGGCAGTCAGTGACGTAGGAAGACAAGGAATGTGGTATTCTGGCAGCTAGACAAAAGTTTCAGAAAGAAGGTAGTGATCAGCTGTTTAAAAAACTGTTGAGAGGCTGAGCATGAACAAAAAAGATCACTGCATTTGGCAACATGGCAGTCCCTAGTGACCTGATAATTTCAGTGGCAGGGAGGATGGAAATGAATGAGTGGCTAGAGGTGGAGAACTGGAGACTGTGATGAAACCAACTCTTTCCAAAGGTTTAACTGAGAAGGAAAGCAGAGAAGTAGAGTAGTAACTAGAGGCAGATAGGGGTTCAAAAGCAAGTTTTGCTTTTTGTGTTCAGTATTTTTAAAGATGGGTGTTAAAGGAAATTTGTAAATTGCAAGGAATGATGCAGTGAAAAGATGGAAATTATTGATGGAACAGAGAAGGGGAGAATAATGGGATGGACATGGGATGTGATTTTTTCAGGCAGTATAGAAGGGCTGAGGAGGAGGAAGTGATATGAAATAACATTCCATGTAGTCAAAGCTATGGTTTTTGAATGTATGAATGAATGTGAGAGTATGCATGTTGAGAGTTGAACCATAAAGAAAGCTGAGCACAGAAGAATTGATGCTTTTGAAATGTGGTGCTGGAGAAGACTTGAGAGTCCCTTGAACTGCAAGGAGATCAAACCAGCCAATCCTAGAGGAAATCAGTCCTGAATATTTATTGGAAGGGCTGCTGTTGAAGCTGAAGCTCCAATACTTTGGCTATCTGATGTGAAGAGCTGACTAATGGAAAAGACCCTGATGCTGGTAAAGATTTAAGGCAGGAGGAGAAGGGAACTACAGAGGACAAGGTTGGATGGCATCAACAACTCAATGGACGTGAGTTTGAGAAAGCTCCAGGAGATGGTGAAGGACAGGGAAACCTGGCATGCTGCAGTCCATGGGGTTACAAAGAATTGGACACGACTAAGTGACTGAACAACAGCAGCACCATTCTCTAAGAATGGGAAAATTTCTCTACTGGGGAAAAGCATAGTACCTCTGGGCAGAGAATGCCCATTTAAGTTGGAGACAATGAATTTAAAAAAAGAGACTAATCAGCATGATATAGCTGCTTAGATGAAAGTGTGAAGAAGTTGTATTGCTGGCTTTAGCCAGGACTAAAGTTTTTCAGGTGTATGTGGTAGAAGATTATGGCAGAACCCTGTACTCCCTCTCTGCCAACAAAAGTCCCTTGGGATTGATAGTCAACAAAGGTTTGACCTCCTGAGAACCAAGAAGGAAGGGGAAGTGCATAGGCATGGGTCTCTTTTATTAAGAATAATACTCTGCATTATATTAACAAACTAACTTGCTTCCCTTCTTTCAGAGGAAAGAGTTGTATTGAGTGTTGAGTATATGTATTTTACTTTCATAAGCACGTAGTTGGAGTTAAGTCTAAGTTTAAATTCCTCCCAGCCTCTCTGCCTGTTAGCTGTGACCTGATCAAATTAACCTCTCTTTGTCTAATTTCCTCATTTGTAAAATGAGGATCATGAAACCTATGACAGAATTGCTATGAGGATTAAGCAACACTCATAAGGCAATGGTATATAGTGGAAGGAGCATGGGTTTTGGGTGTCAGAAAGACTGTGTGAATCATTTAATAATTTGATCTTCTTAGGTAGGTTATTTCAGTGCTCTGTGCCTCAATTTCATCACTGGTAAAATGAGGATTATAGGATTATAATACCTACCTTGAAAGCTAGGAGTAATATTGGTTCACCACACAGAGCTCAAATGGTAAGAACTGGCTCAGGATTCTCTTATCTATGTATCTGTCAATCTCTATCATTTATCTTTCTATATACCTGTCTATTTATCTATCTTATGTATCTATATTTGTCTATATTAGGAATATATATTACATATATGTGTGTCTTATTATATAAAGCTTTTGGAACAAAATTTCAAACACAGTAGATGCTTAATAAATATTAGTCCTTATCTTTTTTGCAGTCCATTCTCCTAACGCAATAGTTCTTTTTTTCTTTTTCTTTTTTTTTAAAGCAATAGTTCTTGACCTTAACAGCACAGGAGAATACCCTGAGGAACTTAAAAAACAAAACAAAAAAAAAAACTGGGTCCCATCCCCAGAAATACTGGTTTAAGTGTTCTGGAGTAGCTCTTTGGCCTGTAATTTTTGAAAGCTTCTGAAGTGAATCTAATTGCTGTCAGGATTAAGAATCATTGCTAGAGTCATCTTTCTAAAGCCCAAATGAGACTATGTTACTTCTCTGCTTAAAAATTTCTGTGACTTCTGCGGTGGTCTAGTGGATAGGAATCTGCCTGCCAATCACACATGGGTTTGATCTGGGCTGTGTGCCACAACTCCTGAGCCTCCTTGCTTCAACTACTGAAGCCTGCATACCTAGACTAGAGCCCGTGCTTCACAAGAGAAGCCACAGCACGGAGCAGCTGCTCAGCGCCGCAAAGAATAGCCCGCACACTGCAGCAAAGAGTACCCCCACTCGCTGCAACTAGAGAAACCCCGAGCATGGCAATGCTAACCAGCACAGCCAAAAATAAATAAACCCATTTTTAAAGATTTCTCATGATTTCCTGTCATCTACTGAATGTGGTCTGAGCTCGTGTGGCATGTATGCTAGACCCCGAGCAGTGATTCTCAACACTCTCAGGACACATGACACACTCCCATAAATAACTTTGGCTTGGGTTCAACTGCCTCCAGTTCTTTAACTTGCTAGTTGTGTGATCTTAGGCAAGTTACTTATCCTCTCTAAGCTTTAATTTTATCATCTAATTTCAGCTATGCTTCTTCTAACTCTGAACCTTTGTACCTATTTTGCTTTCTTCTTGGAATGTCCTCTCTCTTTTTGAACTATGGTGAACACCTTATCTTCAAAATTCAGTTTTATGACTTATGATTACCAGGACTTCCCTGGTGGCTCAGACGGTAAAGTGTCTGCCTACAATGTGAGAGACCTGGGTTCAAACCCTGGGTTGGGAAGATCTCCTGGATAAGGAAATGGCAACCCACAACCAGTATTCTTGCCTGGAAAATCCCTTGGATGGAAGAGCCTGGTAGGCTACAGTCCATGGGGTCGCAAAGAGTCTGACACAACTGAGTGACTTCACTTTCACTTTCATGATTACCAGAGGGGTGGGGAGGCATGAAAGGATAAATTGGGAATTTGGGATTAACATGTTTTATATATATATATATATATATATATATATATATATATATATATGTATATGTATATATATAGACCCTTGTTGTTTATCCAGTTTACATACATATATATACTGTATATATATATATACAATAGCTCAGGGAACTATATTCAATGTCCTGTAATAACCCATAATAAAAAAGAATCTGGGACTTCCCTGGTGATCCAGTGGTTAAAAGTTCACCTTACAATGATCCAAAATCTTGAAAACAAAATGGAGTTACAGATAAATAGCCTGGAGACAAGGATTGAGAAGATGCAAGAAATGTTTAACAAAGACCTAGAAGAAATAAAAAAAAACTTCACCTTCTAATGCAGGAGGTGCATGATCCATCCCTTGTTGGGGAGCTAAGATTCCACATGCCTCCTGGCCAAAAAACCAAAAAACATAAAACAGAAGCAACATTGTAATAAATTCAATGAAGACTTATAATGACCCATGTAAAAAAAAACTTAAAAAAAAAAGATTCCGAAAAAGAATATGTGTGTGTGTGTGTGTGTGTGTGTGTGTGTGTGTGTATACATGTAAAACTGAATCACTTTGCTGTATACCCGAAACACTGTAAGTCAACTATTCGTGAATTAAAAAATCAGTTTTTGTGTTCTCGGCTAAGAAGCTTACCTTGAATGTCCCCTTCTTGACATAGTCCATCTTCTTTCTATGAGTTCTTATGCCACTTTGTAGATGTTTTCCACATCATCACATACCAGACTGTAAGCTTTTTGAGGGCTGAGCCTGTATCTTATTTATCTTCATATTATGTTGGCCTACCATGGATACTGTTTCATCCTGAAGTGATCAATAAATTTTGTTGAATGAATGAAGTGAAATAAAATAGACAAAGATTCCTGAAACTGCCAATCTTGTGGATTCAGCAAAGAGCCTATATCTTTTGCTTGGTGGTTTGTAATAAATTGTGACTGAGTGAGTGAATAACGTCAAATGAAAACTGTCAGACTGATACCATTTTCTACTGTGACAATGTCCAGCTGACTCATTAAAGGACCATTTCCTCTTAAGAAAAAACAAAACAATTAAAAACCATCGTCAATAAAAGTGGTAAGGACTTTGAATCATGGTTTTGTATAACTGGAATTTCTCCAAAAACCAGTATGGTCTGACTGGTAGACACACATGGTTTCTCAGCTGTAGCAAGTGAGTACACAAACTTTGTATAACACTGCAGTGGATTTGGTTGGGATATCTTGTTGTTATGGACAGAGTGACCACTGCCTGCCCTAAAAGTATGTTTTTGAAAGTCTTTCTCCTCCACTCCCTGCTTCTCATTCAACAAACTTTGTTATTGTTTTCACAGTGTGCTTGGCATGGACTTGGGTCTGGAGATGCAGAGATAGATATAGTTCTTGTTTTCAAGTAGCTTAAAGTCTCCTAAGGATAGTGACTAAAGTCTGTTAGAACCTGTTTTCAAACAGAGCAAGCACTGTAATGTGAGTTATAGGAGGTAAGGGAGTGTTTGGGCTGTGGTATCAGAATGGGGTGGACTTCATAGGAAACTAGGAAAGGTTTGTAGAGGAGATAAAGCTTGCAAACCCTTTAAAAAATGGATGTTGATGAGTTAGACGACAGGCAAAGCTCTTCTGAATAAAGGGAACAGTAGCAACAAATGTAAGGGGTTATGATGATCCCTGTTGTGTTTGGGGATCTACTAGTAGATCTAGCTCCACTAGATACACTATCTAGGATAGTGTAAGAGCAATATAGTAAAGTTTAATTTTAGGATCTACTAAAATTGGGGATCTACTAGTGGTTCACCAAACCAGAAGTGGATGACGCCGTAAGAGATGGAGCCGAGCAGGTGGGTAAGGACTAGCTCCTGTATTCCTCATGAGCACGCCAAAGAGCTTGGACTTGATCTTGTAGGCACTGAGAGTCCTTAAAGGATGTCAAATCAGTGATATAAACAGTGTTTTCATTTGAAAAGATCACGCTAGCAGCAACATGGAAGGGAGGCAAGTCTGGAGTCAGGGAGATCAGAACATCGCAGTAATAGTCGAGTGAGGGAAGAAGGCTGTAGTAAAAGGGAAGAGGAGAAAGCAGATCAAAAGGACGTGAAGGTTGTGATGTTGATCGTACTGCCTTAGTGACTGGATGTAGGAAGACAGGGAAAGAGAAGTAGCTCCCAGGTCTCGAACTTTGGTGACGGGGTGAGGGGGTCTCTGTTTACAGGGATGGGAAATAGTGGAGGGCTAGGATAGTGTAAGAGCAATATAGTAAAGTTTAATTTTAGAAAATTTAATTACATTTAATTATTTTATTGCTTTACAATGTTGTGTTAGTCTCTGCTGCACAATGAAGTGAATCAGCTACATGTACACATATATCCCCTCCCTCTCAGACCTCCCTGCCCCCATCCCACCCATCTAAGTCATCAAAGAGCCCCGAACTGAGCTCCCTGGACTATATGGCAGCTTCCCACTGTCTATTCACACATGGTAGAGTGTAAAGTTTAATGTTTTAAAAAATTATTGTAGGGCTTCCCTGGTGGCCTGGTGGTAGAAAATCTGCCTGCCAGTGCAAGAGACACAGATTTGATTCTTGATCTGGGAAGGTCCCACATGCTGCAGAGCAGTCAAGCCCATGTGCCACAACTATCGAGCCCATGTGCTGAAACTCCTGAAACCCGTGCACCCAAGAGCCTTGCAATGAGAAGCCTGCAAGAAAAGGCACTGCAAAAAAAAGAAAAAAAGAAAAGGCACTGCAATGAGAAGCCTGTGCATAGCAACTAGAGAGTAGGCCCCATTTGTCACAACTAGAGAAATAAAGTTTTATTTTATTATTTATTTTTATTTTTGGCTGTGCTGGGTCTTTGTTGCTGTGCCCGGGGTTTCTCTAGTTGTAGAGAGTCAGGGCTACCCTCTAGTTAAGGTGCTTGGGCTTCTCACTGCAGTGGCTTCTGTTCTTGCTGAGTACGGACTCTAGGCACATGGGCTTAAATAGTTCTGGCGCAGGAGCTTAGTTGCCCTGAGGCACATGGAATCTTCCTGGACCAGGGATCAAATATGTGTCTCCTTCATTGGCAGGCTGACTCCTATCCACTGTATCACCAGGGAAGTCCTAAAGTTTAGAGAACAATTGAGTTTGAGATTTCTCTGAAACACCTAAGTGGAGTTTCTAATGATCATTTGGAAATAGGAATTACTAGTTCTTTGCAAAGTGAGTTAGAAACTTCTAGATCACAACTTCAGGGTCTTAAGGTAACAAAACTGCAGCCATTCAGACTCAGACAAAAATCTCACTTTCCCCGGGGCTAATTTTTCAGTATCAAATTCTCAAGACTGACCAATACTCTAGTCCTTTAGAAATCCAAATCGAGGGCTTAAGAGATCCAGATTCTTACACTTTTTGTACATTTCTGTTTAGCCATTGAGTTGAATGTACAAAATGTTAAGAGTCAAAAGAATGGAATGTACTTTTCAGGTTTTAATGACAGTAATGTGTGTGCTTAGTCACTCAGTCATGTCCAACTCTTTGTGAGCCCATGGACTGCAGCCCTCCAGCTCCTCTGTCCATGGGGATTCTCCAGGCAAGAATACTGGAGTGGGTTATCATGCCCTCCTCCAGGGGATCTTCCCGACCCAGGAATCGAACCAGGATCTCCTGCATTGCAGGCAAATTCTTTACTAGCTGGACTACCGGGAAGCCCCTTAATGACAGTAAATGCAGTGTAAATATGAGCACTCAAATATGCTTGTAATCAGACTAGAATTCAAGTAGGTGTTGCCGGGACCAAAGCTGACCTCATGGTGGCACTCCAGTCTTACTGGAATAAAGGGCTCTGGCATCATCCTATTCACCTCTAAGTGGACGGGCCACACTGAAGTAAAGAGCTGGCATAAATTCTGTGTCCACAGACCTCAAAGTTAAACTTTCTGGGAGAATTTACAGGGAAGGATGTGTGTGTGTTTTAATCCACTCTGATCTAAGGCTGGATCAGCACATAAGGTATAATATGGTAGAAGGTCTCCATCCAAAAAAGAAATTTCACCAGGGTTCACAATTAACCAAAATAATATCTTCATTATTATGTAATAATAATTGATAATAAATAGCTACATGTATTGGTGGGCTTCCCTGGTGGCTCAGTCGGTGAAAAATCCACCTGCCAATGCTGGAGACTCAAGAGACACAGGTTTGATCCCTGGGTCAGGACGATCTCCTAGAGGAGGGCATGGCAACCCACTCCAGGATTCTTGCCTGGAGAATCCCATGGACAGAGCAGCCTGGAGGGCTACAGTCCATGGGTTTGCATAGGTCAGACATGGCTGAAGCAACTGAGCATTCACACACAGTGAGGACCCCTATTGTTAATTTGAGGCCTCTTCCTGAAACTCTTCACCACCTATAAGAAAGAGATATTTACATAGTCATGAAATATGTCCCATGGAAAATTTATTAATTATAAACCAAAAAATAGCAAATTTACAGTGGAGAAGTCTAGCTGGTATGTTGAGATGGTGAAGTAAAAATGAGAAAGCACATGCAGTAAAATACCAGTATTTGTGCCATAGAGAGATTCTTTTCCTTTCACAGGGGCAGAAACTAGGGTACCGGGAGGAGCTGTTGACCTGATTGGCCAGCAGTGGAGCAGAGGACTGATTTCTATCTTTGATCTTCATCTGTGAAAGCCCAAATCCCACGAAAGTTTCCAAATGAAATATTTACCTTTCTAAGGGGTAGAGAATTATTGGTGAATCCTAGACTATATAAAGGAAGACTCCCAAGTGAAAGACACAAATAATAAAACTCCAGGATAATATTATTGTACTGACCATAGACAGCAGAGGTGGGAGTTAGTTGTCCTTACTCCTACAATGCTTAATCAAGAGTGTCCAATCATATTTATACAGCATTTTTTAAATGCCTTACGGACATCAAAGCCAAAAAGCTTCTCTGCCTCTCTAGGAGTTAATGTGAGCATTTTGTACATCGTCACCCTAATAGAATGACCAATTTGCTTGTTTTTTTTTTTTTGCTTTTTTTTTTCCTTTAAAGAGCTGTTCTTCTAGTGAGAAGGAAAAGATGTTCAGAGAAGCTTTTTGTTCAACGTGTCGGTGTTTGCATGATTTACAGTGTAATTAACCAGCCCTGTAGCACCAGCCTACCAGCTTCTTTCACTATTCATCATGTTTTCAGTGATTTCAGATCATCAGCTCTGCTGGTAGGAAATACCTCCTCCTTAGAGATGTAAAAATATTGTTTCCCTAATCATTCCCACAGGCGGAATGTGACCCATCTTTGTATTAGTATTGTTTTTCAGACCTAAGGGATTCCTCCCCTACCCCATTATTTTTGCCCATCTTTACTCTCAGAGCTAAAATGTAATTAAGTAATTACATGCAAAATCTAATAATACTTAGGAAGAATTTTGCTATTTGATTGCTTATAGTTACTAGAACATATTTGTTGAGATATAAAAGTCTGTAACTCAAAATCTAAAACAAAACACCTATTCTAACAAATGCGTAATAAATATCACCACAAAAACTATTTTAAATGTCTATATTCAAACCTTGCTAGGCACCTAAAACACTTAAAAGGCGTCTACTTTGGGTCCAATAACTCTCCTTCTAAAAAGTTATCCTAAATATACACCTCTAACAATATGAAAATACAAATGTACAACGTTAATCATTGCAGTACTGTTTGTATTTGCAAAATATGGGACACTGTAAGTGCCCATTAGAGGACAGAGATTGAATGAACTATTGGCACGAACACAAAATTTAATGTTATGTATCTGTGAGAAAGACTGAAGATGATGTCTATAAACTGACAAGGAATAATTGCAAGGATATATAATTCAGTGAAAAAAAGCAAAGGACAAAAGAGTATCTATAATATGCTACCTTTTGTGTAAGAAAAAAAGGGAAGTGAGAAAATATACAGGTGACTTTTTTGACCAAAAAGCAAACCAGGAAGGATAAACCAGAAATTAATGAGATTACTGTTACTTATAGGAAGTGGTTGGGAATGAGGTTGAAACAGTGAGTAGAAGACAGAAAGTGATATTTCTCTTGAATATTCCCCTTTGTATAGTTCTGTCTTTTGGAGCCATGTTAATGATTCATATATTAAGCAGAACACATATACACACAAAAAGAGGAAAAGCTTAAAAATGGAATACAGATAATTCAGCCTAGGTTTTAAATAAATAATCACATGGAAGAACATGTGTATATATGTGGGACAGAGAATTAACTGAACCCAAGGAACTTTAGAATATAATTTTTTTTTGCTATATACTCTCAGACTAAAGAAAAAGTGAACTGTAAATGAATATTAAACTGTAATTGGCTTGGTTTTTTGCAACAGTTGGGGGTTTTTTGGTAGGAATTCTAAAACTACTTTCTGTGTATTCCGAGATTGGGTAAATAAATAAACATACAAATATTTTATGGACAATGAGTTCAAGTTTCTCACTGAGAGAAAAGAGCTTTACAAATATGGAAAGAAAGAAGAGTAGAATGAATTCTATAGTATTGGATCAGAACTGAACATGACAATCCTTCCAGTGAGAAAGTCCAGAAGCAGTGTCACCGTAGGAGCAACTGGGCTTCTAAATTCTGTTTGCTAATAAATAGATCCACGGCTCCTTAAAGGATTGGCTGATTCTAGAGCTAGATCTGGGAAAGAACACACACACAAATATAGGAAAAGTCTAAAATGGAATGCAAACAAATCAACCTAATGGTTTTAAATGAATAATACAATCACTTGGAAAAGCAGGTGTATGAATATGAGACAGAAAATTAACTGAACCCAAGGAATTTAGAATACATTTTTTTGCTACATGCTCTCAGACTAAAGACAAAATGAACTGTAACTAAATATTAAACTGTAATTTGCTTGGGTTTTTGCAGTGGTTGGGGGTTGGGTTTGTTTGGGGTTTTTTTGGTAGTAATTCTAAAACTACCTTTGGTGTATTTGAGATTAGGTAAATATTTATGGACAATGAATTTCAAATTTCGAAGAACAAGATGAACCTTAAACTCATTGTATTAAATGAGTAAATTAGGAAATGCTCAAAAAATGGTGGGGCATATCAGAATGACAAAAAAGGCTACACAGAGAGACTTCCCTGGCAGTATGATGGTTAACTCTAGGCTTCCAATGTAGAGAGCTCAGATTAGATCCCTGGTCAGGAAACCAAAATGCTGCATGCCTCAAGGCAAAAGAAAAAAAAAGAGCTATACCAAAGGGGACTAGTACGAGCCAAATCTGGGACAATTAAACATAAAATAAACAATGAAAGTCAGGTATTATAACCCACTGAGTAAAATAAGAATATATCAACATATAAATAAATGAAAAGAGTAAATAATGTGGAAGAAGATAAAGTGAGTCCCAGTAGAATGTCAGCTAATAAACATAGAAGGAATGATGGAATTTAAAAAATCACACATACACAAAAGAAAAAAAATCACTATTTGGCAACTGTCACTGTAATAATTGAATCATTGATGGATGGTAAGATTTGGAGTGGGTGAAATTTGGATGAGAAACAGGACATTTACATGTCAAAGTATGTTCTCACAAGATATTATTAATTACAAAGAGAAAAGTAGTGAATTTAGAGTGGAGAAATTGCCAGACGCCATGTTAACAAAATGATCAAAGTAAATAAATGATAATGCAAATTAATAAAATAACAATATTTGGGAAATCTTGGTGAGACATACACAGGAATTTTGGGTACTATTTTTACAACTTTTCTGTAAGTCTGAGATTATGTAAAAATAAAAGGTTAGAACAGGTAATTACAGCACTTTTGAGGTGTTTGCTAGGCTATAGCAAGACATAGGTAATAATCAATATATAGGAAGTTAATTCTGCTTGCCTCCTTGGCAGATTAGTTTATGGAAAGTCATTGTTGGGGAGTAGGGTGTGGCAGGAGGGCAAAAATTTTATTAGATGTTCCCTTGAATGATATTTTAAAAATTCTTTTTGAAATAATATAACCTGTTGAAAAAGAGTTTCTGATAGCCATTAAAAATATGTATATATAGCTGAATCATTTTGTTGTACACCCAAAACTAACACACCATTGTAAGTCAACTATACTTCAATAAAAATAAAATAAAATAACAAATATATAACTAATTAAAAATGAAGCTTTTCTGTACTTAAAATCTAAGCAAGAGAATTCTATAACCATTTAAAGACTACTATGCAAAATACTGTATAAAAAGAAAAGCACACTAAAATGCTGGTAATTAACTGAAATAAAAATCAATGTGATGTTCAAAAAATTAAATAAATAAAATTTAAAACTCTCTACTATGTACCAGAGACAAATCCTTTTTCTAGTCTTTAAATAACTAGATGCAGATTTAAATTCCAGTAAACATAAAAGTCAAAGAGATTTTAAGGCATTTAGAATGAAGTAATTTCTGTTCTCTTCCCAGATAGTAAATTTAATAGAGATTTCTGATTACGATGGCACTTATAAAGCTTTGATGTAACTGATGTAGAGACATACTCCAAAACTGTTTTTTTTTCTATCACATAGAGATAAGTCGAAGATCATTGAAAAGAACTGTCCTAGGTAACAAATACTACTACTGCAATGACTTGTTAGACACTGTTCTAAATATTGTTCATGTGTTAATAATCCATTTAATGTCACTGCAACCCTGTCTAATAGTGTCTAATAGAGCAGTGAACACTATTATTAGACTCAGTTTACAATTGAGAAAATCAAGGTTCTCAAACTTTCTTGATTAACTGTGCTCTTAGTGTCTCAGTAGTTTTTTCATGGCAACTCAGGCCAATACCTAATAATTCCATTAACAGAGTTGTTAGGGTCAACTATCTTAACATCTTCCCTTGAACACAAGGGCTTCCCTTGTGGCTCAGCCTGTAAAGAATCTGCCTGCAATGTGGGAGACCTGGGTTTGATCCCTAGGTTGGGAAGATCCCCTGGAGAAGGGAAATGCTACCCACTCCAGTATTCTGGCCTGGAGAATCCCATGAACTGTATGGTCCAGGGGGTCGCAAACAGTCGCACTCCACTGAGCAACTCACTGTCCACTAGCACTATCTTAACATCTCTCTGTGATTTCACAACTTAGTAGCCATTAAAAATACATATAAGCTGAAAGAGAAAATATATTCTTATTCTATTGTTAAATAATCATCAGTTCAGTTCAGTCGCTTAGGCGTGTCTGACTCTGTGACCCCATGGACTGCAGCACGCCAGGCTTCCCTGTCCATCACCAACTCCCGGAGCTTACTCAAACTCATGTCCATTGCTAATGGGATGGATGAGCCTATTGAGTGCTGTGTGTGTGTGTGTGTGTGTGTGTGTGTGTGGGTGGGTGTGTTCAGTCACTCAGTCATGTCCAACTTCTTCCAGGCAAGAATATTGGAATGCGTTGCCATGCCCTACTCCAAGGGATCTTCCTGACCTAGGGATTGAACCCACATCTCTTGGGTGTCCTGCATTGGCAGGCAGATTCTGACCAGCTTTGAAAACTTTGAGCTCAGATCAGACACTGCCACACTCATTTCCTGTTCCACACTGATATTCATGCAGTACTTGCTTTTCATCACAACTGCAGAAAATCCAACTTCTCAAAGACATTGACATCACTGGGACTTCCCTGGTGGTCCAATAGTTAAGACTCCTCAGTCCCACTGTGGGGGGGTGGGGGCGGGGGGCCGAGGTTGCATCCCTGGTTGGGGAACTAAGATCCCAGATTTCACACGTCATAACTACCGAGCCCACACACCACAACTGCAGAAGCCTGTGGTCATCGAAGCCCTAGCACAGCCAAAAATAAATAAACAAAATTATATAAAAAAGAAAAGACATGCCTTTAATCAAAAGGATAATAGTCTAATGCTGGAACCATGATCTATCTTGGTGTACTAGAAGTTCACGTGGTTTCAAACAGATGTTGAGTAGCACTGTGTTGCCCTTTAAACTAAAATATTCTATGTTGCCGCATTAACTTGCTGCTATGGTACTCTACAGTGCTTTGGGGCATATTTTGAGAACTGTGGATCTAACACAGAATTATTACTCAGTTTGGCGGACAAAAATTCTTAGGGGAAAATCAAAATCAGAGTGGTGTGAACATTAACAAATTGAAGAATGAGTTAATATTTTACAAATCTTGTTCTCCATGTATCTCTTCAATGTGTGTTTTTTATTTTGTTTATATCTGACTGCTTTAGGATAGATTGTTTAAAAAGAATTTTATTGAAACATAGTTGATTACAATATTTTATTAGATTCAGGCATACAATATAGTGATTCAATACTTTTATAGATTATACGGCATAAACTTCTACTTTGCAGATAACAAAACAGAAACAGAATCATCTGGAATGAACAATAAAATGTTCACATCATATAGGTCAAAGGTAAATGCTGGCATTTAAGGAGTGGGGAGCAAGGACAGTGCATGATAAATGGTTTAGCTGATAATATATGTAATAAAAATATTTTATGCTACCAAGCACAGAGAGTGAACTCAAGGAAGTTTGCAAGTTTAACTGAACCTCTCTTTTAAGCAAATTTGTTACTTAAAAACCTGAATGTTTTAAACCATTATACAGGGGCTTGATTATTTTACAAAAGAGTATTATTTAAGATTCCTTGGTATATCTAAAGTATGATGTGGTTCACTGATATTAAAATGAATGCTGAATTTTTTTAGCATATTAGTTGATAAAATATCTCTGCTGTTTATGTTGCATTTTGAGTTTTTTTTCAAAAATTTTTATTTATTTGGTTATTTTTGGCTGTGCTGGCTCTTCATTGCTGCACACGGGCTTTCTCTAGTTGTGGCGAGCAGGGGCTACTCTCTAGTTGGCATGTGTGGGCTTCTCATCGCGGTAGCTTCTCTTGCTGTGGAGCAGGGGCTCCAGGCCCCACAGGCTTCAGTAGTTGTGGCACATGGGCTTAGTAGCTTTGGGGGCATGTGGAATCCTCCTGGACCAAGGATCGAACCCATGTCCTCTGCATTGGCAGGCAGACTTTTAACCACTGGACCACCGGAGAAAGCCTGCATTTTGAATTTTCTGTCTTTTAAGGAGGATAGGAAGTAAAAATTCATCTCCTAATTGTCAACAGAGGGAAACAACATACAGAGAGAAGCAGTGAGTTTATTTAGCATCATGTATTCAAGCCACCTCATGAGAAGAGTTGACTCATTGGAAAAGACCCTGATGCTGGGAGGGATTGGGGGCAGGAGGAGAAGGGGATGACAGAGGATGAGATGGCTGGATGGCATCACCGACTCAATGGACATGAGTTTGAGTAAACTCCAGGAGTTGGTGATGGACAGGGAGGCCTGGTGTGCTGCGATTCATGGGGTCACAGAGAGTCAGACACGACTGAGCGACTGAACTGAACTGATTCAGGAATGAAAAGGCGTCTCCTACTCATTTGGGTTGTAAAAAAAATCGTGTTAAAAATCGCATCTGGCATTTTATTACCTAACAACTATAGTTCTTTTCACAATAAGGTGACGATATATAACAATCAATAAATAAAATTCTAAAGTGCCCAGTTCCACGAGGTTTTGTATTAGAGTTAGTGTGTGTGATTGTTGCCCAAGAATTTAAGTCTCGATTCTATTGACTGTACTGACCTAGTGAAGATGTTGTTTAGTCGCTAAGTCATATCTGACTCTTTTTCACCCCATGGACTGGGGCCAACCAGTCTCCTCTGTCCACAGGATTTCCCAGGCAAGAATACTGCAGTGGGTTGCCATTTTCTACTACAGGGGATCTTTTCGACCCAGGGGTTGAACCCACGTCTCTTGGGTCTCCTGTATTGCAGGGAGATTCTTTACTGCTGAACCACAGGGGAAGTTCATAGTTAAGATAATGCCAGTGTATCCCATGAGTGATATGATGAAAATAGACTTAATAACCAATGGAAGGAAATGCTTACTCCTGTTTTATTCCAGTGGCCACGATAATGGGTTCATTTTGATTAGTGTAACTTCAGCTCATTGTTACAGCTTAAAGAATCAAAGAAAGTTTCATTTCGCTTTGTCATCTTCATTTCAATGGCAGATTGACTCAACAAATCTGGGGTTCCTGGAGCATTGAGGGAAATAACACTGAGGTGTCTCTGCAAAGTTATTCTGCAGCCCATACTGAAATATCTTCCTTGGGGCCTCTGCTACTTTACTTTGTCTATTTATTTATTTTAATATTTTAATTGGAGTGTAATTGCTTTACAATGTTGTATTAGTTTCCACTGTACAGCAAAGTGAATCAGTTATACATATACATACATCCCCTCTTTTTTAGATTTCCTTCCCATTTAAGGTCACCAGAGAGCCCTGAGTAGAGTTTCCTGCGCTATACAGTAGGTGCTCCCTAGTTATCTGTTTTATCTGGGATTCTTTAAGATAGAAATAAAGGCATTTCCCTGGGTCCTTGGGAAAAGCAGGGAAATCTAAGATAATTGCCCATGGCGAAGTGGTCTTTTTATAGATCTGAATACTAGGTCTATCGTCTGAGTGTCCTGAACAATTGTCTTCATGACTGTGAGCCATAGTTCACTATCTAAAGTTTCATTTAAATATCATCATGAAAAAAAATAATAATAAATAAATAAATATCATGATGAATTGGTTACAACAAGTAGATGGGGGAGGAATGTGAAAGAATTTGTATAACAAAGAACCATAAATCATCTCTGGTACAGTGGGCCCCCTTATCCCTCAGCCTGTGGGCTTGTCAGGGGAGCTGCAAGGAGAAAGATGAGCGGGAGTAGAGCCTTCCAGCAGTAGGCTTACGGCAGCCTGTGGACCTGGGAAAGCCATTTATCTCCAGCCAAATCCTTCTTGAGGTATCATCCACTCTTCATTAAGAAATATCCATCAAGTGAGTGCCCTCTGTGTGCAAGGCGCCATTCTAGATGCTATCAGTCTAGGAGGAGAGGGGAGCGGGGAAGCAGGACCAGGATGAGTCCCTGCCTTACTATTTATTGGACACGGTTATGACAAGGACTCTGCTCCCTTCTTCAGCATAAATGCTGGTACATAATTAGGTGTGTGCTTCACTTTGTGAAAGAGAAATACTTCTGAGCCTTTCTGGCATGCAAATAAATTTCTATCAAGTCAGTCTCCTCTACATTCTCCATAAAGCCAACCCTGACATCCTCAGCTCTCCCTACATTCCTGGAGCCCTCTCTTTGTGCATGCACTGTGTGTCTTTCTTGGTAGGCCTTTCACCCATCTTTTAAATGTTTATCTGATTTATTTATTTAGCTGTGCTGGATCTTAGTTGTGGTTGCAGCATGCAGTATCTTTAGTTGTAGCATGTGGGGTCTAGTTCCCTGACCAGGGATCACTGACTGGGCCCCCTGCATTGGGAACATGAAGTCTCAGTCACTGGATCAACAGGGAAGTCCCTTGATAGGCCTTTTTGATGCAGCTGACGTAGAGTGGGACATGAAAAAAATCTGGGCTCTGGAACCAACCAGGCTCAAATCAGAATCCTAGCTCTGCTACTCAATAGCCATGTGTGACCTGGCTAGTTTCTTAACACAGCTAAACCTCAGTTTCTTCTGTAAAATGGGGATAAAAATAGTTCCTATTCTTTAGGACACTGGGAGAATTAAATGAGATGAGGTATGTTGGCATTTAGAAATTGCCTGGCTATATAGTCAGCATTCAGGGGTTGTTACTCATCACTATTAGGTGCTTCACAGATGATTGCTTTATAGGTGAGGAAACCAAAGCTCAAGATTTAATAACTTAGGTACATTATAACTTGGAGGAAGTATGGCAGTGTGTTTAAAAACTCTAGAGTCAAATAGACCTCATTCACATTCCTTCTCTGCCATTTATCATGTATACAACCCTGAGCACATAATTTGATTTCTCTTAGCCTTCATTTCTCTATTTGTAAAATGGAGATGATGATTGCTAATAATTTCTGCTTCACGCTTATTATGAGGATTAAATGAGATGATGTGTGTAAAATGCTTGGCACAAGGAATGCACTCAGAAAACAGGAGTCACTCTTGTTACCAAAAGTCACCCAATCGACAAGTGACAAGACCTGGATTCAATGGCTCTGAATCCTAAGTGCTTACCCTTTTCTGCTAAACTCACTCACCAGCTCCTTTGCTCTCTGAGCTAGAATTCTAAGGAATTAGTAGATGTAATCAACACTTGGAAGGTTGTTTCTGTTGCAATGTGTGTGTGTGTGTGTGTGCTAAGTCTCTTCAGTCGTGTCCAACACTTTGTGACTCCAGGGACTGTAGCCCGCTAGGCTCCTCTGTCCATAGGATTCTCCAGGTAAGAATACTGGAGTGGGTTTCCATGCCCTCCTCCAGGGGATCTTCCCACCCCAGGAATCGAACCCGCATCTCTTATGTCTCCTGCATTGGCAGGCAGGTTCTTTTACCGCTAGTGCCACTGGGGAAGCCCCTTTTCTGTGCAATAAAAGTTCTTTATTTTCCTCTTCTGATGATCGCTTTGTATTTTTTTCACAAATATGTACTCACACACCCATAATCTTGAACTACCCTTTCCCTTCCTCATCAGTGGAATATAAATATTTGTGATCTTCCAACCTCATAGAGGAATAGCTAACATCTCAAAGGAACAGAATACCGCCTTCACCCACATGAACTTTTCCAAGTGCTTGCCTTTGAAAGAGATCATCATCCTGGAGAAAGTATTACAGGGACTTTCTTATGATGAGGTTTGGACTAAAATTCAAGTTTGTGGAATGAAGCCCCGGTGAAAAGGAAAAGCCTGAGCTCACCTTCTTCTTCCCAGCCAGCTCTGCCTCCAGTTACTGCCCGCTCCCCATCCCAGGAGGGGAGAGAGCCCAGCCTAGGGTCAAGGAGTGGTGACCAGGTTAGCAACAAGGGCAACAGGGGGAGGAGACAAAAGAACAGAAAGTGGCAGCGGCTGGCTGAATGCCTGAGCATGTTTCTTTGCTGGAAGAGAATGGCCAGACAGCGATTCAAACTGAGAGAGAGGAGGGTGGAGGGGGGAAGAGGACAGCTAATGGATGGGGTGGCCCAGCGGGGGTCAGAGGTCAGGAGGGCACTCAGGGAACTAATTGGCCACTCTGTGCATATTCACTTTCTGCTTCTAGCCTACAGCTGGGCCTGGAGGCAAAGCGATAGGGTGGAAGCTGGCTGTATTTTTTTTATGTCCCGAGATTCCAGGCCGATGAAAAGCAAGCCTGAGATAAGGACCTTCTTTGCTTTTCCAGGAACACTTTTTCCTTCTGCAAAGGAAAATGCTGAAGGTTCCACTTTACTCATTCATGCATGCCTGCATTTCTTCTTCCCCTTCTCCTTCTCTTTCCTCTCCTCCTCCTCCTTCATCATCATTGTCATCATTATCTCCATATGTTAATTGGATGCCCTAGGAAATGTTATGTTGGGCATGTTCATAAGATGAGAAAGGATCCACCCTGAGCTTGGATCACAGACAATTAATTAGGTCTGGGCTTCAGGGATCACCTAGTCCAACTCTCTCGTTTCAGACTCATGGAAGTGAGGAAAGCAATTTGCTCAAACTCGAAGAGAAAGGAGTAGAAGAGGAAGCAGAGCTCAGGCCTTCTCCCTCCTGGGCTGGAGATTTTTTTCCATGACATTCTTCTCAGAAACCTATTAACTTTGAAAACCTGAGCAGACTGGTTAACAGCTCAGCCTCTGGGCCAGACAGCCTGAGCTAGAATGCTGGCTGCTAGTTTTGGGACCTTACAATCCTTACTTAAACTTTCAAGGCAGCAAGTTGCTCATCTGTAGAAAAACAGGGTTGTTATGGGGATTAAGTGAGCTAAATGCATGTAAGGTGAGCATATGCTTCAATAAATGTTAACTATTACTATTGTTATTTCTTCAGAGCCCAGCATAGACTGCGCTTATGGTGATAAACACATAACGCAATGAGTATCGACTCTTTCTTCTTCTATAATCTCCATGGGCAACCCATTCCAAGATGAAAATTCTCTTTCCCTCTTAGTTAAGAAAGCTGTGAGGGTCGGAGGGAAATTTTGGAGTCCTGTCTGAAGCTTCTACTGAAAGGCTCTCCAAATTTGGAAGGAGCTGACTCGTGTCAATATATGCAAAAGTCTTAAAGCAGTTGCAGGGTAGTGTTACTACTCAGGAAATGCCAGTTGTCATTATTATTATTATTCCTGGGAAGGAGAGAGTGCTTTGTCGGTGCAGGGGCTCAGGCATTAGGCTGGTTTACCCTTCATCAGGAATATTCGGAGGGACATCCATGGATCAGTTGGTAGCTGGCCAAGATGAGGTCTGAGTTCTGCGAATTTTCTTTCTAACTTTTTTGTAGTTTAATAGAATCAGTTGTTGAGCTCTGCCCAGAGTTCTGAAACAGACCATCACTCCAGTACCATTGCACATGGACTCGGAAGCAGATAAAAGGATGAAAATACACTAGACACATAGACCATCTACGAACACTGGCTCTCCAACCCACAGTGGAGCTTTATATTATGGACACAATAGGGTCACAGAGTGATACAAGTTTCTATCCAAAACTTAATTTTGAAGCTCCTTTATGCCACATGCTCTTTCCATTTCATTGTTCATTCATACTGAAGTGTAATTTACAGACAATAAAATGCAGATCTTAATGTTCAGTTCAATGAATTTTGATAATGGTGTATACTCTTGTAACCTGCACTCAAAACAAGGTAAGGAACAATTCTATCACCCCAGAAAGTTTCCTCTTGCTCCTTCCCATTCAACCTCCCAGTCTTCCTCTTCCCCTCTCTAGGAATTCTTTTTTTTCTTTAAAACTATTTTGTTTGTTTATTTATTTTTGGCTATGTCGGGTCTTTGTTGCGTGCTTTCTTTAATGGCAATGAGCAAAGGCTGCTCCCTTGCTGCAGTGCTCGGGCTGCTCATTGCAGTGGCTTCTCTTGACTTCTCATTGCAGTGATTTCTCTTAGGTTCTCATTGCGGTGGCTTCTCTTGTTGCAGAGTGTGGGCTCCATGTCGCTGGCTCATTAGCTGTGGCACATGGGTTTAGTTGCTCTGAGGCATGTGGAATCTTCCTGAACCAGGGATCGAACCCATGTCCCTTGCATTGACCAGTAGATTCTTAGCCACTGGACTACCAGGCAACTCCTCCTCTAGGCAATTCTGACTTCTATCACCCTAGATTCATTTTGCCTGTGGTCGGATGCTATGCAATTTTTTATCTGCCTCCTTTTCTTAAGCATATTTTTTGGGATTCATTCACATTGTTCATGTACCAATAATTCATTTCTCTATATTGAATACTACTCCATTGTATAAATATACCACAACTTATTCATTTTCTTGTGATGGGCATTTTATTTTTTTCCAGTTTTTGGCTGTTATGAATAAAGTTGTTATGATTGTTCTTGTATATTTTCCTGAGCCCCATTGCATTTATATTTTAATTATAAAATGTATGCAAACAGTTCAGAGGTTATTATATTCATATATCACCATTAATATTTAATAAATGCTAAAATTTTGCCATGTTCAGTTCTTTCAAAAGAAAGTTTATAGATTTAGTTGAAACTCACTCTGTATCCCTCCTCACACCTATTCTTCACCTCTGATCCTTCAGAAGTAACCACTTTTCTGAAGTTCATTTGAATCCATTCAGAGTTTTTACATGTTTGATAACATATCTGTATGAAAGGATGTTTTCATTAACATGCTAGATACTTACTTCTAAGAAAATTTTCTTTCATTATTTATCTGAGAATTTCCCTTCTGGTTTCTTCTATTTTTTTTTTTTTTTTGCATTTTACTTAAACTTTCTGGGAATTTTCTCAACTTTATCTTCCAACTCATTCATTAAGTTTTCCACTGATGTTGTCATATATATTTAAAATTTCTAATTTTTTATTTTTTAATTGTCTAAATGTTTGTTTTTTCGTTTCCTGCTCTTGTTTTATGGATGTGATATCTACTCTTACCTGATAAGGAATAATAATTATAGTCTTTTTTTATTTGCCTTTATTTTGTTTATTTGCTTTTAGTTTCCTTTTCCTGCATAGAATTGGTTTTCTCCAGGTTGTAATTTCCTGTTTGTTTTGGTCTCTATTTTTGATGTTGGAGTTCTTCTTGAGGAGTCTGGTGGTTCTTAGATGCTCTCTAAGAGAGCATGGGGAACTTAAAAACTGATTGAAAGCTCTGAATTTGAGAGTAGGGCTTATCAATTATGGGGCTCACTGTAGATTTACCTGGCTGTTCCATTTTCTTGGGGGAACCCCTGATGTCAGAAGTGTTAAGCTTTTTCTTGTGGACTAGTGAGAATCCCTAGGGAAGCATTGCTCATTCTCCATCCTAGAGAATGAAAGCTTCCTTCACTTCAACATTTTGGCACATGAACATTCACTTGATCCTCCTGTTCTCCATATAATAACCTGCCCTCAGCTTTGTCTGTTGTTTTCTTTCCAGAGACTCTCTTCAAAGTCTTGGCTGCATGAAGCAAGGGAAAACAAATATGTGACCCTATTGGCTTTTAAAGGGGCTTCTCTGGTAGCTCAGCTGGTAAAGAATCCACCTGCAGTGCAGGAGACCCTGGTTCAATTCCTGGGTTGGGAAGATCCCCTGGGGAAGGGATAGGCTACCCATTCCAGTATTCCTGGGCTTCCCTGGTGGCTCAGATGGTGAAGAATCTGCCTGCAATGCAGGAGACCTGGGTTTGATCCCCAGGTTGGGAAGATCCTCTGGAGGAAGGCATGGCAACCCACTCCAGTATACTTGCCTGGAGAATTCCTATGGACAGAGGAGCCTGGTGGGAGGCAGTCCATGGGGTCGCAAAGAGTCAGACATGACTGAGTGACTAAGCACACACATTGGCTTTTTAAAGATTTCCACCCAATCTTGGTATGTTTCACTCCATCTTCACTCATCCTCATTGCCTGAAGTACTTGGTAGAAACACTTCCTACTTTCTCCACTTCTAGATTGGGATTCAGCTTTCTTAGGTTTACTGAGTCAGTTATCTCTCATTTATTTGCTTTCTAGCTTCCAAAATTTCCAAAATTTGTTGCAATCGCCTTTCCCATTCTCTTCATCCTTGTGAGTTTATGCCTTTTGTAAAAAGAATCTTTACTGTTACCTTAGTGATGATGGAAGTCTCTCTCATTGTGATTTCAAGTTAAATTTCTCAAAATATGACTGAGGTTTATTAGCTTTGCATATACTTTTCACCTGTTAGGTTTCCATTTCTGTGACTTGTTTGTTTATATTCTGTGAAGATTTTTCTCTTTGGTTGTTGGTCTCTTTCTTACTGATTTGTTAGAATTCCTTATATAATCTGGAACTCATCCTTTGTCAGTAGCATTCATTGTAAAGATTTCCTCCCACTCTGTGGTTTGACTTTTAACTTTATTTATAGTGTTTTTTCCATTTCAATAAAATAAACATTAAATCTATTTAATATATCAAATCTTCATTTTAATTCAAATTTATCCATTATGGTATTGTGTTTTGAGGGTCTTACCGAAGAAATCCCGTCCTATCCCAAGGGCACAAAACTATTCTCCAGTATTTTCTTCTAAGAGCTTTAAAAATTTGCCTTTTTTGAATCAAAGCCATTAAGTTGCTCTTTATATACAGTATGAAGTAGGAAGCTAATTTTATTTTTCCATATTGATAATCAGTCATTCTAGCACCATTTACTTAGTGATCTATGATGTCATTTCTATAATATACCAAGTTCTTATATTCACAGGTCTGTTTCTGAGCTCTCTATTCTATTCCATTGGAGCTATTTATCTTTCCGTGTGTCAAAATGATACAGTTTAGGCTAGTACAGCTTTATTAAAACGTTTTACATATAGTAAGGCAAATGCCTCCTCCTTCTTTTTCAAGATTGTCTTAATTATTCTTAGCTTTTGTCTGATACTTTACAGTTAGCTTGTAAGTTTCCTATACGTAGATACAATCAAGTTGGTATTTTTATTGGAATTGCATTGAATCTATAATTTGGGATAAAAAAAAATTATTGGGTTTTCCATCCATGAACACGGTATATTGCTCTATTTATTTAGACCTTCTGTCTGTCAATAAAGTTTTATTTTTCTCCCCATTGATTAAGACTTCTTTCAGTAGAGCCTTTACTAATACCTTTTAGTTTTGTGGACATGGCGACAGAAACTCTTAAAGATTACATTTTCTACTTAGTTTTGTCCAGGTATATAGGAATGATTTTTTATTTTTTTGGCATGCTGATCCTGAGTTCAGCCACCTTGCACAATTCTTTTAATAGTTTTGATAATTTATCTGCATATTCTCTTGGATTCTCTATGAAGACAATAGCAAATATCCCAGAAATTAGTAGTCTCAAAGGGAAGGCCTAAGGAGAATAGACACATGGAAAGGTGTTATGGAGAGGAGAAAGGACGGTGCCCTCTGGACCAGTGGGCAGGTTGCGGATCCATGTGAGAATCATTCAACTGTTTGACAGTGAGGTAAACCCACCCTGGGAGTTGGTAAAGCCTGGAGAATGTTCTCTCAGGGATGTAGCATAAATGTAACTACATTAAAAACGGGGTTGGATGAGATAAGAAACTCTGAAATTTGAGTTTTAGCCTGTCATGGGACAGCAGCCCAAAGTGACTTCACCTACCCCTGACCAACCAGGTGTTTCCCTGCAGTCTGTTGGAGCCTCCAAGCTGCTAAATCTATACATTTGCCATCTGAACTGTATTACTGAAATTCTAGCTACCCAAATCCTCCTTGTCCTCGTGACTGTAGCACTGACAATGCAATCATAAAAATTTTAAATATTCAGTGCCACTTACTACATGACACCCATTCTTCTAAGCACTTTATTTATGTTAACTCATTTTGCAACCCACTCCAGTTCTCTCGCTTGGAAAATCCCATGGACGGAGGAGCCTGGTAGGCTGCAGTCCATGGGGTTGTGAAGAGTTGGACACGACTGAGCGACTTCACTTTCACTTTTCACTTTCATGCATTGGAGAAGGAAGTGGCAACCCACTCCAGTATTCTTGCCTGGAGAATCCCAGGGATGGTGGAGCCTGGTGGGCTGCCGTCTATGGGGTCACACAGAGTTGGACATGACTGAAGTGACTTAGCAGCAGCAGTGGCATTTTGCCTTAACAACAAAGGCAAACTGTCTCTTGTGGTAGAGACAGTTATCCTTATTTTATAGATGAGGACACTGAGCTTGTTCAAGGTCACGCAGCTAAAATTGGCAGGTGGGACTGGACTCCAGGCAGTCAGGCTTTATTTAGTGTCTGGGTTCTAAACCACCATGGATGCTGTTCCTATGAACTGTGAAGGGAGCTGCAGTGGATATGGTATGTGTGGGGTCTGCAGCCCCAAGTTTGGATTTCTGCCCCAATGCTATTCTTTGGCAAATGATTTCCTCTTATTATAATCCCTAAGAATGTTCTTAGGGTAGAATCTTCCAGTAGGTTTTAGCCCCTTTACAGCTGAAGAAACATAGGTTCAGAGTATCAGAATAATAATGTTCTTAATATCACGTAGGGAGTAAGAGGCAGAACTAGAATGTGAACCCCGCTCTGTGTGGCTTTATTTATTTATTGGCCATGCGGCTTGCAGGATCTTAGGATTGAACCCATGCAGTGTCCTAACCACTGAACTGCCAAGGAATTTCCTCTGGGTGCCTTTAGTGTCCACACATGTCCCCTACCCTACGCCATCTCTGTCGTGGAGCCAGATCTTCAGAAAGAGCCTACACACTCTCAATTCCCTCTTTTGCATGGGATGGGCAATATGTGGGGGACAGTCTTCAGGGAAAAATCATCATCATCATCATTATTATAAAAAATCCTGTTAAAGGTCCAGCTGTGTGCTGAACCTGACAATCTGGGATCACTTTTCAGGCCTCGAAAGTGAGGGTCCATGAAAATGGGAGTGTTTCATCATTGACCTGGCCGAAGTAAGCTGAAGGGTAAATAAAGCCCAAGTAAGTAAATAAGTCCTAAGATAGGTTTCTTCATCTCTGGAGCTGATGGGTTGAATCAATTTACTTCTCTTAGATCCACAGACATAGAAAGCAAACTTATGGTTACCAAAGGGGAAAGTGGGGGGAAGGATAAATAGGAGGTTGAGATGAACATATACACACTACTATATGTAGAATGGAGGAGGGCATGGCAACCCACTCCAGTATTCTTGCCTGGAGAATCCCCTTGGACAGAGGAGCCTGGAGGGCTATAGTCCATGGGGTCGCAAAGAGTCTGACATGACTTAGCAACTAAGCACGGTATGGCATATCCATAAAATACATGACCAATAATGATCTACTGCATAGCACAGAGAACTCTACTCAATAGTTTGCAATAACCCACAAGGGAAATGGCAACCCACTCCAGTATTCTTGCCTGGAGAATCCCATGGACAGAGGAGTCTGGTGGGCTATACAGTCCATAGGGTTGCAAAGAGTTGGACACAACTGAGCAACTAACACATACACACATAAGGGAAAAGAATGAGAAAAATGATATATATATTATATATAAAATATATATATATATATATACATTCTGAATCACTTTGCTGTATATCTGAAACTAACACCACACTGTACATCAGTTAGACTTCAAAAATATATGCATACATCTTTGAATAAAGTTTCATAATTTTTGCTATAAAAATTTTACTGTTTCTTATACACTGTTCTCTGCTCTTGCTTTTAGATCAAGCATAAGAATTTGTTTTCAGAATTCGAGTCAGGGGCATGCTTCCTGGAGAACTGTGGGCTGGTGCCTGGGAACAGAGACGTGTACATTTCTGTGCACACATGGCCCAGACAAGCACACACGTCACACCACCACATTTATGATGCGCAGACCCGGGAGACAAGGCAGGCGTTTGGGGAGCCGCAAGTTCATGGGTTCTGTGGTCCCCATTCCCAGTTCGTTGATGTGGCCTATTACTCCCTGCTGTAGTGGGGTGGAGTCTGCCTTTTTGGAACTGAGTCCTGGCTGGGACAGTCTTCCCAGAGGCTCATCCAGGGGTCTGGGGACAGTTCCTATCCCTTGTTCTTGGACTGGCAGGTCGGGTTGCTGAGTACCCACATCACAGCCCTTAAGCAGGGTCCTGTGTTCTAGGTCGGCGCCTAGCCAGCCTTTCTCCGGCAGTGATGCTGTCTTAGGTCAAAAGGGAAAGCATTGTCGCTGCCCTGTGGCCGGGCAAACAAGCAGCTGGCTTTGAAGTCTCAGCGGGGGATTTGCTTAGGCTGGAGTGGGGAGCTTGAAGGAGAGGTTTTCAAGCCTCCCCTGAGCCTGGCTGTGTTTGTTAACTCTGCCCGGCCGCCCAGGCCTGGGGTGTTTGATGTCTCAGGGGAAGCAGGAGGAGGGAGGCATGCAGAGGCATCCTCTGAGGGACAGCTTTCAACTCCTGCTGAGTCTGCGGTCTTGCCTGCGAGCCGAATGCAGACCAGGCCTGAGTTCAGAAGAGCCATCACAGGGGAAGGCCTGTGATGGAGGGGAACACCCAGGCCCTTCCCTTCAAGGTGGGCTGCCAGGGTGTGGTCCAGGGCGGAAGGCAGAGGATGATGCTTCCCTTGGGTGCTGTATCTATTTACGTTGTTGTTCAGTCCCTCAGTCGTTGTGTCTGACTCTTTGCGACACTCATGGACTGTAGCCTGCCAGGTGCCTCTGTCCATGAGATTCTCTAGGCCAGAATACTGGAGTGGGTTACCATTTCCCTCCTCTAAGGGATCTTCCTGATCCAGGGATTGAACTCCTGTCTCCTGCATTGGCAGGCGGGTTCTTTACCACTGAGCCAGCTGGGAAGCCCATATACTTCTCTTTAGGTGGCGGGAGGTGAGAATGAATGGCCAGGGGAGACTTGCAGAAAGAGACGACAGAGGCAGCACTGGTACCTTCAGTAGCCGTAGACCTGAGGGTCCCACTTGCAGTCAGTCTCCTCCTTCCCATCTTCATCCTTCACCAATTGCCTCCTTGACTCCCCCTACCACACCCCACCTTTTCTCCCCCCCACCACCCAAAACAGCACAGGGGGTCAATTTGCCCTCCCCCCAGGGACAGCACTGCTGTGTTCCTGCCTCAGAAACTCTAGGTATGACCAGAGACACTGCCCCCCAGCTCCTCCTGCAAACAACGAAATGCACTGGGTGAGGAACTCCAGTGGGAGGAGGGGGAGAAGCTTCTAGAAGCCTGGGCAACACAATGCTCCCACTGGGCTGACTCTCAGGGCTTGCCTTAGGATTTCCAAAGCATGTTTGTGACCTTTCAGGCCTGAGCCACAGGGAACGAGACAAGAAATTAAGCATTATTATTAACCAGTTCAGTGACCAATACACCATTAGTCACGAACAGCTCCATTTCTGTCTCTCTTTCTTTCCTTCTGAATGCCCCTGTTCTGCTACAGCCAAAGGGTCCCGTCTGCTGGAGTTTCACCTCCAACACTGCTCTCAGGTCCATCCCTACCTGCTTGCCCCGCCCCGCCTCTCCCCCGGCCCCCGCCAACCCCTGACATGTTGAGATTGAGAAAAAGCTTGTTTATGATAAGACCTGGAGATCTGGAGTTATAAATCCTTCCAGGATGGCCACTCTATCTCCGTGCTAATGCTGGTGGTGCCGCCCAAAAGAGGCTCACCCGGTTGTGACCCATCCCCTCTCACTCCCCAGAGCCCCCTGCTCCTCTTCTGCAAACACGGGACAATGAGCAAATGGGAGTTACCTGTCTCAACAGGTGTTAGCCTGGCCTCACTTTTCTACAGGGTGATGGAGAGGTCACCTCCGGGCCCCCCCACCCCGGGCATTCCTGTGATTGCAAAAGCCCACCTTCGGATGTGACCCTCCCTTTAGTCCCCCCGCAGACCTCAGCTGCAGGAGGCCGAGCCCACCTCAGTGGACTTAGAAGACCTCCCTTCAGCCGCTGAGCCCACTGGCTAGAGAGCGCACAGCACCCTCGTTGTCTGGGGATGTGGAGAGGGGACTCTGATGCTGCCGCTCGGGTTTGCTCTGTCGCACAGTCATCGTTTTTGATATTAGCCTTCCCTACTAAGTCACGAGCCCCTTGAGGGAAGAGATGGTTTCTTACTCATCACCAAATCCCTATGCCCAGCAGACTGTGCGGAACATAAATATTTAGTAAATGACTTAGCCTAATGCTTGTCAAACTCATCACCAGCAAATATTTATTGAGGACGACTTCTGTGCAGTGATTCCGCTAAGCAGTAGTGGGTATAAAGATGAATGAGACCTCATTCCCACTCCCAGGATTTATGCTAGAGTCAGGGAGACCCAGAGAAGCTTCACTTGCTAGGAGGTCAGAGGAAGGGGCAGGGGCTGGAACTGGGGACCCCAGGGAATCTGGTCACCAAAGTTTGCCAAAACGTAAACTTACTGTGGATGCCCCCAGACCCAGATAACCATTCACTGCTCATCTCTGTATATTTCAAAGTGGAGCTCTTCACTTACTGATGAGCTATATGTCTGACTTTCCCCTATGTGATTCTGTGACTTTGTCTCAAAAAAGTGAATAAAACCTAAAAAGTAGAGTCTCTACTTGGGAAGAATTTCTCAACCATTTAGTCCTGAGAACCAAGGAAGTGAAACTTGTCCCCGAGGGGCCCCACCCACAGCCACACTTGTGAGCTGTGCCTGTGTTGTTTGGTTTGAGCTCCCCAGGGATTTTGAGGCCAGAGCTGCCACCACACTCTGGAGAAAGGAAGGAGGAGATGGAGGCACCAGTCTGGAGTTCAGGCTATCCCAACACAACACAACACGTCTGTGCTGGCCACCAACAAAAGAGAAAACAATAGTTGGGTTACGACTCCTCCTCTCGGACAGAGGACTTTATATCTCCAAGAGCCTGGGAGGACAAGTTAATCTCTTGGGGTCCCAGAGGGGCCAGATAATGTGAGGGCCCATAGCTGGACTGATGCCATTGTCTCGTCAAGGGCATCTTCACTGCATGGACTGAAGGTCTAGCAGTGTGCAGGGACAGTGGGTGGCATTTTCTGTGTGACTCTTTTAGGTTAGTGTTTCTGAAACTGTTCAACTCAAGTAACATTAGTGTCAGAGAAGAGTGAACCTCACACTTCTTATTGGGCCTGGGGCTTTAGGTCACTGAAAGAGGAAATTTTTTTGATGCCCCATATTTGATCTTAAAATGCATGTAACTTTTGTATTTTCTACCATGACCTTTGAGGTTAAGATTACTTATCTCTGAATAAAAAAATGAATGCTCCAAGATGAGCTATTTTTCCTATTGTTTCTTGGACTCCCTGACTCACTGGCCTGTCTCCCAGTTTGAGAAGAAGGATGCCTTTCAGGTCATCAGACCCAGACACCTGTTCCAACCCAAAGTGGACCTCTAACCCACTGGGATGGCCTACAGCCTTGATCCCAAACCACTATCCTGGGTTTATCCTATGCTGCCCCATTCACACACTCCTCCAGTCTGACCCTGGGGGATCATCCCTTCACCTCTGGATTTATCCTGGTCCTTCTAGCAGAATTTGGAGATATGGTGGCCAGTAACCCCATTCTTCAGATGTCTAGAGGCAATGGCTCTAAACTTTTTTGCAATCTCCTTCACAGAGCAAGAGCAGGGCAGTATATATGAGATCCTGAGCGGGGTTGAAAATAACTACTAAAATGGATCCTTAATGAACTCATTATTTAAAAGGTCCTTGGCTAGGGACTGTCCTTGCAATGGCCTTGGTAGGCTTTGCTTACCCTGACACAACTGCTCCACTGTACAAGGAAACTAGGAATCAAGGCTGCCTGCTTACGTGACGATGCAGAAGTTAGGAGATCTCAAGGTCAGAGCAGACTTATCATTGATTCACTATATCAATGGATTTCAACTTTCAAAAGAAGTGCCACTAATTCATTTATTCATTCATGAAGTTGCTATTCATTCAACAAGCCTTTATAGAGAATCTACTGTGTGCCAGTCACCACACAAGGTACTGGAGGTGCGGTGGTAAATAGGAACAACATGGTCTGGGCCCTCTTAGAACTTGTTGGTGGTAGACAGAACAAAACGGTCTCCAGGAAGCAAATAGAACGAGCTCAGATGGACCAAGCCCAGGGCTTTCTGCCACTGGCTTTGGATGTCACACTAATAGCATAAGGATACAGTGAGACGGTCCAGAACTAAGTCGGAGTAAGAGTGAATTGCCTGCAACTTTTCCTAGGAAGGTTAAAAAAACATAAAATGAAATTTCCCTCCAAGTCTCCTGACCTGCCCACTGCCCCAGAGACAATGCACCCAACCCTAAGTGTGAAACACGCCCTAGAGTGAGGAAACTCATGGTTTCGTATAATCCTCTCATTAGAGCAGCCACGTGAAGTGGCACCAGGCTCTCCTCCATGTCACAGACACAGACCCCAAGGCCTTGGAGAAGGGATGCAGCCTGTGGAAGCCCCCTTGACCAGGCCAGGCCTGGGATGGGGTTTACATGGGGAGGTGAGTGGGGCCTAATCATGACTCTTGACTGTACTGAACAGCACTGGACTGGAACCTCCCATAACTCGCCAGACAGATGCCCATAGTTATGGAGACTCTAACCACAGACCCTTATCTTTTCTCCCAAGGACCTGTTCAGGTCTGATGGCTCTCATCCTAAAAGCTCTAAGCTCCAGAACTTGGCCAAGAGCTGGTGGACAACAGAAACCTGGGCTTTGGAATACATCTAAACAACCCCACAGTCTGTCCCCTCCTCCCTGAAGACTGACCAATGACCCCTAAACCTCTGGATTGTTCATAAGAAATCTATTGTGGCCTTGGCAGCTGCTTGGATTGCCACCCTTTTCACCCTTCAACACCAGATTCTCTGCATCTTAGCCTGCACTGCCCCGTAAAGGACAATTCAACCGAATCCAGAGTCAGTTAGGTTGTACAGCTAATCATGTGTAGAGTCACCTTCTTATGACATTAAGACCTCCAGGGGAGCCACTGAAAAGTTTTGTGAGGTCTGCTAATTCCCCTGAGAGTGAGGAATGTGTTTATTCTTCCAAGGGGCAAAGATCCCCCACTCAAAGTGACGCTGCCACATTGTGTAACCAGGAACACGGGTTGTTGCTGATGTAAACAAATGGCCTGGGACAGACCTGCCAGGAGCCGGGCTCCTTTTCCCAGAGGTGTTTCTTATGAATGGTTGTGCCCAGTGAAGCAATTTCCTGCCTTGTAAATTTCTGCCCAGCAAACCACATCTCCTATCTAGCGCTGCCTGGCTCTGGGTCATAAAACAATTCCCCAGAGACCAATCAGAGCCTGATCAGGAGTCCTTGAGTAACAGGAAAATTACCCTCCACCTGCAGACGTAATGACACTCTACAAGCTAGTGGCTTTGCAGTTTCTGAACGTAAACATCACATGCCTTACCCCATGCCTCAGCTCTGCTCATCTGAGATGTGGGGCCCACGTATCTGATTCTTAGGCCTTAGTTCATTTCTCAGAGGCACTGGCTGGCTAGTGACCCATTACCTTGACCCAAGGACCTGCAACCTGGAGAACATAGTTCACTGTGTCAGATCATGATTTGCAGAGCCAGGGCAAGAGAATTTCAGGCAGGGGGGTCTTGGGCACATGGAAGACAGAAGTTTTGCGCTGAGACCATACTGAAACAGATCTGGACTTTCTTTTTGCATTTTGTGGGCTGTCGGTCTGAGGTGTCTTCCCGCCCCCTCCACCATCTGCCTGGTGAACTGACATTCACTCATGACGCAGTTCAAGTGTTCTCCAGGGAAACTTCTCTGATTTCCACCCAAACAAGATTTCTTCCACTGTCCTACCACTCTATCTTCTAACACTGACATAGCTGACACTGACATTTGTCATGATAACTTGCTAATTTTTCTGTCTCCCCAGCCAGGCAGGCAACTCCTTCAAGACATCTTGGAATCTGCAGTACCCACCACTGTGCCCAGCTTAAGTCAATGTGCAAAAGACATTTGTTGGATGAATGAGCGAATGGGTATCTATTGTGTATCTCTCTGCCACACTTAAGAGGCTTTGTATATGGAACATGTATAAAGAATATAGTCAAAGGTATGAAACTCTGGGTTAAGCTAGTAAAGAGAGGCATAATCTTCTGTCCTTGAGAAGTTTGCAATCTGGTTATATTTCTTTGGGTGATAGGAATATTTGCCAAAGGTATAGAGATCAGAGGGCTTCCCAGGTGGTGCTAGTGGTAAAGAACTCACCTGCTAATGCAAGAGAAGCAGGGCATGGCAACCCACTCCAGTATTCTTGCTTGGAGAATCCCATGGACAGAGGAGCCCGGCAGGGTATAGTCCAAAGGGTCAGAAATGGACATGACTGAAGCGACCTGGCACACATGAGTGTAGAGAGATCAGACTCACATGTAGACAGAAGTGGTTTGTTTTTGTTGTTGGTTTTCCTTTTTGAGTGTCAGCTCAGAAGCCAGAATGGGTTCCAAGCTGGTCTAACTAACCCTAATACTGAACTGGCCATAAGACATTACCTAGGACCTCTGTTTCCATCTCTTTCCTTTTTTGTGGCCCCCATTTATAACAGTAATAACAATGAACTTGCTCCTTCTTTTGAAGCTTGGGAGGCCCAGACAGAGGTGGTGGTAGGTATACACTGGGGTCATTTTCCAGGCATACAACTAGTAAACTCTATGACATAGATACACACATGCATTTACTCAAAAAGTGTTTACTGAGCACCTAATGCATATCAGGTATTAGATGTTGGGGACAAAACAGTGAATAAAACTTTAAGTCCCCAGTCTCACAGAACTTACACTTTGTTAGGGGCAGGCATTCACTGACAGTGGGGATGGGGGACATCGTGTTCTCTCTTACATGGTCCAGAAAAACTGGATGCAAATAACTAACATTTACTGCAGACTTTCTCATGTGTCAGGTGAAGGACTTGACCCACCTGGTATCTCATTTAATCCCTACAACAACCCCATTTTCAGATAATACAACAGGCTCAGAGAAGTTAAGCACCTTTCCCAAGATTACACAGCTGGTAAGTGGTAGAGCCAGAATTTGAAATTCAATTTGCCTGACTCGCCCAGTCTGAGCTCCTCATCACGACTCTGTATGGCAGAAGTAAATATTTACCAGCTGAACAAAGGGTTGGATGAATGGTTAACCATCACTACAGTGGCAGCCTGTTGTTTTGCTTCCATGATACAAACGTGAGCACCATGTTTATTTTTTATTTACTAATTGTGTCAAGCTTTTCCAAAGTGTGACTCCATAGAAAGCAGATTTCATAAAGATGAAGAAAGAAGTATCTTTCTCCTCACCATCTATGTTTCCTGGGCAAGGCAAGGTATTTTACAAACATAATCATGAATTATCATTGATAAAGCTGTGCCAAAGAAACTAGCACCTTCAGTTTCTTTTCCTGGGTTTGTGGTAAAGTCTGTATTAGACTGTGTGTGTGTGTGTGTGTGCGCGCGCGCACGCGTGCGTGCATGTCATGTGTCCGGTGGCTCAGCTGTGTCCGACTCTTTGTGGCCCCTCATGGACCGCAGCCTGCCAGGCTTCTCTGTCCATGGAATTTTCATTCAAGAACATTGGGATGGGTTGCCATTTCCTACTCCAGGGGATCTTCCTGACCCAGGGATCGAACCTGTATTTCCTGCATTGGCAGGCAGATTCTCTAAGCCATGAGCCACCTGGGCAGCCCATTAGGCTATATAACAACTCCCCCAAAACATCAGGTCTGAATCTTTGGGAGCTGTCAAGGACTCTTCACCTTAAAATGAAAGAGTCTTGGCAGATGTGATGAAGGAAGAATATCCTGGATAGTCTGGGTGGGCCCTACACGTGATGACATGCATCCTTCGAGGGAGGAGGAAGAGGGAGATTTGACCGCAGGAGAGAAGACAATGTGATCCGAGAGGCAGGGACTGGAGTGACGTGGCCATTAAGCCAGGGAACCAGGAGGCTGCTAGAGCTGCAGGAGGCAAGGGACAGATTCTCCTCTATAACCTCTGGAGGGAGATGGCCCTGCCAACACCTGGCTTGGGTGCAATGACGCTGATTTTGACACTTCTAGCCCCAGACTGTCAGAGTATATGTGTCTGAGCGTGTGGTCATTTGTTAGAGCAGCCACAGGAAACTAATACAGTTCTTCTAGAGAAGGAGACAGCAGGGAGAACAAATTTTTGACAACCAGTGTAGGTGATTCAGAATTACGCTCTCTTTTAAAATTAAAAATTTGAGGTTGGCCAAAAAATTCGTTTGGCTTTTTCATAACATCTTACGGAAAAACTCAAGTCACTATTTGGTCAACCCAATAGAATTACCATATGATCCAGCAATCCCACTCCTGGGCATATATCTAGATGAAACTCTAATCCAAATAGATCCATGAACCCCTATGCTCATAGAAGCACTATTCACAATAGCCAAGACAGGGAAGCTACCTAAATGTCTATCAACAGATGAATGGATAAAGAAGATGTGGTACCTATGTATGATGGAATCCTACTCAGCCAGAAAGAAGGATGAAATAATGCCATTTGCAGCAACATGGATGCCACTAGAGGTATCAAGCTAAATGAAGTAAGTTAGAAAGAGAAAGACAAATACTACATGACATGACTTGTATGTGGAATCTAAAATACGACACAGTGCTTCCCTGATGGCTCAGTGATAAACAATCTGCCTGTCAATGCAGGAGACATGGGTTTGATCCCTGGTCCGGGAAGATGCCACATGCCGTGGAGGAATTAACGCCACGTGCCAGAACTGTTGAGCCTGTGTTCTGGAGCCTGGGAGCCACAACTGCTGAGCTAGTGTGCAGCAACTACTGAAGCCTGCATACTCTAGAGCCTGGGGTCCACAACAAGAGAAGCTACCACAGTGAGAAGCCTGCACACTGCGAATAGAGGGGAGCCCCCAGTCTCTGCAACTGGAGGAAGCCTGCACACGGCAACGAAGACCCAGTGCCGTCAAAAATAAATAAATAAGTGATTTCAATATGACGCAAATGAAACGGACTCATGGACACAGAGAACAGGCTTGTGGTTGCCCAGGGGCCGGGGCTGGGGGAGTGGTGGCGTGGAAGGTTAGAGCTAGCAGATGGAAGCTACTATATATGGAATAGACAACAAGACCCTGCTGTGTAGCACAGGGAACTATAGTCAATATTCTGTGATAGACTATCATGGAAAAGAATACAAAAACTGAATCACTGGGCTATACAATAGACATGAACAGAACATTGTAAATCAACTACATTTCAATTAAAAAAAAACATACATTCTGTTTCTAGCCAAGATGCCTCCAAGAAATCCCTGTCTTGGAAAGCAAGGGGACTCCCCCCACCAAAAGGACTCCACCTCCTTCCCCACCTCCACCTCCTTCTCTCAGCTTTGTGTTTTTTTCATTCCCTATCAATCAATATCTGGCATATTGTATAATTTGCTTATTTTGTTACTGTTGGCTCCCTCCTAGTAGACTGTAAGCCCCATGGGAAGAGTAACATTTTCTAAACTGCTTTTCTCTCCATACCCAGCAGAGCACGTAGTAAGCACTCGGTAAACGTTTGTTGGGTGAATATCAGATGTCAGGTTACTGTCACCTGGAGAGCCCTGGCATCGCAGCATGACACACTCCCCAGATGCTTCCTGAAGTGCCAGTTTACAAAACGCCTGGCACAGAGTCTTTGTCCAGGTAACACTGTTTTCTGTAGCATCAATTTCTATTTCCTGCTTTGTTCAGGCCCCTGACCTTGGAATCCTCTTTGATGCCATATATAAACTATCAGAAAATCCTAGTGTCTGCAGATCCTCTCCCTTTAAAACCATATCCACAATCAGACAGGCTCTCCTCACCTCCATCACCAGCCCCTGGTACCAGGCTCCAGTGAGGCAACAACTTCCTGACGGTCCCCTTGCTGTCACTCTTGGGCCTTCTCTACAACTCAGCAGCCAGAGGGATCCTTTTAAAGCATAAGCCAGGGACTTCTCTGGTGGCCCAGTGGTTAAGATGCTGCACTTCCAATGCAGGGGGCCAGGAGCTTGATCCCTAGTCAGAAAACTAGATTCTGCATGTTCCAACTAAGAGCCCACACATGGCAATGAAGATACAGCACAGTCAAAAAAAAAAAAGCAAAACAGCCTAAGATAGATCTTGCCCCTGCTCTGCTCACAACTTCCTGATGTTGTGACGGAGTAGTAGTGAGCTGGCCTCCAGCTCCGTCAGAACAGAAGTCCTTCCAGTAGCTTATAGCAGTCCTTACAAAGGTGACAAACACCTTGTCATTGGTCATCACCCCCACCCAGCACTCTGCTCACACCCTGACCCCCATGCTCCCTCTCACTCAGCTCTGTAGCTAATCTAGTCTCCCTGCTGCATTTTTCATAGATTTTAAAAAATCACCTGACATGACCATACTCACATTCACATACTTAGTGCCTGTCTCCTTAACCAGAATGTAAAGTTCACAAGGGGAAATGAACTTCTATTTGATTCATTGATGTATCCTTGGTGTCTAGAACAATGGTGCCTGGCACACACACAGTAGATGTCAGTATTTCTTTTCTGTTTTTAAATTTTTTAATTTTTTGGCCATGAGGCATGTGGGATCTTAATTCCCCAACCAGGGACTAAACCCCCATTCTCTGCATTGCAACTGCAGAGCATTAACCACTGGACTATCAGGGAAGTCCCAGTAAGTATTTCTTGAATAAATAAATGAGAAATATTATTTTGGATTAGATGATGTTTCCAAATGCAAAGGGTTACACAGAGGCTTTATAATGGCTTAGGAAATCAGTCATGCTTTCCTTCGAGTGTGATTTTTTTTTTTTGTCTTTTAAAAAACCAACTTTATCTTTTTATCCCTTTCATAATTAATTGGAAATCATTTAATATAACTGATTTATTAAGGATGTCTGAACAATAGAGCACAGGAAGGAAACCAGCCTTTGGAGGATATCCCAGTGTGTATCTAGTGAGAAAATTAAGTGTGTGGAAACTGCAAAGAAATTTTGGGTGGTCTGTTGGCATACACATACATATGCAGGCTGCAAAAAACCTGCTTTGATGATTTTTGCTTTTGATGCCATCCCCCTCATGTTTGCTCTGCTCAGTCTTCCTTAGAAAGTGGGAATCCGCCTGCAATGAGGGAGACCTGGGTTGGGAAGATCCCCTGGAGAAGGGAAAGGCTACCCGCTCCAGTATTCTGGCCTGGAGAATTCCATGGACAGTATAGTCCATGGGGTTGCAAAGAGTCAGACACGACTGAGCGACTTTGAAAAGAAAGGGAAAAAACTGGTCATCCAGGCCTGTGTGAAGGTCTGCATACCCCAAAGATTCATTAATAAAATACTGTCATGTTATAAATCTTATCTGACAATCTAGTATTTGCCCAGCTGGAATGACCTCTGTATGAAAGAGAGAGACAGAGAGGCAGAGAGAAGGAGGGAAGGAGGGAGACAGGGAGGGGCTTTATAGACATTTTATTTAGCTGATTGCAACTTCTTGTAAATATTCAGTCTGTTTGAAACAACTGGGAAGTGTTTAAAGTATTTTAAAAAACATGGATTTGTCACTGTGTAGCAAATCCACTGTGTGGTCCATTATTGGCAATCTGTTCAGAACAGATTTCAGTGGCATTTATTTGAATTACTTCCTCATTCAAAGGGGACACCTCAGCTCTGTCCTTGGGAGGAAGTTCACCCCTGCCTCTTCCTGACCCACTGCTCCTAGATCCCTGTATTTCCCCTCCATGACCACCCCAACACCACCAACACCCTCAACCTTTAGGAGCTGGTAGCTGGCTTTAGTCCTAGCCTCCTGGCTCTCTGTCATCTCCTCCTGATCATCCCCACCTTTTACCTTCTTCTTCCCCTAAAGAGACAGACTCCCCAGTCAAGCCTGCCCTCTCTCTCCTCAGACCTCTTCTACCTGACTCATCCTTGGTTCACTGCTTGGTTGGTCATGTTCCATAGACATGAGCAAAATCATTTCACCAATTATTGGCAGTTTTCTTTACCAAACATCACATTTGTGATGAGGGTATCTGGAAAGATCAACCAGGTCCAGAGAATATATGAGAAGGCACTCTGGAATTGTCATTTATAACCTTCTTGCTACTTCTATCTCAGGTATTCCTTTAGAAAAGGTGTATGGATTCATTACATATTCTGATGTATTGTCTATAGATTATAAGAAAAAGTCAAGCATGTCTCTGATGATACTTTTTAAGTTGACCTGTCTTTACACTTAAAAATGTCTCTTAATAATAGGCTTCCCTGGTGGCTCAGATGGTAAAGAATCTGCCTGCATGCAGGAGACCTGTATTTGATCTCTGGTCGGAAAGATCCCCTGGAGAAGGAAATGGCAACCTATTCCACTATCCTTGCCTGGAGAATTCCACGGACAGAGGAGGCTGTCATCGCATGGGGTCACAAAGAGTTGGAGAGAACTGAGCAACTATCACTCACTCTGGGATGAGAGAATAGTTAACACACAGTATTCATCATGTACCAGGCCCACGTCCAAGCACTTAACAAAGTATGAACTCATTTACTCAACAATCCTATACAGTAGGTACTACTACAATCAACCAATTTTCCGTAGGAGGACAATGAGGACAGGGTTACGCGGTGATGTTGGAGATTCTAATCAAGGCATTCTGGCTCCAAAAAGAACATCAAAGACCTTTCCCCCAACCCAAGAGCTCAGATTCCCTGGCTGTCTACACTGTGTTCTTATCCACTTGAATCCAGTAGTTAACACTCCAGTTCTCTCTGCCTTTGGGGGGAATAATTCACTGTTTGGCATGGACAATTCAAATCCATTTTAAGACAGGTTTCCATGACTGATTTCATTTCTTATCCACAATGTGAAAATTAAATCTGCCTTCCCCAGAGCTCACCCAAGAAACCACAGCAGGTCATGGTGAAAACAGAATTGTCTATTAGCCTGAGCTCAGGGTGTAAAGAGATCTTCTGGAAATGTTAGTCCATAAAGAACTGATCTTTTGGCTCCTGGCTCCCCCAGACAATATTATTGAGGCTAAAGCATTCAAGAGATAATGCATGGTTGAGTTGAAAAGGGTTGGGGCCAAGGCCAAGTACCATGTGTCAAAAGGGGCCAAGATTTGCTGTCTCTGGTTGAGACAGCATTTGAGACTCCTGCATCACTAAGAACTTCAACTCCCACTACACCAGGATTTTGAAAAACCTGTTGCTTGGGGTAGGAATTCCCAAGGGACTGGTCCATAAGGGAAGAAGGTATGGGGGCCTTTAGTTGCAGATGAATCTTTGGAGTGGGTAATGCCCACCTGAATCCATGCACAGTGGGCCTCCTTGCCCTTCTTAGAGTCAGTGAGAAGAGAGATCTGATTTAGGAGGGAGGTGCTCTCAGCTACCAGAGTCACCTCGTATGAGTATTGGTCCACATAGGGTCTAGTTAAGAAAAATTCCTAGCGATTTCCTTCCCTCCCTAAGTCCTCTACACTCCCAGAAGGCTTCTTGAGTGATTAAGATCTCCTGGGTTTTCAGGATTATTATAATAACACAAGATATAAAATCTATCAAATGCAGATACTTATTGCTCCAGAAACAATGTGAATTCAAACATAGGGCTCCAATCCACGAGGCTGGAGTTCAAGACCTATATTCCCTTCCTCTTCCTGAACTCACAGGGGCCAACCAATAAGACATCTCCACCAGAGTCAGCAAATCCTGGCTTCTCTTGACACAAGGTGCTCGGCTTTGGCCCCGGCCCTTTTCAACCCATCCATGAATTTTCTCTTGACCACTTTAGCCCAAATAACATTGTCTGGAGGGGAGCCAGGAGCCAAAAGAGGTCATCATTTCTAACAGTCTCCTTCCCTGCCCTGGGCTCTCAGTACCTTTGCCTGGCTCACTAAGAACTGCATCTTCTACTACTTTGAGATTTTGAAAAACCTGTTGCTCGGGACTTCTTTAGCATGATGCCCTCACTTATAGCCAGCTTGGGAACTGCTCTGTCTAGAAGCCAGAAACAACACACTGGTAGGTCTATGCTGGAGACGGCAAGGAGGAAAGGTCCAGCCTCCTTCTTCCTAGAGTCAACGCGGGATTATTTGTGGCAAAGCCCCTGCTGGAGAGTGTTTAGTCCTCTGGCTTTTCACCTTTTGGACTGTTTGTCTTCATTAGCATCCTCACTGGAGGCAATTACCCAGGCAGGAGGTGATACCCACAGGAGCCATTCTCCTGACTAACAGCCCTATGGGAGGGAAGAAAGGTTGGAGTTCATGCTTAAAATGAAGCTGACAATGTTACCCATGGTGATTCCACACTTCCTACTTTTTCCTCTGTTCCTGTGACCAACAGTCACCGAGAGCTGGCTCCATGTCTACTCCGATGAGTCATAGAAAGACAAAGTACTGGAGTCTGACTGGGGGAAAAAACTTTTCTTACCTCAGCAATAAGGCCGGCCTAAAGACAATGGGACATGCAGCAGCAAGCCCCATGGAGTAAGTGGAAAATTCCAAGAAGACAAGGGGACAGGGATTCTTGGAGAAACCAAGGCAGGGAAAGCATCAGAGGCAGAAATACGAGACTCCGGGCCATGATAAAATAAATTGTTTTAATGGGAGGTTTTCTGAAAGGGCAACTTTTTTTTGTGCTATCAAACAGCCAGCCTTGGGGTTTCCTGGGACTGTCCTGGCTGGTCCCCCAACTCTTCCGGAAGCTAAGACACTACTCTGACAGTCTGTTCAGCCATTCCAGGGACCCAGAGGTGTGTCTTGGTATCAGGAGATCAGAGTGAGCTGGCAGTCAGTCCAAAATACACAGTCTCTGTGTGTGTCCAGGGCCGAGGAAGTGGGTCAAGGGCTTCACTTCTGCCTTAGGTATTTCTCCGTGGGGGACGAGAGAGGGGGCAAATCACTTTGAGAATTCAACTCTGACCTTTACAGAGAAAATCGATAGACGCTTTAGTATTATATTCAGGGCAGAGGGGAGAGGAAGTAGAGGGTGGAAATTGCACTTAATTACAGTAGTTTATAGTTTACACCCATTGGACAAATTTACTTCTTTAAAAGAAATCTCCAGATCAGCCGGGATTGGGGGGGCAGGACAGGGGGAGGTGGCTGATATTTACAGTGTTTGGCTCAGTTCAATAGCACGTGTCCTCCTCTTCTCATTTCAGTAACAGATTCAAGTTTTCACTTCAGTTTGTTCGATGAAAGAGAGTGATGCAGACGCTACGGCTTTCTCTCTTCCTCTTCCGCCGCTTCTGTCTCCTGCCTCTAGGACAGACCCGACTTCTTGGGAGAGGCATCATGACAATACTGCATAGAAGGGGCTGCGCCTCTCAGAGCGAGTGTCCGAGGCGCCGGCAGGACAGCAGGTGAGCAGGGACCTCCAGCAGATGCTGCGTGTTGGGTCGCTGCGCTTCTCCGTGACAGCTGCCCGGAGGGTGATGGTGTGGAAAAGAAGGGTCTTTGTCGCTGTGCACAAAGCAAGTGATGTGTGGGCATCACCAGGCTTGGAGAGGACACTGCAGAGAGAGAGGAGAGACAGCTCAGCTGTGTGCCTCTGGCGGGGACCTAGGCCCCTAGCGTCTGGCTTGTCTGGGGGAGCTGAGACCCAACTCAACCAGCAGAGAGCTGGAGGCTGGAGGTGTGGGGACCCTGTGCCCTCAGAGTCCTGCAGGGCTGGTTCTGAAACACACACCCTTTAGGAACATCTGGGAGCCGGATTCCTTGGCCACCTCAGAAGAGAGAAGTGAATTGCCAATGGCCTTGAAAGAGTCATAACTTGCTGACCTTTATCCTGAAATGGGACTCCTCTTCCTGTGAGAGTGCTTTTTATAAATTGCTCAGTTTGGTGGCAATGACAGCTGGATGGGGAGCTTTTGCTTTTGAAGGAAGTAAGGGTTTCTTCCTAAGACCTCTAAGAGCAGGGGTCCCCCAGATCCCTTCCCAAATGGAGTAGCAGAGATCCTGTTAAAAGGTAGATTCTGACTCAGTGGGCAGGGGGTGGGCCTAAGAACCTGCATTTCTAATCAACTCCCAGGCTGGGCTGATGCCGCCGGTCTATGATCAGCCCCAAGGCCACAGAGCACAAGAGAGAATCACCACGTGCTAACACTCCACCCGGAAGGAGTGTGGGAAATGGCAAAGTGCTTTCTATAATGCTTGCTACTAGCAAGACAAGAAATCAGAGGACTGGGATCCAAGGGCTAAAGGCCTTTGAGACCAGGCTTCTGGGTGGGTTGGGGCAGGAGACCCAGTATGGAGGAGTCCCTGAGAAGAGCCAGACCCCCATGTGGGGCAGCCTCCACTCCCAGAGCCATGGGCCTTGCTCATCTCAACTATCATGGAAGATTAGAGCTCGCGTTTTCCTTCCGGGGAGTCCCTTTCCCCCCTCTTTGCTTCTCTTTCTTCCCTTTCCCCTTTGTTGTCACCTCAGAGGAAGGTTCTGCCCTTTGACTTAATGGTTCATTTTCTCAAGACTCCCCCCCTCAGTCACTCCCCCCTCCACACACAGACACACACACCCACACAACACGTTCACATATCTATCACACTGTTAAAGGCCTTTTATCCCACTATTATCCCATTAACCAGTTCTCCCAGCCATAGCCTTGTATGGGGCTGCTATTATGTCCATTTTACAGATTAGGAAAGCAAGGTCAAAGAGAGTCCAGGAATTGCCCAAGGTTTTGGAATTAGGAGAGTGTGGGGCCAGAGTTTCAAACCAATTCTGGGAGACCTCCCAGCTGGTGTTCTTTACATTACACCAAGGTTAAGAGCCTTCTATTAGCTTTTTTTTTTTTTTAATATTTATTTATTTGGTTGCACCAGATCTCAGCTATGGCATGTGAACTCTTTTTTTTTTTTCCATTATGCGAACTCTTAGTTGCAGCATGTGGGATCTAGTTCCCTGACCAGGGATAAACCCGGGCGCTTGGCCTTGGGGTGTGGAGTCTTAGCCACTGGACCTCTAGGGAAAAGTCCCTACGAGCTTTGCTTTTGTCCAAACTCCTTTCTCTGGGCCTTGGTTTCCCCACCTTTATAATGAAGGTCATTGAGGGATTAGATGGGCTGCTAGTAATGCTGTCCTCCCCATGGTGCTGGTACAACACCTGGTCCTTGTTAAGCTGCCTGGGGTGCCCCGGTCTGAGCTGCTCCCCGTCCCCCACCCCACCCCCTGACCCCCCCCAGTGCTCCTCAGAATGGGGCTGAGTGCTGCGTCCATGTGCAGAGACAGGTTTCTGGCCCTTCTGCATTCTTGACTCCTGGGCAGGGTCCTCTGATATCCTTTGCCTCCTCTTCCTCCCTCCACCCACCCCTGCTCTCTCCAGTCTCTTTATTCCTCCCTATCAAGCTTTTTCCAATTTTCAGATTTCAGGTGGAGGAGAGAGAAAACGGCTTGTGACCTTACAGGTTTCAATGGAAGAGCAAACACCAAGAACAGATAAGCAGACGCCAGCGAGATTCTATGACCTGTCATTAGGGATGGGCTTCCCAGCTATCAAATGTTTGCTCACATAATAAAATGGTGGCAGAGCCCTAAATGTTGTCAAAGGAACGAGAGTTATTTGCCCCCTTCAGAGTCTAAACACAAACATCTGATAAGGGGCACGCTGGGCTCCCTCAGAACAGAGGCCCGGCTCAGCCAGCCCCGTGGGGACCCTGCCTGGGGGTCCCTGAGTGACTACAGAGCTCTCCGTCTGGAGGGTGGGGCGGCTGGCGGATTCTTAAGGATATCCTCACCCTAAGAAGATCTGATCCATAATGGGAAGAGCTGACATTTACCAAGGTCCTACTGTGTGTCAGGCTGCATTGCTAAGGAATGCCTTGACATGCATCATTCCATAGAATTCTCACATCATGCCTTTGAGGCAGGTAATCGTCATTCATTCATTTAACACGGTTTTGTGGGCCTTCCCTATGCTCAGCACTTTCGCAGGCGCTGGGCATGCAGCTGTGAACAGGACTCTGTCCCCACCCCCACTGAGCTGACATTTTAGTGAGAGTTTCGAACAATGAATGAGTTAAGAAATGCATAACATAAAAGTTTAGGAGGAGATGAATACTCTCGAAAAAGAAGCAAGGTAAAAGGTCACAAAGACTAGAGGAAAGAGGGAAGAAATTATGTAGGGGGGGTCGGGAGGTGATTCCCCCACTCTTTGAGATTTGAGCTGAATGCAACAAGCATATGCAAAGATGCACACTAACGTATATTCCAGCAGAAGGTACCGCAGGGGCACAAGTCCTGTGGTGGGAGCCCTTCAGCTCTGGTTTGGCTGAAGCCGAGGGACAGAGGAAGGAGAGGCTTCAGTCTGACCGCATAGGGTCTTGGAAGTCTCTGCTTCAGTCTGGTTACAAACAGATGCTAATGGAGACTTTTGACAGGGGCGGGGAGGTGGGGGTGACATGATGGATTTTCCTTTCTCAGAGACCACTCTGGCTGCTGAGCGGAGAACAGAGCATACCCACTCCATTGGGGCAGGAATGGGGAGTTCCTGCAGGAGCACAAGACTAATGGGGTGGGTGAGAAGCAGTCAGATGGAGGATGCATCTCAAAGGACCCTTAGCAGAACTTGTTGATGGACGGGATGTGGGATGCGGGGTGTGAAATGATCGTGGGTACTCTCAGGAGTCTCACCTGAACAACTGATGGCATTTTTGGAAATGGACAAGTCCAAGCAGAAAGCAATTTGGGTCAGGAGAAACTGGGGCAAAATGAAGAGCTGCTGTGTTAGGCAGATTCGATCCGAGATGCTGGTGAGGTATATTAGGCATGCACCTGTACATGCCAAAGAGGCACTGGGTTTGTGAATCCGCCCTGAAGGGAGAGGTCAGTACTGGAGATAGAATGATAAGACCCATGGTCGTGTACATCTGATCCAAAGTCATGGGACTGGAGATCACCCAGGAATAAACATGGAGGAGAAGAGGCCAAAGAATGAGTCCCAGGGCCCCTCAACGAGTAAATATTGCAAAGATGAGCTGGCAGCCAAGGAAATGAGGAGTGGCCAGTGCCACAGGAGGAGAACCAGGAATGGGTAATGTCCTAAGACTCAAGAGAGAAAAAGAGGAAGTGATTGGCTATGTCAAAGATAGAGATTGAGAAGTAGCCACTGGATCTGGCAACGTGGAGATATTAATGAGCTGGACAAGAGGGGTTTCAGGAATGTGGGGACAAAAGCCAGCCTGGAATGCTCTCAAGAGAGAACTGTGGGGGTGTACAGGTCTCTGTACACCAGCCCCCCACCCTGGGTATATACAATAGAATACTATGCAGCCATAAAAAAGAATGAAATTTCACCATTTGCAGCAACATAGATGGATTTGGAGGGCATCATGTTTTAGTGAAATAAGTCAGACAGTGAAAGACAAATACTGTATGGTGTCACTACATGTGGAATCTAAAACATACAACAAACTAGTGAATATAATAAAAAAGAGACAAACTCACAGATATGGAGAAGAGACCAGTGGTTACCAGTGGGGAGAGGGAAGAGGGGTGGGACAAGAGAGGAGATTAAGAGGTACAAACTACTATGAATAAAATAAATAACCCACAAGGATCTAATGTGCAGCATGGATACTGGAATACAGCCAATATTTTATAATAACTGTAAATGAAGTACAACCTTTAAAAATTGTGAATTGCTATGTTGAAACTCTGAGAATAAAGCAACTATACCTCAATAAAAATAAGAAGAATTGGGGGTGAGGAAGTGGAGACAGTGAATACAGATGATTATTAATAATCTATTAAGTTAGATTAATGATAGTTCTGTTCATTACAAGTAATGACTATACTTCCAGTGTTTTAGATTAGGGAACTGAGGCTTAGAGAGATTTTAAGTGACTTGCCCAGGATGTCTCAACAGAAAACCCACTATGTAAGATTACTGCCTTTTATCTTCTGAGTGGGACACCAGGGGGAAATAAATGCCCTTTGCCATTTAAAATCCTCCTTCCTAAGCTCGAAAGACACCCAAGGTTACCCTAGGGAAAGCCAAGGTTGACCCAGCTGCCACAGACTGGGTGTTCCCAGCCAAGCACTGAGCTGAGTGTTTTACAAGTTTTATTGCATTTTGCCCTTTCAATGATCCCACAAAGGAGGAATCGTTATCTTCATATTACAGGTAAGGAAACTGAAGTTCAGAGAGGCTGGACCTTCGCCTTTGGTCACATGGGTAGAAAGTGGCAGAAGCTGGGGATGGGGTCTGTCTAATGACTCTTCACCATCAAGCCCACACTGCCTCACACCAGTGGGGAAAGTCGGGAGTGGGTGGGGAAGGGGTAGGAGGGGGTGGCAGGGTGGGTGCAGCTTCAGGGACTTATGATGAAGCTGCCCACCTCCTTCTCATCAGCACCCCTGACGGGTGACTGCTCTGGGCAGAGGGTGGGGTGAGGGGGTGGTCCTCTCCTGACCTCCCTCTATATAAACTAGGAAGTGGAGCGGTGGGTAGAGTTGTGGAAACAGGAGTCTGCTCACAGCCTGCCCACACTTGTTCTAGCTAAGGCTGGTGCTTGCTGTGGTCTGGTTTCCAGGCTGGAGGGCTGTTGTTTTTGCAGGAGGCTCAGGCAGAGACCCACTCAGATGGTAACTCGCCAGGACTCATTGGGGGTGGGGGTGGGGGCGGGAGACAGGCTCTGGAAAGGACAGAGGGCAGTAGCTGCCAAGGATTCCCAGCAAGAAAGTTCCAGCCTGAGATTTCTGAAACATGATCCACAAGGTCTTGCGGCATGCCTGTCTTGACGATGGAAAACACTGGGAGACCAGGTCAAATCCTGGCTTTACTCTCAGGTCAGCATAACCTTGAGTCATTTTTATGAGCACTTCAAAAATGGATCTTAGAAGGTGAGTGTTGTTGAGTGGATTTGGAGTGAGAAGAACCAAAGACTGGAACTCTAGCTCCAGATTTACCATCCTGTATGCTTAGCCAGATTCTGCCCCATCTTTGAACCTCCGTTTTTGGCTCTGTAAATTAGGCTTAAAAATTTCTACCTTGCAGGAGGGTTAGCCATTAAAGGTAAGATGGAAAAGCACCTGGAGTGCTACATGGCAAATGGGAGGTACTAAAAAAAAAAAAAAAACGCTAGATTTGAATTCATTCATTCATTCACTCATTCTTTCACTCATTCATAGTTACTGAACATTTACTAAAGCCCAGGCATTTGGCCATACACGAAGGGCTTGGGTGCTTTGAAAGGCCCTGAACTATTGGCTTTTTTTCCTGGGAGGTGGGTGAAAGGGCATCCTTGTGCAGCAGGAGAGTGGGAAGCAGGGATCTGGAGCCCCGGCCCAGGAGGCAGGATGTGCCAGAGAGATGGTCCTAACCCTGAGACATGTTATTGTCAGAACCTCCTTTGGCCACGTGCAGACCAAGCAGTGAGTTCAATACTGAAGGAGCTAATGGAAGGTGCCTTCTAAGGGATTACAGACAGAAAGGGGTAGGAAGAGGGAGGAAGCTGTCACTTCGAGCATATGACTCAGTACCAGGCATGATCTTCAGGCACTTTGAATATTCTGTATGAGGGAGGGGGGAGCTTCCCCTTCAGAGATGAAGAAACAGACTCACAGCCCTGAATTAACTGCCCAAGGTCACGGAGCAGGTGTGAAGGAGCCAGGATTGGCTCAGACCCGTTGGCTTTTCCTAGCATTCTATGATGCCTCTAAAGCAGCCCTGCCCAGGATGGGTCCCGGTTCAATGCCCACATTGGCACAGGAGAGATTCTGAGAAGCCCTGTCCTGTGGGGTTTCTGTTAAACCCGGCTGTTCCCCCAACACATTTGGCCAAGGAATCTTCCTCTCCTTACGTCATGGGCCCCTGATTCCTAGCAATAGTCTTGAAATTCTTTTTGGAAAAGAACACTTTCAAACAACAAAAAAGCAGAATTGCCACCAATTCCCTTCTGAAACTCACTTCTGACCCTTTACCTTCAGAACAGAGCCTGTACAACTTTTCATCACCTTGGGTTCCTCCTGCTGCCAGGAGGCAGCATCTTCACCCTCCTCATTTCATTCCATCTTTCCTAGCCTCTCTTCTCCTGCTGTTTGAAGCAAGAAAGTTTCCTGACTGGAATATAGTTATGTAGGTTTAATTTTTACTCTTGTTCCTGACTGTTACATACCACAAGAGCAGTGATTACCATGGGCATTTTAAAGACGGGTATTGCCAGGACTTCCCCGGCGGTCCGGTGGTTAAGAATCCGCCTGCCAATGCAGGGGCCACAGGGTTGATTCCTGGTCTGGGAAATAAGGTCCCACAAGCCTTGTCTCAACTAAGTCCCTGTGCCTCAACTACGGAGCCCATGAGCCCTAGAGCCCATGTTCTGCAACAAGAGAAGCCACCTCAACGAGAAGCCTCTGTCCTGTAAGGAAGACTAGTCCCTGCTCTCTGCAACTAGAGAAAGCCTGCGCACAGCAATGAAGACCCAGTGCAGTGAAAAATAAAGAAAGATCGGTATTGGAAGACAAGTACTGTTTAAGTGGGAAAAGTCCAGGATTTAGAATCTAAGGACAAAAGTCTGGAAGCTCAGTCCAAGCATATTATCTCTTGTGACTTTGGGCAGGTTACCCTGCATCTCTGAGCCTTGGTTTATTTCTTTGTACTTCTTAGGAGGTTTTGGCAAAAAGAAAACAAGATAATGTTCACGAGAGGCGTAAACCATACGGCACTACATGAAGAGTGTCAGCCTTACTGAATGTCATTGTCATCATCCTATAGAACTGTGAGTCTATCGTCAGACTCCTGAAATGTCTGGGGGTTTCGAGATGACTTCACAGTAGTTCTAGAGGGTCGTTCATGTGGCATCAAGGTCGGCTGGCCACTTGGTCCCGTTTGGGGGCTGGTACAGCATCTCAGAGAGCATCTCGAAGCGTTTTGATTAAGAGGCTATTTCCTGAATGCAGAGGACTTGTTTCAACAAGTAAGCATCAAAGCCAACTTGGGAAAGACAGGAATCATTAATCACAGCCCCATCCAGGGCTGCCCAAGCGGCAGATGGATTGATAAACCTTTCAAAGGGGAAGGTATTCCCAAGCAGGGCTGCTGCGCCTGGCTGCCCCCCTGATTGAGATTGGTGAGCACAGATAAATGTTTTCCCTGCTCACTACAAAGAGTGGGAAATCGCACGGGAGTCGAAGGGCAGGGCAACAGGGGCTGTCCTTTCATCTTCCAATGGGTGAGAGAAGGGTAGCAAAGTGGGTCTCACACACCTCTCCCTCCCTATCCCACCTCATTCTACAGCTCGAAGGACTAGGTCATGTGTGTTTCAGCACCCAAGATGTGCCAGGCACTTAATCTACACAGCATCATCAAATCCACAGAACAAGCAGATGCTACGACTTGTTTTAGAGATGAGGAAAGTGAAGGGTCAGGGAGGTCAAGGTCACCCAGCAAGTGGCAAAGCCAGGAACTGAATCCACCTATTTCATGACACTGCAGGACCAGGAAGAGATGGGGCAAAGGAAGAACAGAGAAGGCTGAGCCCATGAAAGAACTTGCTCAGGAGCACATGGCATTGGATGAAGTGTGATTTGATGGGGAAAAAAAAAAAGACCATCCACAGGACCAAATGCTGCCGAGAGCCTCTGACATGAAGTTCAAGGTTGTCACCTACTTATCTAGCAATCAATAAAGGCCAAACAGTTCCCACACTGCACAGACCCCAGCTACTAAAAGGTCCTATTGTGTTACTCTGGAATTTCAACCTGTGTTCAGACGTCTTGTCCTGTTTCCTAACTCTCAGCGTCTCGTTTGAGTCCAGCTGCCCAAGCTGTGGCTTCACCACGGGTCATCTTAACCCTCATCCCCTCCCTCTAGGTATGTGGAGGTGGGAATTAGTCATCAACTGAAATGGTGACTAAGCCTCTGGATTCCCCACTTTCAATGCACCAGGAAGCTGATTCTGAGCTTCTCTATAAAACACCAAGTGAACACGGGCCCCTGATAAGGCCAGGCTGTCTACTGGGGAGTCCCCATGGGTTGGAAGAATTGGGTCATTTTCTGGAGCTTACAGCACTGGGGGTTCAGGATGAGTTCTGAACTGGGTGAATCAGACTTGGGACCTCTGACTCACTGTTCGTTTTCTCTATTCGTTAACTGATGGGAAATCCTCAGGGATCCCTCTTGCAAAGAAAGCATGAGACTCCAGAGGGTCTGACTTTCTGAGTCCTCCTTGGAAACACCCTGTCCATGGATCATGACCAATCCACTGGGGATCCTCAACCTCAGTGCCTACAGGCTCTGTATAATCCAGTCTCCAGCAGCTGATTGCACTCGCTACTCTTGTGCTCTTGTTAGGGATGCTAGGGGAGCAATAAGCCCCTTCAGCCTGTGGCCCATCTTCTTTGCCTTGTGACCTCAGGGATTCTTTTAGAAAGTACCAGGGGAGCCTCAGAAGGACCACACTGAGGCTGAGTCCACACTCGTCACGCTCTCTGCACATCAGTAGTCATAGTCATCCCTTCCCCGCCCCTACCTTCTTGCCGGCATTACCTGTTTACTGGAAGACATGCTGGTGAGCGTACTGATGCTGCTGGTATCTGTGACCACCATCGCAGATGGAAACCGGGAGGTGTGGGAATACTGGGGAGGCTCCTGCTTATGTGTGTACACTGCAGAGAGAGTGAAGACAAGATCAAGGAGCAAGACTGTAGGCACAGCTACAGACCATCCCTCATCCCACACTACTGTTCCTTTCTCCCCAGGCAGATAAAAGGGGGTGGTGGTGGGCGGTAGTTATGTTTGGGCAAGGCAGTGTGATGTGATCAAAAAGAATGGCCATGTGTTTAAATCCTGGCTCCTTAATCAACTCAGTTAGCCTCAGTTTCCTCCTCTGTAAAATGGGAATGATACCTGTTGTAGGATTAAAAGAGATCATGTTTAAAGCACTTTACCAAATAGATAAATAGGTTTCCACAGTGCCTGGTACATAGAGGTGGACAGTGCTTCTGTGGTGGGAGCACTTCTTTCCCCCTGACTTTCAAAGTATTGGATGCCTGGTTACAGCAAGTAATCCTGGGACTTTCCTGGTGGTTCAGTGACTAAGACTCCATGCTCCCAATGCATGGGGCTAGGGTTCGATCCCTGGTCAGGGAACTAGGTCCCACATGCTGCAACTAAGATTGGCACAGCCAAATAAATAAATAAATATTCAAAAACAAACAAACAAACAAAACCCCAAAACACAACTGATCCTGGGGCATATGTGGTGCAGCTGAGAATTTAAGTATGAAAAAGTTCTTAGTAGCTGGCAAAATGAAGGAGCTGGCCTGTTTGCTTACTATTTCTGTAGTGATTCAAGTCCCAGGTCTCATGCTAGCAATTGTAGATTGATTAATAATTGTTAAGTAGACATGGGTGTCATTACTTGTATGATTTTGGGCTGTCCCAGTTTGCACTAAAATGCCTTATGACATCACACAAATGAAGTATGATGGACAAAAGTGTTAGTTGCTCAGTCGTGTCCGACTCTTTATGACCCTACGGACTGTAGCCCTCTAGGTAGGCTCCCCTGTCCATTGGATTCTCCATACTGGAGTGGGTTGCCATTCCCTTCTCCAGGGGATCTTCCTGACGCAGGGATTGAACCCACATCTCCTACATTGCAGGTGGATTCTTTACCATCTGAGCCACTAGGGAAGCTCCCTGAGCCTAGATTCCAATAAAAGCTCCAGAAGCATGTGGTTTTCACTTTTTGTTTTTCCAGTATGTGTCCACCAGATCTGGAACCTTTGACTCATGTGAGTTCATCCATAAGATTCATGTAAATTCCAGGTCACATGACCAGCCCAGAAAGCATGTGGATGTTTGGCCTTAAGGGAGGGACCAGCTTGTTCTACCAAGGAGTCCTCCAGTAGGGAATGGGGGTGAAGGTCACAGCCTGCTGTCTCAGCCTGTCCTTCCCTTGGTGGGAGGCTGGTTATTTCCTGGTCTGGGGCCCCACGAGCTCTCTCTTCAGAGCCAGCCAGGACAGCGGGGCCTCGGCAGCCCACAGGTCGCTGATGACCCCTCTCTGACTGTCCTACCCGAGCCTCGCCGCTGAGGAATCCTGCCCAGGTGAGGCGGGGGGAGCACGCTGTCAGGACCGGGAAGGAAGGACAGTGTAACACATGTGGTCCCAGGCTCTGCTGCAGGCTGTGGCAGATTTTTTAAAAGCCACGGAAATGTGATTGGAATGTGAGATGGTACACAGAAACCAGCTCTGCAGGCCTGGGGCGGGATGGAGCCCCGAGCGTAAAAGGAGGCTGAACTTAGCTGCTGCCCCTCAGACTCGCAGCCAGAAGAGAAACTGAAATCCTCTTTCCTACCCCTGCCTCCTCCTATTAGACACCATTAATAAATAACTATTTGCATTTTTATAACTCTTTTTAAATATTTATTTTTCAAAATTTTTGGCCACATGGCATGTGGGATCTTAGTTCCCCAACCAGGGATCAAACCCACGCCCCTTGCACTGGAAGCATGAAGTCTCAACCACTGGACCACCAGGGAAGTCCACATTTTAATAACTCTTAAAGCTTACCAAACACAGTTCATACCTCCTTTTGTTTCACTTTCATAGTGACTCCACATGCACACTATTTCCATTTTAAGATGAAAAAACTGAAGTTGAGAGTGGCTGAGGAAATTACCACCGGCTACATAGCTGCTAAGGCTCAGAGCCAGGATTTAAACCTAGGCCTGTCTGATGCAAGACTATTGCTCTATTCCAGAGGCAGCCCAAGTGTGTCCATGGGGTTGTGCTGGAAGACAGAAAACCATCCTCCCCATGCTCGCTCCCCAGACTCGGAGGCAAGGGCCTATAGCCTGACATAGCCAGAGGGCTGGGGCTCTGGGGCTCAGGAGGGGAGAAATGGGGGCTAGGGGTGGGTGGGAAGTAAATGGTTGAAAGGGGGACTTCCCAGGGGGTCCAGTGGTTAGGATCCTATGTTTCCAAGGTAGGGGGCACAGGATCGATCCCTAGTTGGGGAACTAAGATCTCACATGCTGCTCAGTATGGCAAAAGCATTCCCAAAGCTAAATGGTTGAAAGGTAGTCTTAGGGGAGGTGAAAACACCGGGGGTGGGAAGCAGCCTCTCTGTGTGGGGCAGAAACGCTAATGTTCTGTGTGCAGGTGGTTTTTTCCACCCATGTTGATGGTTCTCGATTAGACATGTTTAGGATGTGGAAATCAGAGAGTGTGGGGACTCCGGAAGATTTTTCAAATTCAGAGAAGACAGTTAGGAGGCAAGTTATATGCCAAGTCTGATCATCTGATAACAGCTGCCTGGAATTTTGGACTGAAAAGGCTAAGTTGAGGCTCGTTGGGAAAAGGGGTATGCTTGCCTGAGGATCTCTTTCATGGGAACCAGGGTGGGAAAGGGGGCATGGGTTCGTCCCACATTTACCTTACCTCCCCAGATCGCTATCTCTAGCTTCTCTTCCCATTTCGGCCTTAACTGTCCTCTGCAAAATCTCCCCTGGGAATTCCAGGGGTAGAGAAGAGGACCAGAAAAGGCACAGCATCGCGTAAGAGTTGTGCTTAAGAGATTGTTTTGGCCCACTCCAGTATTCTTGCCTGGAAAAGTCCAGGGACAGAGGAGCCTGGCGGGCTGCAGTCCGTGGGGTTACATGACTGAGCATGTGTGCATGAAGGTGGAGGGAAATGGGTTGGTAGCAATAAAGTGGTAGAACTAAAAAAAAAAAAAAAAAGAGATTGTCTTGGGACTTCTCAGGTGACCCAGTGGCTAAGACTCCGTGCTCCCAATGCAGGGGTCCCACGTTCAATCCCTGGTCTGGGAACTAGATCCCCCCACACACTGCAACTAAAGATCCCATGTACTGTAACGAAGATTGAAGGGCCCATGTACCGCAACGAAGACTCATTGCAGCCAAACACATTTTTTAAAAAATGAAAGAAAGAAATTGTCTTGATTGGTCACAAGTAGGGAAAAGTGACCAAATCAGGAAGTTTCCAAGATGATTCAGACCCAGAGAGTGAAGATGCTGGCTGCTGAGGCCCCTTGGCGCTCCCTCCCCGACGTGCCCGGGTCCTTACTGTGTGAGTTCTGCAGCTGCGTCACCGCAGCCATGAAGGGCTGCTGGGCCATGTGGCTGCCGGGGCTCTGCTGCATCAGGGGCTGCTGGTGGGGGCTGTGCAGCTGCTGGGAGAACTGGACGGGCTGCAGGGCTGCCAGGCTGCCGGCCACGCTGTTGATGACGGGGACGCTCTGAGCTTGGGAGGAGTTGAGGCCTGTGGGAACGAGAGGAAGGATCAGAGACGGCTTCAGGGGTGAGCAAAGGCGAACAGACTTGAACGGTCAGCAACCAAGCCCCGGCTGTTTGCCAGCACTGGGTTGAGACCATTACATAAGCGATTGCCCAGGAAGTGATTTTTATAGACCCATTTTATAGACCGAAAAATTGAGGCTTAGAGAGATAAGGTGACTCGCCCACATTCCACAGACAGCTGTAGATGGAAATGGGGTTTCAACGACCTGACTGAGGTCTGAAGCTTCCCCGGAGTTGTCCTCTGAACTCCCAAATTTAGCCCCCTTGGGGTTGCAGCGTTCTGTGTCTGCCCACTCACTGGAAAAGACCTTCATGATGGGAAAGACTGGAGGCAGGAGAAGGGGATGACAGAAGATGAGATGGTTGGATGGCATCACTGACTCAGTGGACATGAACTTGGGCAAACTCTGGGAGACAGTGAAGGACAGGTAAGCCTGGCATGCTGCAGTCCAAGGGGCTGCAGAGTTGGACACGACTGAGCGACTGAACAACCACAGCAGCATATCTGCCCACTTCATCCATGCCTGGCTCTGAGGGAGGCTTGCCCTGGTGCACTCAGGACTGAGTTAAAGGCGTCCACACTAAGGTACAGATTACCGCCCAGATATGTCTGTCCAGCAGGGGGCAGGAGTGTGCAGAGGCCCATGTTTTGATAAAAAACAAAACCTCCTCTGCAGTCCTAGAGGTGTGCAGCTTGAAGACCCTCCTTCGGCTGGCTGTGCAATGACCTGAGAGAGGTCAGATGCTCATCCTCTTAACCAGAGCAGACAGGGGATAAAACACAGCGACTCAGCCAGTCTGTGAAGTAAGTGTGTCTCATCTGGCAGCACAGGCAATGGAAAGACCACGTTACTGGAAGGAGGAAGCAATAAGTTGAAGGCTGGTGGTTACAGTAGGTGTTGCCATCTTTCTGTTCTGGAGGACGGGGACCTCTGTGGTTCTGTATTGTGTCTGTATCCTGAGGTCTCTTTAGAACTGGAGCCAGTGCTGCCAAGATCAGGTCCCTGGTACCCACCCTCTGTTGGCTCCATGGGTGGGATTCTGGGGCAGGTAGCTGAAGTGGGGTGGGGCTGGGGATGGGAGGATGAGGGGAAAGATACTCCCAACTTCTTTCTTGGCATTGCCAAGGTTCCTTTGATTTGACCTCATTTGGGGGGGGGGGGCTTCCCTGGTGGCTCAGATGGTAAAGCGCCTGTCTGCAATGAGGGAGACCCAGGTTCAATCCCTGGGTTGGGAAGATCCCCTGGAGAAGGAAATGGCAGCCCACTCCAGTAGTCTTGCCTGGAAAATCCCATGGACAGAAGAGCCTGGTGGGCTACAGTCCATGGGGACGCAAAGAGTCAGACACGACTGAGTGACTCCACTTTGTTTCACTTTTTTCTGGGAGATGGTGGGGGGAGGGGTAGAACAAGCTGAAGATGGAAACCCAGAAAAAAGATCTCTTTCCTAGGCAGATGCGGGAAAAGACACCTAAGAGCCTTTCCTGAGATGGAGAGGGTTCCATAAGCAGGTTCACAGGAGGTGGAAATGCTCTGTGGGGATAGCACAGAGGCCTCAACAATGGCCTGTGCAGAGCTTTAGCTGATACTGTTATCAGAAACCTAAAAGGTGAGCAGAGAAGGGAAGGGGAATAAGCCCCCTCCTGGCTCTCCTGGGTGGGGCTGGGAAGGAGGGGTCCTCTGATCTACAACTTATCTCTAACTCCCCAGGTGCTCAGCTTCCCCTCCAGGCACTGTCTCACCTGACACCTTGATCTCCTGTTTCCTAACTTTCCCACAAGGTCTCAGACTCCAAGGGAGCCCCATGGATTTGCTGTTTTTCTCCCCAAGACCATCGCCATTGCTCTTTTCAGGAAGTCTCTGCCTAGAAAAGCAAATGATGCCATCTAGAGTGGATGACATTGGAGGACCTAGTTCTGCAACCAGCCTATTGTTTTTGAGTTGTCCTGAGGAGCCCTTTAAGAAATACACATTCCTTGGCCCCACCCAAGACAGAATGAGTCAGACCCTTTGGAGGTGAGGCCCAGGAATTTTATTTTCAACACAGGCTGTGCCCCTAACGCGCCTCAGTTCCAGGATTGAAAGCCACTGATGTCATTCGAGCTCCTGCGGAGTGTGACTCTTGGCTTCCCCATCTGTTTTCTGGGCACTGGTTCCTGCTTAAGAAGCATGTTATCCAGTCCAACAGGTGAGTAGGGAATGATGAATTGGCACTGCTGGGGAGTCTGTTATCATGTTCTCCTTGGGCCTCTGCAGTGACCAAGCAGGGCCCACATACTCAACAGGATGTGCGTGCTAAGTCACTTCAGTCGTGTCTGATTCTTTGTGACCCTATGGAATGCAGCCCACCGCCCGGCCCCTCTGTCCAAGGGATTCTCCAGGCAAGAATACTGGAGCGTGTTGCCATGCCCTCCTCCAGGGCATCTTCCCAACCCAGGGATCGAACCCTTGTCTCATGTCTCTTGCATTGGCAGGCAGGCTCTTTTACCACTAGCGCCACCTGGGAAGCCCCACTCAACAGGATAGGAGTTGGCTATTTATTACTCAACAACTTGTCTCTCGATTTACTGGCCTGTGGTGCAGACAGCAGAACAAGCTTGGACTCCATAACCGATTCTTCATCCTGACACTCCCTGGGGTAGGACTGTGTGTCTCAACAATGTTTGCTGGTGACCCTCTCATCATGCTTCGTGCTTTCCCCACTCCAAGTACACACACACACACACACCCATCTAAGGTCAGTGCACTCTGGTATTGGCTGTCTGCAATAGGAGAATAAGATTATTGTGAGAAGGTAGAGAATTATAGGTGCGAAAAATTAGGAGGAGCAAAATGAAAAAAAAATGTGTAACAGCTCCAGGGAAAATTTTAATTCACATAGTGCTTAAGAAAATATAGAACCGTGTGTGTCAGCCAAAGCTGGAGGTGCAAAGAAAGACGGTAAGTGGGACAGTTTGTGTATAGTTTTGGTTGTAGAAATAGAGATGCAATATCTTATCCATGGGCCTTTTAATAAAATCTCCTAGAAGTCAAGCAAGCTGATTTCAGGAATCTGATCTCATTCTCAAACCCTGGTTTTAGTGCGGTTACCATATTCCTGGAGACGGCCCCATGAAAAGGCAGCAAATTTAAAATACCTTTTTTATTTTGTGAGACCTCTAAAGGTTCCTTTTATAAAGCTAAGTGGGGAGGGCATCAGTTTCCCAGCAGCTGAGGACAGACAGGGGGCCAAATATACTCATTCAATAAATTCAGGTGACTCCTATGGGCCTGGCTCTGTTTTGCCCTCAAGGAGCACATAAGTCCATTCCTTCAGAAGTGATCTGAGGCTAGATAAGGTTTAGGGAGAGTGGATAGAGAAGCGAAAAAGGCAGGAACAAATTAATAAGTGGTTCATGTGGGCACTGGACACAGGGAGGCCACGAAGACAGCGGGTGATCCCCAGGGTAGAAGAAAGATGGGAAATGTACCTCCCATAGCTCTCCCCCAAAACCTCTCATGGATGCTCCCTGGATCACAGGGAAGACTTGGCCTGAGCTGTCAACACAAGGCAGAAAATACACTGAATACGCATCAACATCATGACTCTGAGAGTGGCACCCACAGGCACACCCATGGCAGCCTTCTTGCGCTGAAAGGGCCCATCTGTGATGGATAGGGACAGGTTGGCTGTGGGAGGTGAGCCCCCAGGGTGGGAAGGACCTGATGCCTCGCTCTATCTTCAGGCCTGGGCATAAACAATCTATTTCTCTTTAAATCTGTCAAGGCTCAGAGATGCTAGACAGTTTCCTGCAGAGTTCCTTCTCAGTATGTTTTCACCACCTGCCAAAGAGGTCTCATTTGACCATACAGAATTCCCCATTAAGAAGGAAGCCCATGGACTTTCCAGGTGGTCCCATAGTTAAGACTCTGCACTTCCACTGCAGGGGGTACAGGTTCAATCCCTAGTTGGGGAACTAAGATCCCACATGCCATGTCATGGGGGCATGTCCAAAATAAGATCAATCAATTACTAAATCTTATATTTAAAAAAAAAGAAGGGAGCCCCTCATGTCTTCAGTTCAGTTTAGTTCAGTCGCTCAGTCGTGTCCGACTCTTTGCGACCCCATGAATCGCGGCACGCCAGGCCTCCCTGTCCATCACCAACTCCCAGAGTTTAATCGAACTCATGTCCATCGAGTCGGTGATGCCATCCAGCCATCTCATCCTCTGTCGTCCCCTTCTCATCCTGCCCCCAATCCCTCCCAGCATCAGGGTCTTTTCCAATGAGTCAACTCTTCACATCAGGTGGCCAAAGTATTGGAGTTTCAGCCTCAGCATCAGTCCTTCCAATGAACACCCAGGACTGATCTCCTCTAGGATGGACTGGTTGGATCTCCTTGCAGTCCAAGGGACTCTCAAGAGTCTTCTCCAACACCACAGTTCAAAAGCATCAATTTTTCGGCGCCCAGCTTTCTTCACCGTCCAACTCTCACATCCATACACGACCACTGGAAAAACCATAGCCTTGACTAGGCAGACCTTTGTTGGCAAAGTAATGTCTCTGTTTTTTAATATGCTATCTAGGTTGGTCATAACTTTCCTTCCAAGGAGTAAGCGTCTTTTAATTTCATGGCTGCGGTCACCATCTGCAGTGATTTTGGAGCCCCAAAAAATAAAGTCTGACACTGCTTCTACTGTTTCCCCGTCTATTTCCCATGAAGTGATAGGACCAGGTGCCATGATCTTAGTTTTCTGAATGTTGAGTTTTAAGCCAACTTTTTCACTCTCCTCTTTCACTTTCATCAAGTCTTACTCCACCTCATGTCTTACCCTACCTCAAACAACACAAAGAAAAATCAGCACAACCCAACCTCCTGGAAAACCCACCACATACTCAGGGATAGGAACGAACACTGGACAAAAATATAAGCTACAATATTATACATATTCATACTTTATCAACGTACAAGCATGTCTACATACCCAGTCATTGGATTGTCCCAACAACCCATTTTACAGATGAGAAGACTGACCCTCATAAAGATGCAATGATTTGACCCAAGACACACAGCTGGTGAGCTATGACCCAGATTCAACTCCATTCCCTAATTTCTTCTAATTTCAGGCTGAACAATCCAAATCTTGAAGAGAGAGATAAGGAACGAAATGAGTTGAATCAAATCTATAAGTGGTGGATGAGTTGGAAGAATATCTTCTTTACTGTTTTTGTTTTTTTTAATCAGGTTGACTCATTTCCCAAAGCACTCCTCCCTGCCCCCAAGTTTTCTGACCAAGAACAGAGCTTACTTTGTGCAATGGCCATGACTCCAGAGAGGGGGGTCATGATGAGGTTTTGAGATTGCTGGGGATTGTGGTGGGACAGGCTGTGGATATTCGTCAAGGTGCTGACAGGGGGCAAACCTCCTCCTGAGACTGAGATCTGCAGGAGAGAAAAAACAAGAGCAGCGTGAGTGGAACCCAGGTTGCGAAGAGCAGCGTCCAAAATGACATCACTTAGCAATTCCTTGGCACAGCTAACTCACTGGTGCATTCATGCATTCATTCAGTAACAATTATTAAGCACCAACTGAGGGACAGGCACTGTTCTAGATACAGAGGCGAGAGAGGTAAGTAATATTGACCATAATCCCTTCCCTCATGTGCATTTTTGTTGACTTCCTTTGAGTCACTAGCCTGCCTTAGAGATTCTTCAGCCCACGTGATATGATTGTCACTGGTTCATGTTGGAAATGGTTCTGGAAACAGACTCACAGATTTAGAGAATGAGCTTATGGTTTTCAGGAGGGGAGGATGCTGGGAAGGGACAGTTACGGAGTTGGGGATGGACATGCACACACTGCTCTATTTAAAATGGATAACCAGCAAAGTCCTACTGTGTAGCACAGGGATCTCTGCTCAATGTCACAGGTCAGTCTGGATGGGAGGGGAGTTTGGGGGAGAATGGATACATGGATATGTATGGCTGAGCCCCTTTGCTATCCACCTGAAACTGTTACAACATTGTTAACTGGCTATACTTCAATGTAAAATAAAAAAGTTTAAAAAGTAAAATTAAAAATGGATAAAAAAGGGAAAAAAAAGCATCCTCTGTTCCGCTCTATGCTGTCTATACGATTGGTGCTAAAAATATGTGATTGCTACAAATAATAACTGGAGAAATGTCCTGGGATTCCCAAGTGTAGCAGATTAGGGCCCAGGTCTAGGGCCCAGAGTGCATGGAAGCTTTCACTGAGTATAGGATCTGGGAAACACTACTCATGTATTAACTCACAAACCTCACTATACCCATGAGGCAGATGCTTCTGCCACTCCCATTTCACGAATGAAAAAACAGGCTCAGAGTAAAGATGCATATTGCCTGAGAACCAACAACCAACAACCTAATAAATGATACCTCTGGTATTCAAACCTAGGTCTGTCTGACTCTAAAATTCAAGTTCTTACTTTTTATAGAGGGCTTTTTCCCTGCAATTATTACTAAGGTCTGTCTGGGGGAGATCAGTCATTATCCATTATTGGGCTTCTCTACTCTTCCCAAATCTCTACTATACATTAAAAACAAACAAACAAAAACCCCCCCTTTTTTTTCTTTCAAGGAGCCACTATTGTAATGACAAAGCTACTAAATAAGGCTTGGTCCCAGGTACTCCCACACTGTTTCATTATTATATTTTAATGACAGATTAGTAAGAGAAAGCTACTGAGTTTTGTGTATTTTATCCAAGGCCACTCTGCTTCCTTTTATTAAGGATTGAATCCTTTCATTTATTCCTAATACTGTCTTTTCCTTAATGACTGTCATTTTCCCAAGTGTATATATAATGGCATTATAAGCATATAATGCTAAAAAGGTCTCTCCTCCTTGCTAGTGGTAATACGTCTATGTGTCATATTGCACGGGTTAGAACTTTCTGAATAGTATTAACCAGTAACAGATGTAACAGACATGCTTAATTTGATTCTATGTTATTAGAAACACTTCCACTATTTCCCCATGAATTATAAGGAGCTTTCAGTTTTACACACACACAACACACACATACACACAACATACTTTTATTCATGATTAAGTAGCTTACTTTTTGTGGTTTTAACATAATTTTAAAAATTATTACTAAGAAAGGACTGTTCCCCCCTCACTCTGAACTAACCCAGACATTCTTGATGGCACCAGGAATGCTCACAGGTGGCTTAGGGTTGGGATACATACATCAGATGTTTGAGTTGCCTTTTCCTTGTGACCCAGAGCGCCTCAGATTATAGCTCTCGCACCAGTACCCCTGGAAGACACTATCTCCTGCCTGCCCTTCTGATCAATCCCATAGCTTCCAAGTGAATTTGAAAAAGAAAGAAAGAAAAAAACCCAAACAGATTTGTTTGTGTTTTTAAAATGAGCATCACGTTGTGAGTTAGGGGTCATGTGACCAAGAAGGAATTCTGACCACATCAAACAAGAGAGAACCAGCTTGTTTGCCGGACTTGTTTTTCAAAATGTCAGAGTCATAAAAAAAAAAAAAAAAAAAATCAGTGACCTGCCTTCAGACTCTCTTGAGTAATGCAGTCCTTTGCAGAAAGTCAATGGAGTGACAGTAATCTCTGCCATTTCAATGTTTGGTTTCAATGGTGAAAGAGAAAAGTGGGTGCCAATAATAAAAACAACTTAGAGCGTGTATGGCTTTAGTGTTTCTTTTCTTTAAATCATTCACGTAAAGCAGAATTTTATTTTCAATTGGAGAATAATTGCTTTACTATGGTGTGTTGGTTTCTGCTGCACAGCAGCGTGATTCAGCTAGAAGTACTCACACAGCGCCTCCTTCTTGGGCCTCTCAGCCCCGCCCCCAGCTTTAAGGTTTCTAAAGGGCTTCACTGGTTGTCCTCAACAGATAAGGACACATGTAGGAAGGCATTATGATTATCGCCCTGTTTTACAGATTAAGAAGGGCTTCCCGTGTGGCTCAGTCTGTTAAGAATCTGCCTGCAATGTAGGAGACCAGGGTTCAATCTCTGGGTCGGGAAGATCCCCTGAGAAGGGAATGGCAACCCACTCCAGTATTCTGGCCTGGAGAATCCCATGGACTGAGGAGCCCGGCAGGCTACGGTCCATGGTGTGGCAAGAGTTGGACATAACTGAGCAACTAAACCACTGCCACAGATTAAGTAAACTGAGCCTCAAAAGAGTCGAGAGAGTAGCTCTGTGTCACCTGACTAGTAAGCAAGGAAGCAAGAATTCAAACCCAGTTTTGCTCAACCCCAAATTCTATCTCCTTCCTATTTGGGTCACCTTGGTCAAGTTTCTTCCTACTCTAAAATGCAACCATTGGGACTTCCTTGGTGGTCCAGTGGTTAAGACTAAACCTTCTAATGCAGGGGCTGCAGGTTCCATCCCTGGTCGGGGAACTAAGATCCCACATGCCTCGAGGCCAAAAAAAAAAAAAAAAAAATTGATAAGGTAACAAATTCAATAAAAACTTTAAAAATGATCCATATCAAAAAAAAAGATTAAAAAAGTGAATAAAATGCAACCATCACCTCTTTGCCTCCAGGACTGATGGAAGACAGAGAGCTGCCAAGAGTATCAGTCACCATCCTCACAGGGTGATCTGGAGAGTTTGGATGGCATCAGCGTTGCCTTCTGCTGTCCTTTGCTATGTGCTTCACATGCCTACTGCCTACGAGGTTGATACTGTTACCCCTCCTTTGCAGACAAGGGAACGGAAGTTTGGAGAAATTAAGAAATGTGCGCAAGTGGCAGAGTGGCCATGAAGAGCGGGTGATCTACCTCTCGGGCTGAGCTTTTCACCATGGGGGTCTGTTGCTTTGATGCCGTGAGAGCATCCAGCGTGGGCTTTTCTAAAACGCAAGGTTCGACACGCACAGACTGCAACCTGAAAGCTGGCCAGCGCTTTGCGGATGTGTACCACTCCGGAATGGGATGGGGTCCCTGGAGTGCGAAAGAAAGCTCAAATGGGTCACCCTTGTTTCCAAAACCAATCCCTGGGGGATGATTTCAAATGCACATTCTACTTGAAGTCAGCACACAGGGACTATCATTCCCTGGCTGGGGCTCAGCCCCCAAACAGCAAAATTACAGGCGATCCTCGCATCACCCTGGTGACGCAGGCATGGTTAGCCCCCATTTTCCAGATGAGGAAACTGAAATTAGGCAACGTCCATCCTTCGGCTGATAAACAACACAGCCCAAGACGTGGGCACACTGGTTCCCATGCCGGGGTTATTTTTAACCATACTCTCCACTTCTGTCTTTGGTGGACCAAGATCTGTGATGGGCTTGTTACATATTAACCAAAAACAGACTCCTGAATTTGGGCATCCAGCGATAGTGACATAACATACGAGCCAGGGTGTTGGAAACTAGTGAAAAGCTGGTCGCTGCAAACAAGCTTCCAGGTGTTTGCTAACGGTGAGGTGTGCTGTCCTGGTCAATCATCAATCCAATAACAGACTGCCCATCAGGGTGCTGTCGAGCAGAAGAGGAAGAAAGGAGCGTGTCCTGAGGCTGCCTGTGGAGCGCCCCAGCCTGGGTGAGGCCGTTTGCTTCTCAGGAGGAAGGAAAGAAGCGCTCACAGGGAAACACCAAGGGCCTTCAAGCAACAGGAGAGGTCTCCCTCCAGATGTCCTCCACTGCGAAGCCATGATCTCTTCCTCAAGGCCCCACCTCTCCTCCGGGGAAGTCTGGGCAATCCTTGGGTCTCACGAGGCGGCCAAAGAAGCTTAAGGGATGAGGGGTGGGCAAGGGGGCTGCAAAATGCCTCCCATGGGAGCATCTTTTGTCTCTCCTGTTGCAGAGCCCAGGACCAGGAAGCCATGGGTTCAGGTCCCCAGACTAGAGTTGGCACTCCCCTCGGAAACTACACTTTGTTTTTCCTCCAGGGAGCTGGGGACTCAATCACCTGTGACTCACCATTCCTGTGTTGCCTACACGGTGCACACGTCAAGGTCTAAAATGGCATCGGCTCCCTACCCCGCCCCCCACCCCGGCCCCCACCTGCCTCTGGGTCAGACACCTTGAGGGTACAGGGCTCCACCTTGGGCTTGGGAGCCAGGAATCCGCAGCTCCTCCCTCCCCTGGAACACAGAGCATGACCCGAAGAATCAAGTTTTCCACGTCCTACCCTTCCCAGTGTCGTCACGCTCGTGTTGTCTCGGAAGCCACCCTCCCCAGGGTGCGCTGCTGTCCCTTGTGGCTTAGAACCTTGAAAATTCAGCATCAACTAGACTCTTCCTCACCGGGGTGTTCAGCTGACATCTGAGGGTGGGCTGTGGTGACCGCTAGGGGACACGTCATTGAGGGAAAAATAATACTGATATTCACCTAAGAACCAGCATGCTGTCATTCACTGAATATTTACCGTCCCAAACGCAGTGCTGAGTACCTCTCATGTTATCATATTTGTTCCGCCAACAACCCTAGTGTTATTACCCACGTTTTATAGACGAGAAAGAAAGAGCTTAGAACCTGGCCAAGGCTACACAGCTATTAAGTGCCGGAGCTGGGATTGGAACCCGGTCATTGCAAACTTCAAAGTCGGTGTTTCCCACGCCCCCCCCCCCACAACAAGCACTGCCCCACCCTACCCACCGTTTTGTGCTATGATCTTCACTGCTGCCCAGGGTCCTTCAAAACCCCAGGGCCAGAAGCTTCGCCACCTCCCGCCATCCACTCAATCCTGACTTCATTCACCCTTTTGGGCAGCATCAGGGGAGTGCTGAAGAGAAGGGGGGGGGGCTTGTTTCAAAGTGAGGTGCTCTCTGGGTTAAAAAATCTGGCTTTGGAGGCCCTGGGTTGGTTGGGGGCTGGTTGGGGATGAATGAACATTTTATCAACTTAAATGTCACTGGCAGCCCCAAAACAAACAGGGTCCCACCCGGCTTGCTCCTTTATGAGGCATTCAATCAATAAAATGAGAGCAGGGCTCTGTCAGATTTATTGGCTGGGTTCAAACCGAACACCTCTTCCACCCGCCGGAGGCTGGGTCACTGGCTCTACCTTTCCGTTCCAACTCTGGACGGCCCCCATTTTCCCCTGTGGGGCTACAATGGTTCATTGTTTCAGGCAGGCCTTGTGAGAAGTTGTGTTTGTTTTGCCTCTTATCTTATCAGCTCCAGAGCTACAATGGCCCAGGTGTACTCACCATTTTACCATCAGGTGAGAGGAGATTGTGGCCCGGGTCCAGGCTGGCTGGAGAGACTTGCTGTAAAACAGACTGGCTAGTCACCATGGCGCTGTTGCCATGGTGACTGATTGTTGAGGAGGAAGTGACCTCATTGCTTCCCTGCTGGCTGTAGCGCACTCCTGCAAAACAAGGCAGACCCAACAGCGGAGTATTAGTGCCACCTGACCCGGGGTCACTTGTTTTCTAGGGTAGACGACGAGGGAAAACACTGCCTCTTTCCCCTGTCTGTCTATGAGACACATCAGCTGTCGTTCTCTAGGGCAGAGGTTGCCCAGCCTCTGCTTGAAGTCTGGAATGGAAGCTCCATGGGGGCAGCATGTTTTTAACCTGTATTGTTTTGTTCCTTGCTGTATTCTCTTGGTTGTTGTTGTTTAGTTCCTAGGTCGTTTCTGATTCTTTTGCGACTCCACGGACTATAGCCTGCCGGGCTCCACTATCTGTGGAATTTTCCAAGCAAGTATACTGGAGTGGGTTGCCCTTTTCTTCTCCAGGGGATCTTCCCAATCCAAGGATTGAACCTGTGTCTCCTGCACTGGCTGGCAGATTCTTTACCACTGAGCCACCTGGGAAGCCCCTCCTCTTGATAGCCACTTGATAAATATGTCAAATGAATGAACGAACAAATGAATGGATTCTACTTCTTGTTGCTTCTACATAGTGCTTTTAGGTTTTAGGGGCTTTCCCTTCCCAGCTGGAGTATTTCTTTTGCTCTTCAAAATGCCTTCTAGAAATGTTTCCCTGGCATTGCTTGGCTATGTAGGGCTGCAGAGTATGAGCTGACAGGTTTTACAGAGAGGCACTGGCCCAGTGACCCTTGAAATTGAAAGTGGCTCAGTCGTGTCCAACTCTTTGTGACCCCATGGACTGTAGTCCATGGAATTCTCCAGGCTAGAATACCTGAGTGGGTAGCCTTTTCCCTTTTCCAGGAGATCTTCCCAAATCAGGGATCGAACCCAGGTCTCCTGCGTTGCAGGCAGATTCTTTACCAGCTGAGCCACAAGGGAAGCCCAAGAATATTGGAGTCCCTTGAATTGTAGGCAGATTCTTTACCAACTGAGCTATCAGGGAAGCCGGGACCCTTGTAAGAGCCACAACAAAATGCATCATTCTGTGTACCACCATTCTGGCCAAGCCCCAGTGACCGAGGGGACACCAGCAGAGCAGGATGGAGCCAGGGCTGTAGCTAGGACTCTGGTCCCGGAACTCACATTCCTTCAGTGGGGTCCCTTTTGGCTGCCTTCCAGGGCCCAGGGGAAGGCGTGTCTGCCCGGAGGTGGGGCAGGCGGCACCCATAGGCAGGAAGTGAATGCCTAGAAGACCACTGCTGTTTGGACTGCAAGGGAGCGGAGAAGCAAGCATATGTACAGCCTTGCTGCTCTGACTCTCCCTCTCACTCAGGAACCAAAATGCGAGTCTGTGCTCAGGAAAGGGACAGTGCTAGACAGAGACCTGGCGAAAGGAGGAAGCTGAGGGAGGAAGAGAACCTGGGTCCAGTGTGCAGAGTTCAAGTCCTGTTTGATGTGCCTGTGAAACAGCCAGAGACAAAGCCGAGGGGGAAGCTGGGCCATCCTGCCCTAAGCTCAAAGCTGAGAAAGACCATGTTCTTATTTTCTGCCTTGGATTTGACAGAAAGGTTTAGGGGACCCAGGTCCTACCTGCAAGAGACAGAGACCAAATGCCTAAGGAATCATTTGGCGTGGAGGGCCAACTTCTCCTTCATTTCTCCTTCTGCCCAGTTCCCCAGGATGAAACATCACTGCATCAGGCATCCAAGTTCTGTTGGTCCACACACCCCCTGCCCTGCCTCCAGCCCCCCAGGGGAGCCCCACCTGCTCGAGGAGGCTACAAAAGTCCCCCTGGGAGCCAGGCAGGGCTGCCATAACCAGTAGCCTGTAATTCACCAAGACGGAGCTTGCCAAGAGGAGACCCAAGCCAGTTTTCCTTGGATTGTTCGAAGGACGTTCCCCAAGGCTGAAATGACCTAGAGCTTAAGAAGGGTGGGGAGAAAGCAAACACATGCTGGGGCAGGAGTCTAACCTTCAAGAGCAGCTTGTTGGGCTACAAAGTGGTTTGATGCGTGTTCCGTGTGTGGGCTTCTTCTGTTCGTTGTTTCCTTTGATTCAAGGGGCTGCTGATGGGGTGGTGTCGGCAGCAGGACAACACTGGAATTCAGTAGTTATAGGGCTGGGGCACTATATTTTAGGGGGAACAGGAGCCATGAAGTTTAAAGGAATAAAGGAAGACCTCCACATCTCCAAACCAACATCGCCTGTCCCGTCCTGTCTGTCTTCCTCTGCATCCATCTGCAGTTTCTAGGTCTCATTGCCACTACCCCCTACTCCATCCCACTGGGTTAAATTAGGTCCTTTGGCTCCGCTCATATCTGCCCCTGGGTTCCCAGCAGGACGCTTACCTAGGAGAAGAGAGATCTGAAACTTTGTGAGCTCAGAAGGCCTTGGGGTCCACCGGAAAAGCAGGGAGGCAGATTTCAAATCAGTAAAAGGAAGGGTTTTCTAACGAGAGGGGCTAATGGGAAGATTATGTGCTCTGCAGCAGGACATACTCGGGTTTCAATCCTGACTTTGCACTTAACAGATGTGTGATCTTGGGGAAATCACTTCTCTCTCTGTGGTTCAGTTTCCTCTTGTAAAGTGAAGAGATCGCTTCCTTAATATGGCTAGTCTGGATCAGAAATAACCTCTAGGAAACGCCTCGTACAATGTCAAATAAATAGTACCCACAGCTCGGGATCCTGCAGGGAGGGAGCTGGTGTAGGTGAGGACTCCAAGATATTTGTACTAAGACTCCAGAATTCTGGACAATGGAGGGTAGATTCTAAGTCCTGAATGGAATTGCCTTTCCACGGAGAATCATTCCCAAAGAAACTGACTCTGCTGTAATCACTGATGCTTGGTCCTGGAAGCAACTTGGGAGGGAGACCTGGCCCCTGCCCTCTTGTTCTTTCCTTTCAGAGAAAATGGACTTCAGCCTGCTTTTCTCCCACTTCCTCTGACTCCCTGGCCAGCTATTTACCTCCCCAAGATGCTCTGCTCCTGAGAGTGTGGTGATAACGCTGGGAGTCAGGCGTGTTTTCACCTCCCAGCTTGTCCCCATCATCGATTGGGTCTCAAGTCAAACAGACGCTCGCTTCCCCCTATTTAATTTGGCTGAAGACAGAGGGCCAGTCCTCAGACAATCAAATATGGGTCTCGGGGAGACTTCTCCCCTACCCCCAGGCTACATAATTATTTATTTAAAAATAATTAACCAAGGTATCCACAGGAAACAAAAGGCTGCTTTACATGCGAGCCTGGCAGGAGGGAGGCGAGAGCTATTTGTTAGAATCCAGGCGGCAGAGCCCAAGGCTGCGGCGCCCTGCCGTCCTTGTCTTCTCCCCTAGCAGAACTTCACTATGGGAGAAATGTAACAGGAAGATGCTCTCTCCAAAGGCAGATGGGCCTAGACCTCCGCGCCCTCCTTGAAGGACCTCCGGTTAAGAGACGGTGTCTGGTTGGGGACTAGGGGATCTCTGTCTTGAGCTCAGCTCTGCCATCAGTGTATTGGGCGAGCTCCAGCTCTGCTTCAGCTCTCAGTCAGAGGACTGCCTGCTTTGGTAAGGGGGGGAGGGGCTTTTATCACTGCAAAGTGGGGTGGGAAGCAGGTGTCTTTTTTTTCAAGTATCACAAGTATATAAAATCAGAGCAGGAACACGACCTGATAAATTAAGCAGACTTATTTCAATACCGTATACTAAGAGTGAAAGCGTTAGTCGCTCAGTCGTGTCCAACTCTTTGCAACCCCATGGACTGTAGCCTGCCACCAGGCTCCTCTGTCCATGGGACTCTCTGGGCAAGAGTATTGGAGTGGGTTGCCACTTCCTTCTCCAGGGGATCTTGCTGACCTAAGGATTGAATCTGGGTCTTCTGCATTGCAGGCAGATTCTTTACCATCTGAGCCACAAGGAAACCCACTGCTAAGAGGGACCAGTTCAAAGACTCACCATTTGTTTCACACCTACAAAGACCACTTTAAGGGCATTTATGATCTCTCAAAACTGATCAGTTTTGTGCAAGGAAACCATGTTTCTTTTAAAAAGACTTGCGCACTTGCCCAGGCTGAAGGATATTAGAATGTAGCACATAAAGCCCATTGCTAGAAGTAGAAATACCTCTACCACTAGTGGCGCTAGTGGTAGACCCCAGAGGAGGGCATGGCAACTCACTCCAGTATTCTTGCCTGGAGAATCCCACGGACAGAGGAGCCTGGCGGGCTGCAGTCTATGGGGTCACAAAGAGTCAGACATGACTCAGTGACTAAGCACAGCACAGTGGTAAAGAACCCACCTGCCAACGCAGGAAACATAAGAGACCAGGGCTTGATCCCTGGGTCGGCAAGTTCCCCTGGAGGAGGGCATGGCAACCCACCAGTATTCTTGCCTGGAGAATCCCATAGAGAGGGGGAGCCTGGTGGGCTACAGTCCACAGGGTTGCAAAGAATCAGTCGTGACTAAAGCATCTTAGCATGCACGTTCACTTGCCCAGGCTCAAGGATATTAAAATCTAGCACATAAAGCCCATTACTAGAGGTAGAAATATAGGCAATATACTATTACAGCAACAAACATCAATTACAGTTAAGGATTTTTCTGTAACAGCCAAATGGATAATCAAATATTGCAACAACCTGCTCCAGGGGCACCTGTAACCTTTCCTGCTGATGCTTCTCTCACCAGGGATTTGGCAATCACTCAGGCTCCTGAGAGGGAGGCCGTAATGAGCCAGCAGCCTTAAAAGGGGATGCCGAGGTGAAGGGTATATCACAAGGTCTCTGACCCCGGCAACACCAGCCATGTGTTCTTCTTAGAGGATGGAGAGGCCAGGTCCTTGTGTATTTCACAAACTCAGAAGAGGGCTCAAAAGGAGAACCGAAGTACAATAGGTCTGGTGCCAGGTGACCGGGTTTAAATCCTGATTCTGCCACATAATAGCTGTGTGACCTTGGGGGAATTACTTAACTAACCTCTCTGATCTTCAGTTTCTTTATTGTTAACGATTACCATCTCTTCAGTCACTGGGGAAAGGACTGGATGTGTTAAATGGGTATGAAATTACCCAGATCATGTTTGGCATATAACAGTTACTCGAGACACATCTGTTCCTCGTGTGGGGGGATGGTGTTTGTTTAAAAGATATTTTTAGGAAGATTGAGTTTACAGAACTCAGAACTTCTTTGAGCATCTATCCTGTGCGAGGCACCATGGCAGGAAGCCTGTAAGAAGTGGAATGGCATCTTTCCTTTTCTGAAAATGAACATATGATGCTCTGGTTTAACAGTGACTGGCTAAAGGTGCCAGGCAGAGAGCCACAGAGCTCCCACAGGAGCAATGAGAAGGCCAGAAAGTGGCCATGTATTTTCCACTCAGTTCCTGGTTTCAATTTAGTTAATTGTCCACATCCCCATCACTGGCCCTAAGAACCACAGCAAGTGTGTCGAGCAGCAAAAAGCTGGTATCTAGAGACATCCCTGAGGCCTTGGTGAGGAGTTGTCTACTCTTGCTTATTCCCGGCACTCAGCATCACGGGAGATGATGCTGTTTCTGAATTGCCAATGGCACGTGGGACAGAGACAAATCACTTGGTTTCTATCCGGTGTGGCTGCAAGCTTATGGTTCCAGAAGCCAGCCTCTCCATGCCCTGCATTCCTGCACCCACACCCATCTCCAGGGCACCCTTCACATTGCTGCATGTTGGGATTTCTTTCTAGAACAAAACCGCACCATCTCACTGCCCTGTTTGGACACTTACCACTGCTCTTCACTCCCTCCTGGAAAAGCCCCAACACCTGAGACTGGCAGAATTGGGCCATTACGACTCCATTCTGCCTTATCTGTATCATCTGTCACCACTTCCCAGGCAGTCATGTCAGAACCCTGCCATCTCCTGCCTCCATGCCTTTGCTTATGCTGTTCCTGGTGCCTGGAACGCTCGTCCCTTCTTCTCCATCTCCCATCCTTTAAGCAGGCTAAATGTCCCCTCTTATGTGAAGCTCTCCTTGATTCATCCTTTGTATTCTACACGCAGTAGTGACTCTGACTGCAGAGGCTGGTCACCTGCACAGAAATGCTTGGATGATGTGTTTCCTTCTCTCTCTGTCTTAAAGAAAGAGATGCCTTTTTACTCACTTGTGCATCCTCAGAGCCTAGCAAAGCAGCTGATGTGTGAATATTCACTGAATGACAGAATAAGCTTTCAGGTTCTTTGAGCATCCCAGCCCCAGAACATGGGAGCATCCCTTCTGGCAGGACAAAATACAGTGCTAGTATTGGTACTAAAAGTGTGGGTTGGGGGAATTCCCTGGCAGTCCAGTGCTTAGGACGCTGTGCTTTCACTACCCAGGGCGTGGGTTCAATCCTTGATTGGGGAACTAAGATCTCGCAAGCTTTGTGGCAAGGCCAAATTAAACAGAAGCATGGATTGACTCTGGGCTTCCCTGGCGGCTCAGATGGTAAAGAATCTGCCTACAATGCAGGAGACCCAGGTTCAGTCTCTGGGTTGGGAAGATCCCCTGGAGAAGGGAATGGCAACCCACTCCAGTATTCTTGCCTGGAGAATCCCATGGAGAGAGGAACCTGATGGTGGGCTATAGTCCATGGGGTCATAAAGAGTTGGACACGACCGAACAACTAACACACACACAAGGATGGGCTTCAATTCTATTGATATATTAGGGAATAACTTGAGTGTAAGTAACATCAGTTTCAAAAATCTGCACCCAGCTGAATGGAGCTACAATAGAAAAACCCTACAGTCTTTTTTTAAAGCTTTTTTCTTTTTTTTAATTGAAGTGTCATTGATTTACAATGTTCTGTTAACTTCTGCTGTACAGCCAAGTGACTTAATTACATACATATATATATTCTTTTCTGTATTATTTTCCATTCTGGGTTATCCCAGGATATTGAATAGAGTTTCCTGTGCTAAACAGTAGGGGCTTGTCTATCCATTCACATAGGAAATCACTAAATGCACGTGCACACACACACACACTCTCACACCCTTCAAACACGTCAGTTCACTGCATGTGCCATAGCCACATCCGTCCACATCATGTGAAGTTACAACTTTCCTTCCGATTTCAGATAAGTCTCTGCCCACCACCTCAATAATTCACCAGCTTCGCCGCTTCCGACACCCACTTCAATAGGCAAACTTCAGAACTTTCTCAAGGTAAAGTGCCATATTTACTGTTGTACAGTGTTTATGTATTTCCGAAGCATTTAACAGGTGTAAAACTGCTAATGTTTTTTTTATTAGACTCTTATCTTTTTTAAAAGGTGTCACTGACGAAGTTTTTGAGTATTGTGCCCTTAACCCCATTTTTTTCCCATAAGCACTGCAGATTTTATTGTGTGACCTTGCAAAGCATGGTGGTTTTTATGATGGGTATGTCGGGTTCTAGAGGACTGACTGTGCCCCTATGTTCAAAGATGGATGCAACGGCCTTCAGGAGGACCCTGGGGAGGAGCTGCCTCGGGTGTAATTAACCACAGGAACTTCCCATCCCAGTGCTTCAGGAGCTTAGAACCACCCCACAGAGCCCTCCGTGTCTAATCTAGTTCTCGACGAGTTTCAGAAAACAGTTTAGGAGTTTGGGATTAACATACACACACTACTAAATACAAACGAGATAAGCAACAAGGACCTGCTGAATAGTGCAGGGAACCATACACAATATTTTGTAATAACCTATAGGGGAAAAAACTGATAAATTATATATATATATATGTATTACTGAATCACTTTGCTGTACATCTGAAACTAACACAAAATTGTAAATTAACTATCCTTAAGTTTTTTTTGTCTGTCCCACGTACCCTTTATTTATGAAGTCCTTCCACAATTCATTTTTCATCCCATCAACTCTATGAGGAAGAGAGTAGGCAGGACTTGTCCAGACTGGATACATAAAGCCGAGTCTTGTGGCTCCAGACAGCCAGTGCTCCATGCTCCTCAGAATGAGCGAGGGCAAAGTGCCGTCTTTCTCTGCTCTTGGCCCCCCATCTTCTGTCTCGTGTAGTCCACTCAGCAGCAGGATCGAACCTGACCATCTCCCATTTGTCAAAACTTTGTTCTTCACACTTCAGTTTGTGTGTGTGTGTGTGCACATGTGTACGGAGTCACTCAGTCTTGTTCAGCTCTTTGTGAAACCGTGGACTGTAGCCTGCCAGGCTCCTCTGTCCATGGGATTTTCCAGTATTCCAAGAATACTGGAATGGGTTGCCATTTCCTCCTCCAGGGGATCTTCCTGACCCGGAGATCAAATCTGTGTATCCTGCAGCTTCTGCACTAGCATGCAGATTCTTTACCACCGAGACACCTGGGAAGCTCACTTCAATTTTTTTAAGTGGTGAAAAAAAGACCAGTTGAGACCCCAACCCCACAAGTCTAGAAATCAACTGGGCACCAGTGTCCAGCCACTTTAAACTCATACTCTATCTCTCTGCTCTGACTTTCTGATGATTCCAGGCCCATCAATTTCTGGGCCTCAACATTTTTGTCTATAACCTGGGCATACAGATCTCCCTTCCTCAGAAGCCAGAATGATAAATGAATAAAATGAAGTTAGAAAAACAAAATAATAAAGTTAGGGAATCTCTGGGTTTTCCTGGAAAAGAAAATGCTGGAGACAGAAGAGCAGTGTCAGTCTAGAAAGTATGACCAGAATTGTTCTTTTATAGAAAGAAGCAAAGAGGTGGGGTCTCCTGGGCAGTGGGAGGCTCAGCTTGACCCCATGTGGCCTTTGACCCTGAAGCCTGGGGGTCCCATTCCCTGGGGTCTGTGAGCTGCACCCAGAATCCGGTGGGATGGCTTTCACCCTTGACATTTCCAAGCCAATCACCCATCCCTGATAATGCAGGAATGTTCCTCTGGCTGGTGGACCTCTGCCAGCTCAAGGGCTCGTCCCAGCCACCAACAGAGTAAACATTACTCAACAGACCAGGGCCCTGTCACACACATTCTTCCCCTGTGTTCCTAACCTCACGCAGAGCGCAGCCCGGCCCTGTCGGCTCTGGAAATGGGGATCGAAAAATCAGGCAGGAGCGAGAGTGCAGAGGAGAAAGCTCTTCCAAAAAGGAAACAACCACGTCCATCAATTATAAGTAGACAGAGCTGTCTTCCCTGTGAAGTCAAAACACATTGGGTAGGCGGGGGTGGTGGCTGCGACAGAAAGGAATTAAGCCAGTCTTGACGGGTCCAGTACCGCATCCTTATAAACTCTCTCCCCCTTTTCCTAAAGAGGAGTCACTTTTTATTTTTAGTTGCCGCCTGCGGGATCTTGAGTTGAGGTAAGTGAACTCAGTAGTGGCATGTGGGATCTGGTTCCCTGACCAGGGATCAAATCCTGGTCCCCTGCATTGGGACCTCAGCCTTAGCCACTGGACCACCAGGGAAGTCCCGGGAAGTTCCCTTTCTTGAGGAGAGAGGCAGAGACACAAATTATTCAGGCTGGTGAACTTCTAAGACACTCACTTGGGGATGAAAGAATGTCAACAATTCCCCCGGCTTGAAACTGAGAACTCAAAAAAATGAAAACTTTCCAAGAGGCTGGCATCACTGCCTCAGTTTCCTCACTGGTCACACAGGACCATCGCCGGTTCTTATTAACATTTTCTTCTCTCCGAGGATACAGATGGATGTTTGCCAAGGGTTGAGGAGATTAAAAATCTGAAAGCCTGGGAGTAAAAATCCGAGGCAAGATGAAAGCAATTTAAACAGGGGGCTGGCTTCAATTCCAGATCTCTTTCTCCCCAGGGTGGCTTAGTTAGGAATCCAATTCAAAAGAGGAGAAACACAGATAGACCTGCGGGGACGGTAAACATTCTTGAACTCAAGGAGTAAAAGTTGAGTGATACTTCAGGGAAGCCCACAAACTGGTTTTCTTATAAAAATCAAAGCAAACGTAACCAAGGAAAGAAAAAGGCTTCTATCAAAAGCATCTTGGCTGAGAAAAGAAGCGAATGTGTACCTGAGAAATGGCCCAGGTGGGGAGGTGGACCGGGCGCCAGGAACTCCGCCTGTCCAAGCAAAGCCCAGCTTGGCCACCATGCCTGCCCCTTAGCAGACAGCGGGTTTCTGCCGGCAAACGCCAGGGGATTTGCAGTGAACCCGGCGGCCTGGAGATGTAATTGCAGGTGGAAGCCACCCGGGCTAACCCTCGAGAAGCTGAGAGGTCCTCACACCTTAAGTGTTTTACACGGTCTGCTTCTCAGTGGGTTCCAGATGCCCACTGGACAGAGTGGAAGGCCAAGGTTCAAAGAGGAAGAAGTCATTTTCACCACCTCTTACCTAGGGTCTCCCAGCAAAGAAGACCTATTCTAAAGCTGCCCGCTCTCCTTCTTCCCTGAAAGCCACACATTGACACCAGATACACATTGACCCCAGATTGAATCTCGGGGCTCCCCAGGTGGCGCTAGTGGTAAAGAACCTGCCTGCTAATGCAGGAGACATGAGACACGGGTTTGATCCCTGGGGCAGGATGATCCCCTGGAGGAGGGCATGGCAACCCACTCCAGTATTCTTGCCTGGAGAATCCCATGGACAGAGAAGCCTGGCGGACTACAATCCATGGGGTGGCAAAGAGTTGGACACAACTGAAGCGACCTAGGATACACACACACGCTGAGCCTCCCATGATGATGCACAAATAGTTTGAAATGACTTTGTTTCAATTCTTGTTTCTTGGCTGCATCTCTCATTGGAACGTAAGCCCAATGAAGGCAGGACCTTGTCTGTCTTCTCCACAATCTCTTGCCTCAGAACCTTGCACAGACTATGCTCTGCCCTCAATAAGAGGACATGATGAATGAATGCATGACCCGCCCTTGAATCCTGACCGAGCAGTGGAGAAGTCCAATGGTATAACTGATCCTCTGAACCTCTTGGGTTTTCTGAGGTTGATGGGACACATGTATTTTTAAGGAGGAAGAAGGGGGAGTGAGAGAGAGAGAGATTAAAATATAATCAAAATGGAGAGAGAGCATTGATGCATTTCAACAACTTCATGCTGGAAGGTGCGAAGTGGGGGTGCCTAGGAGTAAGTATGACACAGCAAGTCTCTCCTTTCCCACCAGAGACCCTGGACGGTGCTTTATCCAGAGTGGAAAGAGCCAGGGGGATGCCTGTGGGGAGGCTACCCATTCCCCACTTCCTTTTTTTTTTTTTTTAAAAAAAAACTTTTTATTTTATATTGGAGTATGGCTGATGAACAATGTTGTGACAGTCTCAGGTGGACACTGAATGGAATCAGCCATGCATATATGTGTATCCATCTCTCCTGGACTCCCTCCCATCCAGGCTGCCACATAACATTAAGCAGCATTCCTGGTGCTAGACAGTAGGTCCTTGCTGGTTATCCATTTCAGATATGGCAGTGTGTCCATGTTCATTCCGACCTCCCTAACTATCCCTCCCTCCCCCATCCTTCCCATCTTTCCCTATCTCTTGAGGCCCAAGCCTATACAGGGGGCCTTTAACAGGGTGGGAATAGGCACCTCCGTTAACATAGGCTGACCATTTCTAAAGGGTTTAGGCTGCTGGAAGGAGCCCCAAATTTAGTCTTGCCATGTTAGAACCCAGTTTTAGGCCCCTTGGGTTAATTTGGGGGTCAGGAGGATCAATTACTGGGGATTTACCATGGCAACCTGGGTAACTCAAACGGCTTTTTCTCCAGAGGAGTCTAAGGTAAAGCTAAGAAGGGTTAACGATGGACATCGTTAGGCCTAAAGGCTGTGGGGGCAGACAGAGGCCTGCCGCAGTCTGGCTCCTGGGGTTTCCTTTCTGAGAGGCTGCCTTTGCTGGCAGGGTAATGTGGCTGCAACAAAGGCCCCCTCGGCTGGGCTGACGGGGAGAATCATGATGCTCCTAGTGGGGCTGGAGAATGGGGAGGGCCATAAAGTCATCAGCAGACTGAGCCACTGGGTGTCCACATAAAAGTGAGGGCCCATAAACAGACATCTGTATTGTGACTGAAGGGCTAATAAAACTGCCTTAGAAGAGAGAGGTTTTCCACTGTGACCTATTCATACGCAGGACCCTACTGGGAGGTGATACCCGAGAAGAAGATCCTTGGAGGCCTGGCAAGTGTCAGAACTGCCTCATTATGGGAAGCTTGCCTGGCCAGACCCCAGCCTCTTTCTCACTGTCGTGGAGGGCAGCTCCAGAATCATTGTCATCATCATCATCACCATCATCACCATCATCAGCGACAGACAGCCCTGGATCACCCAGCAGGCTCGCGGATGCTGGACCAGGCACCAGCAGGTGTTGGGCCCTGAGACCACAGAACGTGGATGGTCACTGGCTTCCACTGACCCAGAGCATCAGTAATGTGCTTAGGGAGCACCCTGAGACCTGATAGCTGCTTAGTTTCCTTACTGTCTCTCCAGATGACAGCTAGGCAGTAAGTCCAATCCCTTTTCTAGACCTCAGTTACTCAATGGAAACTTAGGAAGAATGATTCTTGCTCTTTCTTGCCCCAAGGGATGCTGGTAAGAGATGATAAAGGGGAGTAATCTAGAGTGAAGTACGTCGGACAGAGAAAGACACATATCATGTGATATCACTTATATGTGGAATCTTAAAAAAAAAAAAAAAGAGTACAAATGAACTTACCTACAAAACAGAAATAGAGTTACAGATGTAGACAACAAACTTATGGTCACCAGGGGTGGGAGGGAGGGATAAACTGGGAGATTGGGACTGACGGATACACGAACATATAGAACAGATAACTAATAAGGACCTACTGCTTAGCACAGGGAACCCTACTCAGTACTCTGTAATGGGCTAAATGGGAAAAGAATCTACAAAAATGAATAGATATGTATCCGCCTGCAGCGCGGGAGACCTGGGTTCGATCCCTGGGTTGGGAAGATCCCCTGGAGAAGGGAACGGCTACCCACTCCAGTACTCTGGCCTGGAGAATTCCATGGACTGTATAGTCCACGGGGTCGCAAAGAGTTGGACACGACACGACTGAGCGACTTTCACTTTCACTTTTTCATGTATGTATAACTGATTCACTTTGCTGTACATGTGAAACTAACACAACGTTATAAATCAACTACACTCCAATACAAGTTTTTTTAAAACGGAAGTCATCTAGTAAAACTAAACTGAACTAGTAATCTAGTACACCAAACTAGGAGAAGCTTAAGGGAGAAAGAATAATAACAAGTTCTTTGAAAACTTCCTGGTAGTGTTTAATATTGAGTGATTTTTTGGTTGAACCGTATACTTAAGTTAGCAATGGCACCCCACTCCAGTACTCTTGCCTGGAAAATCCCATGGAATGAGGAGCCTGGTAGGCTGCAGTCCAGGGGGTCGCTAAGAGTCGGGCATGACTGAGCGACTTCACTTTCACTTTTCACTTTCATGCATTGGAGAAGGAAATGGCAACCCACTCCCATATTCTTGCCTGGAGAATCCCAGGGACAGAGAAGCCTAGTGAGCTGCCATCTATGGGGTCGCACAGAGTCGGACACGACTGAAGCGACTTAGCAGTAGCAGCAGCATACTTAAGTTAAGCAGTATTCATGGAGATGGAGCTGAATGACATCATTTCTAGAAAGGGGAGAATATGCTTTACGTAATAATATGTACATATGTTATGTATAGAATGAAAGTAATTCCATGTTCAGCTTGAAAGTGAATAAGAGACTTATAAAGCAAGGCATTTACGCACGAAGCTTTTGGATAGGAAGCTCTCCATAAGAGATATTGTCAGTCCACTAATACATGGAAGGTGTACCAGGTGCCAGGCACGGGGCTGTGGGCTGGAAACTCAATGGTGAAAAAAGCCAACTCGGGCTTAGATGTCAGCACCGCCCACATTTCTCTCACTCGGAATACATGTTAAGCTCATCATCTGTCTCTCTCCCTCCTGGGTGAGCTGGATTTTTAGCGTGTTCGGGGACGACCTTCTTCATGGTGAAAGTAAGACTGACTCAGCATCTTTCTCTGTCTTTGACAGGTAGAAATGCAAACCTTACACTCCACCCGGAAATACGAGTCTCAAAAAGAAGGAGGAAAAGGCTCATTTCTGTTTCCATCCCTAAGACATCCTGAGATAAATTAAGCTCCTATTTTGTATCCACCAGGTAAACTGATGTTTTAGAAATGGGAGATGCTGTCCAGAGATTTTCCATCCTTGCTAAGCAAGGACTCACTGGGCCTCATGGCCAGCCCGATCCAACAGGTGCCGACTGAGAAGATGCCCCCTGTAGTGGGCAGGGCCAGAAGGCTTGGGCAGGCACGCTGCCACTCAAAGGCCCTGAAAGTGTTAATTTTCAGCAGTTATAGGTGTCTCGTTTATACCCATTATAAATCTGTTTATTGTGACTGGCCCCACCCAATCTGCTGGAGCTGTAAAGCTCTAATGGTCCCTAATAAACGTGGAAGGCACACAGTTCCTGAAATGGGGAAGGAGAAAGGGAGTGAGGGTGACCAGGAGGGAGAGAGGCAGATATGAGCTTAACAAAAAAATATCACAATGGCAAAACTCCCTCTGCAGCTTCAAACAGCAGAGCCCTGGAGCCCCAATCTCCAAATAACCTGTCAGAGCTGAAAGGTCTCATCAGCCAGAATCCCTGAGATGTTAAATGATCGGCCCAAGGTCACCCCTGCTCTTCAGCACCTCGGGGCTCCTGGATCCTAGTCTAGGGCCCTCAGACCAGCTCTCTCACCTCTTCTACTTCGATAGGAGACCTTTAGGACTGCCGCCAACCCCTTTAGACTCCAGCCTTGCCCCATCTAGCCTGTGATGTCCAGCCCTGACTATCCATCCACATTTCTTAGGGATTCGTTGAAACTTCCCTTGCCTGAGTACTTATTCCATATTCTGACTCTAAAAGGTGTGATGGGGGTCTGTGCATGTTTTCAGTTGCTTAGTTACGTCCAACTCTTTGCGACCTCATGGGCTGCAGCCCACCAGATACCTCTGTTCATGGAATTTTCCAGGCAAGAAAGCTGGAGTGGGATGAGATGGCTTTCCTCTTCCAGGGCTCACCCAGGGATCGAACCCGCGTCTCCTGCATCTCCTGCATTGGCAGGCAGATTCTTTACCACTGAGCCATCTGGGAAACCCCAAAGACATAGGTACTTTTTATAATAATAAGCTCCCCAGACACCTTTGATGTGGCCTGGGAAGCAGATCTGAGAACCACAGATCTTGTTAATACTTGAGTTTCATTCTTCCCGACGTCTCAAATGACTAGCAGGGTTCACGAAAAGGGAAACTCTTCCAGGGTGAAACTGCAAACCACAGCCTTGTCCAGAACTCAGGCAGAACCAAAGCTCTTCCTCTCTCTTGATGCCCGGGAGGGTACCTGAGTCAACCCAATAACTCCTTCCGGGTCAAGCACCATGTGGGGGTGCTGGATGCATTTTATCATGTTTAAGCCTCACATGATAGCCTGAAGGAGATATATGTTATGATCCCTGTTTAACAAATGAAGAAACCAAGGCTCAGAGAGGCTAAGTCACTCATTTGAGGCCATATGGCCACGGAGTGACAGAATCACAATTCAAGCCCAACCTTGTTTGGGATGCTACACCTTGCTACCCAGAGACACCCCTCTGAGCATGGTCCTGAAAAGGGGCTGCCTGTGACCAGCTCACCTAGGGGATGTGGACTTCCCTTAGGAAAGTCAATAGACACTAAAGAGCGTCTATATGCACGGTGTGTCTCCAGCTTGGGAGGGACACACCGTGTACAGATCCTGAGAAATCTCTTGAGTATCCTAGAGGGCTGGAGAGACTGAGCCTTGCTGGTCAAGCTCCTCCGTGGCTGAACTCCCACAGGTGTGGTTTGGACAGGGCTGCTGAAGCCAGACCAGAGGGTGCTAGGGAGGTATCTTAAAGCAGATGGCTCAGGTAGAGGAATGTCACTTCCAGAAATTCAGCCCTCAGGAGTATCTGAGGTTTTCGGTGTTCACTGTGGGAATTGTGTCCACCCAACCCCTTCTTACTGCTCTTTTGCCTGAAGTTTGGGGAGCTTCCTTCCTAAGAACAAAGGTCATGAAGCTTCTCAGATTTGGCCTCCATCAGTAAAGCACCACACCCCCTCTAAGTGGCAGGTTCCCAGGGCTAATTACCAACAAGCAAGGGTACTCACAACCTTCATTAAAGGAGAGGAATGCCTTATTAGGTGGAGGAAACTCAGGGTCATCTTAAGTACCTGACCATTTGCTACATGGTCATGACCCCGCCTGTACCCATGGCCATCCATGGTTCTTCCCAGCTTTCTCTCACTGTTTAGCATCAATTCACTGAAACCTGTGGCACTGGATGTGTGCTCAGCCACTCAGTCATGTACATCTGACTCTTTGGGACCCCATGGACTGTAGCCCACCAGGCTCCTCTGTCCATGGGATTTTCCAGGCAAGAATATTGGAGTGGGTTGTCATTTCCTCCTCCAGGGGATCTTCCTGACCCAGGGATCGAACCCGGGTCTCCTGCATTGCAGGTAGATGCTTTACTGCTGAGCCATTGGAGAAGCCCATGGTGCTGCAAACGCCCTATGGCTATCACAGAGCAGTCCTTCCTGGAAGCAGGAAAGCCTTCCTCAGACCCAATTACTCCAAGAAGAAAGCCTGAGTCTGCCGCAAACACCAAGATGAGTATCTAGTAGAACTACTCAAATTGTCTCAAAGTCAAGATCGAAAGATAAGAGGAACAGAAGGAAAGAGGAATAAGCCAAACCACTAAGCTCTGCAAGGACTGCTAATAGGTACCATTTATGAGAGCCTGCTATATCCTCGGTGCTTTACATATATTATCTCATTTAATCCTTTGGCATCTGCATGAGTGGACGCCCCCATTTTACACATTGAGAAACTGAGACTCAGAGATCCCAGATACTTGCCCAGGGTCACAGAGCTGATGAGTGGCCAAGTTGAGGTTGGAATCCAGGTTGACCTCCATAGCTCATGATTCTGTTGTTACGCCCACTGAATTTATAACAGCATTTCCCTAGAGTATCTTTTTTGTTATTGTTCAGTCACTCAGTCCTGTTTAACCCTTTGCGACCCCATGAACTGTAGCACATCAGGCTCCCCTGTCCTTCACCACCTCCTGGAGTTTGCTCAAACTCATGTCCATTGAGTCAATGATGCTATTCAATCATCCCATCCTCTGTTGTCCCCTTCTCCTCCTGCCTTCAATCTTTCCCAGCATCAGGGTCTTTTCCAATGAGTTCATTTTTAGCATCAGGTGGCCAAAGTATTAGAGTTTCAGCTTCGACATCAGTCCTTCCAGTGAATATTCAGGATTGATTTCCCTTAGGATGGACTGGTTAGATCTCTTTGCAGTCCAAGGGACTCTCAAGAGTCTTCTCCAGCACCACAGTTTGAAAGCATCAATTCTTCTGCACTCAGCCTTCTTTACTGCCCAACTCTCATATCTGTACATGACTACTGGAAAAACCATAGCTTGGAGTATCTTTCAGTTCAGTTGCTCAGTCGTGTCCGACTCTTTGCGACCCCATGAATCGCAGCATGCCAGGCCTCCCTGTCCATCACCAACTCCCAGAGTTTACTCAAACTCATGCCCATTGAGTCGGTGATGCCATCCAACCATCTCATCCTCTGTCATCCCCTTCTCCTCCTGCCCCCAATCCCTCCCAGCATCAGGGTCTTTTCCAATGAGTCAACTCTTCGCATGAGGTGGCCAAAGTATTGGAGTTTCAGCTTCAGCATCAGTCCTTCCAATGAACACCCAGGACTGATCTCCTTTAGGATGGACTGGTTGGATCTCCTTGCAGTCCAAGGGACTGTCAAGAGTCTTCTCCAACACCACAGTTCAAAAGCATCAATTCTTCGGTGCTCAGCCTTCTTCACAGTCCGAGTCTCACATTCATACATGACCACTGGAAAAACCATAGCCTTGACCAGACCAGACGGACCTTTGCTAGCAAAGTAATGTCTCTGCTTTTTAATATGCTATCCAGGTTGGTCATAACTTTCCCTCCAAGGAATATCTTTAGCGTATATTAAATGTCAGTGTTGTTGATGGTCAGGCATCTATGGCACGGCCAGGCACTGGGATTTTCAGAAGTCCTCCAGTTGATTCTAAGGTGCGGTAAGATTTAGGAACCATTGTCCTAGAACAAAGGTCAGTAAACAGTGGTCTGCAGGCCAAAGCAGCCTGTTTTTGAATGACCTATGAGCTCAGAATGTTTTTTCTATCCTTAAGTGGTTTTTAAAAAGAAAAAAGGGTATTCTGTGATACACAAAAATCATAGGAAATTAAAATTTTAATCCCACCACAGCCATGTCCATTTGTTCACACCTGGTCCATGGCTGCTTTTGCTCTCCAAAGGCAGAGCTGAGCAGCTGTGACTGAGACAGTATGGCCTGAGAAGCCTAAAACAGTCACCATCTGGCTCTTCATAGAAAGTTTGCCAACCTCAACACTAGCGTTCTTTTCTGAGGGGCTGCACTGCGTCTTCATTGCTACACGTGGGCCTTCTCTAGTTGCAGCGAGTGGGGCTCCTCTCTAGTTGTGTTACCTGGGCTTCTTATCGCGGTGGCTTTTCTTATTGTGGTGCATGGGCTCTAGGTACACGGGCTTCAGCAGCTGCAGCATGTGAGCTCAGTAGTTGGGCTGTATGGGCTTTGTTGCTCCGAGGCATGTGGGATCTACCCCGACCAGGGATCGAACCTGTGTCCCCTGCATTGACAGGCAGATTCTTAACCACTGGACCACCAGGGAAGTTCTGTAGCCGAGTTCTTATGAACAGCTAGGATGATAACCAGGACTGAATGTGTTTGACTTTATTTGGGGGCTAGATTTCAAATATACATATATGTATATATGCATATATTCATATATACATTATGATATATACATATATACGCTTTTTGCCCCCTCCCCATTCATGTTTGATATTGTGGCTTCCTATCGAGCAGTTAGCTTCAAAGACCCTAGCACAGCTCCCTGCCTCTCTCTGCACCTTTGGCGCTTAATTCTCTCCCAGTTCTTGTCAGTTTCCATCAAACCTTCAACAAACAGACTCCAAGGACACTTCTCCCACAACCTGCAGGTGGGGGCAATGTGCTTGCAGGCAGCTTCCTTCCACCTCAGGACCCCACGGAAGGCAGCAAGGAGTCCTTGAATTCCCTAAGGGTCCTTCAGGGGGATTAGGCAGGCAGGTAGGGCTGCTCCAGCGATAGGACTCCAGTATCTACTCGGCCCCTTTGTGGCCAGGCTGGAGCCCCACTGACCTGGGCAGCCAGGCTTCTTTGTATGCAGACCAGGGTTGGCCCGCTATCAGGGGGAGGCTGCCAGCAGAATGCTCTGAAGGCTGGGCCTCTTAATCTCATTAATATCCTGATTGTCTTCCCGAATCTAGTGGCAGCCGATGGGGTGGTACCCGCAAGATAAAATGACCTTTGAATTCAACAGATAAAATGGCAGTCAGATAAAGTCCCTACAAGGAGAACAGTGGAGCCCTGGCCACCCGGAACTCCACATCACTATAAACGTGTTTTCTAAAATAGCAGATGACACAAGGCAGGGTTTGCTTCTCTTCTGAACGAAAAGAACCTTCTACTGAGGGACAATGGGGCTTCTTTACTATGGGGAGGTTTGCTGCTGTGGAGATGAATATTTTTACAACTGCCCTCATAAACCCCCTCAGCTTGTCTGCTGCCCAGGGAGTGGGCGGGACTCCAGAGGTGAGCCGAGGTGCTTGCACTGTCTCCGAAGCCCCATTAAGTTGTTAAGGCATTTAGTGCCCCAGACAGTGCCGACTGCAAGGGCAGTTCAAATCTCCACCCAGATGGGGATGGGGTGGTGAAAGAGGGGGCTTTGATTTCTTCCCTAGGCAGGGCAGAGAATCCACCTTGGTCAGGGGCAACAGTTGCGGGGGTGGGGGGTGGGATGAGGCGGGGAAGCTGCAAAACAGCCAGCCCGGGAGACCCCACCCTTAAAGCCCCTTTGTCATTCAAAGAGGAATAGTAAGAATGTGGGAGAAGAAGGAACTGTAGGAGGATCCTGTGAGTGTTGCTTTCCATGCCTGAAAGCGCTTAGCATCTGCAGAAAGCAAAGAGAGAAAGTCCGTTCAAAACCTGTCTCTGCCGCTTATGAACTCCATGTGCCTGTACGTTCACTCAGCCGTGTTCGACTCTGATCCCATGGACTGTAGCCTGTCAGGCCCCCTCTGTCCATGGGATTCTCCAGGCAACAATACTGGAGTGGGTTGCCATTTCATCTTCCAGGAGACTTTTCCCCACCCAGGGATTGAACCTGTGTCTCCTACGTCTCTTGAATTGCAGGCAGATTCTTTACCACTGAGCCACCAGGGAAATTGGGTAAAGTACTTGCATTCTAAACACCTCACATTTCTTGATTATAAAATGGGGTAAGGATATAGATAGTGTCCACCCTATGAAGTCGTGAGGATTAAATAAGATGATGCAAATATAGCCCAGGACCTGGTATCCAGGAAGGGCTCTATCAGCATTAGCTGTTCTGATTATTCAAAGTTACTCACAACCCTGGGCATTTTTGAGATTTCCTTGGATTCTGTAGATTTCACTGTCAGGTAAAGTCAGAGTGACCACATGGATGTCCTGACCCAGAGTCTGATTAGTCTAAGACCCAGGGTTAGATTTCTACAGGCAAGTTAGAAGAAGTAACAGGGGATGAGGGGGAGGCAGGAGGCAGGATTCTCTGGTTCTCTAGCTCTGATCTGACCACGGCGGGGGCGGGGCAAGAACAGCCCCTGGGCTAGGAGAGGGAGGAAATGGCATTTGAAGGGAGGGAGGAGCAAGCAGCCACAGAAATACACGTCTCTAGTAGTGGCACACAGGCTTAGTGGCTGCGCGGCATGTGGGATCTTCCCAGATCAGGGATTGAATCTGTGTCTCTTGCATTGGCAGGCGGCTTCTTTACTACTGGGCCACCAGGGAACTATTGAGCCTGTGCTCTGAAGCCCGGGAGTCGCAACTACTGAAGCCTGAGCATCCTTGCTCCGGAACAAGAGAAGTCCTCGCACCACAACTAGAGAGTAGCTCCTGCTTGCCTTAATCAGAGAAAACCCAGGCAGCAACACAGACCCAGCACAGCCAAAAATAAAGAAGTAAGATGGTAACAAAACAACAACAAAAAAGAAAGACACACCTCCTCTTGGGTAACGAGGCTTTGGGGCTCAGGGCATCCAAAGCTTATCCTGTGAGGCTTCTTCTCGCCTCTGGACTCCCTTTATTTCAAGGAGAGTGAGCCTCCACCTCCTTGAAAGGTGATACAGGAGATCAGGTGTTGGGTGAGTGAAGGCTGATGGAGACCTCTGCCTCTCCCTTGCTATCACAAGGAGGCCAGGGGACCTTGCTGGAGGCAGCTGGGTGAGTTTGCCACAGTCAGGAGCAAACGGGACAGTACGCAAGGCCACCAGAGATGATGTAGCCAATCCCAGGGCTTGAGCCAAGGCTGGCCCAGCTTCCATCCCACGCCAACTTCCTCCTCCTCCTTGGGCGGATCAATACAGGCACCAGTCTCCAACCAGTCCGCTTCCTCGCCACAGCCCTGCTCTCTGACCTTTGGGGGGCCTTTCCCTTGATTCTGCTCCAGAATGGAGGTTGGGGCCATCACTCGGGGCCTGCTCAATGGCCTCAGAATGGGCTGTCACAGGGCCTATAACTGGGGACAGCTCCTGCTGGCGAGAGCTGGGATGGGGGGCTGCAGATAAAGGCCTTCCCGGCTGAAGATAAATGGCTGCTGGCAGCCGGCTACAGTAACTCCAGGCCCCCAAGCAGAGCAAACAAAGGGTGCCCCTGTGACACTCCCTGGAAAGATGAAGGCCCATCAGCGGCAGCCAGGCTTGTTCAAAGCCCCAACTTAATTGTCAATTAAGCATGCATGAGGGAGACAAGCCGTGACAACCCCGGGCTGCATGCTGGCGTGTGATTGTAAAGCCGGGAGGGGCAACGCCGAAAACAGCTGATTCTGCTGACCATGTGTTTGTAGGGCACCTTGTCACCAATCAGCCGCTGACAGAGGCAATGGGCTCCTCCTGCCACTCCTATTGTGCCGGACATTCCAGGGCCAGGGTCACACTGTGGTCACCATGGGCAAGTGGGGCCACAGCACTGTCAGCGTGGCCGGGGGAGGGGTGGGGGCTCAGGTACAGAAGAGGTGCTCTCCTCCCCAGGGAGAAGGGTCAAGGGAAGATGCGTCTCAAGGCGCCTCCTGCCCTCCTGGCTCGGGGACTGGAGTTTGGAGGGGAAAGAGGGGACAGGGTGGGGGCTTGGGGATGGGGACTTTTTCTCCCCAGCTCAGCCCTAGAAATTGCGAGTCTTGAGTCTGGATGTTCTTTTCTCCTCGGCCACCGTAGAGCTCTTTTCTGCATCCAGGTAAGTTTGGGGCTTGGTTAGAGACCACAGCTTGGTTGCAGGGACCATGATGGTAAGTAAGTATATCATGAGGAGTGCAGACCAGACCCTCCCCGAGCGCTGGGCTTCAGCCTGTCTTCTGGGTGGCCTGGGCCCACTTCCCTGGAGACCGTTACCGCTCCTGTGCTGCCCGCTCTGGGAGCTGAGGACAGGGACACCTCCTGGGGTGTAGCATCCTGCACCCCAGCCCCAGGGCCAGAACAGTTCACTGTCTTTTAGCAATAAGGCCCCAATGTGTGAAATTGAAAAGGAAATAGATTCCTGCTGCCTGTCACCAAAGAGGCTTGCTCCTTGGCAGAAAAGCTACGACCAACCTAGACAGCATGTTAAAAAGCAGAGACACTACTTTGCCGACAAAAGTCCATCTAGTCAAAGCTATGGTTTTTCCAGTAGTCATATATGGATGTGAGAGTTGGACTATAAAGAAAGCTGAGTGCTGAAGAAATGATGCTTTTGAATTGTGGAGTTGGAGAAGACTCTTGAGAGTCCCTTGGACTGCAAGGAGGTCCAACCAGTCCATCCTAAAGGAAATCAGTCCTGAATATTCATTGGAAGGACTGACGCAGAAGCTGAAACTCCAGTACTGTGGCCACCTGATGTGAAGAACTGACTCATTTGAAAAGACCCTGATGCTGGGAAAGATTGAAGGCAGGAGGAGAAGGGGACAACAGAGGATGAGATGGTTGCATGGCATCACCGACTCAATGGACATGAGTCTGAGCAAGCTCCAGGAGTTGGTGATGGACAGGGAAGCCTGGGGTGTTGCAGTCCATGGGGTCACAAAGAGTTGGACACGACTGAGCGACTGAACTGAGGTGAACTCACTGTTGCCGTGACCATTTGTTTAGCTTTCTGTGGTAATAATAATGGTGACAGTAATCATGGTTTGGGCTTTCCTGGTGGTTCAGTGATAAAGAACCCTCCTGCCAATGCAGGAGACGTGTGTTCGATCCCTGGGTTGGGAAGATGCCTTGGAGAAGGAAATGGCAACCCACTCCAGTATTTTTGCCTGGGAAATCCCATGAACAAAGGAGCCTGGCGGGCTACAGTCCATGGGGTTGCAAAAGAGTCAGACACAACAGTGACTAAACAACAACAAACAACGGTTATGGTTTACTGGGAAAGACGATGTTTACACAGTCTCTCACTGAATTCTCACGTGGACCCCAGGTGGGAGGTACCCTATCTCCATTTTACAGACAGGAAACTCAGACTCAGAGAAATTCTATGAATTGGCCGCGCTGCAGGTTATGGGGGTTAGAACCAGGATTCAAAACTAAGTCCAGAGAATCAGTCCCTGGTGGGTGTGGACCATCTTGATGAACTGAGTTAAAATTCAGGGAGAGAGAAAGGTAGACACTAAAAATATACAGTGGCCCATAAGGATCCTTCCATAAATAGCAGCTCCTCCCTACCAAGGGGCACGAAACTCTCAAAGATAAACTTGATCCCTGGCAGTTCTGGGGGCTCCACGCCAGCCTCCCAACTAGACCAGAAGCCCCCAGGGGCAGAGATGCGTGTCTTACTCATCACTAGCTTGGTGTCCACTCTCAGCCTGTGTCTGTGCTGTAGGAAGGTACAGGGTGAGATTCTATAGCCCTGGGTTCTAGTCCTTGTTCCGCTACCATCGCTTTAGGGAACTCTGCAAAGTTACTACTTCTTTCTGGGCCTCAATTTCCTTCTTCCAAGTACCTCCCAGTTTTAACATTCCCTGATACATAACACGGTCTCAACTTCCGGGGACTCCGGAGAATCCACTTCCAGTGGGACGTGCCTTCTGAGACGGATCGATCGGTGGTGTCTTGGGCTGTGTTTCCCGGCCCCCCGCCCAGGCCCTGGTACCTGCTCTGGCCCCTCCAGCCCCGCCTCTCTGGGTCTCCTGTCACTATACAGAATGCCTAAGCTGTCGACCCTCTGGTGACCTCACCACAACCGCAGCTTGTCAGAAAGCCACTGGGCCTTTGTTTGGCTTGCAGGCTCCCTGACTTTGGTGTGGAGATCACAGGTCCCAGCACAATGGCCATTGTCTTCTCAATAACGCCCCTTGCCCCAGCCACGCCCCCCGCAGCTCTCAGCTCCAGCTCCCTGGATTATTACCGCAGAGGGGCTGCCTTACTTAGCCATTGGGCCAGTGTTCATCTGCAGGCTTCGCTGCCTCTCAGGAGTGACCCCAACTTTCTTCCTATGTGGCTGAGCCCTTCCCTTCAGTTGGCAACAGCACCCAGAAAAGCGCCCCTCCCTGGCCCAGGCTTCACGCTGGACAGAGACCCCCGAGGAGGTCATGCCGACGGTGCGGGAGGTGGGGGCACAGTGAGGAGTGGATGCTTGCAGCTCGTCCAGGTCGGGGCTCTGAGCCAGCACCCCCGGCACTCAGGTCAGCTCCCAGGTCTCAGGCCTCTCCCAGCAGAAGGGCAACCAGCCGGTGAGGGGACAGAGTGGTTTCAGAGCCATCCCCAGCATTGGAAGTGGCGCTTGGCTCCTTCTTCAAACCCCTCCCGGAGCAGGCAGTAGACCGTACCACGCTCTGTCTACACGGGCACCACACCAACCTCAGCAAACACATCATGCTGGGAAGCCAGCTTTCCTGGAAGGACCCACACAGCCCTCAGCATGTGGGGGTGCTCTCCCACCAGGAAGGAAGGTGTGGGATTCCTCCCGACAAGCCCACGCCCCAGAACAGGGGCATCCTCATCCAGGCCGGGCGGGGCCTGGCACACACAGCGCACAGTAGGTACTCAGCTGATTTTGACCAACTCATCACTGCCAAGGTTTCATGTGACCAACCCTACCCTAACTCTGGCAGCGCACAAACGTCCCCAAGCAGAGGGGTCCTTGCCCAGAGGCCCCTGGACTCCTCCTGCTGCAGATGGACAGAGCCCTGGGGATGCACGCAAACGGGGTGGAGGAGGCGACCCCTCTGCCGGAGGTGTGGACCTGGCACACAGACAAGACAGGCTGCTCCGTCTTATCTGGTGGCGGCCGTGACCCGCTGAGTCAGCAGCCACACACACACACACACACACACACACAGGAGAAAGGAGCCTGGAGAAGAATGGGGAGCAGGGCTCCCTGGAGGCTGAGCAAGGATACAGAGGAAATCCGACCACGACCGCACACTACTCTCATGAGAACATTTCAGCAGCAGAAGGAAGTCAGCCCTAGGACCGTCCCAAAGCACTTCCTCTTCTGAGACATCATGAGACCCCTAGGGGAGAAGCCGGAAGGTCGGGTTGCCAAGTGGTGGGGCTGGGCCCTACTTACCTGGCAGTTTGTTTGGAGGGGAGGTACTGGGCTGGTGGTGGGGGGAGCCGTGGGAGAGCAGGGTGTTCAGGCCATGCGTCTGGCTGGAGCTGTAGGCGTCCATGGCCAGCTTCTGCCGGAACGCCTCCTCCTTCCTGCGGTTTGCAAACCAGTTGTAGACGCGGACCTCAGTGACCAGGTTGGAGCCCAGGCCGTGGGCTTTGGAAGGGGAGACGCCTCGCTGCAAACATTCTGCCCTGAGAACAGGAGAGAGGGGAGATGGTGAGTGAGGGTGGTTTGGGGGAAGGCCCACTGACATTTGGCCCCAGGTACATGATAGCGGGGGGCTTCCCTGGTGGCTCAGTGGTTAAAGAATCCACCTATCAGACAGGGGACTCAGGTTCGATCTCTGGGTCAGGAAGATCCCTGGGAGAAGGGAATGACAAGTCACTCCAGTATTCTTACCTGGGAAATCCCATGGACAGAGGAGCCTGGCGAGGTACATACAGTCCATGGGCTCAGAAAGAGTTGGACATGAGTGAGTGATTGAGCACACACTCATACTATCATGGAGCAGGGAGGGTGCTGGTAAGGAGTGTGAAGAGTGGCAAGGAGTGTGAAGCGGCCAAGGATAGAGTTTGGGAAGCCTAAGAAATGGCCAGCCTGTGTGGTTATCTGATGAGATGGCTGGATGGCTGGAGCAGGGTGGAACACAGGTTCTGAGTAGGTTCACTGCCCCAGAAGCCTGGGCTTAGCCTTTGGTGTGGCTCCTGAACAAGAGAGGAAGGTGAGGGGCAGGCATCTCAGGCGGAAGCCTCTTGACACCGTGTGTGACTATTTTTCCTGTCCTACAAAAGACAATTTCCTTTGCTAGCCTAGTTTGAGCCCCTCCATAGCACTCTGAAACGACTTCTGGTCTTCCAGGGTTTAGACACCCTGCAAAGATGCCATGGAAGCCAGATTCCTTATTCACACAACAGGAATCACTTCCAAAGGGCAAACTGGGTGAGGAATAAATGAGGACACAGCAGCAGAGATAGCTGGTCTCCAGTCATCATCGCTGAGGAAACCCCAGTGCCAGGTGTGAGAGAGATTCTTAGACACCACTGGATACTGGGGGGCTTCCCTCTCATCAGTGGGGGCCAGAGCATAGCTGAGGACTCTGTGACATGTCTGGGCAGAGGGTTTCACCTCCCCAGGCCCCTGCCAGACCTCCCTAGCTGCATCATCTCCCTGCCAGAGCCGGTCTAGCCCAGAGACAGAGAGAATCCACAGATCTTAGCCAAAGCAAAGAGCAGATTTTTTTTAAAAGTGAAGGTTGGAATCAGAGCAGATGGGGCAGGAATGAAGCTAAAGGATATCTGGAGGATTTTCAAATAGTTTTCTTTAAAACGTGACAGCCTGGGTGGGAGGGGAGTGTGGGGGAGAATGGATACACGTATATATGTATGGCTGAGTCCCTTCACTGTCGGCTATACCCCAATACAAAATAAAAGCTTAAAAAAAATTCCATGTCATTAAAAACAAATGAACTCTACAAAAACAACTCTAATCAGCATGGGCAGAGTGGAGGGAATTCTGACCAATTCTTGCTCTCCTGCTTAGTTTCCCTTTGAACCAACATTTGGTTTAGGCTAAAGCCAGTCTGTGGCTAAGGAATACCTTTCCTTTGGTCTGTAGGGGGATCAAACGCATGATTCTCCCTTCACTGGCATATTTTAGACGATCATTCTCCATCATTCCCTGGGATAATAGTTCATAGGGCTATGCCACAGAAAGACATCCCCTGGTTAACAACCAGTTCAGCAAAATGAAGTGTGTTTCTTGACTGCAGGACTTCTCAGAGCCTTTAAGAATGTACCGTTGTGACTCCCTAAGAGAAAGTATGCAGGTGATGTTTCTCAGGCTGACTTAGTAATGACTTGAAATGAGGGTTCTGCGGAACACACTTTGGGAAAGACTGATTTAGCCACAGTTATCTGGATAAGTGGGCTTCCCCGGTGGCTCAGATGGTAAAGAATCTGCCTGCAATGTGGGAGACCTGGGTTCAGTCCCTGGGTTGGGAAGATTCCCTGGAGGAGGGCATGGCAACTGACTCCAGTATTCATGCCTGGAGAATCCCCAAGGACAGAGGAGCCTGGCGGGCTACCATCCATGGGGTGGCAAAGAGTCAGACATGGCTGAGTGACTAAGCACTAGTGTCTCAACACTCCAGGACTGGGGGGATGGAGCTCAGGTCCATGTGCCTGCCCGCCTGCCCTGGGGGAGCTTCCGGTGGGGTTACCTGTTGCACTCCTCCACTAAGGCCTCCCTCTCTTCCTTGCTGGGGTTCTTTTGCCGGTCGTAGGCCTGGTACAAGATTTGCTGGGACGCGGGCCCCCATTTGAACCGGTTGCGACGCATCTTCTTGTTGGTGGGCTCAGAGCAGGCGTCATCGGACTGCCCAGGCCCCTGGCTCTGTTGACTGAACTCTGGAAAGAGAAACAGCAGCTGATCCTGACTGCTTTTGTCTGTCAAATTTCCAGAACTCTGGACTGTCTGGTTGAATTCTGAAAAGAGAAAGGAGTAGATTTGATAGAGTCTGTAGCCTTCACTCAGCAGATAGACAGACAGACAGACAGATCAATGGACAAAAATACCTTTATGTCTCTCCCCTGAGCTTTGGGGTCTGCTGTTAACTATAGGTGGGAATGCCGGGGTGGGGGCAGGCTCACCAGGCCCCTCACTGCCCATTTCTGTTGGCTCCACCAAAGCCAACCCCTTTCCTTTCTTTGGAGGAGCTCAAACGTGGCTGACCATTGTTCTCAGGACAATTTATTATTATTATTATTTCATTGGCTCACTGGATCTCAGACATGAAGCAACACTCTGATTCCTGAAGTCTTGTGTTTTGATGTCAAGGAGATGAGTTCCACCAAGTCTCAGGTCTAGAGGGAAAAATGCTAAAAAGTACAATTTGCACTTAGACAAAATGTTCAGAGGCTGAAAATAGCTCTCTCCACCGATAGATCCTAGGGATCAACATTATGTTATGCTCTTTGTAAAACCCCAAGCCCCAAACCCTTTGACTACTGCTTTGAAATAAATATAACTGGATCTTTGTATTGGAAAAAGAAGCAGCAGCTCTTTAGAGCTCAATCATCTCAAAGGCAATGGGGTGTGTGTGTGTGTGTGTTCAGGGGTCCGTTTATGAGGGAAACAGCCCAAGAGGGGAAGGTCTTACACACCTGCCCACACATTTGAAAGATGGGAAGTGCAAGAGATAGCAAACACAGGACTTTCCTAAGAATGGTGTTTTAAGAGTTGGAGACAAGTAAATATAGACGGTATGGAGCCCCCAAAAGTCCAGTTCCCAGGACCTTGGCATATCATGACCCTCAAGATATTCTGATTGAATGAATGAAAGACAACAATCACCCAGTGGCGATCCCCTAGCCTCTGCGGCTGCCATGAGATTTGATATTTACTCGAGGAAGAGGCAGCCTCCTTGTTTTCTTCCTTACATCTGCATGAAGCAGAGTTCATCATAGTATTAACTCCATTTTACAGATGAACAAGCAGAGAGGCCAAGCACCTTGCTGAGCGAGGACCCATAACAGATTCATTTCCTAACTCCCAGTGCCCGTGTTCTGGACCTTGATGTTTTTCTTTCTTGGTTCCTGGAGTCATCCCTGCACGTCTCAGAAACTCTCAAGGTCCAAAGTCAGGCCACAGCTTGAATGCTCTGCATGACACCCTACCATGAGGCCTTCCACCTACCTACCTCCAGCAATGGGGAACTTGCAACAATCTAAAGATCCATTTCCATTTTGGCCCATCAAGAAGTGGTGGGTCCCTAACAAGCCTAGACCCCCGATGCAGGTAGTGCTGGCCTTTGTTTAACCAGTCATTGATCAGATGAGTTAACGAGCTGTATCCTTGGTAAACAGACAGAACATGTCACTGGAACCTTTGGTTGGAGCCCCACCCACTTTGGAAGATTCTCAGGCCACTTTGGGCTCTGTTTTCACTGGTTCCCAATAATTCCTTTAGATACCTGAGAGTGTCTTTGCCACATCTACTAGCAGGAAGTCACTGACTCCATGGGATAATGTAGGGTCCCAGCCAAGTTCTGTAATTCTTGGTCCCTTGGCTTCTCTGCCTGTGGAATGGGCCTGGTGAAGACTTGAAGGCCTTAAAGAGTCTTTTAGAACATGCACCCCTGGTCGGGATGATGGTGATGACAATGATGATCACCCAAATTCCAAGGGAAGTTCTACTGTACAAAGTACTTTTACAATTCCCGTATTATTTGGTCTTCACGGCAGCCATCTAAGTGCAGGGAGTCTGGGACAATCAGAGGGGGAGAAAGACGTCCCCTGCTCAGGGGGTGTCTGTCTCAGCATCTCCTCTCCTCCCTGTGGTCCTGTGGAGTTGTCGTGAATAACAGCCAAAGCCACTATGGATAATTGCGAGGACCCAGGACTAATACAAGGTTCCTCATTTGATGTGAAGAGAAAACCAACCTGTCATCACAGTGAACATGTAATGAACCATTTCTACAGTGAGGTTATTATACAAAGTCCGCCAAATGTATCCCTTCAACTAACTCTCACATCTCTCTTAGGAAGAATTGTTATCTGTGTTTTACAGATGAAGAAATTGAGGTTCAGACCAGTTAGAGCCAGGGGCAGGAGCCAGGATGTGAACCTAGACTGTAGACGCTGAACTTACAACCCTTGATGGTGATGCCCCATGTGCATCACCTCTCACTAAAAACAAACCCAAAGCACACACCCACAAAACCTTCCAACGGGCCTTGGATGGAGGTAACAGAACTGACTCCTGAAGGTCTATCTGTGGTGGGTGCGAGACACACTTGCAGCTGCCCACAGAGTAATGGCCACCTCTGGCTGTTGGCTGCCCTTTTTGAAGAACCAGACTCTCACACATTCTCCACCCACCACCAAATCTCCCCTACTTCTTTCCAGATTAATGTAAGGTGGTGGTGGGGGGGTTGGTGCACAGAAAATGTTTGTTGCCCATAAAAATTAACTTGGAGAAGATGGCATCAGTAACCTCTTTATAGGCTCAAGAGCCAGCCTGGACAAGGAGATTCTTTCTGTGAAGATAGGCTCATGAATATTACCATTTATTACTTTTAGCTTATGAAAATTTGTCATCATATGTCTTTTTTATTCTCCTGATTCTCTCTTACTACTTGCCACTTGTTACTTGTCCACTTGTGTCCTTCTCTTATTCATCTCTCTTCCCATTTTTTATCCAGTGCTAGTATATGTTGTATTCAACCTTCAAAAACTGGTTCAAATGACACCTCCTCCAGGAAGCCCTCCATGACGTCTCTAGGCAATTTAGCAATTCCTCTGGCTGTCCCTTGTGTATACTTTTATAACAGCTCTTAGAAAGCTGTCATTATTTATTCAAACATCTCATCTTCCTCATTAGGTTGTAAGTCCCTGGAGAAAAGAACCTGTGTATCTCACAGCCCAGCAAGTGCTTGGCACCTCATAGGTGCCCATATAATATTTACAGAATGAAGGGATGCTTCTTAAGCTTTCTGTCTTATGGGACTTTAAAACAATAATAACAATAATTGAAAAATCCTTTGCAGAGATGGTCATACATTTTTGCAAAATGCCATTCTCAAGCATCTTGAGAACCTTTCTGGGACTTCTATCTTTTAGAAGCTTTGGGTTGACCTCTCCTGCCTCCATCTTTCTGAAGGAAGTCCCACAGAATACAGAGAGGCGACTCAAATGGGAGATGATGCCTGAGGCTTGGATTGGAGTGAAAGCACATCCCAAGGGTTCTCTGGCCTTTGGAGACTACCGTTCCTGAAACTTTTTCTTGGGCTTTACAGGAATTACAGGGAGTTGCTTCATGTCAGACACACAATTTCTTAAAGACATAGTCACCATGGATGGTGGATCATCCCTGAGTTTAAAAGGGGCCTCTTCCTCTCAGTAGCAAAGAGCTCTCACTGTGCTTCTCATAACCTATAAACTTCTTATAACCTTATAACCACCAGGAAGCTCCAACTTATCTAATGCTACCAGCAAAAGAGCAAATCACTGCAATATAAGGTGAACCCCTAACATCCTTGCATCTTGAAGGCCTTTCCAGCCCATGGACATTGAGACAATAAGTACTGAAACCATCACTTCAGGGCAGTGTGTGACAGAAAACAAGAGTGATTTTTGAAATAGTCCTCTAGCAAGATGGGAAAAACGCAGCCCAGAAAGTGGTGGAAACTCATGTCTTAACAAAGACAGAGAAGCCCACAGCCCAGAGGGGAGTATGTGGGAAGAGTGAAAACTTACATAAAATTTTCCTAGAAAGAGGGCTGGATTGAAATAATCAAAATATAATGTAAAAGTACACTTTTCCTAAAATAAAAACACTAGATCACTGATACTCTTATCATTCAAAGGCAGTTCAAACTTCCCTAGCCTTCCAAACAAAAATCTCTCAGGGTTATTGCGTTGAAGAAATCTTGGGACAGAAAGGAAATTTGGGAAAGACAATGCGAAGGATAAGAATTCATCACTCAGAGTTGCAAATGCAGATGCTTTTACTGAGTCCTGCCTTAGCCAGAAGCAGATTCTTCCTCTGACAGGCTCACCAGCTGGGGTCTCAAAGCTCTCCCGATTTTGGTAAATGTGAATAAGCATCTTAAATTGCTTCAGAACTCAGCTGTACCCCCCACACCATCCTCCCAAACAACAGGGTCAAGTTCCTAACATATCTATATGTACGAGTGCCTTCTATTTTTTATACTCTTCGAGAGAGAAGGAAAATAACAATAATAGTGATCAATATTATTGATTGCTACTAAATGTCTTCCTTGGAAAGTCTGATCCATGGTCATGGATCAAGGGGAGAAGATGCTTGGCTTACTTCCGGTTCAATATTCTGCTGTCACCTACTTGGTTTCAAAAAAGAGAAAGATGTTGGAAGCAGGGACCAAAATATTCAAGGTGTGCCACACACCGATGGGCTTGGCAAATCAACTGGCTGGGGACTAGGGCATCTCGGGAGAAGAAAACGACATAAGCCAGCTCATTGCAGGGCAGCCAAATCCACCTGACAGCTTCCTTATATGTGCCAAGTGCCACGCAGCCCTTGTTGATGAGAAGGAAGCTGAGGCGCCCCACAGGGGTCAGAGTGAGGGCAGAGGTCAGTCTTGGTGGGGCAGAGGCAGGTTGAAAGCACTTACGTCTGAGGATCTCCCGTTGCTTTCGGACGTACCAGGTGTATAAGGCGGCGCGCTTCTGGGTCTTCATGGGGGTGCCTTTGTTGAGATGCTGGGAGAGGTGTGATTGGTTCAGGCCGGTGACATCCACCACTTCCCTTTGGGGGATGTTGTGCTGTTGCATGTAGCCCTTGATCATTTTGGCAGCCCTCCACGGGTCCTCGCTAGACAGACAAGCAGAGGGTTAGGATGCTGGTGGAAGAGGTTGGGGACAAATATCCTCTTTCTAGAGGTTTTACTTAAACTCTGTGCAAAACACTGACCTTCCCCTATTTTTCCTCCTGCCCAAGTTACGTCCTGGGGAGAGAGGTGAAGCCGAAATAGGACCTGGACAAAAGAGGAGATGAAAGCTCCTATATAGTGTACTCCATCCCTTTCAACTGAGATTGGGAGGATAAAGAGGAAGATGACTTCCTTGCTTCAGTAATAGGAAAGCAAGCCCAGCACTCTCTCTCTGGAAGCAGAAAGAAAAGTTCCTGGGTGTTTCTTTTTGCTTTTGTTTTACATTTTTCTTTGTTTGTTTGTTTTGCTTTCCTTCACTTCCCTGGAACGTGAGAGATCTTAAAGGAAGAGGCAGACCAGAGAGCAGAGGTGTCATTCGCTAGGGACTAGGCTGGCTGATCCCCACGATAGGAGGTAGCATCTCTAAATTCACCTGGACATCTCCCACATCACCTCCCTTTGGGATGGGCATCTCCGCTTCTTGCTTGTCAAAAGGCAGTAAAACATAAGTGACCACCTCCAGAGAAGCAAGGAGGACGTCTTAGCCAAATGTTAAAGTTTTCAGAGTTTCAGAAAACTTTTAAGAAATGATGTCCCTCCCCGGTGGGGTTGAGGAATCACTGCACTGATGTGAGGCAAATAAAGTTAAAACAAAAATTCTTCACAGCCCCGCCTCCCAAATAAGACCACACAGACGGATGGATAATTTCAATTTCTGAAAAAGATGTGAATGATTCCAAATGACACTTTCTTTCTATATTCTTACATTTCTCCTCGGATAGGGTAAGAGTGTTTGGAAGTTAATCTTTCTCATAAATTTCAAGCTTGGGGTAAGAACTTAAACTTTTCATTTAAGTGTTTTCATTTAAGCTTTTCATTTAAGTTCATATCATTCATAAACACAGGTAATGAAAAAAAAAAACCTCTTTAAGATCAGTGTATTAGTGCCTCTGAATTTATTCCAAATATTTTCAACTTTGCCAATATCTGTTCTTGCTTATTGAATAGTTGGCTTAGAAGTGAGTGATCTAATTGAAAACAAAAATTAAGAGAAGAGTGCACAGTATAGAACAAAAAAATTCATGAACAATATATCCATATATATTATTTGTTTAAGGCAGCTACATCATTAACTTAAAAAAACCCAGCATCCCCTTACAGTATGTTGATGTATATAATAGCCTGATAAAATATGAAAAAAAGTGAAGGGAATAATCAATTTCAGAGGACAGAACAGAGGGCCAAAGAACAGCTACAGTTGAAGATGAAATAAGTGATTATTTCTAGATGATGTCTATGTCAACTAAAATCACGTTTGTATAATGAATTTTTTTAACCTAGTAATTAAACAGATTTTTGTAAGCATTTGAAAAGTTGGGATTATTTTAGCAAGTCTTTGATGTTAAATTTATGAGAACACAAGTTTTGATAGAGATGTTTTTGATAAATACAAACTCAAAATTACATATAGCTTAATATATTTCTCAAGTATTTATAAAGGTACTTCCAAGTAATACAACAATGTTTAAGTAAAAACAGGAACAAAAAATGAGAAACTGCCTCCATTTCAAACATGGCTAATTCACCTTGAGTAAGAGGAAAGTAATGTAACATTTTGAACATTCCCGTGTAAACATTTTAAAACACTCATTTTAAAAGTTTCTTTCTGCTAAATTCTTGCACAGATATTTTTAGGGTAAAAAACACCTTCCACAGATACCAACAACAGCTTCGAAAGTTAGAATAAGTATTTGGGTTTTTAAAGGTAATGCTGCTTGGACAGATTCTTTAACATTTTTGGTTTTGTTTAAATTTTTTACTAGTATTTATTTTGTGTGTTTAAGAAACTGAAATAGTGTAATGTTCTGGGAGTAAATAATTCCGCGGAAAAAGTGAATTAGCTTAACGACTGGAAAGGTTTGAAACGAAAAACAAAAGGCCGGGGAAACCACATAAACGATAGCAAATCTTTCAGCCCGCATTAAAGACCAGAGCTGGGGATAAGATGGCGTAGTCACACCTTTATAGCTCTGACCACAGAATTCTCATGGATTCACCGGGAAGGGCCCCAAGAGTCGGTTACGTTTTGAAATTCAAAAATACAGCCAGTGATCCGGGGTTCGCAACCCCTATAAACACACGGATCGGGAGAAGGGCGCCAGGCATTGTCCTCAGGGCGCAGGTGTCAAGCGACCGACCTCGGCGCCCGCCTAATCGGCCCAGCACGCTCCTTTCCAAACAATGCCACGAACAGAGAGGCCCCGGACTCCGGCTTCGATCGCCGCGATTCTTCGTTAAGAAGCCTGCACCCGGGCTTCTTGGGGAGCAACCCACGTTGCAACTTTTCACCGCGCGCGCCAGCCTAGAGCCGGGGCCAGAACCGGCAGCGCGCAGCCCCAAACTGCTTTTCTGGCCTCGCTCTTCTTGGAGATGGAAAGAGCGGCCAGCCGCTCCCCAAAGCGACTTGTCCTGTTCTTTTCTTTCCGCCTTAGCGGAGCAGGGTGTGGACCAGAAGGGGAGTGCGCGCGTCTGGCGTGTAGCAGCCAACTGCGCAGTGACCTGGGGACCGCTAGCGATTTCTTGAAAAATTACTTTAATCAAGTCTGACCACTCCTGAAGGTGGGGGAGGGAAGTTAGCAGCCGCTGGGGGAAAGGAGGAGAAACATTAGGGCCTGTCCTGTGTGTCCCCCACTCCCGCTCCCAGTGGGGGTCTTGGGCCCCCTAGCCTGGCTCTCCGGCCCCTGGAGCCCGGAGCTCTGCGTCGCGAAGAGCGCTTAGGTCCGGGGCCCAGGGCCGAGCCTGGCTCTCTGCCCGCCCGGCCTTTGGTGTCGGCGACCTCCGGGGAAGCCCGGGTCCGGCGCGGGGGCTCGGAGCGCCGCGGGGGCTCTCCTGGGAAGGCCGGACAGGCCCGTGCGTGTGTGCTGGGAGCCGCGAACAGCCCCGCGCGTCCGCTTTCTGCTTTCCTTCCCCCTCGAAGCCGCGTTTACAACTTCACCAATGAATAACCCGCCTCTCCGTTCAACCTAATCACGACTTTTTGTGTATCTTTCTGTTGATGATTTATAGAAATAAATTAATAACACCCTAACTCCACGTGCTTCAGTTTATATTACATCTCTGCCACGTCTAACCCGGCGCAGGGCTGGGTACCGAGGGACGCCCCAGATTCTTCTTCCAAAACCCCGCTGGAAGGCGAGTGCCTGCGGCCAGGCGGATGGGCCTAGGCCCCGCGGGCCCCGGTGCCGGGCGGCCGGACATCGGCGATTCCTCCCGACCCGGGGTCAATCTCCGGGCCGCCCCGGCGTCCCAGCCTCTCTCTCTCTGACCCCTTTCACCTTCCTGCACCCCTAGCCCAGGCCGGGGAGAAACCACCGCCAAGGGGGCAACCGCCAGGCAAGAAAGAACCTCAAACCCTACGAACTAACTGTAGCAACAGACTTTCGGGAAGTTAGAAAAAAAAAAAAATCTAGAAATTCCCCTGATTGTTTTGCTAGAGAGTAAGCCGCCGGGTCCCCAGGTAGCAAATTCAAATGCAAGGTCATATCGCATCCCAAACGGCCACTGCGGGCGGGTGACCCGGGTTGCCCCGGTCCCGGGAGCGACTCCGGTCCTGGCCCTGCCTGGGGACTGCGGCGCTGGAAGGTCCGAGGCCAAGCGAGGGTCTCGGTCCCAGAGCAGCCTGGCTGGGAGCGACGCGCGGTCCAAGGGAACCGCTCGGCTCCTTGGATAATTAGTAACAAGCTGTCAAAGTCCTAGGCAGCTCGGAAAGTCTTAGCAAACCACCCGGGGCCCGGAGACAGACCGCCGGGCGGTCTGCCTGCCTGGATTCCCCAGGGACGCCGGGGTGTCAGCGGCGAGATCCGGGAACGCCCTCCTTTCTCCCACCAAATCCACCGCGAACTGGAGGCTTGGACCCACTGATCCCTCGCTTATTAAAGACACGGTTTCATTGCCCCTTGCGAGTCCACTCCAACCCGACAACGTGCAAGCATTTCCTTTCGCAGATCTCAAGGGGCTTTAGGGATTCCGGATAACCTCCGGGCCTTGCGCGGGCGCTGCAGACGAGAAGGCCCATCGGAGAAGGCGCCCCCCACTTCCCGGCCCCGGAGCCGCTGGTCCCTCTGCCGAGAGCCTCAGGACGCCGTGCCCCAGGCCGGCTCCGCAGAGGCGGCACCCCGGGAAGAGTGCTTGTAGCCTGGGGTTGCTGCGGGCCCGGAGCCTCGGCACCCGGGAATCGCCGAGGTTTCACTGCGCCCACTCGCACCTTCGGCCGCGTGGGCAAGGGCTCTGCAAGCTCGGTTCTCGCAGGCTGAACTCTAACCCAGCCGGGAGGGCCCCACCGGTCCCGGGCGCTGGGCTGGGCAGGAATTCATGAAGTTTCGGGGCTCGGGCTGTCCGATTGAGGGGCTGGGAGGGGTCCAGGTGTTGGGAGAGAAGCGGAGCGCCCCCCGGGGGACTTCTTTGGTGGGAACCAGGCTTGGCAACAGCAGTCGGGGCCGTGTGGCTCAGCCACGGGGCCCGGGGCTCCGAGTGTTCGGGCGCACCCCTCCGCACCTCGGCCAGCGCCTACCTGAGCATCCGGTCCACCTCCGCCCGCTGCTCCGCCGCCTCCTCGGTGTTGAGCGCTTGCAGCTCCTTGAGGATAGGAGGGGTGTCATAGTCGTCCCCGTCTTCGGAGCCCTCGTCTCCGGACAGGCGGCCCTTGGCGTGGCCGTTCGTGAGAGTATGGAAGACCGGCTTGGTGTCCGGCTCGGCCCCGCTCCCAGGGGACAGGGGCAGCGTCTCCAGCTTCACCCCGAAACTCGGGGACGGCAGCAACTCCTCCAAGGCCTGGATCAACACCTCCTTGGTGACCCCGGAGCTCAGCAGGGCGCTCAGGAGTTCTTGCTGGAGCGACGTGAGCTTGGACACCATTTTCCAAGGACAGAGAAAGAAGGGGGTGAGGGGGCGGGAGGGTGGGTGCGAGAGAGGAGGGTGGAGGGGAGTTTCACAAGCGAACCCCAAGTCCAGGAACCCCCCCCACCCTTCAGCCTCCAGACACCTGTTACTCCCCGGAGTCCCGGAGTCTCCTCCAAGAGGAGTCAGAAAACTTCTAACTTGCCATGATCGCCACCATTAGGCCATATAAGATATGCAAATTAGCGGGGAGGGCCCGGCTTTCGGCAAGATGCAAATGATCGGCGGGGATGGGGCGGGGGGGGTGGGGGGTTGGGGAGGGGAACCGAGAGAGTGAGTGTGAGAGGCAGACCGAGAGCCCGAGACCCGAGCCGAGAGCCGGGGATGCTAGGGTCCAGGGTATTCACGCCGGGGGGCTGAAGAGATTCTTGTCCCGCTTCCGCGTATCAGTCAAACTTCAGCTGACCTTTGGACTCGTTAAACAAGTAGCTTGCAGCCTGGTGTGCGAGGCGCCGGGACTTTTCCACCCGCTGTGGGTTCGGCTTTAAGTCCGGAGAGAAGGAGAAACTGCGCTCGGGGGTCAGGTGAGGGCTGGAGGAAGCTGGGGTGCTCTTGGGAGAAGCAGACGGAGGAGGGGGGCCCTAGCACGCGTCCTGACCGACCTGCAAGCGGTGGGCCCGGAGAGCCGGGCGGGCGGAGGAAGAAACTGATCGCAGGGGAGTGGACGCGGAGACCCGGGGAAAGAGGGGCGTGTTGGGCGGGGGTGAGTGTGGAATGCGGGGTGGGTGGCAGGCACTGAGTTCTACCTGGGTTACCGCTCTGCCGACCCCAGGCCTTCGGGCGCCGGGGCTGGCGGCTTGGATTTGCAGAACTGTCGGCCCCAGAGCGTAGGCCAGCGGGATGGAGGCCCGGGAGAACCCTGGGAAAGAGGAGGCGCCGACTAACCGGGTGCCACGGGACCGCACCGGCACCCAGCCCGGCCAAGCCGCGGGGACCTGGGCGCCCGGGCCCCTGGCTTAAAACCCAGAATATCAAAGCGCGCTTTCGGGGCAAAACCAGGATTGTGGGGCTTCCTTTCTGGCAGTGAAAGCTGGCTGGACAGTTGAAGCCACATGTCTTGTGCGCACTGATTTCTGGCTTCTTTGCAGCTCCAGGACACACCGGTTCCCGGGGCCAGAGGCTGATCTCTGCGGACCCGAGATCACGGCGGCGGTGGCTGGCGACTCCCACGCCAAGTTGGGAAGGGGCCGACCAAGCTAGCTGAGGGACAGAAGTGATTGTTCACGCCGGCCTGTCCCAGAGAGGAAGCCGGGAACCTCTCAGCGCTCTCAGAGTTTCACCTGCATCTCCCCAAGGCGCTCAGGGGGAAGGACGGAGGCAGGAGGTGCGCCCCGACCTCCAGGCTGCCCGGGACTTGCATAAGACCCAGGGCAGCAGGGGCTTTTTAGGACCCGTGGCTCACAGTCCCATAGTTTCTGGGGGCAGAGGACACCTCCTTCCCCTCTCTAAGCCTCAGGTTCATCACCTAAGAAATACTGAAACCTAAAGCCCAGAGGATGCGGCATTGTGTACATCGAATGAGCCCACCTGTGAAACCCTGTGTCCCGGGAACAGTGTTCACACTTCTCTGAGAAGGCAGGAAGCCGGTTCCTAGTAGTAAAATCTGGCCCCTTGGGAGGTTCAGGATTCTCAGAAGCAGGCAGATTCAGTGCTGGGCTTGGAGGCACTGGGAGCTTAGGGACAAACATTCAGAATGAGCAGGGGATTTGCAAAGGAGCTTCTAAGCAAAGCTCCCCCCTTTCCCGTCTTTTAAAGACAGTTAGGAGGAAGAGGGGAATTTCAGCAGCAGTAGGAGTGGGCATGGGGAGGGTCATCAGATCTGTCTGCTTGGTTCAGGTGCCAGGGCTGAAACCCAGATGTGGTTGATCCAAGTCAGGCTGCTGAGGAGCTTGTTGTTGTTCAGTCCCTAAGTTGTGTCCCACTCTTTTGCGACCCCATGGACTGAAGCCCTGCCAGGCTCCTCTGTCCATGGGATTTCCCAGGTAAGAATACTGGAGTGGATAGCCATTTCCTTCTCCAGGGGATTTTTCCCGACTCAGGGATGGAACCCGTGTCTGCTGCATTGGCAGGCAGATTCTTTACCACTGAGCCACCAGACAAGCCCAGCGAAGGAGCTAGGCTGACGTTTTTAAATACAGAGTTTGCTCTGCACTCCTGGACCACCCACGAGAAAGGGGTGGTTGTGTGCATGGAGCTCTGGGTGACCTTTATAGCATCTCAGTGTCTTTCCCCGAGAAAGGGGTAATAAGTTCATAGAAACGAGGGCTCTTCATTTCACCTTATTGTCTTGGAGTTTGTTGTGACATATGGCACCTCCTTGCCCCTCACAGTGCAGCCCAATGGGAGAATATTTTTTGCCTCCCTAGCTCCCCTCAGCAGGGATAATGAAGTGTTCAGAGTAAATGTCCCTGGAGAACAATCGCTTTTTCTCTGTCTCTCACTTGCTATCATGATAGAAGCAGTCAAGTGTAATGAAGATCAGTTTCTGTGTTTAGCTGGGAAAACCCATTAAAAAACCAGCCATCACTTCCCTTTTAACAACAAAGCTGTGATTTGTAGTTCTGACTGCTGTGTGCCCAGTCTGACTCTCAAGCTTCCTTATCTCTCAAAATTCAGGTGTCAGCAAACCCATTCCTCCCCCCAACCCCAGCTGATGGAAACACACAGAACGATGCCCAGAGTACAGGGAAATTTCCTATGCGTGTCCAGGTAATCTGGCTATTCAAAGCCAGCAGCTTCCTATAACCCTCTTGCTCTATCGGTATATAGCACCTGATGCAATATGGGTGCTCACCAAGTAACTGCAACTACAGATCTGTAGGCAAACCCATCATCTATCTCTTCATATGGAAATTTAGAAAGAAAAAGTGTAAGGATCCCAGCAGAGGGTCCTTCAGGATGTTGGTTACAAACACTCACCAAATGAATTATCTCATAAAACATTTTGGTTAGGCTTCCTCCAAACAGAGGAAGCCAGAACATAACTGAAATACTCTTGTTTATGCTTCACACAGGATAAAGTAGTGATGGACTGACACAGTAGCCCCACTTTAAAGAACTGGGAAAAGAAGGCGTAGGGCATTTTAAAGAGGTGGCTTGGAGCTACTGTAATAAGTTAATAGAAGGGTTGAGACTGGGGCTCAGGATTTTTGAGTAGGGCTTTAGGATGAAAGAGAAAGGGCTCCAGTTTTACGGCGTTGGGAGATGGGAAGTTGAAAGGGGGGATTCTGCTGTGATTCCACAGCAGAGAATAGAGAGCAGATGTTGGCATCAAACAGACCTAAATGTGGGTTCTGCAATCTGCTTAACCAGCTGTGTGACTTGAATAAGCTTGCATTACATAAGCTTCTGAGCCTCAGTTTCCTTAGGTGGAAAATGATCCTAATACTCTACTGTGTTTTTGTGAAGGTAAAAAAATATTGAGTTAGTAACTGCAGGTTCAAGTGTCTGACATGTTTAGAAAGAGACAGCCCATCATGAAAACATGCAAAGAAGTAAGGCAGCTGATCTTCTGGGGGCTCTTTTATTCCCAGCTTTTTTTTTCTTTTTTGAGTTACTGAATTTAAGGAGACCAGATTAGGTTCTTCTACTCAAACAATGAACCCCCTCATTCACATCCCAAGATTTTTCTATGGGAAATGTAGTCCCTGATCCAAGATAATTTAAAATCCAGTTGGCTCATTAGTCTGTGAAAGCTTTCTGGGCACCATCTTGGAAATTTCACAGAATGGCACTTGTGGTTCCCGTGGACTCAGTCTCCCCCGTAACGTCACAGCCTCAGTGGCCCTGCCTTCTTGCACTGGTGCACACAGTCTTCCTCCTACTTTCCACAGTTCCCCTGATTTGCTTACAGCTGGGAGAACCCAGTCCTCTCTCTTCTCTGATGCTCCCCTCTCCACATTGATTCCGGAGAGTCTCCAGAAAGTCTCAAAATGAAAGCATCTCTAGAGTTAAGCATGAATACCACCCTATCCTAGTCTGAAAGAGGTTGGAAGCCTTATTGTCAAGAGAGCAGCGTTACAGTGTAGAGAGCATTCTAGACTGTGGCATTAGAGCCTGAGTTTCCATCTCTGGATACAACACTCTTTTCTGGATAACTCTTCACCTCCCCAAAAGGCTTGGCTGGGCACCTTCTCTGACTCTGCTTTTGAAAGATGGCCACTTGGTCTGAATGTTTGTTTAAGTTCCCTATTGTTTCCATGATTTGAAATTCCAGAATGACCACGTTGTCCATTTCCAGACTTTTGGGCAGATGGTACATGAGCTCAGGCTGGAACTCTGAGTAGTACTAGACATGGGACACCATGGATAGTAAACTCCAGGAAGACGGAGACCGTCTCATGACTTACTCTTCAATGTCTGGAGAGGTGTCTGATTCATAAAAGAAGCTCAACAAAACCCTTGTTGAATAAATGCACAAGTAATCATTCCTGCACAATACCATTAAGAGTGATTTTTGTGTCCTTATTTATACTTGATTTTTCAAGGTGTCAGCAAAGAAGTTGTAGCTTAAATACCTTACCCAGACCCAAATAGGTATGTAATGTGTGACTCCATTTATATAAAGTTAAAAAGCAGGAAAAACTAATCCATGGTGATAGAGGTTAAAGTTGAGGCTACTTGGGACTTCCCTGGTGGTCCAGTGGTTAAGACTTCGCCTTCCAACGCAGGGGGTGCAGGTTTGATCCCTGGTTGGAGAGCTAAGATCCCACATGACTGGTGGTCAAAAAAACCTAAACATAGAATAGAGCAACAGTGTAACAAATTCAATAAAAACTTTTAAAATGGTCCTCTTAAAAAAAAAATTGAGGTTACTTTGGGGGATGTATTCACAGGGATGGGTAATGTGGGAGATTTCTGGGATGCTGGGAAAGTTCTCTATCTTGATCAGGATGGTGGATACATCACCAGGCTACACACTTAGGATCTGTGGATGTTGCTATAAATTATAAATTTGTTAATGTTAGCTACTCAGTCATGTCTGACTCTTTGCAACCCCATGGACTGTAGCCCACCAGGCTCCTTCACCCATGGGATTTTTCCAGGCAAGAATACTGGATTGGGTTGCCATTTCCTTCTCCAGGTGATCTTCCTGATCCAAGAATTGAACCTAGGTCTCCTGCATTTCAAGCAGACTCTTTACTGTCTGAGCCACAGAAAGTGAAAGTTAGTCACACAGTCGTGTCCGACTCTTCTCGATCCCATGGATTCTAGCCCACCAGGCTCCTCTGTCCATGGAATTCTCCAGGCAAGAGTACTGGGGTGCGTTGCCATTTCCTTCTCCAGGGGATCTTCCCGACCCAGAGATCAAACCCGAATCTCCTGCATCTCCTGCACTGGCAGGTGGATTCTTTACCAGTGTGTTACAATCCAGCCCTTTATGGAAAAAGTTTGCCCACCCCTGAAATATGCTAAGTTTTAATGCTAAGTTTCTGTAAGTTTCAATGGTGATAAACTATATATGACAAATGGGAAAGAATGTATAGGGCCATGCAGCAACTGTAAACGGGGGGCAGTAAGGAGGTGGCTGCCACTGTTTACATTTTACACTTTGCAATTATATACTTTTTACTAAGTTATCATTTGGGCTTCCCCAGTGGCTTCCCTAGTAGCTCAGTTGGTAAAGAATCCGCCTGGCCAGTGCAGGAGATGCAGGAGACTCGGGTTCGATCCCTGGGTTGGGAAGATCCCCTGGAGTAGGAAATGGCGACCCACTCCAGTATTCCTTCTTGGAAAATTCCATGGACAGAGAAGCCAGGTGGGCTACCATCCGTGGATTCACAAAGAGTCAGACACGACTGAGCACATCAGTGTGTTAGTAAGTATTTTAGGCTTTTGAGGCTTATAGTCTCTGACACAACTGCTCAGTTCTGCTGTCATAGACAATACACAAATGAATTGTGTGGCTCTGTGCCAATAAAACTACTTACAAAAGCAATAGGATGGACTTCACTGGTGATCCAGTGGTTAAAAATCACCTGGCAATGCAGGACACAGCAAAACAAAACCAAAAAACAATTGGCTGGCTGGATTCAGCCTGTGGGCTACAGTTTTGCCGAACCTTGGATAAAACTATATATATAAAACTATATCTGAAAGAGAACTGAGAGGCATCTCACTTCATTCCTTCGTCTTTGGGGTGAGGAAACAGATTCAGGGAGGAGAAATGACTTTCCCAAGAGATATTAGCACAGATCACCTGGGAGATCCTGGATTTGGAGTCGAATAAGAGCAGCTGTTTGTGGGTGTGGCTTTGGGAAAGTTACTTAATTTGAGTCTTTATATTAGCACCGTATGTCAATGGTGATAATAGTGGAATTTCTATCTCCCAGGGTTATTGGAATGATTAAATTAGATAACACAGAGAAACACCTTGTACAGGGCTTGGATTTGGTTTCCAATGAAGTGCTTTCTCAATCATAGCACACAGCTCAAGGGCTCCTTCCTGTCTCCCTTCCTTCCCTCTTCCTAGAGCACAACTTCTAGGGTAAGTTCATTGACAAACACGACCAAGTGTCTACTACCTGTGAAGTCCTCTGGGGACAGCTGCAAGCTTGGGACAAATGGCTCCAGAAGGATGTCAGGTCCTACCACCGCAGCCCTCAGCTTCCTTTCTAGAAATCCCTTCCAGCTCTGCACTTTTATTTCCCCAAACAAGCTGCTATCAGATGATCTTTGCCAGGAAAACTCCTAAGGGTAGAGGAGATTTCTCTCATTTGATTCAACAACCCACCTCCGTCTTGCCGGGTCATTTTTAGAAATAGGGTGTTCCCAGGAACTTGTAAAAGATTAAATTAAAAACGAGCGACCTAGTATGATATTAAACTAATAAATACTACACCTGGCATAGACAGCCTTCACTCCAGAGCAATAATCTAGCCCTTCTACTACACCCATGAAAAGTGAGGTTGGCAGGGGGCCCAGCGCATAGCAGGGGCTGTATAAGTGTTTATTGAATCAACTATATGGGCCAGGCTAGTGTTCAGAAAAGAAACAAAGGCAATTCTCTTTACTAAGATTTCCTGGAATCTGTTTTCAGATTAATAGTCAAAGAATTGTTAGTGAGGGATCCTCGTGGTACTCTCCTCTGTATTCTTCCCACAAATCTGTGAGCTAGGCAGCATCAGTCCTGCTTTAATGATAAAGAAATAGAGGCTCTAAAAGGATAAATACTGGCCCAAGGACCCACAAACGGTTAAGGAGTGGAACCTTGGCCTTGAACTGAGGACTCCCTAGTGCTCCATTAAGTACCTTCCTTCTGGTTCCTTTGCATCTTCCAAACCCAAACGGGATGGGAGAGACAGGGCAAAGAGAAGCACCCTAAACAGTTTCAGGGCAGAGAAATCTTGTGATGTGTTAGAGAGAGAGAGGTCAAAGTCTTTCCTGTCTAAGGCGATTCCAGCCACATAAAGAACTCTAACATTTGTATAGTGTTTTATGATGTGCAAGGAGCTTCCTCCTTTCGTTTGGTCCTCAAAACAGTCTCGCAAAGAAGACAAGGCAGTCATTAGTGTTCACAATTCACAGACGAGGAAACCTAGGTTCAGAGAGGAAAAAAGATGCACTGAAGATTCCAATACCACCCTCTATTGACCCAAGTCTTCTGAAACTGGACTCTACAGTCCTCTCCACAATATTGTGTTTGTGCAATGATGAGATTAGCACAAGGCACAGCCCAGAACAGATACAAGATTTAACGATAAGGTAAAAAGAGTTACCCCCCATTCAAAAGTTGGCTTAAAGCTCAACATTCAGGAAACTAAGATCATGGCATCTGGTCCCATCACTTCATGGCAAATAGATGAGGAAACAGTGGAAACAGTGTCAGACTATATTTTTGGGGACTCCAAAATCACTGCAGATGGTGATTGTAGCCATGAAATTAAAAGATGCTTACTCCTTGGAAGGAAAGTTATGACCAACCTAGACAGCGTATTAAAAAGCAGATTCATTACTTTGCCAACAAAGGTCTGTCTAGTCAAGGCTATGGTTTTTCCAGTGGTCATGTATGGATGTGAGAGTTGGACTGTGAAGAAGGCTGAGTGCCGAAAAACTGATGCTTTTGAACTATGGTGTTGGAGAAGAGTCTTGAGAGTCCCTTGGACTGCAAGGAGATCCAAACAGTCCATCCTAAAGGAGATTAGTCCTGGGTGTTCATTGGAAGGACTGATGCTGAAGCTGAAACTCCAATACTTTGGCCACCTAATGTGAAGAGTTGACTCATTGGAAAAGCCCCTGATGCTGGGAGGGATTGGGGGCAGGAGGAGAAGGGGACGACAGAGGATGAGATGGCTGGATGGCATCACCGACTCTATGGACATGGGTTTGGGTGGACTCCGGGAGTTGGTGATGGACAGGGAGGCCTGGCGTGCTGTGGTTCATGGAGTCGCAAAGAGTCAGACACTACTGAGCGACTGAACTGAACCGACTGACTAGTCCTGAGGTCATGCTCAAGTGATGGGAATGCTGGAACGGTGTCAGGAAAGATATTGGGTCCAGTCCACGAGACAGGAGCCACTACCCACTTGGCGTGTCACCCTGTGCTTCCCCATCTGCGTCTCCTCTCCTTCCATATGGGGTGGGCACACCCCTGCTCTGCCGGATGGTGTCTGGTCAGGAGGTAGGTGACGTGATCTCAGGCATGAGTGGCCACTGGGCCTCAGCTGAGGGATGACCAAGGTCTTATTTAATGCTAGGTGACTAGACACAGACCCTGCTCCCAGGCCTGGGGGTGAGGAGCGCACAGGGCTGCTGAGTCAATGCAGCAAACATTTATTGAGCACCTGCTGGATGCTGGGCACTCCAGAAGCTGTCTAGCAGTGCTGAGATGAATGTGATTCCATTGCTGCTCTGAAAGAGCTGTTTTTATAATGGGAGAGATAGACATATATACACTCACTTCTCTTTTTTGGATTAAAAAATGTTTTGTTGAATTATTTGATGTTGTTTTTGGTCACACCATGTGACATGTGGGATCCTAGTTTTCCGATCAGTGATCTAACCCGAGTCCTCTGCAGTGGAAGCAAAGTCTTAGCCACTAGACCACCAGGGAAGTCCCATAAACTCACTCCTGTTGCTAGACAGGGTGGAACAGGCTTTACAATAAGCATGGAGCTGATAGCTTCACATAAAGCGAAGCATTTATTCTTCATGACGGCCCTGTGAGATAGTACTATTCCTTCTACTTTTAGTTTTCTCCATTTATGCTCAGAAAGCTCAAGATTTACATTGAGATCTTGTGTTGCCTAGCTTCACACATTTTCTGTACTTGCCGAGAGGCAGCAATGATAGGAGACTCAGGGTAAGGCTTGGAATCGGGCTGATCTGGGTTTGCAACCTGTCTCTGCTGCTTCCCAGATGTGACCCTGCGCAAGCTGCCACTCTGAGCCTCAGTTTCTTCATCGGTCAAAAGGAAAACAGTGTAGAATTTGGCAGGAAAGATAAATATGTAAACCACTTGGCACAATGAGTAAATAGAAGCAAATGCTAATAATACTAGGGGAATCAGCCAAGTTCTGTGGGGACTCAGAGCATTTGAAGGGTAAGTAGAATTTTGACAAGAACTCAGAGAACATTTCAGGCAGAAAGAATCATTAAGCAAAGGCTTGCAGGCATGAAAGAAAGTAGGTGAGGAGGTGATGAGGGCAGAGGGCAAGCTGAGTTGTCTGGACCATGGAGGGATCTTGCTAATGATGATGCTGGGAAGTTAGGGAGGGCTGATATGAGCAAACAGTGGATGCCATGACCGGGGGTCTGAACCTCTCTCCTTAGGCAATGTGCGTGTGTGCGTGCATGCTCAGTCGTGTCCAACTCTTCATGAGCCCATAGCCTGTACAGACTGTAGCCTGCCAGGCTCCTCTGTCGGCGGAATTTTCCAGACAAGCATACTGGAGTGGGTTGCCATTTCAGGGGATCTTCCCGACCCAGGGAAGATCCTTTCCGGGGTGGGTTTGGGGCTCTAGCTGCAGGCCCCACCCATCTTCTTTCTTCCCAACTCCCACCCGGCAAACACCGCCATCCTCGACACCCTTAGGGAGCCTGGTGTGGGCACAGAGAGGTGGGGAGAGCATGCTGGAGCTCCATGGCATGGCAGGGACATGATAATGGCCATCCCTGACCCAGGCTGATGGTGTCTGTCTGCCATGGGTTGGAGCTGAGGCCCCAGGAGGAAGCGATGCTTGCCTTGACTTCCACGGCCTCAGAGGGGGCAGCATGCATTGGTCCAGTGGCTGGGCAAGGGGGAACTGGCAGCTGGAGGGCTGTGTGCCCAGGTGTGAACTGAGTCACAGGCCGGGGTTCCCAGACAGTAACCTGTTATCTTCCCTATCCCCCCAGGGGATGAGGCATTAAATAGCAAATAAAAAATAAACAGGGAGGGAGAGGGACAGATAGAGGGAGACAGAGAGTGAGGGGGAATGTCCCCAAGGTCCTGCTGGTCCAAGGCAGCGTGCGTTCTCCCCGCCCGGCCTTTGCCCAGACCTCAGCCTGGTAAGAATGTTCCGTCACAGTCTGTGGGCTGGACCTTGGCCTCTTTCCACACATTCAGAATCACCGGCTAATGAAGTGGATGTTGTTTTCTGGTCCATCTCTCTCACCCGATGGCTAGTTCCCCTCCATGGGCCTCGCTCAGTGTCAGGAGTGATATAGAGGTTGACCGTTTCCCATCACTGTCCCACACACCTCATTAACTCCTCCTTGCAGCTGGAGGTGACCATTACGGATTAGAAAAGCCGGCGGGCCCTTCAGAGAGCAGAGGGACCCGCGGTTTCCCAGAAGTTCCTGACCCACCTGTTCTCTCCCGTAAGACATGGGAGGTGACCTTCTGGGTTATAGAGCCATCGGAACAAAGTCATGTCCGCAGCTCTTAGAGAATCACTTTTTTTTTTAAAATAAAAGATTTGCTTTTAAAAACAGAGGAATAGATTTCAAACTTACAAAAACAAACTAGTGAATGTAACAAAAAAGAGTCAGATTCACTGATACAGAGAACAAGCTAATGGTTACAAGTGGAGAGATGGAAGAGCGAAGGAGCAATAAAGGGGCAGGGAATTAAGAGGCAGAAACTATCAGACATAAATTAAACTCTAAGGATATATACTGTGCAACATAGGGAATCTAGCATATATTTTGTCATAACTAAAATGATTAGGGGACTTCCCTGGTGGTCCAGTGGTTAAGACTTTGCTTTCCAAAGCAGGGGGTGTGGGTTTGATCCCCCGTCGGGGGGCTAAGATCCCACATGCTTTGCAGCCAAAAAACCAAAACATAAAACAGAAGCAGTCCTGTAACAAATTCAATAAAAGTTTTAAAAATGGTCCACATTAAAAAAAATCTTTAAAAAATGATTAATACTATAAATTTATGTATATTTTAAGTTATGTATATTAACTTAAAGTTATGTATTTTCTTAAGTTATGTATATTTTACCCCAGTGAAAACTTAGGGGAAAAAAATGAGGAATGAGATGAGAACACTTCAATGTGGAATAAAAGAATATTCTTTGGAATCAAAGAAAACAAAAAAAAGAAAAAAAGAGTACAAAATTGCTTTACAAAATTACACCAGAGGAAGCCAGAAGCACTATCTATTGAAAGAAATGTCTCTGTTTCAAATTTGATCTAGCCCTGGCATGGGGAGGCATGAGATACTTGTTGGGTGAAGGAATAAGTGAACGGTGTATTTTCACGACAGTCCTGTGATGAGTCAAGGAGGACGGTGTCTCAGGAAGTGAAGTGCCTGGTCACACGGTGCGGAAGCAGGTGGCAAGGCCCCATCCTCCACAGTCACCTTTTTCCAAACTGTCTTTTCGTCTCCTCCGAGATCTACCACTTGCCAAGATGCTCTGATGAAGTCATCCTGTGAGGACAACGGTCTGTACTGAGCACCTACAAGAAGACAGGTGTGGTGTTGGGCCTGGGTTGCAATGCAGTAGGGGGCTGCCAAGCCAGCCCTGCTCTCAGGAATGGCACGGCCCGACCCGCTGCTCCTGGCGTCCAAACAGCCCCACTCCCTGGTCCTGAAGCTCTTCATTTTCACTGTGGTCTCCATGGCTCATTAGTAAACATGTTTTCTAATCTATGTGAGTATTCACTTAAGGAAAAAAAAAAAACTTTTGTTTTCTAAGCTACGAAACTAATAAACGTCACTCAATGATCCAGCAATTCCACTTTTGGGGGGATATACCCCAAAGAACTGAAAGCAGGGGTATTCGCACACGAAAGTTCACAGCAGCTGCAGTGTGGGCAGTTCCCTGGCAGTCCAGTGGTTAGGACTCAGCGCTTTCACTGCTGAGGGCCCAGGTTCACTGGCTGGTCGGGAAACTAAGATCCCACAAACCATGCAGGATGGCAAAAAAGACAAAAACAAAAACAGCTAAAGTGTGGAAGTAACCCAAGTGGCCAGAGCAGATGGATGGATAAGCAAAATGTGGTGTCCACATATAGTGGAATATTTTCCAGCTTTGAAAAAGGAAGGGGATTCTGGCAAATGATACAACATGGATGAACCTTGAGAACATTATGCTAAGTGAAAGAAGTCAGTCCCAAGAGGACAAATACTGTATGATTCCACTCAGAGGAAACATGCAGAACAATCAAATTTATAGAGAGAGAAACTATAGCGACGGTTTCAAGGCAGGGTGGGGATGGTGGAAGTGGGGAAGGGGCAGTTATTGTTTAATGGGTGCAGAGTTTCAGTCTGGCCAGATGAAAAACGTTCTAGAGAAAGATGGTGGTGGTTACACGACACTGTGGACGCAGGTGATACCACTGAAATGTACATTTAAGAACGATTAAGATGATACGTTTTGTTTGTTTTACCACAATTTTTAAGAACCTAACAGGCATTGCAAAACAGAAAACAATCAAAACTGGATAAAGTAAAAAGTATCTGCTCACTACCAGCTTCCCAGTCTCCTGGGCTGTCCAGAGAGACTTCAAGCCCACGGGCCGCGGGGACAGATTGCCGGGTCTGAATTCCCATTCCATCCTGTGAGAAGGGACAAGGGACTTAACCTCTCTGGGGCTCGGTTTCTGCATCTGAAAATGGGTTCACTATTATTCCTTGTTCTCTGGAAGTTTCTCCCTTGGCCTGGACTCTGAGAGCAATCAGGGCTCAGGGAAGTCTGCAACAAAGGAAGGTGGGGGAGGACCTTACTGGAGGTGGTAAACGCCTATTTACAACATGTGTTTCATCTTTCCGCAGACGGTCTAGCTAAGAACAAGATATCTTTATCTTTCCAGCAATCAAGAGCAGCTGTTACAATAGAGATATCCTTTCCAAAACAGTAGATCCTTGGAGGGAAAACTCATATTGCAAACTTTAAGAAGAGGTGACAGAGCAGTATCCAGAAAATATCTGGGACCCGAGGCACTTGGATCGGTAATACTAGGAAGATACTGGGGTAGTGGATTATGTGAAGCACTTGGAGTCAAGATGCCCAAGTTCAAGGTCCACCTCATAGAAACGAATAACCTTGAGTCATACAAACTGTAATGCTGCCAGCCTCAGTTTCCTTGCCCAGAAAGAGGGCATCATATTTCGTATTATATAGGATTACTGTGAGGATTAAACTGCCATAGTATGCAAAAGTGCTTTGCAAACCATACAGCTCTCAAGCAAGTATAAATAATTATTACTGACTTATTGTGATAATGGACTTATGTCAATATTTTGCCACAGGCCACGCAATAGCAGAATCTTTCTTTTATTTTTCAAGAATGAACATAATTTTCATATTTTTTTTGTGTTCTTGGTAATACATCATCATTGTAAAAAAATTAAAGCAAAAGGAAAAAGTACAAGTTTCAATAATCATAGCTGCTGTTGACACTTTAAAGTCCTTATTTATTTAGAGAGATTTCAATAGATTAAATGAGAAAAAAGTTTCAAACATTTTTATAGTATGACCCTAGTAATAGCTTATGAATTATTCCCAATCAAGTATTAGTGATGAGAAGGAAACATACAAGTTACTAATTAACATCATATGAGACTTCCCCGGTGGCACAGTGGATAGGAATCTGCCTGCAGGAGACATGGGTTCAATCCCTGGTCTGGGAAGATCCCACACATCTCAGAGCAATAACAAAGCTCATGTAACACAACTACTGATGCCTGCAAGTTTCAGCCGGTGCTCTACAAGAGAAGCCTGCCCACCACAACTGGAGAGTAGCCCCTGCTTGCCGCAACTAGAGAAAAGCCCATATAGCAGTGAAGACCCAGCACAGCCAAAAGTAAAGTAAATAAGCAAACAAAATCATTAAAAAATCAGATGATATGATCTTTTAAGGTTTGTATAATCTGGAAATTCTGTCAATTATTTATAAAGAAGTTTCATGTATTTAAATTATAATAATGGACTAGTAAGGACCTAAGTTCAACATGAGTAAAAATGGATATAACATGGTGTAAATTCATAGTTTTTGGTGCAGATTAGATTAGAGAATGCACAGTGTTGTCACGAACTGAGCCTTCATAAATGCTAGTTGCTACTATTGTCAATAATAATATATTAAGGTTATTTTGTTCCCTACTTCTGACGACAGTTAGGTAGTTTATCCGACTAATCTGTGATCACCTGAAGTAAAGTAGTAGAATTCTCAATTTACAAGATTTGAAGGTAGAACAGAGGAAGAGATGATTGTATGAAGACTCTTCAAAAGTCAGGAGTGGTGGGTGGTAACGGACAGGTAGTCAGGCTGGGTGATGGTCCTGGGACATCTAACTGGTGGTTACCACTGTGGCTTCTTTGGTCTAAACTTTAACCACTATACTGAGATTTCACGTGACTTTCTCCCTATCTTCCGGTCCAAAGCTGCTTTAGTGCTACTGCCGGACTTACTAATATGTGAAGAAATAGAACTTTTTACCCCTCTGCCAAAGATGGGAAACATTATAGGAACCATCTCATAATTCAGAGCAGAAAAAATTTCTTCCATTTAATCTAATTCTACAGTCTTTCCCCTGTCCCTATCAGATAGGAGTTGTTAATGCATGGTACATGCAAAACTTGGGAGAGAATGAGAGACAGTTTTTTGAAGTTTTAAAGTTACTTTTCAAGTTTAGGGGAGAATGGATATATGGCTGAGTCCCTTTGCTGTCTGCCTGAAATGATCACAGCATTGTGAGTAAGCTATACTCCAAAATAAAATAAAAAGTTAAAATAAAATAAAACAAAAAGTTAAAAAAATAAAAATAAAATGAAAAGTTAAAAAAAATTTTTTTAATGGTTAAAATATTTGGAAGAAAGTTACTTTTTAAAACCACTTTTGCTATCACAGGAAATTTCTTCTATGTCATGGAAAACACACACCTCTCCCAGTTTGCAATGAATAGTGTAAACAACATTTGTGACTTTAACCACAACAAAAATGTGCCACCTTTTAGGTGGTCTTTGAGGTTTACCTTTCAAAAACTATTTCAAGGAGCTAAGTTTTGGTTTTGTTTTTTTCCTCTGATCACTGCTGACTGACTAAGGACTCCAGGCTGTTTACACGGGAGAGCTTTAGATACGGTTATTTGTGTGGCATTGTATCAAGGCCTTCAAATATTTGCCAGGAGGTTTGGTGGAAAATGTCTAGGCCAGTGCAAACACTGCCGGCCCCAGAGAAATCCAGGAGGCTCAGAGGACCATTCCAGAACCCATGCTCTGTCGTATTGTCCCTACAAGGACACCCTCTGAATCTCTGTCAGACAGAACGAGCCCATTAAAGAGACCTATTTGGGTTCACGTCATGAGAGTCTCCTGATTTAGCCACTGCTGGATTCGATCATTCCTCATCTGTGAGAGATACGGTGGAAAGCCATTGACCTCACAGTCACGCAAGCTGAGCACCAGCCCTTCATCTGCTGGGCCACTTACTTGCTGGGCCACTTTGACAAGTCACTGGCCTTCTCTGGACTCTGATTTTCTTAACATTAAAAGGAGATGACAGGACAAAATAAGTTCTAAGATCCCTTTCTTTAATCCTATCTATAAGGGCTTCCCTGCTGCCTCAGACAGTAAAGAATCTACCAGCAATGCAGGAGACTGGGGTTCAATCCCTGGGTCGGGAAGATTCCCTGGAGAAAGAAATGGCAACCCACTCCAGTATTCTTGCCTGGAGAATTCCCTGGACAGAGGAGCCTGGCAGGCTACAGTCTGTGGGGTCACAAAGAGTCAGATGAGACTTAGTGACTAAACAACAACAATCTCTCTATAAAGTACCTCTTGGGTGTAGTCATTGAACCAGGTCAGCAGCGGACGATACAAAGAAAAATAGGTTCTTTGTCTTCAAAACGTTTGATTGAATGTTTAAACTCTTTTATTATTTCTCAGCTCCAAACAGTTCCCTACACGCTCACAATCTCAGAGGGTATGCATGGGCACATAATAAATTATTTATTGATATATTTCAGTGCATGTTGAAATAACACTGTCTGTTTCCTTGAAATAATATTGTCTGTCCACTCTGAATTTTTGTACAGGTGACCACACACTCAGAAGGCCAATGTATGAATAAATCAATCTGTAATAACAGTTACATTTATGTGTAACAATGGCCATAATTTATTAAGCACCTACTACGTACCAAGCTCTTTGTTAGATACTTTAAAATTTTTAGCTCAAGAATTCTCACAACAGTCTTGTAAGGTAGGCCATGTTATCTCCACTTTACACACAAGGAAAACAAGACTTTTAAGAGGGAAAGAAACCAGCCCAAACTCATATTTATATTAAGAGGCTTCACGTTTGGCTCTCTGTGTTTCCAGACTCAGGTCTCCTAGCCCTGAACCTCTTGCTTTGGGTGTAATGTTCTGCATTTTACAAAGTATGTATATACATATGTTTTCAGATTTTGAAGATAAGCAGATTTAAGCAAAGAGAGCTTCAATTTGGTGCACTGTGACAACCTAGAGGGGTGGGATGGCAGAGGTTTTTGGGAAGGGAGGTTCAAGAGGGAAGAAATATACGTATATTTACTTATGGCTGATTCACTCTGTTGAAGAAACCAATACAACATGGTAAAGAAATTACCATCCAATTAAAAATAAAACAATAATAATTTTAGAAAAGCATAGAGAGCTTAAATGTTGTGCCCCAAATCCCTCGACTAGAGAGTGGCAAATGTGGGACTTCAAACCAGGTGTTCTGACTCAAAAAACCAGAAATTCCCCTCCTTGCCCCATCTATAAGGTTTTTTGAACTGCCCACTTGCAGGTGGGGCCGGCATGCCACATGTATCTCCCCCCTCCTACTGTTTATACACGGCTTCCTATTTCCTTCCTCAAACCTACTTTTCCTGCAATCTCCCAATTCTATAAATGGTATGTTCATCTTTCTACTGGTTCGTGCCTCCAAACAAGAAGGCATCCCTGTCCCTGACACCTGGATCTTACCTTCAGCAACCCCTGTTGGATCTTCCTTCAGAGTAAACCCAGAATCTGGTCCCTTCCTGGCACCTCCATCAACACCCCCACCATCATCCCGGGAATCTTTCCTGTTGTCTGATCTTGTCCCCCCGGCTTCTGCTCTTGCCCCCTGTAGTTTGTTCTCTACAAAGCAGCCAAGGAGTTTTCGTTCAATCAAAAGGTGATGTTTGGACTTCCCCTGTGGTCCAGTGGTTAAGAATTCACCTGCCAATGTGGGGGACATGGGTTCAATCCCTGGAAGACTCCATATGCTGTGGGGCAAGTAAAACCATGCATCACCATCACTGAAGCCCACGCGTTGCAATTGCTGAAGCCTCACACGTAGAGCCTGAGCTCCGCAGCAAAAGAAGCCGCCGCCAAGAGAAGCCTGTGCACAGCAATTAGAGAAATCTTATGTGCAGCCAAAATGAAAAAATAAATAAAAATTAAAAAAGAAATCATGCTGTTCTCTGCTTCTAAATATACAGTGGCTTCCTGTCTCACTCAGAACAAAAGCCTGATGGAAGGTACTTGACTCCAGCCACAGGGTCTCCTTGCTGTTCCTGGAAACTGCCAGACGTGTCCCTGCCCCAGGGCCTTTGCACTTGATCTTTCCCTGCCCTGGGGGATTTTCCCCAAAGATCTCTCCCTCAGGTCTCTACTGATCTGCCATCTTCTCTGTGAGGCTTTTCCTGCTCACCCTTAATAAAACTGTAGCCCACCCCTTATTTGATATTCTCAAGCCCCATTTCCTGGCCTTTTTTTCTTCTTCTCCATAGCATTTATCATTATCTGACAAATTATGTGCTGAACTACTTAATTCAGTTTATAGTCTGCTTTCTCAACACTAAGCCCCAGGAAGGCAGGGATTCATTTTTTTTTTGGTGGGGTGGGGGGCAGCGAGGTCTGGCTCATTCTCTGCTGGTAGAATCTACTAGTGCCACCTGGGCAGCCCGTATAACCTCAGAATCTAGAACAATGCCTGGCATGTAGTGGTCCCCAATAAGTGTTTTTTGAATGAATGAGTGAATGAATGAAAAACTCCCCTGGTGTTTGAATTTCAGTCCTGCCTGGTTTCATCTTTTCACCATCTGCAGAGCAGATCATTTTTATCTCAGTCACATGGCCATTCTTCTGGTTCATTTATCACTGCCTCTTCACCTGAACCCAGCTCCTACCCGAGAAGCTCTCCCAAGAGGCTTGGGTGATGCGTGGCAGTCCTGGAAACTTCCGGACTAACCCACATTCTGTGATTGTAACAAGGGACATTGACTCGGGCACTGCCCTAGACTTCTGGATGCTCTCTTCTCCTACAACACTCTCATTTTTAGGAGTCACCCAGCCACTGAAGGCCAACCATTTTGCTTGTTGAATGATAATTATTCAAATGTCGCCTGGTCATATGGGAAATGTTCAGCCACAAAGACAGAGAGTGAATCAGACAAGAAAGAAACCTCATATGAATACCCATCATTTCCCCTCCTCTCTAAAGGGGTAAATGCCCTCGAAAGAGCCACTGCATTTCTGGATTGAAGAGAGAGGGCAGAAGCACAGGAGGAGAGGCAAGGCTATTCATTTTGTAATTTGTGCAAAAGGAGTCACTGATCCCAGTTTCTGCCTGAGATATCGAATGATAGGATTGTCATTCAAAATTTCTTTAGGGGTGATGCTGTCGATTAAAAACAAAGCATGCACTTACTTTTGTGAATGAGGAAACAGACATCAAGGGACAGTCGTATTTGCCTTCATCTACGTGAAGTGTCCCTGACCATCTCTGGAGGAGTGTGTCATCATGAAATTACCCATTAGTGAGAGAGAGAGGAAGAAGTGAAACTCATTATTCAAGTCCCCCAACTCCGCCATAGTGTTGAGTCATGGCTGGGGGCCGAGAAGGCAGGGCTGGGAAGAGCCTTAGAAGTGGCATCAGAGACATAGCTGGAATGGTTCCTAGAGATGTCGAGAGCAACCTTAGTGGTCACTGGCGCGTGGGGGCAGGGCTGAGGGGATAATGACTTTGGGTCTTGGTCACATGGGGAGTTCACGACTGGAGAAGAGCCAGAATTCTCCCATCGTCAGCTGCCACATGGAGCCACGTCCAGGGTCTCCTTAAATGACCTCGGTGACCAGCTGGCCTCATATCCTCATTTTCCAGATGAGGAAACAGAGCCCAGTAAGGCAGAAAGAGCAGTGAGGCCGAGGAGGATATTTAAAATGGACCTTCACCCCTTCGGGTTCTCTTGAGTTTATTTAAGCAGGCCTTGCAGTTCTTTCTGTCCTTCGGTGTCAGAGTAACTGATCCATCAATTCTGTCTAGTCTCTGAGGAAATGATCTTGAACTTGAAAATCAAATGCCTAAATTCACTGGAGCAAGCTAGTTTCTTATACTGTCCCTTCTGTTCCATGCCAGTGTTTCTGCCCAGGAGTGGGGTCAGTTTGGTCAGAGCAGACGGAAGAAGTATAGGGGACTCTCCCAGGGCCATCACTTAACAATAAGAAAATGTCCTGCTGATCAACGAACTCTGGGTAGGTGAAGCGCAAGCTGGGGAGCTGGAAGAAGGTCCAAGGAGCTGTGGGAATTGTAGACACGCTTTATTTTGGGGTGGCCGATGCAGCAGCCAGGGACTTTCCGAGTGGCCTTATTTAGCACTGCCAACAGAAGCAGTGACTCTCCAAAGAGTTGTATAATGGTGCACCTGTACCATATCCTATATGAGCTCATTTATCATTTAATCATGCTAAGTCATTGTCTACAGGCAACGAGGTGAGAGAGCCTGACCACCACCATCTTGGCCCGGTAATGCTCCGCCACAGAGGGAGCATTACCTAGGACAGGCTCCCCAGAGCAGACTCTCCCAGTGTTCTTGGCATACAGCAGGTGCTTAACAGGTGATTGTTGAATTGCCCCAGTAGACACCATGCTGGAAAACTTGCAAGCTATCGATTTCACCATTGGCCAATGGATGAATTTACCCATCACTCAAATACTCTATGTCCAGAATTATACTCAGAATTGTGTAATAGTCAAGAGACATATGTGTGCTTTTATTCTTATCTTCATGCATTTGGAAACCTTGTTCAGAAGTCAGTTGCATCACACGTGACACAAATTGAGCAAAATATGAGGCAGTTCCCACATAAGACCATATAACTGAGAGGAATGCGGGAGTGGATATAAAAGCAATTTTTTTAAGAATTAATTATTATTTATTTTTGGCTGAGCTGGGTTTTCATTACTATGCACAGGCTTTCTCTAGTTGCAGTGAGCAGGGGCTACTCTCTAGTTATGGTTTGTGGGCTTTTCATTGAGGTGGCTTCTCTTGTTGTGGAGCATGCGCCCTAGGGTGTGTGGGCTTCAACAGTTGTGTCAGACAGTCTTATTTGCCCTGTGGCATGAGGAATCTTCCCAGACCAGGGATCAAACCTGTGTCCCCTGCATTGGCAGGCAGATTCTTAACCACTGGACCACCACAGAAGTCTCAGCAATGTCTCTACATTGTTGTGCTGACGTAACACTGCATGCATGCTAAGTCATGTGACCGTGGATTGTAGCCCTCTGGGCTCCCCTGTCCGTGGGATATCCCAGGCAAGAATAATGGAGTGGGTTGCCATTTCCTCTTCAATCCCAAACCAGCAATCGAACCCGAGTCTCCTGTGTCTCTGCACTGCACATGAATTCTTTACTGCTTGAGCCATTGGGGAATCCCGATGTAATACTGATGGGTTTCCCTTGTAGCTCAGCTGTTAAAAAGAATCTGCCCACAATGGGGAGACCTGGATTTGATTCCTAAGTTGGGAAGATCTCCTGGAGAAGGGAACAGCTACCCACTCCAGTATTCTTGCCTGGAGAATTCCATGGACAGAGGAGCCTGGTGGGTTACAGTCCACTGGGTCTCAAAGAGTCAGACAGAAAACTAACACACTTTACTTTTCAGGGCTGAGTCAAACTGCAATGATTTTCATGGGCAAAACAAATCCAGCCTGGCAGGCATGGGGTTGCAAAGAGTTGGACCCGACTGAGTGACTTTCAGTCAGTAATAAAGATCATCATCATCATCATCATAATAGCTGCCTTTCTCCGAGCAGTCAATGAAGCTACTACTAAGTACCCACTACTTAGTAGCACATGCTAATTACTTTACAGATGTTGTCTCATTTAATCTGCCTAACGACCCTAGCAGGCTAATATTACCCCCTTGTCTGAGGTCTCATAGCCACAGAAGCTAGAATTTGAACCCAAGTCCATCTTGCTCCAAAGCCACGTTCTGGGTGTTGACACCCACAACATGCACTCAGCCTTCTGCCCTACTCTAGGCCTGTGTGTGTGTGTGTGTGTGGGGGGGGGTGCTTCTTTAAATATGACTCTGAGACCTTTTAAACTCTCTCCCCATCGACTGGCCACCGTGTCTTTCCAGACCAGTGGCTCTCAAACTCACACAAAAGGGTCCAGACGAGTGAGAAAAGAAGGGGAACTGGCTGTAACCTGGGCTCCTTTGCTTCCGCCCCATCTGAGAGTGGGGAGCACAAGCCGACACTGTCCCGCCTCACCGTCGGGCGGAGCATCACCCCTGCTGCTCTGCTCCCTCTGTGCCCCTGACCTTCCTGTTTTCCTCTGTGCAAACTTGCTCTCATGAGGTCTGCCTGAAATGCCAGGAATAAAACTGTCTCTAAAGCCAACTCTCCCTGATTTACCTTAGGGTACGCCTGTCACCCCGTTCCTCACCCAGGTGTGTTTCCCTGGGGGTGGGCTCGGGTCCTATGGGTGCCGAGTAACTTCTCCCCTCTAGGACTGTGCCTGGGACCTGCAGCTCTCTTGTTCTGCTCTCAGGGCCTCTGGCATTTAGGTGCTGGATTACTTTGTTTCTTCTTATTTTTTGGCTCTGCTTCGTGGCCTGCAGGATTTTGTTCCCTGACCAGGTATCTGCCCCCTGCAGTGGAAGCTCGGAGTCCTCACCACCGGACCACTAGGGCGGTCCCTGAGTGCTGGATTTCAGTTCCACCCTCTCCTGCTCCTGTGGTCACACAGTCTCCAGGTTAATGTGGCAGACACTGAGAGGACAAACCCTTTCGATCTCCTCAAATCACTGCACTGGCTTCTGGATACACTGAAATTAAAATCACCCTACTACTACTACTAAAGGAAATCAACCCTGAATATTCATTGGAAGGACTGATACTGAAGCTGAAGCTCCAATACCGTGGCCACCTGATGCGAAGAGCCAGCTCATTAGAAAAGAGCCTGATTCTGGGACAGATTGAAGGCAGGAAAAGAAGGGGTGACAGAGAATGAGATGGTTGCGTGGCCTCACTGACTCAATGGACATGAGTTTGAGCAAGCTCTGGGAGATGGTGAAGGACAAGGAAGCCCGGGGTGCCGCAGTGCTTGGAATGGCAAAGAGGCAGACACGACTGAGCGACTGAACAACAACGACGACTACTACCTCTACTGTTATGACCACTACTTTCACTATTACTACCACCACGGCTGCTACTACCATTGTTATTCTACCACTAGTACCGGTATCACTACTGGTAGCTATAGCTACTACCACTATTAAAACTAGCCCCACCAGACCTCCTCCTACCTCTACTATCATCACCACCATTCCTACCATCATTAATAATTGGTTGGTGGTTTAGTTGCTAAATCGTATCTGACTCTGCAAGCCCATGGAGTATAGCCCGCCAGGCTCCTCTGTCCATGGGATTCTCCAGGCAAGAATACCGTTCCCTTCTCCAGGGGCTCTTCCTGACCCAGGGGTCAAACCCAAGTCTCCTGCATTGCAGGCAGATTCTTTACTGACTGAGCTATGAGGGAAGCCCACCATTAGTACCTCCATTACTATTACAGTTACTACTACTGCCCCTGTTATGGCTGGCTGCCGCCGCCAAAGACTTCTGTGCTTGACTCAGGGTATTTTACTTAAATTGTCTCATTCCATTCTCACAACAATCCTTGAGGTAGGAAATACCCCCATCCTTATTTTACAGATAAGATAACTAAGCCTTGAAAAGACCCATGAGTTGTCAGAATTTCCACTGCTGGTAAGAGGCAGGGTCTGAATCTGAATCGTCTGACTTTTGGAGCCCACGCACTGCATCCCTGTGATCGGTGGTCTGCCGGGTGAGGAGGTAACACAAGCATTGGAGTCAGGAAGACCTGGGTTAGACAGCCCACCTAGGTGGGGAACAGGCGAGTGAGTCTTCCCTGTAAATGGGAGTTTCCCTGACATGTATAGAGTTCTTTCGAGGATTAAATGCGAGGATGTATATAAAATACGTAAGAAAGAAGCTGCCCATAATCTACCTGATTCCCCGGGAGCCTAGCAGACCTTCTATCTCTGACCCTCCGCCCACAGTCAACAATAGGTCCTCTGCAAACGTTTGCAGAATGACTCACTCTCCACTCAGGCCATACAAAGTATGCTTTAATCATTCATTCGTTCACTCACTTATCACACAATTATTGAGTACCTACTGTATGCCACGCACAGTGCTCAGATCGTGGGGGATAGTACGTGAGGAAAGCAGACAAGATCACTGCCCTGGCAGACCATGCCCTGGTGGAATTTTCTGTGTGCAGGCTCCAGGGTCTGCAAAGGCCAGTGTGGACAGGAAGGCACAGAGCAGCTAGTAGATTGGTGGTGGTGGTGGTTTAGTCACTAAGTCGTGTCTGACTCTTTGCAACCCCATGGACTATAACCTGCCAGGCTCCTCTGTCCATGGGATTCTCCAGGCGAGAATACTGGAGTGGGTTGCCATTTTCTTCAGGTCTCCTGCATTGCAGGCAGAGTCTTTACCAACTGAGCTATGAGGGAAGCCCAAGCTATGAGGGAAGCCAGGTCAAATAACGTCTTTGGAGACTGGGGAATGGAGAGCTGAAAGGGAGAGAACTCCCATCAAAGGAAAGAGAAATTCCATTGGTGGATGGATCAGGCAAATCTTGTCAAGCGAAAGGAAGTGGCCAAAGGTAGCAGCCCAGAGACGCATGCCAGGTGACCAGTGCCTCTTTGAGGGTACTAACCTATTCTCCCATAGCAGGTTCATTGAAGAGGGTCACTGGGACTGTAGAGGTTCCTTCAGAATCAGTAAGGGACAGATTACTAACCAAGAGAAAAGACTCCCATCTCATGCCAGGCACTGGATTGGACTCCAATCCTCACCACTCACAAATGGGCCTCCACTTCACAGATGAGAACATTGAGGCTCCCAGACATTCAGTGACTTACTCAAATTACTGAATGCAGATGTCAGCATGCAAACCTGGATCCATTTTGTTCCAAAACCCACACTCTTTCCATCATGGAACATGTTGCCTCTTTCTTTTACTGAAGAGGCAGGAAGCCCAGGGAACTTCCTCCCTTAGATCTGATCCCCCAGGGGAGAGGGGTGGTCTGAGGCAGTGTTTCCTGTGACCTAAGGGAATGGCAACGTCTTTCATATGATGGAAGCAGTGCTTGGTACCACATAGGGTCATTGATGGGACGAGGTCCAGGCCATTGGGCAGTGTGGATAGTGAAAGGTTATGGGGAACAGCAGTTGGTATCAGGTGGACCTGGGCTTGAATCTCAGTTGAGCCAGTTTTTTTTAACCTCTTTAAGCCTCAGTTTCCTCCTCTGTAAAGTAGAAGGTAAACTCATGGTACTTATTGAAGGATTAAATCAGTTACTACAAGAGGAGCTTCTGCAATGCATGTATATGGTAAGCACCGAATGTGTATTACTAGTTATCAGCATTTTTTTTTAGTTTTTTTGTTTATTGTTTATTTTTCATCTGTACAGAGTCTTTGTTGCTGCGTGTGAGCTTTTTCTAGTTGCAGTGCATGGGCTTCTCATTGCAGTGGCCGCATTTGCTGCAGAGCTCAAGAGAGGGTGCTAGGGCGTGCAGGTTTCCATAGTTGCAGCTCATGGGCTCAGTATTTGAGGTGCACGGGCTTGCTGCCCCACAATATGTGGGATCTTCCCGGACCAGGGATCGAACCCGTGTTCCCTGCCTTGGCAGGTAGATTCTTAACCACTGGACCACCCGAGAAGTGCTATGAGTGTTCTTTTACTAGAAGGACCCAGCACTGTGCTAGGTCCTCAGGATGCAGCTAGCTGCTTGGCTTCCTTTTTCCTGGGGCCTGACAACATTCTGGCCACCATACCCCTTACCCGAGTCAAGTGGGTGCTTGGTGAGCTTATGAATTTTTATAAGGTTCTTTTTTTTCATGTGACGCTCCAGCGCCATTGGACACGTCAGCTCCTGACCTTTCAGCCGGTGGAGAGCTTCCCATAAACAGAGCCATAAAAGCCCACTGGTTTTCTCCTTGGCTCTTGGTGCTCTCCCTCTCTCCTTCGCCATTTGAATAGTGATGTCATATTCCAATATCCTCTCACCTCTGCTGAAAAAGCCCTCCCCGTGATTCCCTCCTGAGCACTCAGCAATCCCCGGAGGGGAAGCTGTGGTTTCAACAAGGTGCAAGCATCATGAAACCGAGAGAGAACTGGTGGGGCGGAGAAGTTACTCAAAGGTAGGAGACAGAGACAAACAGCTACGTACATTTATAAAGCCCCAGTCAGTGACCAAGGCAGGTTTTTTTTTTGTTTGTTTTTGAGGCATGCTGTTAAGACCTTGGCATGACAACATTTAAGAACATATAAATAGAACAAAACATCCGCTCATTTCCTCCCCTAAATGCTAGGCCAACTATTTCCCTCTGTGACTGCATTCAAGTTTTCAAACATTTTTATTTATTTTGTTTTGGCTGTGCTGGGTTTTCTCTAGCTGTGTTGCATAAGCTTCTCTTGCTTCAGAGCCTGGGATCTAGGTGCAGCGGGCTCAGTCGTTGTGTCCTGAAGGCTCTAGATCAAGTGGCCTCAGCAGTGGTATCCCTCCGGCTCCGTTGCCCATGGCATGTGGGATCTTAGTTCCCCAACCAGAAACCCACGTTGCATGCATTGAAAAGCAGATTCTTAGCCACTGGATCACCAGGGAAGTCTCTGTTTTCAGTTTTTACACATATTTTTATGACTATTATAATCAAACTGTGAGTTTAATTTGGAGTCCTTCTCTGGTCGCATAAGGTTCTTTCAGAAAGGCCTCTTCCACCTGGCTGAAGCATCTTCACGCTCACCGTGGAGATCATGGCCTCATGCTTCACTCCTGGCACTCACCGCTCGGGTGTCTGGGTCCCAAGTAATCCTGGGGATGAGCGGAACAAAGTCTTTGGTTCAAGCCTGGGTCCTGCCATTTATTAGGCATTCGGTGACCGCTTAGTGCTCGGAGCCTTGGTTTCCACATCTGTGACGGAGGTGTTGTGGGCTTTAGAAGGATGTCCAGACCTTTAAGAGAACCGCTTCAAGAAACAACAGCTAGTAAGGGAGTTGTGCTGTGGTTAACTTGTTGTGGGATAGTTTTACATGACACCAAGTTGGACATCTGCTACAGATATTCTTTTCCTTTTGACTTTTCTTTTAATTATTTGGCCCAAGGGCATAGACCTCTTTGTGGCTTTTGATATGCCATGTCAATTTGCCTTCTGGAAAGCTGCTACCGATTCACAGAGTTGACAGTGTAACCTGTATTTGATCCAACGTTAGCAGCAAAGGAAGGTGTGGGGACTAGTAATGTCACTAATGCAGTTCAGCAGTAGGCAGGTTCTTTAGGAGCCAAGATGCAGCAGTTAGCGGAATTTTGATGTTGGAAGCTAGCCACTGGCAAGACGATGTAGAGGCTGTGGAAGTTAGACAGGGCATAATTGTAGACCAACCAAAGGCAGATATTTACCATCTGGGTGTTTGTTAAAACCTGTACTCCAGTTGCTGTTGAGTTGCTAAATCATGTATGACTCTTTGCGACCCCATGGACTGCAGCACACCAGGCTCCTCTGTCCTTCACTCTCTCCCGGAGTTTGCCCAAATTCATGTCCATTGGGTCGGTGATCCTACCTAACCATCCCATCCTCTGTCACCCTCTTCTCCTTTTGTATTCACTCTTTCCCAGGATCAGGGTCTTTTCCAATGAGTCGGCTCTTCACATCAGGTGGCCAAAGTACTGGACCTTCAGCCTCAGCATCAGTCCCAGTAGGGTTCAAGTACTTGCTATTAGAATGGGTCTCTTCTCCATATACACACTGCTATATTTAAAATGGATAACTAACAAAGACCTGTTATGTAGCACAAGGAACTCAGTTCCTTATGTGGTAGGCTGGATGGGAGGGGAGTTTGGGGGGAGACTGGATAAATGTATACGTGTGGCTGAGTCCCTTCACTGTTCAGCTGAAACTGTCGCAACATGGTCAATCAGCTATACCCCAATACAAAATAAACAGAAAATGAGTCTCTTCCCTCAATGTATTTCTGGCATTGGGGGGAAAAAAAGTCTAAATAAAATTTCTGCTTAAACCTCTGTGGGGAGTTAAACTGCTCCATGGAAGTGGTTCCATTGATCTAATCTTGGATTTTATAATACACTGAAGCTGTTGCTTTTCTAGTTTTTATTTTGAGTTTTTACTTGAGTTTTATTTTTGAGTTTTTATTTCTGCCCAGCCAGACTGTGAGCCTCAGTGCATAAGTACCATTTGCCTGTTTGGGGGATGGAAAATTCAGTCCTGTGAAATTTTCACTGATGCTTTATGACTTACACTATATCTGTTCAGAGGGATAAAGAGAACACTGAGGTGAGAACTGCTTGATCTGGGTTTAGGGCCCCATTCTCTAGTTACCTTACAGTGTAATTTGGGGGCAACTTCCCCTTTCCCAAATTCTGATGCTTCCCTCCATGAGGACTCACTTCATGTAAGTCTGTAGGGGTTGTGCTACAGGTGACTGATGGAAATATGGCCCTTGGACCAGAGTCTCCTTAAATTATTTTTCATTTCTGGGACTACCTGGGTGGTCCAATGGCTAACATTCTGCTCTTCTAATGCAGGAGGTGGGGGTTCTAACCCTGCTCGGGGAGCTACAATTCCACATGACAAGCAGCACAGCCAAAAACAAACAAATAAATAAAATTATTTTTCATTTCTAAATTGTTAAAATGACCTGAATCTCCAAGTTCAAGGGCATGGGCTTCTTGACTCTGCCCTGTACATCGTTCACCTATACTATTCCACAGCCCCATGGGAACTTCTGCAGGAATCCACACCTTTAAATCGAAGATACTGAACTACACAATATTGAAGGTCTCCATCTAGGTCTTATTTCCAAAAAAGATTTAGAGAATGTTGGAACTGACCCAGGAAAAACACCTGGGCATTGAAAAGTAGTTAGATCATTATTTCTTAAGTTTGATTTACAAAAATGATAACCAGAAACAAACCAGTGTCCAACACTAGTGGATGGTTAAGTAAATTGTGGCACATTCACATCATAAAACATTTTGGGGGCCATTAAAAACATAAGAGTTTGAAAGAACATGGAAAAAGACTTCTGGGATAATGTTCAGACAATAAAATCAAGTATGACGTCAATTAAGTACTAAAAACATGCCTGTGTATAGAAAAGAAAGCTGGAAGGAAATATCCAAAATGCCTGTAATGATTATTTTTTTCTGGGTCTGGTTATTCATATTTTGATTTTACTTTTTATTTCTTTTTAAATTTTCTTGGCCACGGGGCATGTGGGATCATAATTCCCCAACCAAGGATCAAACCCACACCCTTGCATTGGAAGTGTGGAGTCGAACCACTGTACCCTCAGGAAAGTCCTGGTATTCAGATTTTGGTTGATTTTTTTTTTCAACTTTTTTATATTTTACCAAATTTTATATAATTTATTTCTATTTTTTAATAATCAGAAAAAAGTTTACTCAGGCTTTATAAAAATTTTGAGACTAATCTAATCAGGAATCAGATTACCCCAAAGTTTAAAATTTTTCTAATGCTAGAAAGTAAGATAAGAATAATCAATGATGACATTAAAGTAAATATGTGGATGAGGAAAATGGGCAAAATTTTCCCCTTTTTACAAAAACAAAACTACTTGGCATGATATATTGAGAGTATTTTGAGTCTGAGTCAGAGAACATGGGTTCAAACCCCAGTAGAATTCTGGCTGAATGACCTTGAGCATAGTTAACTAATATTTCTAGCTGTTAGTTTCTTCATTTATAAAATGTATCTCTCAGGATTGTTGTAAAATCAAATGAGATAATAATGTCTGTAGAACTCTTCTGCACAATGTGAAGTTTGATAAAGAAGGCTAATAACGGGGCGGGGGGGGGGCGGGGAGGGGAAAAAAGAGGGAAGGGGCCCTTCTTCACTTTCCTTTGAAGGAATATAGCAAGGGTTTGCAAATTGTGGGTCCTGGTCCATTCAATGAGATATAAAGTCAATTTGTTGGTTCACAGACAGATATCAGTTATTCTTCAAAGAATATGCTTGAAAATGCCAGTGGATGGCAGAGTAATGTTATTTTTTGTGAAGTATTCACACCAGATTATGATGTAAAACATGTATCTTACTGCCCTGAGGACCTGAGATGCCTGCGAGGGCTGGAGAGTCTTCTGCTTTGAGGTCAATGCCCTTGGGGAGACCAGAATAGCACAGGCCCCTTTCTCATGTTTGCTTCATGAAACTCAACAGAACCCATGTCTGGTGGCTCGTGAGTTAGTTTCAGGAGGAGAGGGGAAGTTAAAGAGGGGGAGGGTTTATTCTACTGCTTGTAGTGAAATATTTAGGTGTGTAAACCTGCTCTGCCATTTGTAAATGTTTTTGCGCATATGATCCATCCTTCCTTCTTTCCAAAAGAAATTTATTAGGCCATCAGTGATGTGGCCTAAATTGCATGCCCCTCAAATATACATGTTGAAACTCTAGCCCTCAATATGACTACATTTGGAGATTTAGGAACTTTCAAGAGATAATGAAAATTAAAAGAAGTCAGAAGAGTAGAGCCCTAATCTAATATAACTGGAGTCCTTATAAGAAGATGAGGGCTTCTCAGGTGGCGCAGTGGTAAAGAATCTACCTGCCAAGGCAAGAGACGCAAGAGATGCCGGTTTGATCCCTGGGTCGGGAAGATCTCCTGGAGTAGGAAATGGCAACCCACTCTAGTATTCTTTGCCTGAAGAATCCCATAGACAGAGGAGCCTGGCAGGCTACAGTCCCATGGGGTTGCAAAGAGTCAGACATGACTGAGCTTGAGCTGTCCTATAAGAAGATGAAGAGAAACCAGGGATAAACACAGAGAGAAAAGGCCTTGTGGTGACATAGGAAGGAGGACGCTGTCTACAAATCAAGGAGAGAGGCCTTGAGAGAAATCAAACCTGCTGACATCTTGATCTTTGGATTCCCAGCCTCCAGAACTGTGAGAAAATATTTCTGTTGCTTAAGACACTCAGTCAGTGATATTTTATTATAGAAACTCTAGCAAACTTATACATCACTATGTGCCACATGTCGTCCTAGATCCTGGGGTGGGCGGGGGGTAGGGGGGTGGTGGTCCAGAGATGAAAAGATTAGGTCCTTGTCTTTCTGGAGACAGACACACAAATAATCATTTACAAGGCAATGTGTTAATTGCAGTATGATGCTGAATGCTGTTTAAGGCTCAAAGGGTCTCAAAGGTAAGTGTCTCTAAGTCTGCCCAAGGGAGGAGGGGCAGTGTCTCAGAGAAGGAAATTCTAGAGGCTTTTTCATTCACTCTGTTTTCCGACACATTGTTTTCCTTTTTGGCTGCACAGGCTCTTTGCTGCAGTGCTAGGGTTCTTCTCATTGTGACTCACTGGTTTAGTTGCCCTGTGGCCTGCAGGATCTTAGATCCCCAATCAGGGACTGAACTCTCATCCTCTGCATTGGAAGGAGGATTCTTAACCACTGGATGACCAGGGTAATCTCTCTGTTAATACAAGGTCAGAGCACATATTTCTGATTTGGATGCCTTTATTTCTAATCTCTGACTACACCAATAGCAGACACAAGGACTCAGATTGAAGGTGTACCAGTGATACCTTCACGGGAAAGGCTGTGATCTCTAAGGAACATGCGGAGGGACCACCGGAGGCTCTGATGGAGGGGCATTCAGGGCTAATGTAGGTTGTCAAATGCAGGGAAGGCCCAGAAGTGAGAGAGGCAGCTCACAAGGACACGACCCTCTCTCCGCACAGGGGATTAATCCTTGCCCTCCCCATACACGGTCCTCTGTAAGCTTGTAGAGGATTTTCTTCCTGAGTGATGTATCCCACCCCTACCCCACCTTGGAAGTTTCTAGCTTTAGATGGCAAAGCCTGGGATCACTTCCAACATCCTACTCCAAACCTTTATTCTCGACATGAAGGGCCTGCAAGCTCTTTCTGTAAAGGGCAAGATGGTGAATATTTTTGGCTTTGAACATGCGATAGTCTGGCCAACTGATGGCCATTGTAGTATAAAAGTGGCCGTCATTAATCTATAAACAAACTCACGTGGCTGTGTACTAACATGACTTTACTTACAGACATTGAAATTTTAATTTTACCTAATTTTCTTATCATGAAACATTATTTTTTGTTTGTTTTCTTTTCAACCATCCAAAAATGTACAAACCATTCTCAGCTCATAGGTGTCTAAACCAGAGGGCTGTAGTTTTCCTGCCCCTGACTTAACGTGTTCACATACATCTTTCATGAATGTGATGATATATTTTTGTCCCAAGTGAATCCAGGGAGTCCTGATAGTATCAAAGAGAAGGTTAAGGATGATTGAGCTTGCTTTACAGCTTTTGAGCCTTCACAGATCAGTTCTGAAGTTCTCCTTGATAATAGTCCAAGGGGATTTTAATGAAAGGACATATGCCCATATTCTATTTTATTATTTATTGATTTATTTTGGCTACACTGGGTCTTCATTGAGGTTCAAGGGCTCATCGTTGAGGTGTGCTGGCTTTCTCTAGTTATGATCCATAGCAGGGGCGGGGGGCTTCTCTTGTTGCCTTGCAGCATGTAGGATATTAGCTCCCCCAGCAGGGATCGAACCCCTGTCCGCTGCATTGGAAGGCAGATTCTTAAGCACTGAGCCAGCGGGGGAAGTCCCCTCATCCCTATATTTTCATAAATGCATTTAAAATCTACTAGAAGTATTTGCATAGAGACTTGAGTCAACTCTTCCCCTGGCTGGGCCTTGGTTTCCCATTTGTAAACTGATTTAGGCAACCTCTCAGGCTCCTCTCTCTCCAAAATTCCAGTGTTCCCAGAAGAGATACCTCCATTCCCACTCCCATGCTACCACTCTTGTGCTCTGCCTCTGACCATGCACTTGGGGTCTGTTGACTTTGAGGCACTCTTCTCAACTTAACTGCTTTCCCCCTGTTAATCTTTAAGAAACTAGTATTAGCCACTCAGTCGTGTTTGACTCTTTGCGACCCCTCCAGGCTCCTCTGTTCATGGGATTCTCCAGGCAAGAATATTGGAGTGGGTTTCCATTTTCTTCTCCCAGGAATCTTTTTTAAGAAAGAAAGGATAAGATATACAGAATTGGAGAGCTGGGGTTTTGTATCTTTCTTGGCAGCAACACTGGGGTGGCCCCTTCAAGGAACTTACTTCCTCATCTTTGTTCCCTTTCCCAGCCTATTTCAAAGAGCCCTTTGGAGAACTTGCTGTCAGAGTTGGCATGCCAGTCTCCAGGGGGAACGGGGCAGACTCCGGATACCCAGCAGCTCCGGGCAGGCTCAGGGGACCCCACCTCAGTTTCTCTTGCAGGAAGTGACTGTGACCTGAGGGCCCTAGAACTGTTTATAGGCCGCAATCATTGCCAGTGAAAGAAAAATGCCCAGGGCGATGTAATTAAATGTAAATGAGATTATTACTGAAACAAGGGTTTTTTTTTTTATTGCTGTTGTTGTTTTTGTGTTTTTCATTCTGTAAGAAAAAAAATCCCAGAGTCAGAGTAGCAGAGTTAAGGAGGTCTCACTCTAGAAGCACCCCAGCTATATGATAACTGATAGGCAGATGGCCACCCCTTTTCATCACAACCTCCCCCTCCGCCCAGCACCATACTAAGAAGTCAGGCATTCACGCCCTGTCTGGGACGGTGTCTCAAAAAACAGGTGGACTCAGAGGAACCAGAGGGGCTGAAGTCTGGGTCAATATCTTCTGATTAGACGATCAGTCTAGTAATGGCCCCAGTACTGCAGAGGCACGGGGTGTGGGAGACGATGGGGTTCTTGGGCCTGTGAGTACACAGGCCTGAAGGAGGCTGCCTTGGTACACTTCTGCTTGAAGACTCAGAAAAAAAAAAAAAGTGTTAGCGTTAGTCACTAGAGAGGGAAATGACTGCCCTGCAAGGAAATACATTGAAGTTTCCTGTGGTTAACCCAGGGAAATAGTTGGTTCTTCCTTCTCCTGTCACCTAGGATACTAGGAACAGACTTTCACCCTAACCGCACACGTTTCCGGTCTGCATTTTCCTGTGGCCTTTGAACTCTCAGCTTTGAGAGTTTGGGTCTTTTTCTCTTATACATCGTTGCTCTTTTCTGATCTCTCAATGCCAACCCACATGGTGTGTGTCCACAGCTCAGGGTCTGTCTTGTGTTAGATCTTTGCTAGTCGGAGTGTGGTCTGTGGACCAGGGGCACTGGAATCCCTGGGAGCTTGTTAAAAATGCAGAACCTCAGGCGTATCCCAGACCTTCTTAATCAGAATCTGCATTTAAAAAATCACCCTGCGTGATCTGTGGTTGGTTAATGTCTGAGAGGTACTGATGTAGAGAACAGGTGTTTGCTGAGTGTATATGATGGTCCTAGTGTTGCTGACACTGTTTGCCACTGTCTTGATGTGCAATTTTTTTTTAATTAAAAAAAATTTTTTTATGGCCACACAGCATGCAGGATCCTAGCTCCCTGATCAGATCAGGGATCAAACCAGCTCCCCCCTGCATTGGGAGGGTGGAATCTTAACTACTGGCCTGCCAGGGAATTCCCTCACTGGTGTGCAATTTTTAGTAAGCAATTGAACAATCTTGGGCCTCAACTGCCTTTGGACTAGATCAAATAGGACAAAAGCAATTTTAAGCAGTACTTTACAGAACTATGGGCTTCTCTGTTGGCTCAGACAGTAAAGAATCTGCCTTCAATCTGGGAAACTTGGGTTCGACCCCTGTGCTGGGAAGAGCCCCTGGAGAAGGGAATGACTACCCACTCTGGTATTCTTGCCTGGAGAATTCCACACATAGAGGAGCCTGGCAGGTTAAGTCCATGGGGTCACAAAGAGTTGGACACGACTGAGCGGCTTTCACTTTCACTTACTGAACTATAAGATGAACCAGGCATGAGCCCTGACTTCAAGGGGTTTTGATTCCAGTGATGAAGATGAGAAAAATATGCAAGCAGTGATGATACAGAGTGAAAAGTGGCAGCTATCCCAAGAGGTGTGCAGAGCAGGGACTCTGGGCTTCAGAGAAAGAGGAGGCTCCTGCTGGCTTGTTCTAAGTTCTGCCCTTCTGTGGCTTCAAGGGGAAAATGAATTTCATGTGGTAGGGCTTGTTGAGATTCCTTATACTTTACAAGCTACCATGAAGTGAGGTCCAAAAATGCTGCTCCCACTGTTCAGGAGAAAGGGGAATTTTGAACAATATTGTTTATTATTTTAGATGTAATTCTATAGACTGACTCATTGGTATGAATCAGCGTTTTTGTTTCTTTGTTTGTTTGTTTTGGCCACCATGTGGCATGTGGGATCTTAGTTCCCTGACCAGGGATCAAACTTGTGCCCCCTGCAGTCAAAGTGCAGAGTCTTACCCACTGGACCACCAGGGAAGTTCCAGAAGGGGAATTGTTTAGGAGGAATGCCAAAGATTCTAAGTAGGCAAATAAATGAAAATAAAATGAAAAAAAAATCACAGAAAAGTTTCCGTTTTTATCCATGTTTTGTATCATCCAGACTGTGAGGGTTTGGAGAGCCCTCATCCTATCCATCTCTGTGTCCCCTGGTGGCTCAGATGGTAAAGAATCCACGTGCAGTGCAGGAGACCCGGGTTCAATCCCTGGATCGGGAAGATCCCCTGGAGAAGAGAATGGCAACCCATGCCAGTTTTCTTGCCTAGAGAATCCCATGGACAGAGGAGCCTGGTGGGCTACATGCAGTCCATTGGGTCTCAAAGAGTCAGACAGAAAACTAACACACTTTACTTTTCAGGGCTGAGTCAAACTGCAATGATTTTCATGGGCAAAACAAACATAGCCTTCTCAGGGCAGTATAAGTAAAAATTCTGTAATATAACAAATTATTATCATGTCTTCATTCTAGAAAGACAGACTGTAGAAACTATTTCCTTCAGTTGCTCAGGCTTGCATGGGAATTTTCAGAGGACCAGTCTTCCTCCTATCAGCCTTGCACTTTTTTTTAAAATTAAGGCTATATTATATCCTGCTTAATACATATGCATTTTTTAAAACCTTGTATTTTATATTGGAGTATAGCTGATTAACAATGTTGTGATAGTTTCGGGACTCAGCCACACCTATACATGTATCTGTTCTCCCCCAAACTCCCCTCTCATCTAAGCCTTGCACATTTCTAAACCCATGAAGAAGAGCTCATCAGTAATGTGCCTTGACATTGGACTGCTAGCATTGTTGGGAATAAATCACAATACACAGAAAGCTCTTTAGAACAATTCTTTAGGTCTTCTAATATTCCATAAGTTGGGTCAATAGAATTACTTCCATTTAAATAACACAAAAAAGTATATTTTCTGTCTATTGTCACCAAATGTAACTGCGAGAGAACCTTCTTGGTTCATGTGCCAAGACGCGTCCGCTAGAGTCATTGAACACTATGTCTTATTTCCATATGTCTAGGAAATGGACAAGGTTCTTGGATTTCTATTTCTGATGTCAAGCTTCTCCTTTGAGTACGTGTAAATAACTCATGCATATGGAATCTAGAAAGATGGTACTGATGAAGCTATTTGCAGGGAAACAATGGACATGCACACATAGGGAACAGACTTGTGGGCCCAGTAGGGGAAGAAGAGGGTGGGACGAATTGAGAGAATTGCATGGAAACATATACATTACCACACGTGAAAGAGGTAGCCAGTGGGAACGTGGTGTGTGACACAGGAAGCTCAACCCAGGGCTCTGTGACAACCTAGGGGGTGGGATGGGGTGGGAGACGGGAGGGAGGTTCTAGAGGGAGGGGACGTGTGTATACCCATGGCTGATAAGTGTCGATGTATGGCAGAAGCCAGCATAATATTGTAAAGCAATTATCCCCCAATAAAAAACATTTTTAAAAAAGCATAGACTTTAGAGCTAGAGGAATCTTGCATATCATTCATCAGAAAGAAATTTCTGGAAATGTCTGGTTAATGAGATTGACTGACGTGGGCTTGTTCCTCTACAAATTCATAGAAAATCTGGATTAAGTAGAACAAAAATTTCCCCCCCAAATACATTGTTGCGCTTGTAAGAAAGAACTAAAGAGAAGGGTTCAAAGTTAGCATAGTAAGTGGGCACTGAGATCATGAAGGCTGACAGGGTCTCCGATTCAGAGACAGGCTAGGGAGGCTGTTTCAGTACTAAGTGAAGGCACAGAAGAGAAACTGAGGATAAGGAGAGCTGAGGAAATGGGGAGAGTTCTGAGGGTTCGTCTGTATATGAATGGGACCTAGAAAGCTGCTCACCAACTTAGGGAATTTACCAGGAGTCTTAATACCCACCTGGGACTCTGGATGGAAGAATAGATGCTCATGAGAAATTGTAAACCCAAGCCAGTGTCATATGTCAGGGTGGAGTTCGAATTTATAATATCCAGGTGGGGCAGTGTAAGAACCACTCTGAACCAGCAAAATCACTAGGGTCCTAGAAGAGTCATATGTGAAACTACACCAAAGATAATCACTGCTGAAGATGAGACCATGATGAAAACTTACGAACTACATTAGGAACCAAAGCACCATGAGGGAGAGTTAACAGAGATAATAAATGGGAGCATATGTATCTATAATACAATGCTACTGATAATAGAACATTCTGTAAATGACTATAAAATGTGTGTGTTTAAAATACTTAAAGAGGTAAAAGGCTAAGAAAGGGACACAGTTTTTAGTATTTAGAATAAAGATGTCTGGAAAATGTGGACTTTTTAAAAATGAAAAATATAAGTCATTGGAACCAAAAACTTAATAAACTGGTTAGATGATAGAAAAGCTACAAATGAAGAGAAAATTAGTGATATGAAATGTGGAACTAAGGAAATCGCCCAAAATGAAACATAGTTAAGTAAAGAGAAATATGTTATGGAAGGAGGTTAAAAGACATGAAATATAGAATGAGAAGGTCCAACATACTTTTAATAGAGATTCTAAAAGAGAGTCTAGAGAAGATTTAGAAATGGCAATATTTAAAGGGATCCTGGGTTCAAAATTTGGAAAAAAGATAAGTGAGTTCTTGGATTAAAGGAGTGTATTGAGTCACATGCAAGATAAATAAAAACAACTATACACGTAGACACATCAGCATAATGAAGCTGCAGAAGTAATATAGAACAAAACAAAACACAAAAATGTTAAAAGCTATGTTTGTTAAATGCTAAAAGTGTGAAAAGAGGTGAATACAAACATGTTTCCTATACAGCAATGTCAGACTGAAACGAGATCACTCATTAGTCACCGAATGTGTCAGAACACAGTGGAAATAATCTTCAAAGTGCAAAGGAAGAAAAGTCATTGGTGTATAAATTTATACCCAGCTGAACTATTATTCAAGAGAGATGGCAAAATAATGACATTTTCAAGCGAAGACAGAGTTTATCATCATAAACTCTTACTGAAGGGACTACTGAAGGATGTGCTTCAAGAAGTGAATTGATACATGTAAATCCATGGCTGATTCAAAGAATAAAAAAAAAAAAAAAAAAGAAGTGAATTGAGCCCAGATAGAAGGAGGTGCCTTGCAAGAAGTAATATGAGCAAAAATAAAATATATATGTAAGCCCATTGCTATATCTAAATAATCATCAGCTACAAAATTTTTTGAAGTAATTTTAGAGGTTTAAAAATAAAATAAAACTAAAATACTAAGACACAATAGGAATTTAGGAAGAACAGTTAAAATGTTCTAGTCTTTCTATTTGGGGATAAGAAGTTAGAGATACTGGTTAACTTTATAGTCATTAAAACAGGTATTTATGTTAAAATTTTAAGGATTCCTACAAGAAGAATGGAAATAAAGTAGGAAACTTCCAAACCAAACAAAAGAAGATACAGTCAATTTGGTAGAATGCATAAAAAGAAGCAATCAAAAGAAAACACAAAATAAAATGGTGGAAATAATTTCATCAATATCAGTAATCATGACGACTCTAACTGGATGAAACTTAAAATTTCTGACCACACATACACTAGACGCTAGGCACTGTTCTGTTGCAGACTAGTGGGTGGGGGTAAAGGGGCAAATAAAACAGTGATAACAATGGGCTAAAGGGGAATACAGAATGCTATCGGGTAAAAGGAGGGCCACCTGGCTCAGTCTGCAGGGAGAAGGCTGGGGAAGACTTCCTGAAGATGGCGTCCCTTCAGCTGCATCCCGGAGGATGAGTAAGAAGGCAGAAGGGATAGGAAGGGTGTGCCAGGCAAAGGTTACAGCATGTGCAAGTCATGGAAGTGTGAGAGAAGAAGGAATGCTCTGGTCCAACCTTCTTTTGTTATGGATGAGGAACCTGAACTTCAGAACAGGTAAGGAGACTGTCCCAAGGTCACCCATCTGATTAGGAACAGAACCAGGATTTGCACCCAAGATTCCCACCTCCTCGAACACCCCCTTTCTACTGTACCACAGTGCCTTAGGTGTGCAGCAGGAGGTTCGACGACTGCATGTCGTTGAGATTCCAGCCGACTTGCAAAAAGAGCTGCCTCTGGGTGTGGGGGCTGGCTGTGTCTCTGGCTTATCCTGGGCTGGAGCAGAGCCAGGAACTTGGCAGTTTCCAGAGCTGAGCAGTCCAGCTCACCCCAAGGAAACCGTGGCACCAATGCCCAGCTTAATCATTAGCTCCAAGTTCACAGGGCTGGAGCTGGAATGCACAGGACCTGGGGAGCAGTCTGGGTCTCCAGGGAGCTAAGAGAAAGATGGCTCTTGAGATGAGAAGGGACTCAAGTTTATTTATTTATTTTTTAAATTTTCGGCTGCACTGGATCTTCGTTTCGGTGCACAGGCTTCTACAACTGTTGGCAGGTGGCCTTCTCTAGTTGTGGCACATGGGCTCTAGAAGGCATGGGCTCCATAGCTGCAGTGCAAGGGCTTAGCTGCAGCATGTGGGATGTTAATTCCCTGACCAGGGATTGAACCTTGACCCCCTGCATTGGGAGCATGGAGTCTTATCCACTGGACCACCAGGGAAGTTCCAGGAACCAAGTTTAGAATCGGGTCTTTTGTCCCAGAACGGGTCTATACTCCAGGTTCAGGAATAAGCGTTTTTGCTGTTCCTCTCCATTTTGTTGGAGTTTACTTATCATCTTGTTAACTCGATTTCAGAATCCCTGTCAATATTCATAATATATCCTACTTGCCTCTGCTGCAGCCCTTACCCTAAACAGTAAGTCTTTACACATCCATCTACCCCAATAAACTGCAGCCTCCTAGAGGGTAAGACTCAGTCTTTTAACTTAGTATCCTCGGCGACTGGCAGAGCCTGGCACATAGTAGGTGCTCATTGTTTGCTGACTGGTTGAATAGATGATTGGCTTCCCTGATAGCTCAGTTGGTAAAGAATCCAATGCAAGAGACCCCGGTTCGATTCCTGGGTCGAACTATTCCTGAATAGATGAGACCCTAATTCTGCATAAAGGTGTTCCAAAGCACATGACTTTTTTTTTTTTAATTAAAAGAAATGGAGAGTGATTTTGCATAAAAAGTTCATTAGAGGTTCACAAATATTTCTTAGGATATTCTGTGCTATCTTCATATATTACAGAGCCAAGATGAGGTCCACTGGTCTAAATGGATGGAATGTTGCTAAGGAGTAGAGTCTTCTCCCCTTTCCCGGTTGTGTCCAGGTGACAGCAGAACATGTTGAAGGTTGCTTGCGCACACTGGGGACGGGGTGTTCTTCAAGCATGAAAGTGAAAGGGTTAGCTACTCAGTCGGGTCTGACTCTTTGCGACCCCCATGGACCCGCCAGGCTCCTCCATCCTTGGATTCTCCAGGCAAGACTACTGGAGTGGGTCGCCATTCCCTTCTCCAGGGGACCTTTCCGAACCAGGGGTCAAACCCGGGTCTCAAGCATAAGGTGGCATTTTTAATGAGGAGGCAAAAGCCCTGTGGAGGGCAAATCCCACCAGCATGATAAAGCTAACTGCTCCTTATAATTTCTGAAAGCCAGCAGTTGAGAAGACTGCATTTGTAGTGGCATCACCAAGCCCTGAGAACACAACTATAAAGGAACTTCTGGATTCCATGGAAGAAACGTTCCAACGGAAAGGGAGATACAGGGGGTGGCAACATTTCCGTTTCTTTCTGGTGAACCTGATTTTCCTGATCTGTAAGGGACAGGCGGTCATCTCTTCTTCATGAGGCACTTGTGGCGATTAAATGGAATGATGGTAAAGGAGCCTTGGTATCTTGAAGATGCTCCGTCATGGTGCAAACATCTTTTCTCTCTTTCTGAAAGTAAGAATCCTGAACCTGTACAGAACCAGAGATGTGGGAATAAATTCTGCTGTTAGAGACCATGTGACTGGTGACCAGGCATTCAGCAGCCCCATCCAGAAGGGATGGAGTCATTCTGCTGACTACTGGCCTCCACTGCAAACATCTGCTGATAGTGTAGTAGAGCCAGCCCCGGAGGACGCTGGGAGAAGACACGTTCCTTGCAAGAACAGTCGCTCTCCTGGAAAAGCCAGCTTGCCTGGTTGGGGTTGAGCCAGAAAGACTGACTCTCACCCTAGCAAATTCTCTTTCACTCCAAGGTCCTGGATACACTGGGAAGACTGCCCAATGTCAGAGAGCCTCTTTCTGTACCAAACTCTGGGTCCTTGCTAGTGGGTGGCAAATAATCTAACCAGTTTGCCTGCCCCTCTTTCTACCACCTGTAAGTTCTCAGAGACCTGTAAATTCTTTGGAATTTCTGGTGTGCGGGGATTATGGTGTGGGTTAATTCAGAAAAGACCCAGGCTTAGATCCCTCCAGCTTCCCGCCTGCTCTAGGACCCTGCATCACCTAGAGCAGGTCACTGAGCTGCCCTGGACACCTGATTTCTTTCCCCTTGGCCTTCCCACTTCTCTCCATTGCTCCAAAGAACTGGGATGAAATGAGAAGTCAATTGCCATGGGAGATCCTCTCCTGGGGCAAATTTCCTGTTTCTGCCTAAGGGCATGAAGACCCTGAGTGGGAAGGCCAGTGCAGGGCACTCTCCCAGAACCAGCCCTGGGGTGACAGGTGCAGGCTGTATCCACTCTTTTATGGTGTGTGTGGGGGGTGGTGGTGGGGAAGGAGAGGGTTTAAAAGAGGAGGAGGAAGAAGAAAGACTGTGTAGAGACCCCAAGGCTGCTCCATTACTCCAAGCCCGCCCCTACCTGAGACTGTAGTCTCCACCAAGTGCCAGAGAGAGAGAGAGGGAGAGGCAGAGAGCTGGGGGTGGGGGAGAAAGAGACGGAGAGGGGGAATCAAAGAAAATTGCAAAAGTCAATGGCCTGGAACCAGAGGCAGCCTCAGCAACTGCAGTGTGACTTTGATTCCCCTATCATAACCCTGAATTAAAAATTCAGGCAATTATCTGCATGGCTTCCTTCTGATTAGAACGAGCCAGAGCCTCATTAATGCATCGGCACAGAGGAAAGCCATTAGGGTCTGTGAAATGGAATGTTTCTCTGAGAACAGGTTCCGCTTGATGTAGAATACCCAGCAAAAAGAAATTTCACACATTTTTGAGCTCAGAGTCACAGGACGGCACCCTGCTTCGGGGCTGCAGACCCTGCCACGGTCGTCCCCTCTCAGCTGGTTCTGGGTGAAAGCCACCTTTGTTTCCCAGCCTCTCTCTGGTACCTCCATCCGCTGGAGTTGTGTGTGTGTGTCTGTGTGGGAGTTGAGGGGCCAGAAGAGACTTCCTGGCTGTCCTGAGACACTGAGTCAGACTGTATGCCTGATCTCAGAGTCCTTGAGCCATGAGGAGCCCTGGACCTTTGGGGGAATTCACTGCTCTCCTTTGCTAGAAGAATCAGAAGCAGGTTTCTTGGGGACAGCGAAGGTCCAAGACTCCAGAAAAGATCAGCGTATCTGCATGTTCCCAAGAGTCCTGGCACTTTCCTGACCCATGTAGTGACTTGGGCATCCCAAGGTGGCCCAAGCAGGATCTGGGGAAGCTGAGCCAGCCTTGGGGGCGTGTTGCTTACAAAGGGGTAAAGGATTAGCATTAAGGAGGGCACCCTTTATTCATCCCTTATTCTTTGAGCTCGAAGCTTCCAGAGATGCAAATTTACCATTCTGTGCCTAAGGGGGTGAAAAAAAAAAAAGTGAAGTGTTAGTCACTCAGTCTTGTCCAACACTTTGTGACCCCACGGACTGTGGCCTGCCAGGCTCCTCTCTCCATGGAATTCTCCAGGCCAGAATACTGGAGTGGGTAGCCATCTTCTCCTTGGGATCTTCCTGACCCAGGGATTGAATATGGGTCTCCTGCATTGCAGGCGGATTCTTTCTTTACTGAGCCACCAGGGAAGCATTCATAAAATAACCGGCATTCGGAAGCTCTCATGCACCCCCTCTTTGGTATTTCTAGGGTGCAGCTCTCTTCTTCAAATGACTGCACTGCTTACAGGGGAACCCAAGAGCAGTTTTCCAAAATAACCACTGGTAAGTTCATCTCTTGGGCTTGACCCTATGTCATCTAGGTTTTCTTCAAGCTGGTGCATGGGACTTGGGTTCCCCCAGTTCGACAGCTCGACATTCCTCTAATACAGGGATTCTGGGGACACCAAACATTGATCCTTGGGATAAGCTACATAAAATAACCTCTTTAGGAGAAAAGCCAATCTGACATGATGAGGACTAGAAAACGGTGAAAAAGTTTTTGTAGGAAGAAAACTAGTTACAGTCATGAGGGTGCCAACCAGGAAAGCATTTTCCTTCAAAGTATTGGAACAAGACACCTTCTCCTTCTGGCACACCTGTCCCCTATTCAGTGTTAAAAACCAGGGCCAAGTGTGTGTGCAAAGCTGTAAACACAGCCAGACCGTCATGAGAATAATGGAGTTGGTGTGTCCATGACACAATTTGTACCAACGGCGCCCCCTACTGGACAGCAGCAGCACCCGGCAACACGCGGTCATTCAGGTTTTTCAATCCTATCCCACGTTGGAGGGGACATTCCTGGTCACCAGGGAGTTTTTCTACAGCATGTTTTCAATACTGCAGACAGTTTTATAAGTGTAAGGCTCCTAGAGGTTACCTCAACCTCTAAGACAAACAAGATGCTTGGTGATTCAACCATGTTCCTTTGTGGGATCTGAGCATCTGTTTTTTTTCCTAAAGCGTTGCTCTCCTTGGACCAACACTCGCCAGAGTTAAACGCAGTTGAGAATGACCTGTGACCACGGGTGATCCCATGTAAAGGGCTGACCTAAAGGCACCCGGGGTCTTGGGTGGCTGGAGGTTATCTCTCGAGTCTCACCGGCTGGTATGGGAGTGAAAGGGACTGGCCAAAGGTCAGGAATGTGGGCCTTCTGGAGAGGTAAGCCACTCCACCAGCTTCACAGCCGAGCCTTTCTCTCTGTCTCTGAAAAGAACCAATCTCAGCCTTTGCACCTTAGCCCCGTCTGCTGCATTCCTCAATATTTTAAACATAGACCCCCTGCTCAGTCCGACCATCCCTTTCTTGCCAAGATAACCCAGCCTCTACCTTTGTACATTGTCACTCCTTATTTGTTCCATGAATGTTTTTCTTTGGACAACTGTTCTGTGCCAGACATTGTTCTAGGAAGGGGAGCCATAGCACTAAACGTGAAACAGAAAGTCTCTGACGCTCTCGTCGGGGATGCTGTGCTAAGTCGCTCAGTGGTGTCTGACTCTGTGTGACCTTAGGGACTGCAGCCCACCAGGTTCCTCTGTCCATGGGATTCCCAGGCAAGAATACTGGAATTGGTTGCCTTGCTCTCCTCCAGGGGATCTTCCCGATCCAGAGATGGAACCCAGGTCTCCTGCATTGCAGGCAGATTCTTTACCATCTGAGCCACCAGGGAAGCCCCTCGTTTGGGGATACAATTATAGAAAGACAAGTGTGAGCAAGTAGTGTAAGTGCTGCAAAGAAGCTGAGCTGGAAGAGAGGGGTAGAGAGGGAGGGTGGTTACTTCATCGGGGGAGGAGGTGTCTCTCTGCAAAGCCCTTTGGAAAAGCTTCGTGCTCCATCTACACTGGTGATCTGTCCACTTTCTCTCCTTTAAAACCAGGACTGCCTCTTCCATGAAACTTCCTCAGTTCATGTTCCCTCTCCAGTGACTCTGCCCTTCAGCTCATCTCTGCTCAAGCGTCTTCCTTCTCAGGAAGATGTCTGATGATCTTAGATTGCGATCTCCTGGAGAAAAAGGGTCCTGTCTTCCACTTCTCTGCTTTGCTACAAGAGCAGGTGGTGGTGGGGGAGGCGAGGAGGAGACCAGCTTGTCTCCTCTGTGCTAGAAACACTCACACATTCCTTCCTCTAGTCCTCACAAAACTCCTGCAGACTCTGGCTTATTGTCTACATTTTATAAACAAGGAAAGTGGGGCTTCATTTATCCAAGGGCACACAACCAGTGAATGGTGGAACTGGGGTCTGAACCCTAATCTCTTTAGCATCATGGTCTGTACTCTTCCCACCCCCAGAGCCTATTTGTGAAGTATTCCAGTGGTGGCATCAGTGAGTGATGAGTACAAGGAAGGGATAAGCTTTGTTTTCTCACCACAGAGCTGTGCAAAAAAGGTGAGAAGCCCCTGACCCTGTCTCCTGGGTTGGTGATTCTCCCTTCACTGTGTTGTAACTAGGTAACCACAGGCACCTCACTTCCCCTTCCAGGGGCTCATGACTTGTCTTTGTAAGTTAAGGTTAGGCTACAGGTGGCTCCGACAGTAAAGAATCTGCCTACAATGCAGGAGACCCAGGTTCGATCCCTGGGTCAGGAAGATCCCCTGAGGAGGGCATGGCTACCCACTCCAGTATTCTTGCCTAGAGAATCCCTTGGACAGAGGAGCCTGGCAAACTATGGCCCATGGGAACCCGAAGAGTCAGACAGGACTGAGTGACTAACACTTCACACATGACCTCCCAGCTCTGACATTCTAAGGAATGTCATCTTCAAGGAATGGGAGAGGATGGGTTTCGGGGAGAAGTCACTGACTTTACTGCACCAAATATGGTTTTTTAACATTAAGAGACAGAAACATAACAGAGTTTGTTCATTCAATTAAAATTTAATATATTTTGAATACCTACTACATGCCACACCATGGCATGTGCTGAGGATACAGAAATAAACTTTTAAAACATTGTCCTTTACCCTGGCATATATGTAAAGGGAAAGACAAATATGGCACCAAACTATCACAATGAGGGCAGCTGATCACTCACATGGAATCCACCCTTTGTCAGAAATTGTTCTGAACACTTGAAACTTTTAACTCATTTTAATCTTCCCAACAAACTATGAGGTATTATTTACAAGTGAGTAAACTGAGGCAAAAAGAAGGGTATGTGCTGAAGAGGTATTGTGAGTGTTAATAATGCATGAAGAGAGCTTATTTTTTTAAAGATTTATTTGATGTGGATCATTTTTAAAGACTTTATTGAATCAGTTGCAATATTGCTTCTGTTTTATGTGTTGGTTTTTTGGCTGTGAGTCATGCGGAATCTTAGCTGCCTGACCCAGGATGGAACCCCCACACCCCCAGCATTGGAAGGTGAAGTCTTAACCACTGGAGCTCCAGGGAAGTCCCAAATGGTGCTTATTTACGGGGCCTGAGATGTCAAGATGAGGATAGGCCATCATCCTGAACTGTTTTTTTTTTTTTTTTTAATTTTATTTTTCATTTATTTTTATTAGTTGGAGGCTAATTACTTTACAATATTGTAGTGGTTTTTGCCATACATTGACATGAATCAGCCATGGATTTACATGTGTTCCCCATCCTGAGCCCCCCTCCCACCTCCCTCCCCACCCCATCCCTCTGGGTCATCCCAGCACACCAGCCCTGAGCACTTGTCTCATGCATCCAACCTGGACTGGTGATCTGTTTCACACTTGATAATATACATGTTTTGATGCTATTCTCTCAGATCATCCCACCCTCGCCTTCTCCCTTTAGAGTCCAAAAGTCTGTTCTATACATCTGTGTCTCTTTTTGTGTCTTGCATATAGGGTTATCATTACCATATTTCTAAATTCCATATATATGTGTTAGTATACTGTATTGGCGTTTATCTTTCTGGCTTACTTCACTCTGTATAATGGACTCCAGTTTTATCGATCTCATTAGAACTGATACAAATGTATTCTTTTTAATGGCTGAGTAAAATTCCATTGTGTATATGTACCATAGCTTTCTTATCCATTCGTCTGCTGGTGGGCATCTAGGTTGCTTCCATGTCCTGGCTATTATAAACAGTGCTGCGATGAACATTGGGGTACAAGTGTCTCTTTCAGTTCTGGTTTCCTCGGTGTGTATGCCCAGGAGTGGGATTGCTAGGTCATATGGGCAGTTCTATTTCCAGTTTTTTAAGGAATCTCCACACTGTTCTCCATAGTGGCTGTACTAGTTTGCATTCTCACCAACAGTGCAAGAGGGTTCCCTTTTCTCCACCCCCTCTCCAGCATTTGTTGCTTGTAGACTTTTGGATAGCAGCCATTCTGACTGGCATGTAATGGTACCTCATTGTGGTTTTGATTTGCATTTCTCTGATAATGAGTGATGTTGAGCATCTTTTCATGTGTTTGTTAGCCATCTGCACGTCTTCTTTGGAGAAATGTCTATTTGGTTCTTTGGCCCATTTCTTGATTGGGTCATTTATTTTTCTGGAATTTGAGCTGCAGGAGTTGCTTGCATATTTTTGAGGTTAATCCTTTGTCTGTTGCTTTGTTTGCTATTATTTTCTCCCATTCTGAAGGCCGCCTTTTCACCTTGCTTATAGTTTCCTTTGTTATGCAAAAGCTTTTATGTTTAATTAGGTCCCATTTGTTTATTTTTGTTTTTATTTCCAATATTCTGGGAGGTGGGTCATAGAGGATCTTGCTGTGATTTATTCAGAGAGTGTTTTGCCTATGTTCTCTAGGAGTTTTATAGTTTCTCTTCTTACATTTAGATCTTTAATCCATTTTGAGTTTATTTTTGTGTATGGTGTTAGAAAGTGTTCTAGTTTCATTCTTTTACAAGTGGTTGACCAGTTTCCCCAGCACCACTTGCTAAAGAAGTTTTCTTTTTTCCATTGTATATTCTTGCCTCCTTTGTCAAAGATAAGGTGTCCATAGGTACATGGATTTATCTCTAGGCTTTCTATTTTATTCCATTGATCTATATTTCTGTCTTTGTGCCAGTCATTACCATACTGTCTTGATGACTGTGGCTTTGCAGTAGAGCCTGAAGTCAGGCAGGTTGATTCCTCCAGTTCCATTCTTCTTTCTCAACATTGCTTTGGCTATTTGAGGTTTTTTGTATTTCCATACAAATTGTGAAATTATTTGTTCTAGTTCTGTGAAGAATACCATTGGTAGCTTGATAGGGATTGCATTGAATCTATAGATTGCTTTGGGTAGTATACTCACTTTCACAAAATTGATTCTTCCAATCCATGAACACGGTATATTTCTCCATCTATTTGTGTCCTCTTTGATTTCATTCATCAGGTGTTTTATAGTTTTTGATGTATAGGTCTTTTGTTTCTTTAGGTAGATATACTCCTAAGTATTTTATTCTTTTTGTTGCAATAGTGAATGGTATTGTTTCCTTAATTTCTCTTTCTGTTTTCTCATTGTTAGTGTATAGGAATGCAAGGGATTTCTGTGTGTTAATTTTATATCCTGCAACTTTACTATATTAATTGATTAGCTCTAGTAATTCATCCTGAACTGTTAACAGCTGGTTTTGTCCCCTGAAAGTGAAAGTGATGCTCAGTCATGTCCGACTCTTTGTGACCCCATGGACTGTAGCACGCCAGGTTCCTCTGTCCATGGGATTTCCCAGGCAAGTATACTGGAGTGGGTTGCCATTTCCTTCTCCAGGGGATCTTCCTGACCCAGGGTTCAAACCCACATCTCCTGCATTGCAGGCAGATTCTTTACCATCTGAGTTACCAGGGCAGCCACTGTGGTTATTCCTTACTTGACCCTTCTGCCACTTGGGATCAGCCACACACGTCCAGCTGGAGGAAGGGATTTTCTGCAGTGAGCAGAGAAGGCTTTAGGGTTTTGAAACTCAAAATATGCAGCTGTAAAGTCACATGGAACATGGAATAAACTGGGTGAATTACAGCCAGTTTCCTGTCCACTGAGAAGGGGAGTGAGAAGAGGAAAGAGGCAAGGATGGATGCTCTGGGAAGTCGAGCACTAGCCCCTGTACCCACCTGAGCCAGACATGTGGTGGGCCCTGGGGATCAGGCCTCTCCCTAGGCCCTGACGTGGAGAGAGCAAGGGTGCCCTGCACTTGAAGGCAGTTGGAAGGAGATGGGCTCTTAGCTCCTCAAAAGCTGACCACTTGGCCAGCATGGTGCACAGAGCAGAGTGAATGTCTGTCTTCCTAGGAGAAGAATGGAAGGAATAAGAGGGTCACTGGACACAGAGCCTTCTAGAGTGGGAGCCAGAGAAAATGCTGCCCCAGGACCAAGTGAGGAATGGATGTCTTATGGCTGCTGAAGAGAGGTGGTGGGGTATAGAGGCCAGGATGGGGGCGCCTCCAGGGCAGGGGGCTCTTTTGCTTTGCTCACTGCTCCATCCCGAGGTAACAACAATCCACCAACGTTCATTAAATGAAGGACCCTAGACAGCTGCCTCTAGAATCAGGTTGTTGGGTATCATACCTCAGCTCTGTCTTTTACTCCCCTGTGTCATCCTTGCGTAAATCTCTTCCCTTCTCCGTGTCTCACCTGTAAAATGGGGATAAAAACAGTGCAGATCTATACTGATCTGAGACAAAGAGAGAGAATGCCTCTGAAGCACTGGTTGTCTGGTGCAGCACATGGGCTCAGGAGGATTTGCTCTGAGTAATAGAGGCCCCTGCCTCCATCCTTGCCCTGCACCTTATACCCCACCCCCAACCCCAACACCACCCTGAGCTTAGACACAACCTTGAAGAAAAGATGAGGACTCTGGTATTGGCTAATATCAAGTTCCAACCATCACGATACAATAGAGACTCCTAATACTCCTAAGGACATGAAGTTAAATGTTTTAATTGGAAACAGTTATTTTTCTTGCACAATGAATTTTGTAGCCTGATAATCATATTCAAGATAAATGTACCCTGTGAAGAATCATGTGTCCCTCCAAGAGCCTGGCTAGCATTTAAATTAAACTGCTTTCTTCCTTGCAGATATGTTGACTCATTGAACAACCTTTCTTGTCTTTCTAGAAAAAGCCCAGTCCTTCAGGTGAGTTATTGTTTGCAAGTGCTGCTAACAGAAACTAACTTTAAGGCAAAGAGGTCAAGTCTAGGAAAGAGAACTCTGTCCTGCCCCGCAAGAGCACTGGACTTTCCTGAAGAAATTCAGTATCAAGGGTTTTATTTCTTGTTAAGATATGTTTCCCTGAAGGTGAGTGATAAATATTATCATTAATTTTTTATTAAAAACACCTATCTGTATTTACCTGACTTCCCACTTTTCTAAAGGCCAATAAGTGGCTGTCTGTCCTATTTTCCCAGACTGTATGCATTTTTAACACTGAAAGCCTCATATCCTGGAAACCTTCTCAGTTCCAGGCAAACAAAAGTTCTCTAAATGTCCCAGATAATCCATAAACGCCAATGACAAACCAGGTAGACTTGTCAGCCCAAGGAAGCGTCTGCAGATTTTTTTGTTGTTTTTGTTAATGAGCAAGGAAATTTACTCATTTCAACTCAGAAGAGCTCACCTCAGGAAGGAAAATCAAAACTGATCCCCTGGGGGCACTTTCCACTCTGCTAACTATCTGTAAGCCTGGCCTTGGAGACCCTGAAAAGGGGGATACAGCCTGCCTGCCTCGATGATGAGGAAATGGGGTGCAGACAGAAGACTGTGTCAAATGGGGGCCACCAGACAAAGCTGCAAACCTTGGCATTCTTCCTGTCAAGTCCCTCGCTTTTGGTCAGACTCTTGACCCCTCGATGAACCCCAGCCACAGTGCAGGGCAGTTTCCATGTCTCCAAGTCACTGCCCAATCTGTCTGCCAATGCAGAGCCCTGGGGTTTGTCCACAAGCAAGAGGAACCCAGGCCCGGCGGTTCCCCTCAGGACACACAGGGTGGCTGCCCCAAGCCTCTGTGTGCGTCTCTTTCCCTCAGACCAAGTGTCTTTTGCTGTTTCCCTGGCATCCTCAGACCTGACAGAATTGGTCCACTGCTTGCAGAGCAAGTTGCTGGTCATAGAGAACACGGCATAGCCTGTTTCTGCACACCACAGGGGAGAGGGAGGACCCGTCCAGGCTGTGGGTGTTTGGCTCCTAGGTTGGATTCCTGAGGCCACAGGGCTCCTTCCATGAGTCAGGGTCTCTCGTGCAATTGCAGTCGAGATGTTGGTGGGGCTGCATCATCTGAAGGCTTGACTGGGGCTGGAGGGTCTGCTTTCAAGACAGCTCATCACACGGCTGTTGGCTGGAGGCTTCAGTTCCTCACCATAGCACCTCTTCATGGGGCTGCCTGGGGGTCTTCATGAGATGAGAGCTTTCCCCAAAGTCAGTGACCCAAGAGACAGAAAGCAAGAGGGAAGCCATGGAATGTGCCCCACCCCCCACTGCCTTTTAAAAAATATTCATTTACTTATTTGGCTTTGATGGGTCTCAGTTGCGGCATGCAGGTTTAGTTGCCCCATGGCTTGTGGAATCTTAGTTCACTGCCCAGCCATCAAAACCTACATCTCCTGCATTGCAAGGCAGATTCTGAACTGCTGGACCACCAGGGAATCCCCACAGTGCCTTTTAAGACCCAATCACGGGCTTCCCTGGTAGCTCAGTGGTAAAGAATCCACCTGCCTATGCAAGAGACATGGGTTCAATCCCTGATCCAGGAAGATCCTACATGCCGTGGAGCAACTAAACGTGTGCCCCACAATTATTGATTCTGTGTTCTAGAGCCTGAGAACTGCAACTATTGAAGCTCATGTGCTCCAGGCTCTGCAACAAGAGAAGCCACTGAAATGAGAAGCCTGCACATCGCAACTAGAGAGTAGCCCCTGCTCACAGAAACTGGGGGAAAGCCCACATAACAACGGAGACCCAGAGCAATAAAAAAAAATTAAAAAAAGACAGAATCATGCACCATCATTTCCTCCACGTTCATTTGCTAGAAGAAAGCCACCAAGTCCAGCCTCACTCAAGGGGAGGGGGAAATAGGGAGGAAAGAATATCAAAGGATTTGTGCACATAGTTAAAAATCACTGTTTCCCTAAACATTAAAGGACCATGGATGAATTCCCACAAAAGTTGGTTTTGGTAGCAACACAGAAGGAAAAGCACAGATTTCAAGTCAAATTTGGGGTTGATCCAAGACTTTGCTTCTTTTCAGTTTGTGGGATCTGGGGTAAAATGATAACCTTAGTTTCTTCATCTATAAAATGAAGATAATAGTAATTCTTTCATTGACTTACTATAATAATTAAATGAGATGACCGACCGAGGGACAGATCCAAATTGTACAGGGTACTATGCTCTTATAAATTGACATGGCCCTCTTTGAAAAAAGAGAATGCAAAGTTACAATTAGATGTTAGGTGTAAAATGAACATTTGTTTAGAATTAGAAATGATTTAAAAAAAAAAAACATTTTCAAAGGTGATAAATACTACAACCATCACAAAACCTAGAAAAATGACAATTAAAAAATTCAATGACCTCAGAATGCCTCTTTAAAATATCATCTTTCCTACATTTTGACTGCACATTTTTTGACCACTTCTCAACATGACAAAGATAATATCTTTGTAATATCTTCCATAGTCAGGAGAGACAGATAAATCAGTCTTTGATTCAGCCTTACAATTCATTATTTGTAATGTTAGGCACTTCTTCAGGGTTGTTGTCAAATGTGGAAAACTTTCATCATGTGTCTCTTACAGAGGTGCTCAGGGCACTTCAAAGCGTATTGTGTAATGAATTGATGGCACCTGTTACCCAGGACCATTAGAGGGGTCTGCACAAGGGAGGGACTTAAAGCATCAGCCTCCCTGTATATCTTCCCCTGGAAGCAGGTATGCGTGTAGCAGGGAGGCTGGCACGTACTAGGTGCTCAGGAAATGGGAAAAGCGTGGAGACAACCGTCATCCTCTTTCTTCATTGCCCCAGGCAAAGTCAGAGACTTCTGATCTTGATTTCATCTTCTTCCTTCTCCAGGAGCTCCTCCAGGGCCCTCAGAAGGCAGGGACAAAAATACAGCCCTTGTTATGATGGAGTGGAAAGAACACTGGTCTCAGAATGAAAAGACCTGGGTCTGAGTCCTGACTTTATCACTTACCAGCTGAGAAATTACCCAACCTCTCTGTGTCTCAGTTTCCTCATCTCTGGGATGAACGCTGCTATGCCAGCGGCGTGGATTGTTGCAGAAATTAATGGTAGGCTATAAGAAAAAGGACTTTGTAAATTGTAAGCAATTTTACTAAGGTAAAGTGTTTATTTTGATGTCTGGAAGTTACTGAGGAGCCAGTCTGGACACTATCCAATGTATCAGAATCTTGAATTCTTTGTTCTCTGTGGTCTCAAGGAGTTGGAAATTCAAAATGGACTTTCATCCAATTTGGCACAAAGACCAGGATAGCAAAATAGTCCACTCTTTCCATATAAAGGTACTGAGTCCCAGCTAGTGCCGTGATTTGTGCTAGAGATGAGAGTTCAAAGACAGACAAGACGTACTCCTGGGGCCCTTTGTGGATGGGTAGATGGAATCCCAGACAGACATCTGCAGGTTACAGCCTCAGCCTCGCTGAGTCTCAGAGCCTCCTTCTGCCAAGGGGTGTGGCTAAATGCGCAAACGGCGTGGTAGCTGATGGGTGGACGCTTGCAGATCGCGGAGAATCCTTGCGCAGGTGTCCGGCAGAACCATTAGCGGGCAGAACCATTAGCGAGCTGTAGGGAGGCCCTGCCGAGACTGACTGTTCTTTGGGGAATTTTCAGGAAGCTTTGAAGTGCCGCCAGGGCAAGGGAGGCTGCCCCATCCTGGAGGTGCATTCACTTGTAATTTACTCCTCCACGTGGGCTCTGGAGCTCCAGTCTCATAAATAATCACCCACGCAGCCCTGCCCTGTGTAAGGGAAGATGGACGGAGGGGCAGAGGAGGAGGAATCCCTAAATTAAGAAGGTCCCTGGGAGTCACTGGCCTACAGACACGACCAATCCCCCCCCGAGTCTCTCTCCTTGAAGCAGAAATATTTCCAACTAAGATCACAGACTCCCTTGTCATAAAATCAATGAAACCACAAGGGAAAATGACCTCTCGCTTGACTGCACCAGAGATATCTCAAACGAAGTCATTTCCCCTCCTGCAGAAGCAAGTGTGCTGGGGCTCCGAACCGGCGTCCAGGCTCTGCTATAGAGCATTTGCGGTGAAAAGGAAATCAGGTGGGTTGGGAGCTTACTTACTTGTTTTACTTGCTGTGTTTTAGGATGGTTTCTGAGCAACCCCTCCAGGGGAGACTTTTTCCTGGGGTCAGACCTGGGTCCAAGCTGCAGCTCTTCTAATTACTGGCTGTGTGTCTCTGGGCAAAGTGGAATCTCATCCCTGTTTCTTCATCTAGTAAAAAAAGAAAAAAGAAAGAGGATGATACTGTAAGGTCTGCGTGCCCTACAGGGGAGGTGACAAGGCCAAGAGGTAAGTCTAGGCAAATGCTTTTAAACCATAAAGCTCTTGATAAATAACAGGTCTTATTATTAAAAGGTAAAAGCTGGACTTCTCTGGTGGTCCAGTGGTTAGGAATCTTCCTTGTAAGGCAGGGGACACAGGTTCAATTCCTGGTCGGGGAACTAAGCCCCCACGCCGCAACTAGAGTCTGTGAGCGACAATGAAAGATCCCGCATGATGCAACGAACATCCTGCATGCTGCAACTAAGACCCAACACAGCCAAAAAAAAAAAAAAAGACAGGGCACCAAATCCTTACAGCGTCCCTGGTAGAACTTCTTACGCTGCAAGGAACAGAGAACCTATCTCAAACTGGCTCAAACCACTTGGAGCTATTTCAACTTCTGCAACTGAAAAGGGCTGAGATAGGATTGATTCAGGTGATGATTACATTCAAGGAGTGTCACAAGAGCCAGCTCTTCCTCATCCCTGCAGGGACCACAAGCCTCACGTCTTAACAGGATGCCATCCAGAGGAGGGGAGGTCCTTTGTCCACTAACTTCCATTGAAGAGAGGTGGAGAAGAAGTGAGAGGCTCTTCTCTTTCCAAACTCTGCACACGGATCAAATTTCATTGGCTCTCTTTACACTGTTGTTGTTGTTCAGTCACTAAGTCGTGTCTGACTCTTTGTGACCCCATGGACTGCAGCATGCCAGGTTTCCCTGTCCTTCACTATCTTCCAGAGTTTGCTCAAAGTCATGTCCACTGAGTCGGTGATGCCATCCAACCATATCCTCTGTCGCCCCCTTCTCCTCCACCTCAGTCTTTCCCAGCATCAGGTTTTTTCTCTTTACATAGCCAGAGGATAAGACATACCGGTTGGCTGCAGAGGATCAAGACCCATCCCTGGTTGTGGGTGGCAGGATCATGATGCCAACCAAACCACATTTGAAGGAGTTATTTTATCAGAAGTAAAGTGAGTGGATGCTGAGTTGCAAAAATAGCATCAGTCTAGTACAGTCCACACCCTTTAACTACTCAATAGCCACACTTACCTATATCCCCATAAACATATCTTCAAAAATACCCACTCTCTACATAAACACAAGCAACCTCTTTTCCTCAAAGGATGAGCCACAGTTTCACCTGGTCTGGTTCTCTGGAACAGAACCTCGAGATTGAAGCTCTTTTGGTCCTATGAGGTCTAGTGAGGCAAAGTGGTTATATTTAACCACTGTTATGCACTCCGTAAACTATAATGGAGAGAGAACAGAGTAATCACAGTAAAAAGTCCCATTTGGAAAAGAAAAGAACAAGAAGCAACTCTCAATGGTCTCAATATAACCTGTGTCATATTGCACATGGACCACATGGACGTCCTGCCCTGGCAGCAAGGATGTCTCTGCCCCAGCTCTGCCCCGTGGAAGGCTCCCCCTTGCCCTTGCCCTCTGTGGCTCCTGCTTGTCACTTTGGAAAAGTTTCTTCTGTGAATTGTTCTTCACGGACCATATGATGTGTGCATCATGAAGGATGTCCCTTTGGGGGACTGCACTGTTTTAGCAGCTCTCTTCCTGTGATGTGAATTTGGGGGCCTGGAAATCCTTCTCACAGACCATTGTGGGACAAGTTTGAGGTTTCTTTGGCAAAATGATGCCCTTAAAAAGTTAATGGTCTGAAAACTATAAGACTCTGATGAAAGAAATTGAAGATGACATAAACAGATGTATGGATGTGAGAGTTGGACCATAAAGAAAGTTGAGTGCTGAAGAATTGATGCCTTTGAACTGTGGTGTTGGAGAAGACTCTTGAGAGTCCCTTGGACTGCAAGGAGATCAAACCAGTCCATCCTAAAGGAAATCAGTCCTGAATATTCCTTGGAAGGACTGATGCTAAAGCTGAAACTCTGGTGCTTTGGCCACCTGATGCAAAGAACTGACTCATTGGAAAAGACCCTGATACTAGGAAAGATTGAAGGCAGGAGGAGAGGGGGATGACAGAAGATGAGATGGTTGGATGGCATCACCTACTCGATGGACATGAGTTTGAGCAATCTCCAGGAGTTGCTGATGGACAGGGAAGCCTGGTGTGCTGCAGTCCATGAGGTCGCAAAGAGTCGGACACGACTGGGTGAACTGAACTAACCCAAGGCAATCTATAGATTCAGTACAATATCTGTCAAGTTACCAGTGGCATATTATGTTTTATTCTAAAATATTTATCAGTATTTCTTTTACATTTAGATTTGTTAAGTCATATGAATAAATTTTTCTGTATTATATGAGGTAGGAATTTGAGATTCATTTTTTTCCATATGCATAGCCCATTGAAAATGAATTAGATTGCAAATTTGGCCTAATCCAAACTCTAACTCCTTTCTGAACAATTCTCACAGAATCCTAGTTAAAATGAACCATTAATGAGTCATTTAAAATGAATTGGAGGGATCTTTTTTTTTTTTTTTGCACATCTCATATTTGCTAGTTTAGCTAAGTTAGTAAGGGAAGACCCTTCAGAACTGACAGATTTGAGCTCGGATCTGATAAATGAAAGGATGCCAGCCATGAGCAGAGTTGGGGAAGAAAATTCCAGGAAGAAGAAGCAAGTCGGTAGGTAAAACTTGATACATGCAAGGAATGACAGGAAGGCCAGTGGGGCTGAAGTGTGATGCTGCAGAGAACTGCAGGGGCTCACTCTCTCAAATGTGAGGTCAAAGGAAAGAGCAGCAGACTGCGGTCACCCTGAGACAATGGAGTGATGCCTGAGGTTCTGAGGGAAGCTCTCTCTGTCTAGAGTGAGGGCGCAGGGACTTCCCTGGGGGTCCAGTGGCTAAGACTCCTCACTCCCGATGCAGGGTCCTGGGTTCCATTCCTGATGAGGGATCTAGATCCTACATGCCGCAACTAAGGGTTCGCAAGCTGCAGCTAAAGATCCCACGTGCTGCAACGAAGACCCAGCGCAGCCAAATAAAAAAGAAAGAAAGGAAAAACGATTGAGGGCACAATGAAAATATTTCAGGCTCACGAGAACTCAGAACTCTTACCTGTAGAGTGAGTGTTCTTGGGATCTTTATACCGCAGTCTCCTCCAACAAGGCAAAGACAAGAAGAGGACACAGGGCCGACCCGGGAAGACCATGTGGACCACACCACTGATGGCAGTGTGATTTCCCTGGAGAACACTCTGCAGGTCCCAGCTGCTTTGGAAGAGGTTGTATTTTCAGCTTCTGCCTGTCCCCCTTCCCGCCCGTGTGCCACAGTGTTGCTCAAGCAAACTTGATCGAGTTTTAACATCTATCCGTTTAAACATCCTCCAATCGTTCCCCATAAGTTTCAGAATAAAATCCAACATTCAGTGTGATAGGAAAGCCCCTTATTATTGACCCCTGCCCATCACTCATACTCTGGATGGCTGCGCATACCTTCTGCTCCAGGCATCGATCATCCACAGACTTCTTACAGCTCTCTGCCACTTTGGAGCCTTCATACCTGCTCCTCTGTCCCTGCAAGGAAACCCTTCTTCCCCTCCTTTCCCTGATAGATTCTTCCTTGTTTTTCAAACCTTTGTATCTTGGGGGGAACTTCCTTGACCACCTTGTGTTCCCCTCCTCCCACCACGGGTTCAAGCCCCCTTGGTTTTACCCCCAGGATTTCTGTGTTACTCAACCTCTAGTACCAATCTGCGTATTGAATTTTTTGTTTATTTACTCTTCTCCTCACTAGATGATAATCTCTTTGAGAGTAGGAGATTATTATAATCATTGCAGAAGTTTCTCTAATGGCTTCTCTGTAGTCAGCCTGCTTAGGTTAAAATTTCTGCTGCAAGACATCAAGAACAGACTTATGGACAGGGGTGGGGAGGAGGAAGGAGAGGGTGGGATGAATGGAGAGAGCAGCATGGAAACATATCCCTTCTCCAGGGGATCTGCCCAACCCAGGGATCGAGCCCAGGTCTCCCACATTGCAGGCAGATTCTTTACCAGCTGAGCCATAAGGGAAGCCCAAGAATACTGGAGTGGGTAGCCTATCCCTTCTCCAGCAGATCTTCTGACCCAGGAATTGAACCAGGGTCTCCTGCATTACAGGCAGATTCTTTACCAACTGAGCTATGAGGGAAGCCCCAACATATACGCTACTGTTTGTCAAATAGAGAGCCAATGGGAATTTTCAGTATGACTCCAGGAACTCAAATGAGGCTCTGTAACAACCTAGAGGGGCGAGAAGGGGTGGGAGGTGGGAGGGAGGTTCAAGAGAGAGGGGACAGATGTATGCCTACGGCTGATTCATGTTGATGTATAGCAAAAACCAACACAATACTGTAAATCGATCATCCTTCCATTAAAAATAAAGTAAAAAGATTCCTACGGCATCACTTGCTGTGTTGTCTTGGGAACTCTGAGTCTCAGTTTCCTCACTTGCCAATAGAGTGGTATCTTTATCTGTAGCACCTGGCAAACAGGAGGTGCTCAGTAGGGTGTGTGGAATGAATCCAGACAGATGGGCAGCATTCCAGGGTGGGCACCTCTCAGCAGGGAAGGAAGGGTGACTCATTCCAGTCAATCTTGATTCCTCCCCTCCCTCCCAAGGAGGAGGGCTCAGCTTCCTCTCAAGGACCGTTATGCCTTGTGAGGACTGTGAGGAAAATCTGAAAAATGCAGGCTCTGTTCTTGTTCACCCTTATCCATGAGTTGACCTAAGGAATTCAGGATATTTCAGAGAGCAGAAATTTCCCAAACGTGTCACTGACCATTCTTAAGAGGCTGTCTAGATATGGTGTTATTTTGGGATTCGAATTTCCCGAGATGTGGACGTCTTAACAAGAGGCTGCTGGGAGGAAGTGAAGGAATCATGTACCCATTCTGCAGATGGTAAAACCTCACATCGTCTTCAAACTCCTCAGAGCCCATGAGCTCACATAAGTTGTCAGGAATCTACCGAGAAGAGGTCCCTGGCCCCCAGGTGTCCCCTCTCCTCCAGCTAAATGATTCTTCTCTTTTTGTTCTTATGGTGGAGGCAGCGTCCCCATGGGGCCTTTCTACTTTGAATGAGCTTCTAGAAGCAAGAAAGAGAGTTGACCCTTCTCAGTGTAGTCACAAGATATGAAGCAGAGTCAAGAATGGAGTGCATGGACTTCCCTGCTGATCCAGTGGCTAAGACTCTGGGCTCCCAATGCAGGGGGCCTGGGTTCGATCCCTGGTTTAGGGAGCTAGACCCCACATGCTACAACTAAGAGTTCACATGCTGCAACTAAAGCTTCCACATGCCATGACTAAGGCAGCAAAAAGAAAAAAAAAGGATTGTGAATTGGTCCATGAACATTCACATGAAGATTATTCACAACAGTCCCAAAGTAGAAATCACCAGGATACCCATCAATGAATGAATGGACAGATAAATAAAAGCAGAAAAAGCAATGAAGTACTGACCCATGCTACAACATGGAGGAAGCTTGAGGGCCTCACGCTAAGTGAAAGAAACCAGACACAAAAGACTACATGTTACATGATTCCCTTCATGTGAAATGTCCAGAGTAGGTTAATTTGTAGAGACAGAAAGTAGGTTAATGATTGCTTAGGCCTGGGGGAAGGGGTGGACGTTGGGAGCAATAACAAGTGGCTGCTAATAGGTGGGGGGTTCTTTGGGAGGTGATGAAAATGTTCTAATATTGATTATAGTGATGGTCGCACAACTCTGTGAATAGACTGAAAACCATTGAATGGTACACTTTAAATATGTGAACTGTACCTTAATAAGTGAAAGTGTTAGTCACTCAGTCTTGTCTGACTCTTTGCAACTCCATGGACTGTAGCCCACCAGACTCCTCTATCCATTGAATTCTTTAGGCAAGAACACTGGAGTGGGTTGCCATTCCCTTCTCCAAGCAATCTTCCCAACCCAGAGACTGAACCCAGGTCTCCTGCACTGCAGGCAGATTCTTTACCGTCTGAGCCACCAGGAAAGTCTGTATCTCAGTAAAGCTGTTAAAAAGATGTAGATCTAGGGAAAAGAAACGAACGGCTTCTGTCACCTATGTGCTCTTCCATGTATCTACTCCTGCAAGCAGTCATCTTGTAGGGAAAGAAACAAGATCCTAACAGTGGGTTTGAGACAGATTTCTGGCCATCAGTTCTTCCTCTCCCCACTCAGCAGAGAATAGTCAAGTATCAGAGTGGGCTGCAGCTGGGTAGCCTTAACATTCACTTTTGCATTCTGAATTTCTCCATTTTCTTCCTTCTTTCCTCTTCTCTTCAGGGACCCCATTGTCATGCCAGGGGACCAGGTGGACCACAGCTTGGATTACGGAACTGGGACAGCCAGTCTGTCTGGAAAGGGCATTGAGTACAACACTGATTCAGGGAACTTCAAGGGCATATGGATTCAAGATGGTCCTTCAGCTTTTCTCTATGCAAGATGCTGTAAAGATGGTCCCCGCCTAGAGAAAGCCTGTGTTCAAGCAGGGAGATTGGCCAGTTCGTGTCAAAAAAGAGCTCAGAATGCAGGTAAAATTTCTGCTTCTTCTCGATGAAATATTAAACTTGAGGCTGCCCATGGGGGGTCAGTTATGGCCAGGAGGTACAGGACTAATCTTTTCATGTTTGTCACCAAATTTTGTTCAACATGGAAAACTTGCTTTTCTTACAAACAAATACTGGTTTCTGCCAAATTGAACACTGAGATTGTGCACCTCAAAGCTATGTTGGTCCAACTTACTTTAAAAGCTAGGAGACATAGGGGAAAGAGGCATTCAAGCCAAGGAAAGCCACAGAGTATTCCAGAAGTTTGCTTTGATTCCATACGAGGTATGACAGGGCAGGAACAGCTGAATGCATGCAGTGATGTGGGGCAAGCCAGGGAGTTGGGTTAACCATTAAGGCTTTGGACCCTGAAGACTGTGTCACACTATGGATGTTGAGATTGTGTTGTAATAATTGCTGACTTGCTTCATGTTGCTTTCATACCCCTTCAAGTATGCCAGCCAAAATTCTAGTATTTGACATAGCTGAGAGGGCCAGTGATTATTTACTTATTTCCTAAAGTCCCTTCTGATTAAGATTGCTGGGTAAAATACAGGCAGGGCTTCCCTGGTGGCTCAGACAATAAAGGATAAGCCTGCAGTGCAGGACACCTGGGTTCAATCCCTGGGTCGAGAAGATCCTCTGGAGAAAGGAATGACAACCCACTTCAATCTTCTGGCCTGAAAAACCTATGTGTGGGGTGTTTTTTGCCTTTTAAACCTGATTGTTCTTATTTTTTAACTTTTCATTTTGCACTGGAATATAGCCGAATAACAGGGCTTCCCCGGTGGCTCAAATGATAAAGAATCCACCTGGAATGCAGGAGACCTGGGTTCAGAGAAAGGAATGGCTACCCTCTTCAATATTCTTGCCTAAAAATCCCAGCCTGTGGAGTCACAAAGAGTTGACAGCTGAGCAACTAACACTTACTTAAATTAAAGGCAATCCAGTTAAATTTGAATTTCAGAGAAACAAGTAGTTTTTTAGTGTGTGTCCCATGCAATATTCGTTGATCTGAAATTCAAGTTTAACTGGGAGTCTTCTATCTGCTAAATCTGGCAACCTTACCTCTGATTCTCTTCTAGTCACCACAAAAATGATAAATGTAGCCCCACTTCAGGGCTAATATTTTGTGATGTGCACCATCTAGTGGTTACACGAACAAAGAGAAAACCAGGAGCGGTCTCTTGAGAAACAACTTGAAAACTAAGAACCAGAAAGCTGAAAAGAAACAAGTAGGCTTTAATTTTCAAAATTCTTAAAGAAGTTTTTCTTTACTTACTTCTTTGGGTGTGGTGTCTGTGATCAGGTCAACCCCTTAAAATGTCCAGCAAATGTCTGAAATCCTTTAAATTGGCCAGTGTTTAAAGAGCAACGCTTGCTGGGCTGAGGCCCTGGGCTCCTCTGTTAACACCTAAAAGCAAATACACAGCCTTGTCCTGGTCGGTTGTGGCTCCCAGCGTTCCTGGTGATGCTTTACAATAAGCATGTGGCATCCAGCCATATCCATCAAGTACAGTAAATGTCAGGCTGGTGCAATTTTATTAAACCTAACCAGGCCTGCATGAAGGCTCAAGGAAGAAACTTTTTCCTGTTTACTGTTTTACCAAGAGGGTATAGGGTAAGTGCCAAAGGGAATTAGTCCCATCTGATGGGCCTCTAGCAGCACATTGCTATCACTTGGGGTGTTTTTTTGCCTTTTAAACCTAATTTTTAAATTTTTTTTAGCTTTTTATTTTGTATTGGGATATAGCTGATTAAGAGGGCTTCCCTGGTGGCTCAGATAATAAAGAATGCAGGAGACCTGGGTTCGATACCCTGGGTTGGGAAGATCCACTGGAGAAAGGAATGGTTACCCACTCTAGTATTCACACCTCAAGAACTCCATGGACAGAGGAGCCCAGCAGGTTACAGCCCATGGGGTCACAAAGAGTTGGACATGACTGAACATGCGTGCAAGCATAGTCAATTAATAGTGTCAACTTCAGAAATAGTCACAACCTAGAAGCTAAGAGCTACATTTTATTTGGTGGGAATTTTTAGGACTTCAAGCCTGGGAGACAGCATCTCAGGTGACCCTGAGACAACTGTTCTAAGGAGGAGGCAGTGGGGAGGAGTCAGATTATATAGAAGTTTGCAGTGGGAGGGGAGGAGAGTGCTGGATAGGTGGGGAGGTGGAGGGGGTGTGGGAGGGCAGCTAGTCTGAACAGCAAAAGATTATTGTTAAGGAAAACCAGATATCTCAAGTTAAGGAATTTAGTGCTTTTCTGTGTATGGGAAGATGGCCAGAGTCTGGGCTTACTGAAATTGTGCCTTTCATATGCATCTCAGCTATCTGGGGCCAGTATCCAGCATGTTCACATCCCCTCAGCTCCTTAGTGCTCACCATAGGGAGTGGCTGCAGCTCCAAGTTGATAGCAGGCGTTGTTCTTTTTGGTTGCCCTCTGGGCTCAGAAATTCACTTTTGGAAAGCTGGAATTGCTGATGCCTGTGACATCCTTATTTATTGACTTGGCAGGAAATCCTCCATTTCTCAACAGTGTTGTGATAGTTTCAGATGGACAACTCAGCCAAAATATACATGTATCCATTCTCACCTGGTGGCCCTAGTCGATCCCTAGGGCTCGACAAGGGTCCAATCCCTGGATTGAGAAGAGCCCCTGGAGGAGGAAGTGGCAACCCACTCCAGTATTCTTGCCTGGAGAATCCCATGGACAGAAAAGCCTGGTTGGCTACAGTCCACGGGGTCACAAAGAGTCGGACATGACTGAGCGACTTAGCATTCTCGCCTGGGGTGTTTTTAAAAGTCCCAATGCCTGCGCCTTCCCCCTTCAGCCTCTGTCTTTCCCTTCTCTTCCCTTGCTCCTCCTTTTCTTCTCTTTTTCTCCTGTTTAAATCATGTGAGTTTATACATCCACGTGGGATTACTCTAAAGGCAAAGCTGACAACAGTAAGAGATGGTCAGATTTCTGAAAACTGAAATCAGATTTCACCCTAGAACTTGAGATATTTTACGGACAAAACCTCAGCATATTCACTGAGGCCCTCCCTGTGTTTCTTTGCTTTACAGACCAGGCTGAAAGGTAAAGGAGCTTCCCTGCCACCAATTCAGTGTCTGTGGTTCTGTGATTTCATCACAAATACTCCTTACGAAATGATATAGAAACTCCACTGGCAGTTTAGCCTGGGAGAAAATTCCAGATCTCAATTTGTTCTTTGAATAGGTTTTAGAATAAACTGGAGGGGGAGAAAGAATTTGGGGGATGGAAATTTAATTTCATAATGCCCTCCAAATGGACAAGGTGTCTCTATCATTATAACAATTTTAATGGTGAAAACTAACACCTGCAGTTTTTGATGGTCCCTTATTGATCAGGATGCTTTGCACACAAACTATCCTCTTTAACTCTCAGAGCAACCCTAGGTGGCTGGGGACTATATCCCCGTATTGCATGCGTGCATGCTAAGTCACTTCAGTCATGTCTGACTCTTTGTGACCCTATGGACTGTAGCCTGCCAGGCTCCTCTGTTCATGGGATTCTATAGGCAAGAATACTGGAGTGGGTTGCTGTGCCCTTCTCCAGAGGATCTTCCTGACCCAGGGATTGAACTTGCATCTCTTACGTCTCCTGCATTGATAGATGCGTTCCCCGGTAACTCAGCTGGTAAAAAAAAAAAAATCCACCTGCAATGCAGGAGACCCTGGTTCGATTCCTGGGTTGGGAAGATCTGCTGGAGAAGGGATAGGCTACCCACTCGTGTTCTTGGGCTTCCTGTATGGCTCAGCTGGTGAAGAATCTGCCTGCAATGTGGGAGACCTGGGTTAGATCCCTGGGTTGGGAAGATTCCCTGGAGAAGGGAATGGCTACCCACTCCAGTATTCTGGCCTGGAGAATTCCATGGACTGTATAATCCATGGGGTCGCAAAGAGTCGGACATGACTGAGCGACTTTCACTTTACCACTAGCGCCACCTGGGAAGCCCATATTATGCACAAGCAAACTGAGGCTCAGGATTGGTGTAAATATTTCCTGCAAGGACACAGCTCGTGAGCGGCACAGCTGTTTTTCACACCCAGTGTTCTCTGACTGCAAATCCTGGGTTCTTCCTGCTCTGATATTCTGCCAAGACTACAATGCATAGTTCTGCAGATTCCTCTGCATTTTGGCTCAGCCTTGTGATGGAGAGCTCTCTGCCAAGTCACTCACATGTCAATGACACTCCATTGCCAGCCACAGCCGCCCAGCATGTTAAGGCCCTTGAAACCAGATTTTCAAAAATATTCACTTCCTTCTGGCTGGCTCAAGGAAGTCAAAAGGCAGTTTTCAGTTTTTATGACACTTACCTTTGGGTAGCTGAGTCACCTTGGGGAGTCTTTTTGGGGGCTTTGGTGAGAATATTAAATAAAGGCTGTCTCTAAGGATCTGTGGAGCCCTCCTTGGAAAAAGCAACAGAAAACAACCATTTGTGAAAGGAATAGTGGAGATATACCAACCCAGAAACCGTGTTGCAGAATCAATTCATTCCTCCTATTTGACGGCCCCTCATGCTGAAGTGTCACCTCTGGGAAGCCCTCTGGGATCTGCCTCTGTCCCAGGCCCATGTCCTGCTCACCCCACTGCTATTGACACTGGCCTCTGCTCTCCTTCTCAGCACACAGCAATCAGAAGGGGGAGTGTGTACATATACATCTGTTTCTTTGCTGGGCTGGTCTAGACTGGTGCAGGCTTCCAGAGTGAATCCGTGGGTGTCCAGAGGAAGGGGTCCCAAGCAGTAGGTATCAGTGGTGGGCTGGAAGGAGGCACTTTTGCCAAACTTTGCTTGGTGGTTCAGGGTCACATGGATTAGTCACTGGGGAGGGTTTTGAAAATCTTTACAGTGTCCTGGTACGGGCAACCTTGTCTATGTCACAGCCTGTGGTTTTTCAGAGCACACTAGATTTTCCCAAGCACCTTTAGCCTCTCCTCTGTGATCTGTCACAGGACTTAACACACTTAATCTTTCATTCAGCAAGTATTTCTTGAAAGTTTGTTAGGGCCCAGGCACCGTGCTGGGTTCTGGGATCAGTGATAAACAGATCTGGACGTCCCCCGTGGTCCAGTGGTTAAGACTCAGCACTCTCAGTGCAGGGAGCACAGATTTGATCCCTGGTCATAGAACTAAGATCCAGCATGCCACAGGGCACAGCCAAATAATAATAATAATATAACCATCAGGGCTCCTGTCCCATGCAGCTTACTGACACGGGGCAGGCTTACAATCACACGGACTGACATGTCTCCCACAGGACACCGAGAGGTCCTTGAAGAAACAGACTAAGTTGTATCTACTTTTTAGCATTTTCATTTTATGTTTCAGTTTATTATGTAGTTCACACATCATAAAGTGTACCCTTTTACAGTGGACAGGTCAGTGGTTTTAGTATATTCACAAGGTTGTACAACCATCACCACTATCTCATAGCAGATCGTTTTCATCAGCCCCGCAATAAACCCCGTGCCCATTAGCAATCACTGGTCACCCTCCCTGCCCCCAATCTCTGGAAACCATTAATCTGCTTCCTGTCCTCTGGGTTTGCCTTTTCTAGACATTTCATGTAAATGAGATCCTGCAATAATGTGGTCTTCTGTGACTGACTTCTTTCTCTTGGTACAATATTTCCAAGGTTCATCCATGTTGCATCAGGGCTCCATTCCTTTTTATGGCCAATATTATCCCACTCTGAATATTCCACCTTCTGTTTGTGCAGCCGTTGGTGGCTCAGTTCAGTTCAGTCACTCAGTCGTGTCTGACTCTGCAACTCCAGGGACTGCAGCGTGCCAGGCTTCCCTGTCCGTCACCAATTCCCGGAGCTTGTTCAAACTCATGTCCATCGAGTTAGTGATGCCATCCAACCATCTCATCCTCAGTTGTCCCCCTCTCCTTCTGTCTTCAGTCTCCCCCAGCATCAGGGTCTTTTCCAATGAGTCAGTTCTTTGCATCAGGCGGCCAAAGTATCGGAGTTTCAGCTTTAGCATCAGTCCTTCCAATGAATATTCAGGGTTGATTTCCTTTAAGAATGACTGGTTTGATCTCGTTTTAGTCCAAGGGACTCTCAAGAGTCTTCTCCAACACCACGGTTCATGGGTGGCTAGACTATTACTTAAAAAAAAATCCATTTACATTTAATGTAATTGTTCAGAAGGTAGGATTTATGTGTGCCGATTTGCTGTTTAATTTCTATCTGTCATACCTTTTTTTGTGTCACGCTGCATGTGGGCTCTTAGTTCCCTGACCAGGGGTTGAACCCACACTCCCTGGATTGAAAATATAAAGATTAAAAAAAAAAGTAATCCATTTATTTATTTTTGGCTGTGCTGAGTCGTCACTGAGTCGTCACTGCTGTGAGTGGGAGGCTGCTCTCAAGCTGCAGTGCAGGGCTCCTCATTCTGCGGCTTCTCTTGTTGGGGAGCACGGGCTGGAAGACGCTCGGGCTTCAGTAGCTGCGGCACGTGGGCTCTGTAGTCATGATTCCCGGGCTCTAGAGCACGGACTCAACAGTTCTGGCACACGAACTTAGTTGTTCCGCCCCATGTGGGGTCTTCCCAGATCAGGAATTGAACCCATGTCTCCTGCACTGGCAGGCAGATTCTTCACCACTGAGCCACCTGGCAAGCCGCTGAAGTACAGACTCTTAACCCCTGGACTGCCGGGGAGTCCGGTGACAGTTACTTGTGAAGTCTGTGCCTTCCTGCTCCCTCTCACCCTGTCCTCTTGCCTGTCTCTCTCCTCTCTCCTTCCCTCCTTCCCTCCCTGTTCCTGTTTTCTTCTCTCAGATGCTTGTTATTCCACACACTATGAGCCCTGTGATTAAACATCTCATAAAGGTTCCAATCGGAGGGACCATTTAAAAATTTTTAAGTAAATGCTTTAAGATAGTTTTAGGTGTGTAGAAAGGCTTCGGAGATAGAGAATTCCCACACACCCATCCCCCAGTTTTCCCCACTGTTAGCATCTTACCTACTGTGGGACATTTGTTCCAACTAAGGAGTCAGCATTGTTACCTTCAGTTCAGTTCAGTTCAGTCGCTCAGTCGTGTCCGACTCTTTGTCCGACCCCATGAATCGCTGCACGCCAGGCCTCCCTGTCCATCACAAACTCCTGGAGTTTACTCAAACTCATGCCCATCGAGCCGGTGATGCCACCTAGCCTTACTATTGACTAAACTGTGCACTGTATTCAGATTTCGCTATCTTTTCCCGAATGGCCATTTCCTGTCTTAGGATCCCACCCAGGACACCTCACTGCATTTAATTATTGTTGTCTCATTAGACTCCGCTGTCTGTGACGGTATCTCAGGCTTCCCTGTTTCTGATGACCTGGATGGCTTTGAGGACTGGGACCATTCTTGGTGGAATGGCCCTACACTGGGGTTTATCAGATGTTTTTCTCATGGTTAGGTGGGGGATTATGGGTTGGGGGCAGGGGGATGACCACTGAGGTGACATAAATTGCTGAAAAGCCCTGGAACCAAGAAAGGAGACCAGATTTTTCAGAATTATTCAGAAAAATCAGGGAAACTTGACTTTGAACACCTTCATGTGGTAAAAGTGCTGTGTGGAAGGATTCCCTGATCTTTTTTCCAAAGAGAGTGATAGGCTGCCTGTCCTCAGGGTGACGAAGAAGTGGGTTTTTTATCTGACATGTAAACGCAGCATGACACATGCTCTCTCTCTCTCCGGGTGGATCTACAGTGTGACCTTAGGTGAGTTGAGCCCTCTTTCTTGGTGTCTGTAGGATTGGGAAGTTCAGACCCACGAAAACTCCAGGGCCTCTTCCCACTGCGACACTTTATACTCTGAGAGATGGCCCATCGGTCCCTGCAACATCCAAGCAATTTCCAAAATGTGGCTTCCCATTCTTTCATGTCAGTCCCAGGCGGTTGTATTCAGTTGTTCTTGTTCCCAAAGGATACTGCTGCTGCTAAGTCACTTCAGTCGTGTCCAACTCTGTGCGACCCCATAGACGGCAGCCCACCAGGCTCCCCTGTCCCTGGCCATCCCTGGGATTCTCATAAGCCCACCCCAATGCTATTTTTTTAATTTTATTTGCTGATTCCTGTATCCGTTCATTTCTGCCTGGCCACATGGGGCCTTCACTGCTGTGTTCGCTTCTCTCCGGCTGTGGCGAGCGGCAGCTCCTTTCTAGTTGCAGCGCCTGGCCTCTCCTCGCGGTGGCTTCTCTTGCTGTGGACCCCAGGCTCTAGGCACATGGGCTCAGTAAGTGTGGCTCGTGGGCTTAGCTGCTCTGTGGCATGTGGGATCCTCCCGGCCCAGGGATTGAACCCATGTCCCCTGAGCTGCAAGGCAGACCCTCAACCACTGAACGGCCAGCGAAGCCCCCAGTTCCATTTTTAAAATGTTTCTTGCAGACCAACACACTGAGAGAAACCAACCCAGCCCTTGGCCCCCAAGCCACACTGAGGGGCCCGGCGAGCGTCCTGGAGCAGCAGTGCCCGCAGGGGCCCCCAGGCCGGTCTCCCTGCTCCCCTGCTGACACAGCATGAGGCCCAGAGGAGGGTCACAGGCACGTCCACACGCCGCACGATGCTGGACGCTCTTCACCCCAAGGGGCTGTTTTGGTTCAGCAGCTCCCGGGGCTCGAATAAGTTAATCACTGATGACAGGAAATTAATTTGTAACTGCACGGCAGACAAGATAGTTCAGGCTCCGGTGGGGCGGCACTGGACTGTGACGTGGGCATGTCTCAGAAGCTTGGCATGGAGGCTGAGAACTTCGGATCCACACCGCTTCCGAGAGGCCACCCCCCATCCCTCCAAAGGGAGGGGTGATGTGCCGAAGACTCTCCCTTCCTCTCTGCGGCGTGTGCGCTGGCCTTAGAAAACCTGTCCACGCAACGGCCAGGCTCGGTAGCAAAGTTCAGCTTATTTTTTTAAGTTATTTATTTTTACAGGTATTTGATCTGTCAGTTAAATACGTCTTTATGACATTTTTTAAAAAATTTATTTATTTGGCTGTGCTGGGTGGCAGCATTGTGGTCTTCATTGTGGCCTGGGACTCTTTAGTTGATCTTCAGCTATGGTGTGTGAACCCTTTAGTTGTGGCATGTGGGATCTAGTTCCCAGAACAGGGATTGAACCTAGGGCCCCTGCATTGGGAGCAGAGAGTCTTAGCCACTGGACTACCAGGGAATCCCGAAAAGTCCAATTTGAAAAACCCAGATAATGGGGAGTGTCTGCTTACCAACCCAGCCAAGGCCTGTGGACCAAACCTTGTGGGAAGGGAGGAGCGGAGGGGATGAGTAAGGAGAGAGGAGGCAATGGAAGAATGTGGAAGGATGGATGGGACCTCTGGATGGGAGGTGGGGGGGTAATGAGAGATGTTTCCTACAGCCTGAAGCTCTAGCTTGTGGATCGCGGTCACCCCAGGAAAGCCAGGTCATTGAGGGTCTGCTCTCCCATCCCAAGAGCATCCCCTCTGTCATTCCCAACCTTAGCTCCCACCCCACCCCCCATTCTGGGCCCAGGAAAGACACGTGAGGCATGGCACGCGGGTGCCCTGGGGCCTGACACTTGTGCTCCAAACATCACTTCTATATCAAGTAAAATGACCCTTTCCTGACACCCTGGACATCCAGGGCCACAGATGTTGGCTGTGGGTGCTACTATTCGCCAGTTTGAGCCATCTCTTCTTTCTAGCCAGGACAGTTTGGAATTCTTAAGTCAAGCCTATTTATCAAGGAAGGCCCTGGCAATAGTGCTCTGATGGCCTTGGGCTCAGAAGGCTATTATTTAATGCCACAGTCTCACTAGAGAAAGAAGATAAGAAAAAGGTGAGTGAAACCCAAAGTAGGAATGGGGCCTGCATTAAAAAGGGCCTGCATTAAAAATCTCTGTGGGTTGCTGAAATGTGGGTTCCTTACCCAGAAGCTCAGTTGAATAGTGGGTGACTTGTGCTTGATTTCTCTTTTTTGGCCACCACATGGCGGGATTGTAGTTCCTTGACCAGGGCTCAAATCCAGGTCAGAGCTGTGACAGCACCCAGTCCTAACCACTGGACCTCCAGGAAATCCGCTGTGCTTGATTTTCTACCAGGAACTCGGTTCCTGTCATTTTGGTTCAATCCCATTGCCCTTGCCCACGAGTGCGCCCCATGCAGTCTCCTGTCTCTCTTCTGGTTCATGCTGTTCCTTCTACCCGTGAGGTCCTCCTCTCCTTTTCCATGTCACTCACTTTGATCAAGACCTGACTGAGGCATCGTTTCCACCAGAAAGCCTTCCTGAGCCTTCAGGATGGCCCTGAGTTCCTTCTCTGCGGTATCCAGGCTTCCTTATACCCATTACAACAACATCTGTGGGTTCTCAGCCATGATGGGTGGCTTGGAATCCCATGGGGCACCTTGCTAAACATACAAATACTAGATGCCCCGGTAAACTTGGAAAACTGTATTTTTTCTTTCTTTTTTTTAATTTTTAAAATGAATTTGGCTGTGTTGGGTCTTAGTTGCAGCCCTCGGGCTCTTTGTTGCCACGCTCGGGGTTCTCTCTAGTTGTGGTGTGTGGCTTAGATGCCCTGTGGCATGTGGGACCTTAGATCCCTGACCAGGGATCGAACCTGCGTCCCCTGCATGGGAAGGCTGATTCTTAATCACTGGACCCCAGGGAAACGCCAGGAAGCTGTATTTTTCTTAGTCTTCGTGTGTGTTTTGGATGCCAGGCCAGGGTTGGGTGTGTCTTCTCTGGTCTCTGTTCCCTGGGCCTGGGCACAGGGCTGAGGTCATGCAGACTGCATGTCCTTGTGCCCAGACAGCCTCTGTGGTTGTTGTTCAGTTGCTAAGTCATGTCTGACTCTCTGTGTCCCCATGGATTGTAGCCTGCCAGGCTCCTCTGTCCTCTACTATCTCCCAGAGGTTGCTGAAATTCATGTCTGTTGAGTTGATGATACTATCTAACCATCTCATCCTCTGCCCGCCCCCCCTCTTCTCCCTGGCAGAAAGGGCTGCAGAAATGCAAGAACCATGCCCTTTCATTCACACTCCATTCATAGTTCCTGCCCCAGATGCTGTGCTGGGGATCCGAGAGCAAAACCCAACATAGTCTGCCTCTCACAACTGATAATCTGGTCGGAGAGACAGATGAACCAAGTTACCTACACACATCTTATTGCAAAGTACAACATGAACTTTAAAGAGGGAAAGCAGAGCTGCTCTGAGAACCTATAACAGGGACTCTATCATTAGCTGGGAGGTCAGGGAAGGCGGGGTGGAGCCCTATGCGAAGGGTAGTGGGGAGCAGTCCTTCTGAGTTCTTTCCAGTGGTCTTTTGGAAATTGACTGGGAGGTATTGGGGGTCCAAGCCCCTCCAGATGCTAAGATGGTTTCCAGAAGGAGCTTCTCCCCCCATTCACCCCATGACCTTCCTTTGATTCTGCCTTTCTGCTCTCTCTTCTTGCCATGAGCTCTGGAAAATGGTGTATTTGTAAGCAGGGGTAGGCCTGTTTCTCCACGCAGGGGCTGTCTGCTAACATCTGCAATGATGTTGCTGAATTTCCAAAAGGTTCACCTCTCTTTGACCCAACGTAATCATGTCATGTACTGGACACATGGCTTGGCTAGGGAAGGACAGGCTCCCGTCCAAAGTCCCTCCCCACTCATCAGCGGAGCACCCTTGTGCAGTGAGCAACATGGGCAACCTTCCGTGGTGGGCTTGCTGTCATCTCAAGCAGGACATTCTGGCTTCTTGGCTCTCCCTTGTGGCTAGAAGATTCCCTTTATCCCAGAAAGAGATAATTACATCTCCTGTGACCATAACCCTATTTGGACATTTAGACAAAAATTTATATTTATTTTCTGGAGGACTGGGTGATTTTCTCATCTGAATTGAAAAGAGGCTTTCTTTAAATATGATCCAAGAGAGCTCTTTCATATGGTAATTCACACACACACTCTGGCAGGTAAGTCCTAGACTTGGCAGAAAGTTCAAAGCTGAAATTGTGTTCAGATGAGGCCCATGGATGTTTTTGATCTGATTTGCTTTTGCCACTGACGTTGGGATGATTCTAGCTTCTGAGTGGCAGTGGGCCTCAAAAACCTGGTAAAGGGAAATCTTTTTAAAGAAAATCTGAACCATGTAGAGTGAGTGGAGGAGTCCTTGTTACATTTGGGAGCTGGAAAAAGAAGCATTTTCTGGTGGAAGTAACTCATGTCACAAGCTGGCTAAGCTGGAGTGGCCCTAGAGAGGCAGCTCATCTAGATCCTTCCTGTTACCAGTGGGGAAACTGAGGCTCGGAGGGAGAATGTGGATTCGCTTAGGTCACCGACTGAGTGGCAGAGCCAGGCTGAGCCCTCACAGGCACTTCCTTCTGCACCCGAACTCCGTTGATGGCCAGCAGTGGCCAGTGTGAGGATGGAATGAGCTATGTAGGTGACCGTGTGTATGGGAAGGTGAGAGGGGACACATGGGCTGGAAGACAGGATGTCTCCCCAGGTCTGGTGGGACCCCTCCTCTTTCAGGTATGGGAAGCTGCTTTTCCTACCTAGGAAGGCGTAGGGATAAGCGTCACCTACAGGATGGGACGTAGGTTTCCCTAGTGGCTCAGATGGTAAAGAATCTGCCTGCAATGCAGAAGACGCAGGAGACACGTGTTCGATCCCTGAGTCAGGGAGATCCCCTGGAGAAGGGAGTGGCTCTCCACTCCTGTATTCTTGCCTGGAGAATCCCATGGACAGAGGAGCCTGGCGGGCTACAGTCCATGGGGCTGCAGAGTCGGACAGGACTGAGCAACTAACACTACTACTAGTATTGAAGGAGAGGACACTGGGAATAGAGCGGGAACTGGGAGGGAAAAGAGGAAGGGGAGTGTGTCTTAACAGGCGCCAGAGAGCGTACACGTGAGCCACGTGCCATGTGACCGGTTCCCAAATGGCTGCAACTGCTTTGAGCTGGAGGAAGATTGGATGTCATCAGAGTGATCTGCTCCCTCGGGCACCGTATCTTCCCATGCCTGACCTGGGTGAAGACACTTCTGGTTGTGCAGATAACTCAAACTCCCTGAGCACCCACTAGTTGAGCAACCTCGTGAGTGCTCAGTAGATAGTGGCATCTCTTAGTAGAGATCCTGCGAAGGAAAGGGGCAGAGGAAGGGTACGTGCTTTCTCCTTCAATTCCCTTAACGATAGCTTCAAAAGGTATGATTCTCCCGACCTACCAGGTGAGGAAACCGAGAGGCTAAGTTTCCTGCCCAAGTCACACAGCTCAACAGCTGCAAAGCCCGACTCCCGTGGTTCTGACGGTTTCCACCACTGTGCTTCCCCTCAGCTTCCGCTGAAAATGCCTTTCCTTGCTTCCAGGCCCTGCCCCCCTTCCCCAGAGGACAGGCAACAGACACGGCCACCTGAGCGCCTTTGAGCAGAGGCGGGGTGCCTCGTGCATAAGCTCTGATGTTTGAGGCATATGTTGGTGGCTCAAGCATTTGAGAATGCTGGCAGTGGGAGTCTCTCTCCCCAAAATGCAAGATCGGCAGACACTGGGGACATACCTGGTGTGTTAGTTTTTCACTCCAAGACCAGCTTGTTTGCAGCAGGCCCAAGCTCCACTGGCATGCCAGGACCCTGTTCTGATGGAGACTTAGAAAGTCAGCATACACATCTCTACTGAGGCTGTTCCTTCTTGGGCCTGAGAAATCCAGGGACCCCCTCTTTCCTGCTCTTGTCTCCTGGTTCCTCTGCTTCTGGTGACGAGGCAGGGACAGCTCGGAATGAAGGCCATCATCATTTCTGTTGTGAAATTGTCCCAAGATTTTGGCAACTGTGAAATTTTTTTAATCAATATTCATTTCTCTAGTGAATTTCAACAAGGTTAACTCTAAGAAAAATAAAATTTAACATGTCCATTCCCTGTGAAGGGTGCTGGTGAATATGGAAAGAGAAGTTCTAAAGATGAAATTGCCCACCTCTGAAGGGCGCATGCAGGAGTCCTGACCAGGGTAAGGGTGAGGAGACCCACGTTGTGGTCCTGACTCCCTCCTGCTGCCTGTGCGTCTTGGGCAAGCTGCTTGACCTGTCTGGGTCTCCGTGCTTGCTAAGGACTCTTTCGGTGCAAATATGTTATTATTATAAATAGAGAAAGAATCCTCTCAGTTATGTAGTTCCTTTGTAGTGCTGACTTTCACACATTTGCCATGGACAATGGTACTTAAATTATTTCCAACAGCGACTCTATGTCTTCGGGTTTGGTAGGTCCATCAGGCTATAGAATGTGTGTTCAGTCACTTCAGCCATGTCCGACTTTTTGCGACCCATGGACTGTAGCCCGCCAGGCTCCTCTGTCCATGGGATTCTCCAGGCAAGAATATTGGAGTGGGTTGCCCCTTCCCCTTCCAGGGAATCTTCCCGACTCAGGGAATCAAACCCGCATCTTCTGAATCGCAAGTAGATTCTTTACTCACTGAGCCACCTAGAGCCGTATGCATTTTACATTGTAAAAATACTTCCCATTTGCTTAAATTAAAATACTGGACATAAAACATGGTGCACACAATTCATGGTCTAAAGATATTGAAATCATACAGAGTCTGTTCTCTTATCATTGTGGAATTATGTTAGACATCAATATCAAAAGATTGTTTTATGTCCCTGGCTATGTTCCAGTGTCTCCTAATTTATAGTCCATGGGAACTTGAATAGAATTTATATCCTACTGTTGTGTGAAAATTGTGTACAACTTAATTATGTTGGAAAAAAATAAAATCCTAGAGGTGAAATGGTATGTCCAAATTGCTCTGAATTGTAGCCTCAAAACTAGAGAACCAGACCATGTGGCCCTCCTCAGTTTATAGGTGTGAGGGCCCAGCATCAAGGAAAGAAGAACCCCAGGACTCAGAGAATTTGAACAGAAGTAAAGCTAGAACCTGGGTACCATCATGCCCAGTCGGGGGCTTCACTTGTGTCCTCTCTGTATGCCTAAAATCAAATAAAAGCCAACTGGAAGAGTAAGGGATCAAAAATATCAGACTGTAATCTTAAGAACAACTTTAATCCAGGTAAATACAGGCCCAGAGATTTTTATTTACATTTCCAGTTTAACACGCATCAAAACACTGTCATCTTCAGACACCGCTATGGACATTCTATTTGCATTTCCTGAAGCCACCCCAGTGAGCAACTCTGAAATAAATTAAAAAGAGTGGTCAAGCCTGAATGCACACAGAGGTTTCCATGTGCTCAGCTCAGCAGATTCAGGTATGACCCCTACAGAGCTTGGACTCTGGACTGGCACTTACATTCTCTACGCTCAATGACCATTTCACACAATGAATTCATCTGTGTAATTGTGCTTAGCTGTCCCCAGATTAACTCCATGTTTGCATGAAGATCAAAATGCTTACTTTAAAAAGTTTGGTTTTCTTCCATTTCTGTCTTATCTGGGGAGGTATTCATGCTTGGAATTTCTTGGGCTTTTCTTTTTCAAATCTCTTCTAGGGATTGAGACTGTGAGGGTGTGTGTGTGTGTGTGTGTGTGTGTGTGTGTGTGTGTGTCTGTGTGTGGTAGAGGTGCTTTACCTTTTATTGTTCTTTTTTAGAACAACTGGCAATCATTCTTCACTATTTTGATGTCCTCTTGTCAAAGGCAAACCAGCACATTGGGAGCTTAAAGTGGATGGCAGCACTCTTGATTGCTTCTACTCCTAGATCCTACATTAGTTAGGATTCTAGACTTCTGCTTTATTAAACGTTTTTACCCTGGGTTACAATGTACGTAAAGAGAACGCACCAGAAGTGTGCCTTGTGGTACACTTTTATATGTGCCTGTACTTCTGCTTTGCTCATACCTTTAGTTACTGTTTGTCGCCACTCGGTAGTGAAATATCCATCCTGAGTTTTCCCAAAGACTGCCACATTGCAGGGGGTGGAGGCTGAGGTTTGGAGTTGCTGGGAGGGTGGTGGTATGATCGGAGTCAAGAGGATTTACTTACCACTGTTTCACCTCACTTGCACCCTAGGCACAAGTTCTGGGAGGAATCCTGGAAGGTGCACTGTGCTTTTTGCTCGCCATGGGGATCAACAAGGAAGAGGGAGATGTTTGAAGGGGGAGGGGTGTTGCCACTTAATCATTACCACTGCTGACATCAATGAAAAGCAGGTACTGCGGATCGTCTGCCTGAACACCTACAATGAGTAGAAAGGAGGCTGGATTCTTATTAAGTGTTAGGATGAGGTAGGGATGGGCAGAACATAAAACTGAGAAGGGGGAGCAGAGTGACCTGTATTTCAGCTTCAGTGTACGGTTGATTTTTGTGGTCAAAGGGTCCAAATTGCCTTGGTTATTTCCAAACAATATCAGGAGAGGAGCAGTTGAGTTTCTCAGCACCCCAGTGGGTGCCCAGGACACGAGGCAGCCTTGGAGATAAATATGTCCTTCCCTGAAATAGGAAGCCAACTATTTACTTATACAAATAACACTAGAAAAGGGCTTTATAAGCAGAGTTGCAGCACCTGAGCTTTGGACGAAACCCTAGATTTGTCTCAAAAGGTTCCTTCCGGAGGAAGGAAAGTCCTGAGACTCTTAGGTGGAGCACTGGCTCAAACAACAATTTAAATCAAGTATAGCCTCCACAGTCTCCAGGTTGAACCTGCCCAGACAAACACCCTCGAGACAGCTTCCGAGCAAAGATGACATTACCATTTCAACCCGAACGGGCATCAGAACCTGGTTCCAGTATTCCTTGTGTGAGATTAAAAAATCCTGTATATATCTATATAGTATAACAAATAAAATTCCCTTTTGAATCCTATGAATTTTCATCTTATTCACTTTCTCACCCCCTTCCTTTATCACACTCCTGTGGCAAAACCACAACCGTGGTTAGATCTGACTTTCTGCTCACTTAGCTCCTGACCTCTGTGTACCTGAATGAGGTTTGAAAAAAGTGCAGCAAAGCCAGGCTGGCCGCTCACACTGCGGATTCACGACCTCAAACCTCGATGGCGCGTTAGTGCTGCTAGGCAACCACACGGGGCTCCCCTAGTCAATGTATTCTGCTATATATCCCACTCAGTCCCACTGAATGAGTGGATTAAATAAATAAACTTCATTTAGGGTCCTGTTGATGCTATAGTTATGCTTGTCTGAGTTTAAAAGTGAATTTTATTTTAGAAACATTTTTTAAAAGTGAGCACTGGCCTTGGCATATCACTGGGCCAAAGAGACGTGTAGCGAAAAATGCACTAAAGCCAGAATCATGGGATAAAATTTCCATCATTTTGCCACTAGCTCTGGGTATCCATCTGGGCAAGCCCCTGATCGCTTCTGACACTTGGTTTCTTTTTCTTTCTTTTTTTAAATTGAGATGTGGTTGATTTACAACATTGTTATTCACATTGGTTTCAGATATGCAGCAAGGTGATTCAGTTATATATATATATTTATTATATATATAATTTTATATTATTTATTATATATATATAATATATATATTATTTTTTGGATTCTCTTCCATTACAGGCTATTATAAGGTATTGAATATTAAAAAAAAAAATAAAGTGAGCACTGTTCTTGTACCCAAAAGACTTACATTCCAGGCCAAGCCCTGCCACTTCCTAGCTGGATGGCCCTAAGAGAGTCATGCTTCCTCTGTGGGACTCAGTCTCCTCTATGAGTGGGGCAGCTGGACCAGGACTCTTAAAGATGGAGTCTCTCTAGGTATCAGTTGTGTGAATGAGATGAGGTCCCTACTTTCTGCCAGAGTTCACAGATCCATGATTCTGCTAGCCAGGCAAGCCCACAGCTGGGTGTCAATCAGGGGAGGGAGACAAGAGGTCACTGACATTTAAAGGAACCAAGGAGAAAAACCAGCAGGAGGACGTGTCTCATCTTTATTGGTCTCTGGTTTTGATTTCTGGTCCTGCAGCTGGAACAAGTTTCCAAAGTACACAAACCTCTCACACTAAAAGCAAACAGTGACTTTAGAGATGACATTGGACTGGGGTTCAAGGACCCAGATTCTAACCCAACTCTGTCGCTGACTCTTGGCCCCACCCTCTTCTTGGGCCTCAGTTTCTTCATCTGTATAATGAATAAGTTTGTGTACTACTGTTGTTGTTTAGCCGACAAGTTGTGTCCGACTCTTTGTGACCCCATGGACTGTAGCCCTCCAGGCTCCTCTGTCCGTGAGATTTCCCAGGCAAGAATACTGGAGTGGGTTGCCATTTTCTCCTCCAGGGGATCTTCTTGACCCAGGAAGGGGACCCACGTCTTCTGCTTAGCAGGCGGATTCTTTACCACTGAGCCAACAGGAAAGAGCCTAAGTACTCTAAGGTTTTTATAAAAAATATTTATTTATTTATATTTATTTATTTGGCTGCACCAGGTCTTAGTTGCAGCATGAAGGATTTTTGATTTTCATTGCGACAAGCAGACTCTTAGTTGCAGCATGTGGGATCTAGCTCCCAGACCAGGCATCAAACGCGTTTCCCCTGCATTGGGAGTGCAGAGTCTTAGCCACTGGACCACCCCGCCAGGGAAGTCCCCAAGTGTCCTAAGCTTTTATCTGGCCTCTGCTATTTCCCAGCACCGGTGGCATCTTTTTGCCCGTTTAAACTTGCCTGTCCTGTGTCAAATCAGAATTGGCACAGGATTAGCACATTTATGGTTTTACAAGCCCTAAAACATGCTTTGCAATTAAATGATGAAGTCATTGGAGTATTGCATGGAAACACCAAGGTCTTGATCAAGGGTAGGACTTTGGAACTGTAAGAGGAATGGAAAGGCGTTCGTGGTAGAAACACCTGTCCTTGATCTTGAAACCGGCTGGACCAGTGGCCACAGGCTGAGGGAGACCCACTGTTTTAGGAATACTGTCTGGCACTTTCCCCTAGGATGTGGTATAGGGGGCAGTTTGGGTGCTACTTGGGCAAATCACTAAAAACAAATAAAAATCTCCAGGGAAAACATCATTTCAAATATCTTTCAGTCTTCCTGATTCCTTTAAGAGGCCTGTTGTGGGGCTCAGACATTTTAATAACTCTCAAACCTTTGCTATTCTGTCTCTCGATCCTCACTTTTTACTAAACAGAGAGAAAAGAAGGGCTCAGGCTCAGAATCTTTACCAATCTAGAATTTGATAATATTGTCTTGCTTTATTGCACTTATTTTGTGGTTACTTTCCATGAATGGAAATTGGTATTATTTTTCCATATTATTTTTCCGTTTATTTTAAAAGACATATATTTAAGTTAAAAAAAAACACAAATGAGCTGATTTCTATAAAATTACTAAGGAATAGCGTGTGTTCTACACAGATACTACAACACAGGGCCGGTGGTCCCTGGGTTTGGTGCGTTACATTCCCCAGTCCAAACTGGCATCATGCAGATAGGGGAGGGTTCTCTGGACACAGGATAGTGCTTATAATGCCATTTAGATCTACTGGGTAACTCAGCTTTTGTTTTTTTTTTTTTTTTTAAATCAATGTTTACCTTTTCCTGATTAATTTGTGTAAAACCTGGAACTACACAAAAACATGTAGAATAAAAGGAGAAAATACTTTTAAAAATATATGGAATAGAATTAAAAATCATTCACTGTCTCTCTATTCAGAAATGAACACTCTGAGTACGTTGGAAAGTTTTTCTTCCTCGGAGCACCAATATAGCCATTATTATAATATATATGTTTTACTTTTGTAGCCTATTTTGCTGCCTTAACATATAACATAAATGCGACCCCACACCATTCAAGATTCTTTATAAACATCTTAAATGGCTGTAAGGTCTTTAACACAGAGAAGCCCCATAGTGGATTTAACCATTCCCCAGCTGCTGGACATCTGAGTTATGTCCAATTTTGTCTATTAAAATGTGATGGATAGTTTTATGCAAGTGTTGCCTGCATTTGTGTTTCTTAAAATTTTTTTTTTTTAGTTCTACCAACATTTTTTTATTAGAGTATAGTTGATTTACAGTATGGTGTTAAAGTGTACAGCAAAGTGAATTGGATCAGTTACATATATACATACATCCACTGTTTTTTTAGATTCTTTTCCCATGTAAGTCATTACAGAGTATTAAGTAGAGTCCCCTGTGATATACGGTAGGTGTTGCTTCCACTTTAGGTCGTTTCTTAAAAATAATTCGAGAAGTGGCATTCCTAGGTGGGAAGATTTTTAAGCCTTTTGGGATACATATTGCTAAGCTTTTTCCAAGAACGGGGAAACCTGAAGCTACTCTGATCTGAACCGATGTGATTGAACACACTCAGGTTTGTGCATGTAAGGTGGCCTTGTTATTGGAAAGAGCTAATACTGGGCCACTTCGGGCCAGTTACCGAAACTCACCACCTCCTGCTAGTGCAGGTCTGACTAGCCCCTCCCCCATCCATAATTCAAGAGCAAGTTTTATTCACAGCTAGCTCTCAAGTGTTTGTATTTTGGCTCAAAAAGTACAAGTGTCATGAACTTCACCTTATGTGATTCTTCCTTCAGGTAAAGGGATCAGCAACTGTTTTTTTCTTTTTTTTTTGGCCGTGCCAGGTCTTAGCTGTGGCACGTGGGATCCTCCATCTTCATTCTAGCACATCGGATCTAGTTCCCTGACCAGAGACGAAACGTGGGCCCCTGCATTGGAGCGTGGACTCTTAGCCCCTGGACCACCAGAGAAGTTCCAGCAACCGTCGATTTTTTTTTGAGGAAACTCCGTACTATTTTCCATAGTGGTTGCACCAATTTACACTCCCACAAACAGGGACCAAGGGTTCCCTTTTCTTCATATCCTTGCCAACACTTGTTATTTGTTTCTCTTTGATAATAGCCACTGTAAGAGGTATGAAAATGTATCTCATTGTGGTTCCAATCCCCTGATGATTAGTGATGCTGAGCATCTTATCATGTGTTTATCAGCCTTGTATATCTGTCTTGGAAAAATGTCTGTTCAGGTCCTCTACACATTTTTAAACTGGGTGAAAGTGAAAGTCACTCAGTCATGTCCAACTCTTTGTGACCCCATGGACTGTAGCCTGCCAGGCTCCTCTGTCCATGGAATTCTCCAGGCAAGAATACTGGAGTGGGTTGCCAGCCATTCCCTTCTCCAGGGGATCTTCCCAACCAGGGGTCGAACCCAGGTCTCCTGCATTGCAGGCAGATTCTTTACTGTCTGAGGCACCAGGGAAGCCCAATTCAGAGGGCCTCTGAGTTGGGCTTCAGGACCTCTGAACTGGGGTTGGGCTTCAGGTCTATTCAGGTCCTCTGCCCATTTTTAAATTCGGTAGGTGGTTTTTATGCTGTTGAATTATACGAGTTCTTTGTATATTTTGGATATTAACCCCTTGTTAAACATATTTGAAATATATCCTGTTCTCGCGAATGGACACATGCCCTCCCATTCAGGAAGACATATTTTCACTTTGTTGACAGCTTCCTTTGCTATGTAGAAGCTTTTCAGTTTGATGCAGCCCCATTTGTTTACCTTTGCTCTTTTTTCCATTGCTTGAGGAGACATATCTAAAAAAAACAAAAATACTGCCTTTGTTTTTTTCTAAAAATTTCATAGTTTCAGGTCTTACATTTGTCATTAATCTGTTTTGAGCTTATTTTTGTGCATGATGTGAGAAAGTAGTCCAAAGTGTCTATTTTGCAGGTAACTGTCCAGATTTTACTGTATCATCGGTCACCTCTGGGAGTTCATCTATCGACACCAGGTACCCCTTCTTGGGAGTCTCTGTGCCTGCCTTGGGGAGGGGTGTTTGTGCCTTGTAGGTAAGGTGGGGCACAGCAGCCTTCAAACCTAAGAATGAGATACATTTGGGATATGTTGGTCTTTTAACTTTCTTTCGTAAGTCGTAGTTCTCATTAGTTTCCTCCTCTGTGCCAAGAGAATAAAATGCAAAACCACTCGTCACTGTTAACAGAGCCCTCTCCTCTTCACCTGGCTGTGTCCTAGCCTCCCTGTGCTCTGTTCTGGAACACTTTTCCACTAAAATGAGCTCTGTGTTCTAAGAAAACGTCCTGTCCCCAAATTCCTGTCTGTCTTATCCCTTCAAGCCTTGCCCAGGCAGTCACCTCTGCCTGCTCCATGTTACTGTCCCATTTCACCCCCACGCTGCCCGACAATCTCTGCAATGCTGAGCTCAAGTCCCACCTCCTCGAAGCCAGCATCCGGCTTTGGCATTAAACAGCCTGTGTTCAAACTCCAGTTCTATCCTGGACAGGACAACTGTAAATATGTTACTCAGTCTTTCTGAGCCTCAGTTTCCTGATCTGTTAAAAAAAAAAAAATAGGAGGAAGGGGATATGTCCTTCACAGTTTTAAAGATTAAAGAAGACAACTTGAGTGAAACTGCCTGGTATGGAGGGGACAGTCCAGAACTATTTTGGCTATTGATGGAATTCCCCTCCTGGACAAGTTGGATTTACTCTCCCTTTTCTGCAGTTCCAGAGCATTCTGTACCTCACTCCTCCCCTGACGGAGAGGGTTTAGTATTTGTGATGTGGGATCGAAAGCTTATTTTACTCACCTTGGTATCTGTCCTGAGGCCTTTAGCATAATATTTGTGCTCAAAAAGTAAAATTAAATTGAACCAACTCTTCGGGTTTTGCTCTCTTTTTTTCTGTGACATTCATTCCAACAGCCTCTGAGTCTGAAGTCAGTGAAGCTGCCGTATTTTTGGGGGTTCTCCGGCCCCACCAGTCTGCTCAAGGGACGTGTCCACATAACGGCCTCACAAGCCCCCACCCGCTTCCTGTGCACACCCACCCCCCACAGTCTGGAGCGGTGGTTCTCAGCCGGGGCGCTTTTGCTCCCCAGGGGATGTTTGGCAGCGGCTGGAGGTGTTTAGGGTTGTCCCACAAGAGTGGAGGGGGCTCCTCCTGGCGCCAGTAGAGATCAGGGATGCTGCGAAACATCCCACGCCCACAGGACAGTCGCCATACGAGGAATTATCCTGCCCCGAATGTCGACAGCACTGAGGCTGAGGAGCCAGAACTGGAGGGGAGCTTGTGTAAGGTAGTGAGACCATGGGGCCCCTCTGCTCACAGCCCTCTCAAGGCTCCCATCTTCCTGGGGTAAAATCTGCAGTCCTCGCACCCCCCCTTCTCTCTCTCACAGCGTTATTGAGATCATAACCCACACAGAACCCGTCCTTCTAACGTGGAAAATCCAGTGGCTTTTAGTAGCCAGGCATGTTTCCGTCACCACTACGGATTTCATTTTTCATTGGTGTATTTATTTAAAAAAATATTCTGTTCATTTATTTTTGGCTTTGCTGGGTTTTCGTTGCTGAGCAGGCTTTTCTGCGGTTGCAGCGAGCGGGGGCTCCCCTCCAGGCGTGGTGCGCAGGCTTCTCACAGCAGTGGCCTCTCTTGTCGTGGAGCGGGGGCTCTAGGTGCACCGGCTTCAGTCGTGGTGGCTCGTGGGTTCAGCAGCTGCAGCTCCCGAGCTCTATAGCACAGGCTCAGTAGTCGGCGCATGGGCTTAGTTGCTCCCTGGCATGTGGGATCTTCCCAAATCAGGGATCGAACCCATGTCTCCTGCATTGGCAGGCAGGTTCTTTACCGCTGAGTGACCAGGGAAGCCTTCACCATGGATTTTGGAATACTCTTGATTATTCCTCCCAAGAAAACCCACCCACACCCCCCAAGCCATCAGTTTCCAGTCTCACCTTCCCCCCAAGTCCTAGGCAAGCACTGGTCTACTTTCTGTCTCTACAGAGTTGCCTGTTCTAGACATTTCATATAAGTGGAATCATACGTGTGCGTATGGTTCCTTTGTCACTGACTTCTTTCACTCAGCGTAAAGTTTTCAAGGGCCACTCATGCTATAGCATGTACTGGTGTGGCATTCTTCTTTTCATGGAGTAACACTCTATTGTAATGATTTACCACATCTTATTTATCCCTCCAATAGTCAATGGGCATTTGGATTGTTTCTACTTTTGGGCTATCCTGAAGAGTTCTGCATGAACATTTGTAGACAAGTTTTTTTTTTTTTTTTTTTTTGCAAACATGTTTTCATTTCTCTTGGGTGTGTGTCTAAGTGGTTGGGTGATCTGGGAACTCTATCTGTAACCTTTTGAGGAGTTGCCTGACTGCTTTCTCCTCCCTCTTCTCTAAGGACACACGTCTGACCAATCACTGCAGGCGCGTCTTCCTCTGTCTCCAGACTTCTCACCTGGATGGCCACAGTGCCTCCTAATGGGGACCCCTGGAGAAACAGGGACCCCAGAGCACTTACTGCACCCTCTCTGGAGGCTGGCCCGGGCATCAGCCTTTCTGATGCTCCCCAGCTGGCGTCGATGGACAGCCTAGTGGGAGAACCACAGGGCCTCCTTCTCTCTAATCCGAGATCACCCTGCCACCTGAACGCTTTTTCTAAAGTAAATCTGATTGTATCACCCACACTCGAAACCCCTCTTTGGCTCCCCCACAATAAAATCTCAACACCCTGGGATGTGCACAGGTTTTTGTGATCTCCATCTGTCCACCTCCCTTCCTTTCCCTTCCTGATTCAGGGATTGGGCACACCTGGCCATGCTGAGCCGCACACGCTTTCTTCCGTGTGCCTGCTCGCCACAAGTCTGTGCCCCTTCTCCACAGCCTTTTCCCTCTTCCCAGCCTCCTCCAGCAAGTCTTGCCTGACTGCTTCCCTGGGGACCAGGCTCAGCGCTGAGTGAGTCTCCCTTTGGGCAGCCTTCTCTCCCCACGCTGTCACGCTGTGTTCACTGGCCTCGCATCTGTCAGGGCCAGGGCTGGTATGTCATCTTTCTCTGCCCGCTCCACCTGCTGACACCCAGGTGGCGTTTGTCTGTCTGGGTTGGTGGGAAGGGTGAAGAGGTAAAAGCCTGTTTTTACCTACCCACGGGGGCAGGGACCAGGGAGGTGATCCTACCACCTGCCCAGGGGTCCACTCCCGAGACCCAACAGGAGCCCTGGGGCAGCCAGCAGACCGCTCAGCGGCCTCCCTGCCTGGGCCCGAGTCCCCATGCCGTCCACCCTGCATCCGCATCCAGCTGCATCTCCCGCCCCGAGGCCTGCGTGTTTCCCTTCTCCAGCCATGGGCCTCTGCCAGCAGGAAAGGGGGAGGGGGGCCAGGTGGGACAGTCCTTCTGCAGCTAAAGGCCAAGTACCCCAGCACAGAGATAAATCAGATGCTTCTACTTTCAAAGGGCCCCAGTGGGGTGGAACGTCCCTTCCCTCGTCTTTGGCCATAAACCTCCAGATTCAAGAAGTTAATTGCTCTCCGCTGGAGAAGCTATAAAGAGCAGGGCTCATCAACGGTCAGCCGAGAACACAGGCTGGACCGACCCCCCGGGCGTGGCCCCGGCTGCAGGCGCCCCCGCCCATTCACCCTCCCGGGCCTCCCCTCCTGGGGTGGGCTGCACTGTCTCTGGGGGAACCTGTTGGAGGCTGCAGGCCTTGACTGCTGGCGCTGGAGGCGCCGGGGAGTTTGCGCCCTGTAAATCCTGGGCTCCTTTCTGCGGCTCCGTCTACGCAGACGCTGCTTCGCTTGCTGTGACTAAGAGGAGCACCGGAAAGGTGTCTGGCTCTGCTGTCGGCCACATGACTGGGCGACTCCCTTCCCCTCTCGGGTTCGTGGTTCCCTCTGAGGTTCAGGGATGGGGTGGGGTGGACCAGGTGACCCTGAAGGCGGATGTCAACTCCAATGTCACAGATCATCCCACTTGAGCACAAAGCTGTGTAAAGTCTTCCTCTTAGGGCCTGAGTTGTTAGGAAAACTGTAGTTGGGAAGATCTGAGCCAAACACAGCAAAAAAAAAAAAATAGCAAACCTGAAAGTAACTCCTCTTTGTATTTTCATTTGTTCTACACCTGGCCTCTGCACACTCCAGGGGAGAACAGCCCTGGGCGAAGCATCTCCCGGACCTGAGTTCTGCTCCTGCTCCGACAGGCAGTGCCCTCTGGGGCCAGTCACTTTCCCCTCCGTAGGCCTCAGTTTTCTGCTTGGAAAATGGGGACATTCATATCTCTACCTGTCATTCAAGAGACACGTGCTGAGAGTCTCCTATAGGTGTGACCTAGCCCCAGATGGGGGAGGAGATGGAAGGTGGGTGGGATGCGACGCGAACTCCCAAGGAACTCCAGGTCGAGCCGGGAGACAGCCACATAAACGATTGTGGTCCATGATAGTGAGAGATGCAAGAATCGTAGTAAAAAGAATGACAAGAGCTGGCATTCAGCTAGGGCTTCTCAGCGCTGGGCTCTCTGCCAGCGGCTTGCTTGTCGCATTCAGTCCTGTATCAACCCTAGGAGCTGACACCACAAACATCCTCGTTTCACAGGTGCTCAGGAAAGGTGCCCTGGAGGAAAGGGTGCGTGTGTCTGCTGAGACCTGCGGTGTGTGCGGGAGCTTGTAATGCACAGTCTGAAGGGTGAACCAAGGCCTGGGCCCACAGGAGCCCATATGGCTGGAGCCCATGTGGGGCTGGGTGGGTTGGGGGGCTGGTGATGACAGGGAGGTGGGGGGCAGCCACGAAGGCTCTTGTAAGCCATGTGAAGGGGATGATGAAGGCCCCAGGGAACCAGCTTGGTGGCCGGTGGGTCAGAGAATAGGTTGAACAAGCTGAGAAAGGAGACTGGAGCCCCACAGACCTGCTGGTGACTGAGGGCCCTCTTGGAGAATGTTGTCATAGTTTTCAGGAAGAGGTGAGGACCTGAGCTGAGGGCTGGAGGGCAGAGGGAACTGATGGCCTAAGCAGGTGACCGTGCGTCATGCGGGCAGAGGGTGGTCAAGGCCAGTGAGGTCATGTACCAGATGGGCTCCTGGAAAGCTGGAGCCCAGGTTCCGGCGTCAGGTTCATTGCCAGAACGACCACTGGCCCACCCGCCATCTCAGCTGTCAACACGTGAGGAAGGACCCAGAGGTGGAGAAGGAACAAGTCTTCCTGGCCTGGCAAGGATTCTGCAGAACAAAGATGGCAGGAGACCAGACCTTACAGAAAAAGTACTTTATGGACATTTGTTAAACGGAAAAATAAAAAATACCTTTTCTTCCTCTTACAGCTTATGTTCATTTCCTCTTAAATACGAAGTGTTTAAAAGTCAATACTAAATGCTCAATAATGATTAGCTGCATCTGAGATTCCCAAGCAAAAGGTGGAGTCAAGAGCCCTGTCTAGTCAAGAAAGCAAGGGCAGAACCAGGCTTGTTTGGTGGGTCATCTGGCTACTGAACTTCCTACTACAAAGTCCAAGAGTTAAAGAGGGTTGGGACCAGCATGAGGATAGAGGAGCAGTGGGATGAAGACCAGGGAAGATAAGAGTGTGGTAACTGGGCAAGGAGGCACGGCAGACCCGGGCGGAAGGATGATGTGATTACTGTTTCCATACATCAGTGGTTCAGCACCCCGCTGCCTGCTTGGGAAGGCATGGAGTATGTCTCTGCCTCACACCACACATCCCCCCAAAACTCTAACATCTATGAAATTGTTGAAGTCAGGTTTTAGAAGAATATTTAGTGCTCATTGTATATTATTAAGTGACAGGCTACAAGAAAGTATACAGGTTATAACCACAATTTTGTTGACTGTTTTCCCACAATATATCTGGAAGAGTGTTTATGTGCACATACACATAAAGTGTATGTGAATCCATATGTATAGGGTATATCATACACAGACATGTACCATATGTCATGAAACATATAAAAATGGTAGTAGTGATTTTTTTAGACAATTTTTTTCAAGTCTTTATTGAATTTGCAACACTGTTTTTTTTTTTTTTTTTGGCCACAAGGCATGTGGGGTCTTAGCTTGTGGACCAGGGATCGAGCCCTGTATCAGAGGGCAAAGTCTTAACGCTGGACCACCAGGGAGGTCCTGATAACAGTGATAATTTCAAGACATTTTTACTTAGGTATTTGTTGTTGTTGTTCAGTTACCCAGTTGTGTCTAACTCTTTGCGACCCCATGGACTGCAGCAGGCCAGGCCTCCCTGCCCCTCATCATCTCCCAGAGTCTGCCCAAGTTCATGTCCATTGAATCAGTGGTGCCATCCAACCTCATCCTCTGTCACCCTCTTCTCCTTCTGCCTTCAATCCTACTTACATAGACTTACTGTTTTGTTTTTTCTTAAAGTTCCACAATGAAGATTCGCTACTTGGATAATATGGAAAATTGAGAAATGTTATTTAGAATATAAATCTAACACTAAAATGATTTAAATGCTTTGGTGAAGGAAAGTGGAAACATGTTGGCGGAGCCTCCCTCATGAAGGCTGCGCTGCAGTTGCCGGAGCAGCTCTACTTCTTCCTGATGTCCTGCGGCGGAATGCCCAAACACGGCTGTAAACTTCTGGAACCTGACACCATGTGTAGGCTGGGTTTCTCTGGTGAGGGAACCTGCTGGCCCAGTCTAGGAACCTGCTCTTGTGTGACACCAGACAGTCGAGGGGTGACCCAGCCCACCTCTCTGTTTCCAGGGGGTAAATCAAGTTCATGGTTGGCATTTTCTCAATTAAAATTGTTCTATAAAATGTTCTTAAACATTTGATGTCTGATGTTACTCTGATAAATCAGAATCCAGTTTTGAGACTGTACCAGATTTAGTCCTTTTTTTTAGCTGCACTGGGTCTTCGTTGCAAAGTTCAGGCCCTTCATTGCATTGTGGGGCCTTCTCTAGTCGTGGTGTAAGGGCTTTGTTTGTTGCAGAGCACCAGCTCTAGAGCAGATGGGCTCAATAGCTACAGTGTGCAGGCTTCTCTAGGTGGGGCTGGCGGGCTTAGCTGCCCTGCAGCATGTGGGATCTTAGCCCTCCAACCAGGGACTGAACCTGCACTGGAAGATAGATTCTTAACCACCAGACCACCAGGGAAATCCAAGATTTATTCTTGATTATATATGTAACTGTCTTAAGTTGATGGGCTTCCCTGGCAGCTCAGCTGGTAAAGAATCTGCCTGCAAGGTAGGAGACCCCAGTTTGATCCCTGGGTCTGGAAGATCCCCTGGAGAAGGGATAGGCTACCCACTCCAGTATTCGGGCCTGGAGAATCCCATGGACTATAATAAGTCACAAGGAGTTGGACATGACTGGGCAACTTTCACTTTCACTTTTTCACTAAGTTGATACATCAACATTTCAGTATGCACTGGTTCTTGAAAGAATGAAGATATAACAGCCTGGGTGTCTGTTTTTCACAAGTTCCTCTACATGATTCTGAAACATACCAGCTTGAGACCTCCTGTTGGCGTGTGTTCTAAGTAGTTGGCCTCACAGGTTGCTATAATTAGAATCATTTGTGCAATTTTAAACCTCCCCATGGCAAAAGTATACACCAGAAAATAGGGAAAAAAATGGAAACAGTGGCAGATTTTATTTTCTTGGGCTCCAAAATTACTCCAGATGGTGACCACAGCCATGAAGTTAAAAGACGCTTGCTCCTTAGAAGAAAAGCTATGAAAAATCTAGACAGCATATTAAAAAGCAGAAACATAATTTTGCCAACAAAGGTCTGTATAGTCAAAGCTATGGTTTTTCCAGTAGTCATGTATGGATGTGAGAGGTGGACCATAAAGAAGACTGAGTGCCAAAGAATTGATGCTTTCAAACTGTGGTGTTGGAGAAGACTCTTGAGAGTCCCTTGGACAGCAAGGATATCAAACCAGTCAATCCTAAAGGAAATTAACCTTGAATATTTATTGGAAGGACGGATGCTGAAGCTGAAGCTCCAATACTTTGGCCACCTGATATGAAGAGCCGACTCATTAGAAAAGACGCTGATGCTGGGAAAGACTGAGGGCAGGAGAAGAGGGTGACAAAGAATGAGATGGTTGGATGGCATCATCGACTCAATGAACATGAGTTTGAGCAAACTCCGGGAGAGAGTGGACAGGGAAGCCTGGCGTGCTATAGTCCATGGGATCACAGAGTTGGACATGGCTTAGTGACAGACAACAACAGATCACTAAACTCAGAACCGGTATTTTTTTTAAGTCCCCCAAGTAATTCCAATGTGCAGTCCAGTTTGAGAACCATTGTTATTAATGAAAGCAACCTGAAATTCAGGTGCTGTAGCCTGAGAAACAGCTTTGGTGAAAGGCCTGCGTCTGAATCATTTTGTGTCCTCTGTCTCCATCTGTTGGCCATTCTGCTACATTGCTATAGTTTACAGTTTGAGTTTCCAAGACACGCTGCTGCCTTTACTTTTAAGAATGTTTGTAGTAAGCCAGAAAGATAAACACCAATACAGTATACTAACACATATATATGGAATTTAGAAATATGGTAATGATAACCTTATATGCAAAACAGAAAAAGAGACACAGATGTATAGAACAGACTTTTGGACTCTGTGGGAGAAGGCGAGGGTGGGATGATCTGAGAGAACAGCATCGAAACATGTATATTATCAAGTGTGAAAACAGATCGCCAGTCCAGGTTGGATGCATGAGACAAGTGCTCGGGGCTGGTGCACTGGGATGACCCAGGGGGATGGGATGGGGAGGGAGGTGGGAGGGGGGTTCAGGATGGGGAACACATGTAAATCCATGGCTGATTCATGTCAATGTATGGCAAAAACCACTACAATATTGTAAAGTAATTAGCCTCCAACTAATAAAAATAAATGGAAAAAAAAAGAATGTTTGTCAACCAGTGAATATAACAAAAAAAGGAAGCAGATTCACAGATACAGAGAACAAACTAGTGGCTATCAATCCAGAAAGTGACAGGGGAGGGGCAAACTAGGAGTAGGAGATTAAGAGGTACAAACTACTATGTATAAAATAAATAAGCCACAAGGATATGTTGTATATAGCTCAGGGTATATAGCCAATATTTTATAATACCTATAAATGGAGCATAACCTTTAAAGATTATGAGTCACTATGTTGTACACCTGAAACTTATTATATGTGTATTTGTATATATAACATATATATGTATTACATATTTGTTTATTTATATATTTGTTTATTTATATATATTATCATATATAATGCTATATATCAACAATATCTCAACTTTAAAAAAAGAATATTTACTGAAAGAAATCAGAGAACCAAAAAAAGTTAAAACTTTTAAGTAACAGAAATAGATGCAAAATATATTCTTATTTATAATAGGATTATTTAAGTGTTAGAAAAAGAAGTATTGTAATGCATCTAGGATCTTTTCTGTGCTTGGCAAATAAAAAGCAACCAATGGGGTAAAGAAACCGCCTGCAATGCAGGAGATGTAGGACATGCAGTTTCAATCCCTGAGTTGGAAATATCCCCTGGAGGAGCGCATGGCAACCCATTCCAGTATCCTTGCCTGGAGAACCCCGTGAACAGGGGAGCCTGGCAGAGCTACAGTCCATGGGGTCGAAAGAATCAGACACGACTGAGTGTTATAAATTTCCATCGAAGCCTTGCTTTAACTGTACCTATGCATTTTGATATGTCATATTTTCATTTTTGTTAACTTTCAAGTATTTCCTTGTATGCTTTGAGACATCCCCCTTTGACCTATGGATTAATTAGAAGTATATTATTTAATTTCAAGTACTTAAGAGATTTCCTGGTGATTGATTTCTGGCTTAATTCCATTATGGTCAGAGATCATAGTTGGCATGATTTCTACTCTTTCAGATCTGTCCAGATCTGTTTCATGATGCGGACTATGGCCTGTTTGTTCTGTTGGTCACTGAGAAAGGCGTGAGTGCTGAAGTCGACAATGGTGATTGCTGACTAGCTGTTTCTCCTCTCAGTTCCATCAGTCTTTGTTTCATGTGTTTTGAAGTTATGTTGTTAGGTTCACAGCCATCTAGGATTGTTAGGCCTTGTCTGTGACCTGACACTGTTATCTTTATGCAATTTCTCTGTTTATTCCTGATTAGTACTAATATTTGCATGGTATAGTTTTCTTTTTTTCCTTTTAAACTTTACTAACTTTAAATGAGTTTCTTATAAATAGCATATAGTTGGATCTTGGATGGGCTTCCCAGGTGGCAGTAGTGGTAAAGAACCCACTTGCTGGTGCAGGAGACATAAGAGACGTGAGTTCGATTCCTGGGTCGGGAAGATCCCCTAGAGAAGGAAATGGCAACCCACTTCAGTATTCTTGCCTGGAAAACCATGGACAGAGGAGCCTGGCAGGCTACAGTCCACAGGATCACACAGGGTCAGACACGACTGAATCAACCTAGCCTTAGCACAAATCCTGGGTATTTTTACATTCTGACAATCTCTTTTAATTAGTATACTTAGACCTTTTAAACTTAATGTAATTGTTGATAGGCTTGCATCTACTATTTTGGGTTTTCTATTTGTCCCTTATGTTTTTCATTCCTGCCTTCTTTTGGATTATTTGAATAATTTTTAATACTCCACCTTAATCACCTAGTGAGTTTTTGAATATATCTTTTGTGTAGTGTGTGTGTGCATGTGGTTTCTCTAGCAACTACAAAATACTTAACTTTTCATAAGTTGTTTGGAATTAACATTTTATTGTTCAAGTGAAATGTAGAAATCTTAGTACCATATAGATCTCTTTACCCTTCCTCGTTAGATGGTGATTTTACGTGAATAATTGGGGCTTCTCAGGTGGCACAGTGGTAAAGAATCTGCCTGTCAACGCACTAGACACAAGAGATGAGGGTTCGATCCGTGGGTTGGGAAGATCCCCTGGAATAGGAAATGGCAACCCACTCCAGTATTCTTGCCTGGAAAATTCCATGGACAGAAAAGCCTGGTGGGCTACAGTTCAAGGGAGTCTCACATATTCAGACCCGACTGAGCACACACACACATACATACCTATATTCACTGAAGACCCCATCAGACAATATTAGAAGTTTGTACATGTTATGAAAAGCTTAAGATGAGAAAAACGGTCTATTTATCCAAATATTTCCCACATCTATTACTCTTCCTTCATTTCCAAAGTTTCAAATTTCCCTCTGGTGTCATAGTTTTATCAACAAAATATTCCCACATCAAGAGATCAAGCAAGAAAAACGCAGAGAGCAAGAGAAAGCAATGGGCTTCACTCTCTTGCTGTTGGGACCACACTTCCTCTGGTCAGAGAAGGGTTCCCCTCCCTGAAGCTCTAGGCACCTGCCTGGCTGCGACAGCCACGGCTGCATCGGGATTGCCAAGGGGCAGGGGTGGGAGGGGAGAGAAGCCACAAACAGGGGTGTCCCCCTCTCTCCCTGACCCACACAGTCCCTCATGCTCCATCCGAGGACCAGAAATAGAGCGTGTCTCTGGGAGCTCTGTCTGCGTGGTGTGCGGGTCCAGGACTCTGTCTGTCTGGGGTCCAGGCCAGGAGATGCCCGGGGGCAATAACAGCAAACTTACTGTCCGCTGGGTGGTGCTGAGTTCCCCTTTCCTTCCCTGGTTCTCCTGTTACGCTTTCCTTTTCCAGACAACAGCTGCACGCATTGAGTCCCGGCACTCTAGCCTTCAGTGGGAGGGAGAGGGTGGACTAGCACTGGAGTGAGAATGACAGATGGATTTTTATATCACAAACAGAGCCGTGGATTTACAAAGGCTGAAAAACGCGATGCACCCCTAGGGTACTCTGATTGAGGGATAAATTCTCTCCCTGCACACCCTCCCCCCTTACCCCCACCCTGCTCCACCCAGGCACGATGTGGTGGCTAAAAGTTGAATTCCTTGGTTTGAATTTTTACGTCTGTTTTTCCAGATGAAATTTAGAATCATTTTGCCATTAAAAGTATTTTTTTTAATCTTGATAGGAATTTAGCTAAATTTCTGGATTCAGAGAGACATAGTTTTTTTTTGTTTTTTTAATAATTTTGGGTCCTTCTATCTAAGAACATGGTATATCTTCTCATTTTTTAAAAAATGTCTTCTTCAATGACATTTAAAAAAATTCCAATTAAAAAATTTTTTTTCACAAAATCCTTGTGTTACAATTTGGTTAGATTACTCCTGATATTTTGTTACTACTGCGATGAGATCTTTTAAACATAAAATCTTATTGGTTATAGTTGATATATAGAAGAGCTATTGATTTTGGCCTAATCTGTAACCAGCTACCTTACAAACCTTTTGTTATTTTTGGAGTTGATTTTCTTGATTTTCTACAAATAATGATTCGTGAATTCAGTCTCTCAGACTCGTGTTTTACAAATAATGCTAATTTGGAATCTTTGAAAAACTTCTGAAAAATTCTGCTTTTGGTTTATTTAATCATATTGACCATCAAATCTTACACAATGTTAGGTAACAGTGGTGATGATAGACTTGCTTGTCTTGGTTGTGGTTTTAGCAAAGTCACTCTTCAAGACAGAAATATTTTATGACATTAATGAAATATCTTTAAATTCTCTTTTAAAGGAAATCTGATCAGAAAAGGACACTAAGTTTTATCAAATGCTCTTTCAGTATCCATAAAATGACCATGTGCATTTTCTTACTTGACCTACTAAGGTGGTAATTACTTGACCTATTAATAGAACTTCTAAATTTAAAAAAACACCTGTGTTCCTACAGTCAATCCTAGTAGGTCACAGAATAGATTGCAGAGCAATTAATTCTCAAGGGAAGGGCTTTTCCCCAACACAGGTGCTTTTCGTTGAATTATGTCGCAGAGAGGCCATACCGCCACCACCTCCCCCCTGGCTACTGTTACTGCTGGCAGTGCAAGGGTCCTTGGCAGTGTTGGGCAGAAATGGCAAATGAATGCTGGTTTGCTGAGAATTTGGCCCAATCCTAATATAATAATACTTTGGCCACCTGATGCAAAGAACTGACTCATTTGAAGAGACCCTGATGCTGGGAAAGATTGAAGGCAGGAGGAGAAGGGGATGACAGAGGATGAGATGGAATGATGGCATCACCGACTAAATGGACATGAGTTTGAGTAAACTCTGGGAGTTGGTGATGGACAGGGAGGCCTGGCGTGCTGCAGTCCACGGGGTCACAAAAAGTCAGACACGACTGAGCGACTGAACTGAACTGACTGAATATAACATCCTCACCCACTAGAGTGGAGCTTTAGTTTAGACCCGAGGACTCAAGGACTGTACTAGTAGATTAGTAGCTCCTTCCCCAAGATCCCCTCCAGAGATCTCACCCTAACGAGGAGACAGTCAAGCCCAGGGAGGAAACTAAAGAAAAGGGTAATGAGGGCAGCGTCTGCTCTGTGCCGGCTCCAGTACAATGCTTTACATGTATTATGCGACTGACTCCTGAAACTCTACAAGGTAGGTATCCCCTTTTTAACGATTAGAGGTCTAGAAACTTGCCCAAGCACATAATTACTAAGAAGAGTTGTTCTTTAAAAAACGGGTGTAATTCTGAAGTTTGTGTAAACTGGATCTGTAATTTCTCAAGACTGGCCCTCAGGGATGGGTCATGAGGCAGAACTCACTTGCAGTCCTTTCCCATGCCCATTAGGGATCTGTGGGGACCAATAGGGGGCTGTTTCTGGCTGGCCGCAGAGGTCCTGGGGGAGTGCCCATCCCACCCTGCAGGATCCAGGTTGACTACCTAGAAGTGCAGTCAGGGGATTCCAGCTGTTCAACCGGCATCATAAAAGCACATGGTGTGTTGACACTGTTTTTGCCTGGTGCTCTGAAAATTCAAGGAAAACAAATACTGGATTTTATTGAGTACCAAAAGTTGTTTTAAGAACTTTCCATGACAAACAAATTTCACTGTTATAACATCCTTATGAGGCAGGCACCATTATCCCCATGTCACAGATGAGAAAACCAGGCATGAGAAGTTAAGTAACATTCACAGATGGAGGGCAGAGCCAGGATTTAAGCCTAGGCTCTTAACCACTGCACTCTGCTAATGACATGAAGGCCGAATGAACTGGAGTAACTAGAACTCACTTAGTTGGTGAGGTCCTGTTCCTGGTCTGGATTCACGTACAAATACCAAAATCAGGGAAGTTGTTGCCCTGGTGTTCTCGACGAGGTTTCTAACCTCTCATCACCTTAGGGCACTGGCTCTACCATTAACTAAACCTGCAAGAGGTTACAGTGTGCATCTTCCTTGGGTTCCAGAAGTGGTTTATTATTAGTGAGTTTCACAGGAACAGTTGGAAGGTAAGGGATGTTTCCTAATGCTCTTAATTCAATGAATTCGCTCTAGACTTCTGTGCCAAGCTGACTCCTCCTCCAAATTCTTTCTTTTAAATATCAAGAGAAATATCAGTATCATGTATCAAAAGAAAGTTCAGAATTGAATTTGGCATTCTGAATCAGAGCCAGACTTCCTACTGTTTCTGCAGCAAATAAATCCTGCCCCTTTATTCTCTGGGTGGCTGCCTTCCATGATGGCAGCTTTACTGAGCCCTCGGCCTGGGTGTACAGCCACAAAGCCACAGGGCGAAGAGAAGTAGCATCCGATCCAGACAGAAGCCCTCAGTCTGCACTCAGGGAATTTCTGGAAGTGCTTATTAGCCTTGATTTCTCCCTGAATACAAACATTAACATCTGTTTTCAGAAACCTGGAAACCTTAAAGACAGTCAAAGGTTTAGAAAGAAAAAAATTTTATTCAAAGTAAGCAAATGGTAAGAGTGAATCAGCAAGGGAAACCATTCAAAATCATTTCACAGATGTTTTATCAAGAAACCCACCAGTGAAAGCTCAAAGAACCAGGAGTAAGTTATATACGGCATATTTTTACTTTTATGAAAACAGCAAGTAAACAAGCTGCTACTAAGAATATATTCCTTCAAGAGAAGGAAGTTCTAAGTTTCAAGACAGTGTCGGAACAGGTTCAACTCAGTTCCATGGGCTCTGTAACAATTGTTGCCCAGAATCCTCCAAAGAAAACCAAGTCTAGAGAATGTTCTATATAGTAGTTTTTACTGTGCTGGTCGTCTCAAGCTTTGAAATTGGTATTCTACCAAAAAAAAGTGAGACTTCAGCTATTTGAATACTCTGCTCCCTGGTCTCTGCCTAAACCTTTTTTTCTAAACAAACAGCAACATAGAAAGGAAAGAGTGAGGGAGAAAAAAGAAGGGACACATGGATGCTCTGAAATGTATTTTTTAAGATAAATAACTGCAGTTAAATAATATACTGCCAACTACTGTTAGTCACTCAGTCATGTCTGACTCTTTGCGACCCCAGGGACCCACCAGGCTCTTCTGTCTGTGGAGTTCTCCAGGCAATAATACTGCTGTGGGTAACCATTCTCTCCTCCAGAGGATCTTCCCAACTCAGGGATCAAACCTGGTCTCCAGGATTGCAGGTGGATTCTTTACCGTCTGAGCCATAATATTCTGCCAAAACTCACTCTATGTACCCTGATTCTTATTTATTCCACATCAAGTTGAAGTGTGGGATCTTTTATTATATATCTCTATGATTGAAATTACTTACAATAAAGAGTTGATGGTCAAAAGCCATATGCAAAATTTAAATGTAAATAATGTTTCGGTGAGAAACTACTTTTTTAACTGCTTGGGCATTATCAAAATATAATCTAAAAACCTCTCCTTGTAATCATGTAAATTAAACAAATAATCCTTTTTAAGGCACAAATCCAAAGATGGCAAGCAAAATTACCAAAAGTTCAGCATAGGGGACCACATTCTCCTAAGGGGTGTTAGGAAATTCAGACAGAGGCTGATGTCATGGCCAGGCTGAAATGGACATGGCCCTCGGCCAGAGGGCCTTGAAAGCCAGTTCATCTTTACAGGGCTGTGGGAAGGCTTAGACAGGGCTTCCAGGGGTGCCACTCGGGGAGCTCAGTGCAACAGCAATTTATCAACCTGAAAGGAACTGATTCAGTATTTTAGCAACCGATGCAGCTGAACCAGCACAAACTGGCTAAACACCAGCTCTGCCTGTAGCTTTCTGTAAGTGCAACTTGATAAAAACGGTCGACTATGGGCACACTGCTTTACATTAGTTTATTACAAAAGAAAAACAATCCCCAGAGACACGATATACAACATTCTAACTCCTAAATCCTTCTGCTGTTTCGTTTTTTAAAAATACTCTTCTGAGTCCACTCTTTGGAACCCAAGCCTGCTCAGTCCACAGGACAACCCAACTCCTTGGCTCCCAGATGCACAAGTCAGAGGTTCCAGCAGTCACAGCCACAGCCAAGGCAGTGAAAACACTCTCCAACGTGGATGAACCCTCTGAGAAGAATTTCAATAGCTGCTAACTCGTTCTAAATAAACAGTGAAAGGACTGTTTCTGCCCCTAAGACTAAACCCCACACACCTGATGCTCAAGCTCAGGTCTTCCTTTTTCCATCTGACACCTGGAAAGTATGGTAGAATATTCACCGATGGGTTAATCCTAAGAGTGCTACTTGAGATCCAGATGAGTCAAAATAAATGGTCAGGGTATCTTCTAAAAAGCTCACGATGGCCTTTTTGGCTGGGTCACCAGTCAGTACCTGGACATTGTTTATGTGCCCCAGGGCCGTTCTGACCATCTGGTCTCTCTCCTGCGGGTGGTGGGGTGCTCCGGCGTCATCTCTCTCTGTTCCTGACTTTAAAAACTGTAGGATGAAAGACTGGACCATGTCCCCATGCAGTTCGAGGGTTTCCCTGATGCAGGACAGGTCTGAGGGGCTGGCCAAGCTCAAGAGGTGAATCAGTGCCTGGCAGATTTGGGTCCGCAGGCTGGCACAGTACTTGAACTCCAAAAAGTCTGTGGTGTCTTCGCTTTTCTGCAAGGCAGTGACCAGGGCATTCCAGATCTGAGCGTACTGCTCAACCGACCCATAGTGCTCCCTCCTGTGGGGGACAGCCAAGGCAGCGGCTGATCTGATGCGCACTTTGAAGTTCTTGCATGACGTCACAACTGATGTCAGGGCGTTGTAGGCCTGGGAGGTCCACGGGGCTGTTTCTAGAAAGAATCCATAGTCATTAGAGCAAATGAAAGTTTAAAAATAAGTGGGGGGAGAGAGAGGGGGGCTGAAGGAAACAGATACACTAGTGCTCGTTAGTCCTTCCATGTTTTCACTTAATTCTCCCTTAAAAAGCGGGTCCTGCATTTTACTGCAAAGGAAAAGAAAACACTGTCTATGCAGTGACTGGGGGACAGAGCACTCAAGAGTAACTGGAGGCTCGTTTCCTAATACTGAGAAGATGATGCCCAGATTCCTGTCTTTGCTCCCTTCCTGCTGGCCCCCGAAAGTCAGCCAGCTCTATTCCTCGTCAGAGCTACCACTGCCCGCTCCGTTTCGGGAGTTCTTATTCCTCCAGATGGGCAGCAGAGTGAAATGCAGCTTCCTTAACGCTCCCAGCCCTTCCCAACTCTTCTGCTGCCTCTGAAGACAGGTGGCAGATACACACTTCAGTGAGTGCCAATGCCAAAGGCCACTTCAGGCTGCTTCCTCGGTGGATGGAGCCGCGAGGCTCCCAGCTAACTGGCCTGCCTGGATGCTTCTGGCAGTACATGAAGCAGAGACAGACCTCCCTAACGTGATGCAGGCTCTGCTGGTCCAGAAGAAAGTCGCCTCTCCAGGAAGACACCCCTGTGTTTCAGAAATGCTGGCAATTCAAGTGAGTGGGATCTGAAGGCTGTGATTCAGACCTCAGAGCAGCTGTCAGCCGCTGATGATGTACCGAGGTACAGGGCCTGTCATCCTCAGAGGCAGATCCCTCCTTGCCTGCAGCATTCCACCCCAGTGCCAACATCTCCTGTGGGATTTCCAGTTAAACCCTCTTTCTCCCATGTCTGTTTTCCCCTTTAACTTTTTTCCTGATTGCTAAAACAATGCATGCTCACTGCAGAAAATTTTGAAAAATAAAAGCAGAAAAGAATCCTACTTATCATCCCATCGAGAGACAATCACTGTCAATATTCAGGTTAATTTCCTTTCAGTCTTTTTTCTACCCATTTATTGAGATCATACTGTAGAAACAATTTCCATATCTCATTTTCATTTGTTTAACTTCAGAACTATCTTCCCAGATTATCAAAAACTTTCTATAAATGTAATTTTAAGTGGCTACACAATACCCCTTTAAATATATAGACCGTGATTTACCTCACCTTTCCCTTAAATTGGGTGTTCAGTTTTATTAATAATGGAGACTGGCGTGTATTATCCAAAGAAGTCCTCCATCAGAGAGAAGAAGGAGACATTCTTACCGAGGGGAAGAGCAGGATTTTTAAATACATTTCCCAACGCATAACAGGCATTCCATCGGACTTTCATGGCAGCCTCAATCAGAACAGTAGAAATCAGGGCCTGGATAGCCTCCTCAATGATTTCAGCAAATCTGGGTTTTTCTATATGAGAAGGTTGCAGAAAATGAAGCAAATTTCCAAGGGCTCGGACTGCATTGCTTTTTACCTGGAGTAAGATGTAAAAGCATTAGAAGTCTGTTTTGCCAAAGATATGTGTCAGAAAGTATAATTTTAGTTAAAAAAAAAACAAACAAACAGAAGGCCCAAAACATCTTAAAGCAACAAGATAATGAAAAATGTAACCTATAAAGGTGCAAGTTCTTAGAACTCTGCAAGGTCTCGTGGGGCCGACATTCTGAGCCATCAGAGAGGTGAGGCTCTACAGTTCCTTGCCCTGATTTTTTAATGTCAGATGGGACTTCAGAGAGGTCCATCTTCTTTGTTTTACAGAGATGGTGTGTAAGGCTCAGGGGCAAAAGGACATGGCTGGTTTGCAGCAAGGCTTGGAAAAGCTAGGTTTCATAATTCCAGTCCAATACTTTTCTGCCTAAAGTCTCAAACTTTGCAGCATACTAGAATCATCTGGGGAGCTTTTTCTAAGAAAACAAAACCCAATTCTGATGGAATTAACTTGTGGTAGGGCTTCCCAGGTCTTTAGAACCACTGACTAAGTCAAGCACTTGGTTTGGGCCCGGTGCTATGCTAGGTGCTGTAATAAAAGGCATCTTGGAGTCCAAGGAGGTACATGGAATGATTTTCAGGTCACAGATGAGGAAAGTCACCTTCAGAGAAGTTAAATAATGCACCAAAGGTCACTCAGCTACTAAGGGCAAGCCAGGATTTGAACTTGGCTGATGTCTGCTGCCCCTAAAGTGCACGTCTACACTTTAAAACTGAATAGTGTAACAGGGAATATTCAAAGCCATGCTGCTCATCTCTCTGACTTGTCAATTCTACCAAGAGATTTTGGGAAAAAACAAGCATGGAATAGTCTAACAAATGGCACTGATATTTTTCATGAGATTGGAAAGAACTGTACAAGTATGGAGTACAGTGTACACTATACACCCTGAGTACACTCAATCTCCTCTGAGCAGGGGTAAGTTTGGTGAGGTAAAACTAACACGCTAAGCGCCGAACTGAGAAACAAGAGGCTGTGCGCTCAGTCTACCTTGTCTTTATCCTTGGAAGCATCTATAGCTGACTGCAGCATCTTCAAGAGCAGGAGGCCTGAGAACTCTTCCTGGAAACTTGGGTCTGGTGTTTCCCTGTCCCACCCAAAGCAAGCAAAACATGTTAACTGTAAAACCCACCTAAACATACACATCTACAAATACACTCAGTGTAATTACAGGAACAGCTCCACAAATCTGCTCAGATTATACTGAGAACTTATTTAGGCTTTACATCTTTTGATTTAGTAGGTCTACATCTAGGGATGTAACCAAAAAAGGTATCTCACAATGGAGATTTCACACACAAAAATGTTCAATGCATATAAAAGCCTCCATTAACACGAATGTTCAGTTACAGGGGAATGGCAAAATAATCAGCACATAGTGACGACTGTTTAATAACAAGTAACAATTTATAAAAAGTCTGTAGAAGTCAGCAGAATGCTTATACATGTTACATGTATACAGTGAAGGAACAAAAAGCAAGATGCTTGTGTATGCGTAAGAGCAGTGGCCTCTGGAGAGGGAAATTAGGGGATAAAGCTGTGAATATATTACTTAAAAAAATATACAAATACAATATTTAAAAATAGGGCAACCATTACTAAGGTTTTGATTTTCTACTTTTAGAGTTTTCACATTTTCTATAATGTGGATCTATTACTTGCATCAGCATATAGTATTTTTTTATACATATATATTAAAAATAGGTTACTAATAGTACTTGAAGAAATATAAAACAAAACAAAGCAGCAAGACTGACTACATAATGTAAGGGAATTACTGCTAATTCCTTCCTAGTAGGATCAAAGATGTCCTCTTGGGACCTTGGCCTTGGAAGTCAACCGAGACAATGAGCTGAGTCACCTACATGTTGACAATCAGAGTGTCGGTCAGGTTGCCAAGGGACCAGGCTGCTTTGGCCCGGACATTAAGAGACTTGTCCTGAAGTGACATCAATATTGCATTGGCTGTGTCTGCAACAAATATGACATCCTGTAAGGTAAACAAACCAAAACGCTGTAGTTACCTTAGGAGTTCACACTGCTACCTTCAAAGTTCTCAAATTTGTTTTCAGAAAAAGCTATATAAGCCTTTACCACAAACTTTTATTTGTAAATCAAAATTCATTTAATCAATTTACTGTTTTCTTACATGACAATTTAGACACTCATTAAAATTCCAGGGGAAGGTCTCCCATGATTCTGATACGTGCCATAAACATTCAAGGAGACTACAGATTTTGCTCTTGCAAACATCTTATAACCGGGCCTGTGACAGTTATTTCTGAATCCTGCGCTTCGCTTGATGTCCACCTTGGGAAGAGATGTGGACAATGAAACACACTTCTGAGCACATCCTGTTCACTTACACACTTCTCAGTGAGATAAAGGTCACAAATAAAAGTGAAGGAGAAATTTCTTTCTTCATACTAAAATTTCTATTAACTTTCTAAGTTATTATTATTGTATGGTAATGTCCCATTTCACTTCTTTTTCTCATTGTTCATTAATTTAAACATTCACTGGCCTAGAGTCCTCGGCAGTGTGAAAAATAGTTAAATGAACTACAGACATTAGCATATTTTAGTACCAATTAAGGTAACCAGATTACAAAGCAATTTAATCACCTTTACTGTCCACTTCAGGCGCTCTATATCACCACAAAGAGTAACAAAATGACTATAAAGTGGCAAGGTGGAGCTATGTGGGCTCACTGACCTGTCTGAGACAAGGAAAAAGCACATAGACCCCAAGGGCCCGTGAGGTGGCAGCTTTCACTAAACGGTTCTTGCTGTCGTTCAGCCCCAGCAGCATCGTGATGCACAGGATCTGCCTGTCGCTCTGCAATGAAAAAGGGAGGCCAAGCAAAAGCGTGAGTGAAATAGTTGTGAGGCACTGCCTTCGACAAATGACTGTGACACGTCTGTGTTGAATCCACTGTCAGGGAGGTGAACACAACTGAGTCTTTGAGGCTAACTTGGCAGAGAACAATGATTCAACTCAGATCCAGTTAACACCAGAGGACCCACTCAAGGCAGGGCTCACACAGCCTCGTGACTACGTGTAACCTCTACCACTGTGGGAATCAGGTCATTTTGTTCTCCTACTTTAATCATGCTGCCTTCCTTATAAAAACTAATTTATACAAATAAGAATGGATACAAACGCCATTAAGGGCTAAAGGAAGCAACAGTCTAGACACAACATGTGTTAGGCACCAAACTAGGCATTTTCACATGCTTCACATTATCACGCACATCATTTCCATCTTACAGGTGACAAAACTAAGTTTTAGAGAAGTTAAGATAACCAGAGAGCTAGAAGGCAGAAGAGCTACTAGGATTTAAACCAGCTAGGATTCAAATCCAAAGAGCTAGGATTTTCTAACTTTTAGATTTGAAATCCTAAAATGAGACTTCAAAGCCTGTGCTACTTTCCCTTCTCCCCCCGCCCTCTTAGCACAGGGAGGTAAAGCTCCCCTGAGACATTAAGATTTCAGTGCTGCTCCCCACTGCTCTCACCCTACACTCAGGCAGAACATGCACCTTTTGCTCAGAGGTGATGTTGAATACTGGTTCAAAAGAGTCAGAATCAAACTCAAGCTCTCATGCTCAGCATCACAAATTAAAGATGATAAAACACCCCCAAGGTTACCGGCAGACTGCTGAAGGCTTCCGGCAAGATGGAAGACAGGGCGTCACAGGCGCTGGCCTGCAGTGTCGGATGCTCTGCGTTCTGCAGGGCTCTGGGTAAAGGACCGTTGAGCATCATGGTCCAGAACGTCACCACCTGGAACGGGCACAGTTATAAGTGCAGCCCGAGAGATGACCGTGGGGCCAGCACGCTGCTCACACTACCGCCGGGGGCCAGAGTGTTTTCCTTAAAGTAGTCGCTCACTGTGAACGTTTTCACTAGTACTTCCTAAGCAGCAACGAAAGGAACTTTAGAAAGCAACTAATTAGATGCTTCCACAGTCTGGTACAGGGAAGCAGCAACAGTGACAGTAGTAGTGGGGACAAGAAGAGGACAGCAACAGCTTATATCCTACAGAGCTTCCCATATGCCAGGTGTCCTTCTACGTGCTTTCAACTCGTTGCATCTTTAAAAAATATTTATTTATTTATTTAGGCTGTACTGAGTCTTAGTTGAGGCACCTGGGATCGTCTCTTGCTCGTGGCATGTGAACTCTTAGTTGCGGCATGTGGGATCAAGTGCTCTGACCAGGGATCAAACCCAGACCCCCGCACTGGGAGCATGGAGTCTTAGCCACTGGACCACCAGGGAAGTCCCCCCATCAACTCTTTTTAATTTCAGCCCAACTAAATGAAGAATATATCATTATCTCCATTTTCACACAAGGAAACTGAGGCACAAAGAGGTAACCTGCTAGTGGGCAGCAGGGCTGGACTAGAATCAGATCAACTGAGCCCCAGCCAGGTGCTCTTTCAGCCTGCCCCATGGTGGGCACAGGGGCCGGAGTTCCAGGGTGGCCCAGAGGCTGTGTTGGATCCAAAGACGCAGAGCTGGGGCTGAGGCCTCCAGCTGCTGCTTCGAGTTTCCGCAGCCTCGGGCAGTCGCTGAACCTAAGTTTTGGTACCTCTTCAGTAAAGCAGGGCAAAGACATCTACTTGGCAGAGTTTCTATGATAGTAACATGTAAGACTGCGTGTAAAGTCTCTAGCACAGCGCTGGGTGCACGTAGTGGGGATTCTTCAACTGAACAGTAGACTTGTTTTGAGCACTTTGAAGAATTTTCTTACTTCACTGCCCCTCAAGGGAGGCATCTGCAAGTGCCTTTAACAGTTTCCTTCTTATGCTTTTAAAAACCCTGAAGAATCACGCCCCACATGCAAATCTGCCTGGGGTTTTGATGTCTCCATTTCCTCCCCATGGACTTAGTCCTAAATTTTGCCATGTACCAGTGCCAGTTCTTTCACCTTCACAATCCTATCACCCAGTCCCCCAGTCTGGGCCCTCTCGCCCCAAACCAGAAGACAACAGACAGGTGTGGTTGCCAGCCTGCAAGCTGGCCCCAAGGATTCTCACCCCTAATGTTTAGGAGGCCGTGCCCGCCCATACTGACTTGGGCTGATCAGTGATCATAAAAACCCTATAGCTCTATCTTGCTCTCTCAATTAAATTGCTATAATGGTGGCCAGGGCATTCCCTGTGGCTTGGTAGTAAAGAACCCGCTGCAGGAGATGCAGCAAACGTGGGTTCAACCCCTGGGTCAGGAAGATCCCCTGGAAGAGGAATGGCAACCCACTCCAGTACTCTTGCCTGAGAAACCCCACGGACAGAGGAGCCTGGTGGGCTACAGTCCTTGGGGTCACAAAGAGTGAGACACGACTTAGCAACTGAGCAAGGGTGGCCAGCTGCCTCGTGCAGCTCTCTGGGGAGGTCCTCAGGGGACGGAGCGAGTGAGTGCCTGGCGTACTGCAAGGTATGTGGGTGAGTGAGACACCGCAAAAGAGGTGCCTCCCACCCTTGTCAAATTCGGCTGACTGCAGCCCCTGCCAGCATCCTGGCTGTAGTCTCATGAGACCTCAGCCAGAACCATCAGGTAAGCTGCCAGCAATTCCTGGCCCACAGAAACTATGTGAGAGAATAAATGTAAGATATGGCTTTAAGCTGCTAAGTGTTTAGGGTAATTTATCAGTCAACAGTAAGGCAAGTAACACAGAAAGTATATCCCTTTTTGACATATGAAATAATACCGAAGTGCGAGCGGTTAAGAGTCTTGCCCAAAGTCACATGGAGCAAGAGAACAAGTCTGGATTAAATCCAGGTCTGTCTGATGGCGCAGCTCAACACAACTCCCTGCAAATGGTGACACTTCAATTTTAATGACTGTCTAGGGAAGGACTTGGGCTAGATCTTCTTAATTCCCTGCAAGGATGATGGGAACTGTGAAGAGAAAAAGAACAGGCAGGCTGAGGAGGGCAAAGGGAGAAAACCTCACTCATGTTGAGCTGACTTTGCTTTTGGCACTAAGTAGAAGGTTTCTTTCGTAGGCTCATGTGTTCCTCCTCCAGAGAATAACTGGCACAGTGTGGGGGCAACACAAATAATCTAAGATCACAAAATCTAACGGAAATAATGGGGAGAGGGGGCTGGCAGTGAAGGGGTTAAGGAAATTAAGATTCATTGAACATCTATTTGCCAGTTTTCACACCTCATTCAATCTTCCAAAAGTCTAGTGAGTCAAGGATTTTTATTGCTCTTTATAACAAGGAAATTATATTCATAATGTTCATTAAGTGGTTTAATCTCATGACTTTGTATTCCAAATCCTGGGCTCTTCCCAGCATTCTAGTCTGTCTCTTGGACATACTGAGTAATAGAATTAGCTTTTGTGCAACAAAACTGGTTCTTCCATTGCTGGCTCTATGTTACACATTACCACATATTGAACTGCAAATAAAATGAAATGCAAATAAAACCTACTCCTCCTAAATTATAAACCATAGTTTCCGATACTGAAAGAAACCAAACTCTCTGATACTTTCTGATATTGAAAGAAACCATCACTGAACCTCAAAATAAAACTGACTGAAGCACTAAGGAAAGAGAAAACCATGAATACACATTTACTTACCAAGGGGACTGGAACTCTCTGATCAGGTGCTACGGAAGAATCTGGTTTATACTGGTGTATTAAGCTGGTACCCAGTTCTTCCAGAAGCTGCCAAGATAAAAAGAAACAGATTATCAGAGATGAATATTAGAACCATGGAGGTAAAAAGCAACTTCAATTTACAGATTACCTCAAATCAAGGGGAAAAATAATTTCCAATTGCTTTTCTTTCTTTCCTCAGCAACTCCTATCTCAGAGGCATTCTCAATAGGAGCAAAATCACCAGGTATATTTTGTTAATTTATTACCAAATCAATTTTTTGGGTTTATATGTAGAGCTGAAAATAGAAGAATGCATCACTTCCCTACCTGAAATGTCCTAAAGAAATTCAGAACTCATGGACATGTGGCAAAGAACCTAAAAGGAGGAAAAGAAAAAAGCACCTTTGCTCCATGAAGCTGGACAGACGGATCTGCCTCCCCCAGGCACTTGCAAATCACCTCTCCAAGCTCCATCAAGTAGACCTGCGTCATCGAAAAGTGCCCCTTGCCAGATGAGCCAACACCTGCAAAGAAAATGGGATTAACCCTGAGAATGGAATACAGGACCGCAAGATCCAAAAGTGTTCCAGTATTTCAGAAATCACTCACACTCAACAAGGGGCTTAAATCTGATGTTGAACAAAACAAAAAACAACCATAATCTTTATTTTATAACTAAAATCAACTAAGCATTATCATATAATTTTATGGTGCTTTATAATCTACAAAATGTGTTTAAGATTACCATTATTGTCTCACTTAAGCCCGGGAACAATTTTTCAAAGGAGATATTAACTAAATATTCTAGCTGAAGAAACTATGACTGAAAAGTTTAAGAGATTAAAGTGTTGTGCATTAGTCGCTCAGTTGTGTCCAACTCTTTGTGACCCCATGGACTGTAGCCCACCAGACTCCTCTGTCCATGGAATTCTCCAGGCAAGAATACTGGAGTGGTTGCCATTCCCTTCTCCATGGGATCTTCCTGACCCAGAGATCGAACCCGGGTATCTGGGCAGATCCGGGCAGAATTTCTTTAGGACATTTCAAGTAGGGAAGTGATGCATTCTTCTATTTTCAGCTCTACATATAAACCCAAATACAGGCAGATTCTTTACCAACTGAACCACCAGGGAAGCCCTAAGAGGTTAAAGGACATGTGTAATATCAACCAGATAATTAGCAGCAGACCCCAAGACCAAACCTGTGTCTTAGGTCATGCCTGAATACAGAAAAAACAAATACGTTAATCTAGGGTGGTTCTCTTCCTTTGAAGGAATAAATATTTTGTTGTCGCTAAGCAGATATAAGACCAAAGAGAAGTAAACACTTATTTTAATCTTCAGTTGCAGATATCAAAGATGAACTCTATAATTTCTTTCAGAATTATTATATAATCTATAACACCTATTGGCCATATAGTACCTGAGATGACTAAAATGGCTTGCAACAAAACAGATGAATCTGACATTTTACAACCAAGCCCCTCCACCTACCCCCCAAAACAAGACAACAAAGCATTCACACTTAAAATGCGAATTCACGCACAACTCCCACTAATACCAATGACACATGGCTTGGTTTTACATTATTTTCACAGACTTACTCCTCATGAAGTAATCACCCTGTGAAGAAAGAATGTGTATGTTTGTGTGTGTGTGCTAGGTCACTTCAGTTGTGTCTGACTCTTTGTGACTGGCTCCTCTGTCCAAGGGATTCTCCAGGTGAGAATACTAGAGTGGGTTGTCATTCCAGGGAATCTTCCCAACCCAGGGATCAAACCTGTGTCTCCTGCGACTCCTGCACTGCAGGCAGATTCTTTACTGCTGAGCCACCAGGTAAGCCCCGTGAAGAAAGAATGATTACTTCCATTTCAGAGAAGAGGAAATGAAACCTCCTACCTGCAAGGCCTCCAACCGCATGGGGAATGGCTCATAGATGCTTCCTCCTGCAGAACCAGCATCGCTACCTGAACAGGAATCCTCCCTGGGCAGAACAACAATGGAAATGCAAAGTCGAATGAGCCAGCAGGGCTCTGAAGATAACTTTGGTGAGCTAACTGCCCCTTCTTCTACAAAGGGTCCTGAAGGGGCCTTCTTCCACCATTCAGGAGGACTCAGGTGAGGAGTGGCTGAGCTGCTGCTGCCGAGTCCAGAAGAACAGGGCTGTTGTAGAAGTAGCTGGACTTCAGGTAGAGGTGCGTGAGTGGACACTATGGCTCCCAACAGTGTGAGACTCGACACACGAACATTAACGTCTGTCAAAGGAATAGTAAGAACCTGTCACCATGGGAATGGTGCCCACAGAGATCATAATTATCCCTGTAGGCAATTAAGAGTTACGACTTTCTTGTTTAACCTGAATCTAATTAAACCTCTAGACAGAACTTCCAGTTTATAGGAAACACATGTATAAGTTAAACAACATCATAAGGAAAATATCCTACAAATTGAGGGTGAGACATACTATAAAGACAACTGGTAGGACTTCCCTGGTGTTCCAGTGGTTAAGAATCCACCTTCCAATGTAGGGGACACGGGTTAGATCCCTGGTTGGGGAACTAAGATCCCATGTGACTCGAGCAACTAGGGAGATGCCCCCGCACACCACAAAGAAGACCCAGTGCAGCCAAAAAAAAAAAGAAGACAACTGGCTTAGACCCTTCCAAAAGCATCATGAAAGAAAGAAAAAGAGTGGTGGGCCGCTGTAGAGTCCAAAAGGTGAAAGTGAGGGGACAGGACAAGATGGCACAGTAGGAAGATGCTAGGCTCTCCTCTCATAGAGAGGAAAATTATAATCACATAGAGCCACCATCTCAGAGAACGACCTGATGACCAGCAGGAAAAATTTTCCACAACTAAACTTTTTTTTTTAATAGCCATACTGAGACAAGTAGGAGGGGCAGAGACATGGTCTGTGAGGGACTTACACCCCCTCAGTGCTACAAACCACAGGCAGGAGGGATTTCACAGCCTTAGAGGTCCTCCTGAGGAGTGAGGGTTCTGAACCCAATGTTGGGCTCCCCAGCCCAGGGGACCTGAACCAAGAAGATGACTCCCCCATAAAGCTGGGCTTTGAAAACCAGGGGGGCTTACACCTGAGAGAGAGAGTCGGAGGGCTGTAGAGAATTGTGAATCCACTCCAAAAGGCTGTGCACAGAAGCTCAGTGGCTCCAGGTTATGGCCCACAGACAGTTTGAAAAGAAGCTGATCTGAGGAGATTCACTGACTCATAACAAAGCATGCACCTGAGGGTTACTGAGAAGCTAGTAAGTGCCACTTAAAAAAAATTTCTTCTTCTTCTTCATCTCTCTCTCTCTCTACTTAGTCAGCCAGGCACTGGCAGGCACCAGCTCTGACTCTCGCCATCTAGTTCACTAGCATGCATCTGTGGATCCCACCCAACACAGGCTAATCTAACTCAGTTCCCAGTCACAGCCAGCTGCGCTGGGAGCCAACGCTATACACTAAGACATCTGCAGGAAGTGCGGCCCGGGAACAACAGAAGGCAGCTGCCACTCACAGGGGACATTCCTGGCGCACCTGGCTCTGGTGCCCCGGAGGAGCCATGCTACGGGGCCTCAGAGTTTACCTTCCACACCTAGCCACTCTATCAAGAATAGGAGATGCAGCTGATCTACTTGACACATACAAACAAACAGAGGGTTAGGCAAAATAAGACAAGCCTCAATAAACTTAATAAGACTGAAATCATATCACGCATCTTTTCAGGCTAAAATCCTATGAGACAAGAAATCAACTACCAGAAAAAAACACAAATAAGTGGAGTCTAAACAACATGCCACTAAACAACCAAACGGTCATTGAAAAAAATAAAAAAGGAATACCTTGAGACAAATGAAAATGGAAACACAGTGTTTCAAAATCTACTGCATAAAGCAAAGGCTGTTCTAAAAGAGAAGTTCATAGCAATACAGGCCTACCTCAGAAAGTAAGAACAATCTCAAATAAACCACTTAACCTCATACCTAAAGGAACTAAAAAAAGAAAAACAAAACTCAAACGGAAAATAAAGATGAGAGTGGAAATATATAAAATGATACTCATACACACATACACAAGATAGAAAAGATCTATGAAACCAAAAACTGGTTCTCAAAAAGATAAAACTGAAAAACCTTTAGCCAGACTCATCAAGAAAAACAGAGAGGGCCCAAATCAATAAAAGAGCCCAAATAAAAGAGCCCAAATTGCAAAGAGTCAGACATGACTGAGTGACTGAACTGAACTGAAATCAATAAAATCAGAAATGAAGAGAAGATAAAACCAACACCACAAAGGATTATAAGAGATTGCTATAAACAGTTACATGCCAACAAATTGGACAACTAAGAAGAAATGGATAAATTTCTAAAAACGTTCAATGACCAATTACTAGTAATGAAATCAAATCATTGATCAAAAAATTCCCCCCAAAACAAAAGCCCAGGACCAGATGGCTTCAAGGGTGAGGTAAATTATACCAAACATTTAAAGAAGACTTAATACCAATCCTTCTTAAACTATTCTAAAAAACTGAAGAGGAAATAATGCTTCCACATTCACTGTATCAGGCCAACATTACCCTGATAGCAAAACTAGGTTTTATATTCCACTTCTTTCCCAAAAGAGGAAGATGTCTATTTGTCTATCCATTTTCTACTTATATCTAAAGACTATGAATTATTATATACCAGAGCAGAAGTGAAGAAATGAAGTCAAAGTCGCTCAGTTGTGTCAGACTCTCTGTGACCCCCAGGGACTATACAGTCCATGGAATTCTCCAGGCCAGGATACTGGAATGGGTTGCCTTTCCCTTCTCCAGGGGATCTTCCCAACCCAGGGATCAAACCCAGGTATCCCACAATGTGGGTGGATTCTTTACCAGCTGAGCCACGAGGGAAGCCCCACTAGAGCAGAACCCCTAAGATTTGCTCGGTCTTAATTCTAAAGGGATACTCCAGCCACTGCACTGATGCATTGAAAAGGCATTGAACTTTACAGCTGATTCTCCAAGTTATTTCTTTCCAGTGGTGCCTACGGGGGCTTCAGGGATCAAAAGTAGGGTTCTGGTGATAGCTGGCTCCCCTCAAAGTTTGAGGATAATAAATAGAATTATCTTAGTGTTATAAAAATATTCTGAATATTTTAAACTAGTAATCTAAATTTTATTGATATAAAGAAGCAATCAATTTCAAACTACCACCAACCTTTGTGGCGGATATAAGGCTTTATCTGGTTCCAGACTTTGGTCAGCAGGCTGAGTTTCAGACGGTTATAAGGTGAATTTGATACCAAGTTTGCAAGACACTAGAAAACACAAAGAGTAGCTCATTAATGGGCCTGATTAAGCCGCAGCACAGAGACAAAATTTAAAGCATTTAATTAAAAAACAAAGTCTTTACAATCATTTGAAAATCAGTCTTTTTTTTCTTTTCCTTTTTTAAAGGGAAAAGGGCACTTGGTACAACTTAAAGGAATTGCCTTAGTAAATCATTTATTTGGACATACAGAGAGCGTAGCTGTGATCAGACAAGTAGGAAGAACAGACTTCCAATCAGGTTATCTGTAATAAAATTACTTATAGTCTTAAGTCAGTTTATTTGTGGGCAATATAAACATTACACAAAACTGAAATAGAAAAGCTGCTTCTGCCAGCTCACTGATATCTTGGCACATTTACCTTAATTATCTGAGTGAGGGTCTGTGAGGATGATTCCGCCACCAAAGCTAACAAAAGACATCTGTGCAACTCTTTAATGCTGGAAGCGATCATTACGGAAAAGGGAGTGAAAGCCCTTTTGTGGTCACTGGTATCTTCAGCAATGGAAAGAAACTGCTTTGAGCCTTCCAAGATGGCAGATAAAACTTGCAGGGCACAGGCACGTGTCTGAAATTTCAGGAGGATTCACATCAGTGAGTTAAAAATCAGGAGTCAAATCCCCTTCTTCCTATATAAACACTTTTCATTTTCAAAGTGTTTAGATCATTTTAATTAGATGAATAAAGGCAATGCAATTTCTATCAGGTCCTAAAAGTAGCTGTGGACTAAGGCACTTGCACTCTCATTCCCTACCCTCACTTAAAAAAAAAAAAAAAACAAAGAACTTTAAATCACATTGCTGTTAGGTTTTCTTACTGTAGGGAATAAATCTAAGCTATACCATAGTATAAAAACCTGAAATCATGAGCATGAAAATAACTTAAGGACGAGAAGCCTAGTTTAGTCAAGTATAAAGCCAACGAACAAGAGATTAAGTCAACAGCCTGTGGGGTGGAAAAAGATAGACCCATCTATGATCTGTTTCATATCAAAGTTCCTGAGGACGTTCTGCTTTACATTCTACCCTAAATCATCCATGAGCGCTCAATGTTAATTAAATAGGATATTTGGAACTCCATGCATACTCAGCTTGGCAGACACCATTCGTGACCAACTTTCAGAAGTATTCTTAGGTACAGAAAATAACACTACCTGCAATAAAAACCTTTGATACTCAAAGAAATACTATTAAATGTAACCTTATGGATGGAAATGAAAATACGTGCACCTCTGTCAGTGGACTGCTGTTATCTGTCAGGAATAGTGCCTTTGCATCAAGATTTTCTTTATAAAGTTAATTACTTTTAATTGGTACTCTGATGATTCTGCAGTATTAAAAATCAGAAAGGAAAAAAATAAATGGAAAGAAAGCCAAATTTAACCAAAATGGAATGTAGGTGATAAATGCAGGACTACTAATGAAACAGTACTGTACCCTCTTTGGCCAGCTCACCCCAAAATGCCAATTAAAAAGACTTTTAAAAAGCAAGGAATCAACATTATAACTTTAGGATCTAATCTAAATATTTACTCAATAAGAAGCACATCGGAGTTTGGTGTGAAAAAGGTTTTCCAGAAAATCTTCAACTATGTTATCTCCAAATTGCTGTTGTTGTTCAGGAGTTAAGTCGAAATAAATCATTTCTACATGCCTTTTACAGAGTAGAATCATAAACAAAAAACCAAATTTTTGTTGCTGTGAGAACAAATTTACAGTATAGCAGTATGAGTCTTTGCATAATCACTTAAGAAAGTTAGGAAGTTGACAATGTAATGAGGACAGTGGTGTGTGTGTGTGTGTGTGTGTAGCTGGGGGAGAGGAGATCTCAAGCACAAGTCAGCTGATCCAAGAACTTAGATAAGGGGCTACCAAAATTTTTCTGTAAAGGGCCAGTAGTACAAATTTTATATTCTAGATTTTGCACACCACAGAGTCTTTGTTGCAACCACTCAACTCTGCTATGGCAGCACAGACACTGTATAAATAAATAAATGTGGCTGTTTTCAAATAAAATTTTTCTTTTGGACAGTGAAATCTAAATTTCACACAATTTTTGCATGTCACAAAATATTCCTTGTATTAAAAAAAAATTAAAGCATTAAAAACCACTTAGCTCACAGATCATACAAAATCTGGCAGTGAGCCAGATTCAATCCATTGGCCATAGTCTGCCAACCCTCTGATTAGACGACTGGCTGGTCTTAACTGAAAAAGGTAGATGTTGTGCTAAAGAAACTGCCATTTCTTTAAAATGTAATTAAAATCTACAATTTCAAGAGCTCGCCAACCAAACAAAATTAAAAGCCAAGCTGTAAAAAGAAACTAATATTCAAGATAAAAAGTTTTCAGCTCAATTAACTTTGCTTCCTAACTGGGAAAAAGCATTCGTAACTATCACCGATGAAAACCAAAGAATGTCAATGAGGGGCTTCCCTGGTGGCTCAGTGGTAAAGAAGCCGCCCGCCAATGCAGGAGACAGTTCGGTCCACATCCTGGTCCCGTATGATCCCACGGGCCTGTGCACCACATTGTCGAGCCTGCACCCTAGAGCCCACGCTCTGCAACAAGAGATGCCACCTGTGCACTGCAACTAGAGAATAGCCCCCACTCACTGCAACTAGAGAAAAGTCCACAAAGCAAAGAAGACCCAGTAAGCCAAAGTAAATAAATAAAATTATACATAAAAAATTTCTCAGTATGTCAGTGACAACTGTGCTACCACAGGTTTAGATCAGAGCTGCCATGAACTCCAAACCATCATCAGTGTGGACTTCAGGAGAAGATATGACACTAACTCTCCTGTCATGCTTCATCCTGGCTAAGAGAAACTTCAGTCTATGCTCTCCAACTCTATACTCAACAAGCACCCGAGAAGATGACCACTCAGCTTTTACACATGGCTGCACCTTTAAACCTAGCTCTGATCAATCCAGAATGCTGTTCCATTCCAATGACATGAACTAGTACTTTTAATTTTCACACATAACTTTCTAGCAGTCTTTCCAAAAAGCCTCTCTCACCGATAAAACACTTCTTACTATCATTAAACATTTCAAAAATAATAAAGATATAAATATCATGAAAATTATGTCAACCTACTTTCTTCTCCATATTCTCAGCTATTTACTGCAGTTCCCTTCAGCTGGAGGGTCTTCAAAAATATAAATACATATACATTTTTTCAATTTTTAAAGCAGTTTTCCTTCCAATTACTAGAATGCCTCATTAGTTATTTATTTGCCACCATCTTTTTCCATTTTCCTCCCAGATTCTCATTTATTAATGACTCAGTCAGTTGGAAACATTTTTACCAGTTTAACTATTTAGTATATAGAGCATTTGAAATTACCCTATAAAACATTTTTTTGTGTTCATAATTGAGGCTAGTTTATTTTTCTTCACCCTATAAAAAATGCCAAAGGGTCATTTAGAAGTTTTCTTATATAGTAATTAGCTAATCAAGGAGATGATCAAAGGGAGTTCCAATGTATTATGAATTGCTAGACCTCCTCCTTGCTTTTAAGGGAAAAATTCTAAAAACAGAAAAAAAATAATACTATTGACCTCATTAAAACTATTTACTTTGAAAAAGTAGGTTGGTTACCTGAGGACATGAGATACCATTCAGCATGACTTTTTAATGTTCATTATCATAAGGGGAATCTAAACAGCAGACTACTTTCCTTATTTGGGTAAAAAGCTAACTTCCGGAGAAGAGTTAACATATCCAAGAAGAGGCAAGTATCTGATCAGCCATAGCTACCTTGCTGTAGTTATCCACAACTGCCAAATTATATTTTCTTCTTTTTTAAAAACAAGTTTTTCTTATTAAACTATGTATTACTATTTATTACATATGATTTGAAAAATATGGAAAAGTTGGAAGAAAAAAAACCACGTTGGGATCATAAAATTCTCTATCCGATACTTTCATAAAACATCATCCACATTCCCCAGCCTTACATATCTTTCATAACCACTATATAGCATGATATTCCAATGGGTATTTAAGCCATTTTGAATTTTTTTCCTATTGTAAACACCATGGCAGCACTTTCATAAAAGAAACGGAAGCATAGCTGCTTCAGTGCAGTTCAGAGACAGCACTGAAGCAGTAACTCAGCGTCTCATGCTTCAAGCCAGCCCTGGGGCAGGAGACCTCAGCATGGTCTCCCTCAACCCAACAGTCACGTAAGCCCTATTCTCCTATCCCCCTGCCCATCGAGTGGTTCTCAAGTCAGGACTTGGGTCAGTATTAGTAAGAGCCATGTTCTGTGATACGATCAGATGGGGCAGAGGGAACAAAGACTTGTGAAGTCTTCCTAGTTTTAACACTTAGAATTTAAATGCTCTTACCTTTGGAGAAGGATCTTTTAACGTAAGAGTCATCAGGGACACAGACTGTGGGCTTCCAAGCTCTGGTGTATCAGGAACAAAGGCTGACCAGTAGCCATATAGAACTTTTTTTTCTATTGATTTTATAGTAGAAAGAAAACATGCTAATGCTCCTTGGCGAACTTTGGCTTGGTAAGACCTTTAACAATCAAAAGAAGGAAGAAAAAAGTCTTTTAATTGCTTTTAAAAACAGGAGCATGAAATGCTATTTTTTATAGGCAACTCAAATGACACAGTGAGAAATTCAGCATTCCACATAAGTCTGAAAGATGCCAACATATTTTTTAAATTATTTCAAAATGTGGTCAAAACATGTTAAAGCAGTTTGTTTACATAACAAGTTAATAAGGTCGATAATTTAAAAAAAACTACTAGCTAGCGAGTAAGCGGGCAACATTTTGATATTAGGAATTAGTATACAATATGAGATACTGCAGAGTACCCACTCATCCAACAGACAGGCACTGAGAATAAATACTTAAGCATGTGCCAGGCACTGTGCTGAGGCTGGCAGACAGAAACAAAATTCCTGCCCTTGACGAGCTTATCATGGCAAAGACATTTAAAGAGACTACAGCACAGTAATCAGAGACAGTCACAGAATGGAGTGACTCGAAGAGGGAGTCAGAAAAGGCTTCTCAGAGCGTGACTTTGAGCTCACATAGAAGATGAGTAGTGGTTAATAAGGCAAGAGGCAAAACAAGAGAAGAATAAACCCAGGCAGAGGAACCATATGGACAAAGCCGGAGGAGAGAACAATGCAAGCTGCAGAGTAATGCAAAATCCCACAAAGATGAGAATCTTCAAGCTACAGAACATGCGACAGACTTTAAAGTAAGGTTATGAGCTTATACACTCAACTCAGAATATAAAGAATAAAAATATAACAAAATACTACTACCTCACTTTACTCTGCATGCCTCCTTCAGCATCAGAATAGTCTGACTCACTACTGCTGACCCTCCTCCAACTGGAAGAGCTGAAGGGTGAAGAGACCCGGTCTTTTCCTGCAGCTCCACTTCCAGCTAACAGCAGACTCTGAGCACCTGGGGAGGAGGGGCCCTGAGCGTCCCCTCTGTGCAGGTTCAGTCTGCCTGGGCCAGTGACTGGGGCTACTTCTCTTTCACCACTGGACTCCTCCTCCTCCTCCTCCTTCTCTCCTTGCTGGATTTTCTTCGCTTTTACTTTTGATTTTTTCTTTTTACTCTGATTTTAGGAGCAAATGAAAACATATACATGATAGCTATTGGTAACTTCTCATTTGATAATTACTAAGTATGCCCCCAACATGTAGTGTGGATAAAGAAGAGGAGAAGAGAACAAAGCGGCACTTCCTCAACAGTCTCTGCGTCAGGCACTACGCTAAGTGCTGACATACCTGGACCTTTACTGGACTATCAGAAACAAGGCATGAAATGCATGGGACAGAGCAAAACGTGGCACCTGGGTTTAAATTCTCTCTGTGACCCTGGGCAAATCATTTAGCCTTGCTGAGCTCGCCCGTCCTCATCTGCTTAAGTACAGGCTAACGCCACCTTCCTTGCATGGCTGTGAAAGCATTCAGGCTTCTCAACAGAGGTTCTGCAAGAGACTGAGGTCTACACAAAATGACGTGGGTGACTGTCTTCTCAGTTCTCCCAAACAGGATACACAGCTAGTATCACTCTAGACGCCTAGGAGAAACGTGACTCCATTACATACAGTCCATGTTTTAGGGCACTGGGGCTTTGTAAATACAATGTAAACACCAATTTCTTCCTTTCTTCTACTTCCTTCTTTCAGACATCTAAAGGTCTTTGGGATCTGTGCCCTCCTCTGCATGCTCAAGGTCCCTAACCTCATCACTTCTACCTTGGATTATTACTGTGGCTCCAGACTTCTTACCCTTTTGCTTGCTAACAACAAAGATTTTTCTGAAATGCAAACCTGATCCTATCACTCCCCTATATAAGATTCTTCATTTCCACCACCTATAAGATAAAAACCCGACCTCCTTAGCACACGGTTGAAAGACCCTTATGATTTGGCCTCTGCTACATACCTGCCCCACCTTCCCCTCTGCATACCTGACACTCTAGCCCACTGGTTAATAAGTAGGCTGCATGCACTCACACTCCCCATGGTTGTTACCCATTGTTCTCTCGGGGAAAAGAACACTCTCCTTCCTTCTCTGTACTCATTCCTGAGGCTCAGGAGAGCCACTCTGTTTTTTAAAAAAGCACTCCTTACTCGTCTATTGGTTGCCCTGAATGTGCCCCTGGAATACCCTGTGGGTATTCTGATGAAAGAAATCATAAGACTGCAATATGGTTATTTACTTATCCACCTTCACTTTCTCCCTCAAATTCCTAAAACCAGAGTCAATGTTCCTAATGCTTAGATATAACAGTAAATGTTGAGTAAGTGAATGAGTGAAAGAATTTCTAATTATAAGCATTTCTCAGGTAAACTGAGAAAAGTGTAAACTTTTAGGTGCAACACCTAGGCCGTGTATCTGTACGGTTCTCCAACAGAAACATGAGGGAGATGGCAGCTGTCCGGAAAGACCGAGAAATCTGACAGTGGCAACAGAGGCCTATAATGGTTTCCAGCCAGCCTTTTAGAGAAAACGTCTGCTGAGCTGTGGTCCTCAGAACTTGAGGGATAAGGACGACTGGCTATGGGTATAAAGTGAATGCCCATTTTTATAGCTGTTATACTGCCTAAACCACCTAGAAGTATTAAGATGCTCTAACTGGTATTTTTAGCCATTGGATGAATTTAAACTTACTATGCTAAACATCCTAAGCTGAAATAAAATTCAAGGTGAGCCTTGGCACAGCAGTGATGCAAATCATAGAAAACACATAGAGCAAGCAATTAAAAACAATCCATAGCTTAAATCTAAATAGACGTAAGTGTACCACAGCCGGGCGAGAAGTGCTGGACTCTGACTGCTGAGGCTGGATGGGTGGTCGTCCATCGTACTGAGGAAGCGGAGTGGGGTACAGCACAGTGGGCATCTCTATGTTTAGTCCAGGGAGTCCATGGAACATGGATTTCTAATAAAGATTAAGGAGACACACACACAAAATGAATCATAAAACAAGGTTATTCACCATATTCTGAATCACACAGATGAACAGATTGATGTTTAAAGCTTTACAAAGGAAACTAAAATGAGACAGAAAATAGATAAACCTGAAAGTTCAGAGCTTAAAGAGGAGTTTAATCTCATCTAGTCCAGAGGGATCTGGTTTGGCTAGGTTTAACTTTAAATTTTCATTTATTTATTATCACTTTTATTTATTAATTTAAAAAACTTATCCAATCAGTTTTACCTAATTATTTTATCTGTAATTTTTTAAACCCATCTCTCACATCCATATCCAAATCTAGCTCTCTATGTATTTGGAAGCCAGGGAGATGGCACAGGAAAAAATTCAAAATTTCAGTCATGATAAAGCTAAGTTACCATACACTAAGACCACCACAAAGTTCTTATTATTTCCCAGATGAAATGAAGACAGCTGGATCCTCAGAGACGCTGACCTGACCTAACCACTGACTGGCAGGCTCAGAAGCCAAAGGAAGACAGCCTAATGATACACTCCTTTTTCTTTTTGGCAGCACCTCACGGCATGCGGGATCTTAGTTTCCCAGCCAGGAATGGAATTCGGGACCCCTGCATTGGAAGTGTGGAGTCCTAACTGCTCTGCTGCCAGGGAAGTCCCCCTAATGAAACACATTTTGACTGGCTTGACTACTACACGGGAGCTAAAGGCAAGGAGAATATCTGGTGGTTCTTCCAAGTGCAAACAGATTCAAGATAATCTAAAATAATCTACAGATCATACCTCATAACTATTCTTGATAAAATTTTAGAATTTTGATAAACCTACTAAAGCAAGATTTACTCTTTTCAGTTTTTAATTTTAAAGATGTTTGAATACAAACATTTTATTTTTCTTTCTTAAAATATGATATTCTAAGCTAGCCTTGGAGTGATGATGTAAAGTGGTCCTTATGCCTGAGGTGTAAACAGGAGAGACACTAACCGCAGTGAGGACTTGGGGTTTAAGGAGGCAACCCCTTACCTTCAGCACAGCTAGAAGAGCTCCCAGCTCATCAGTCTGGGTCAGTTTCATCTTCCCACCATTTAGGAGAGACTGTATACCTTTTAAGGCGTTTTGTAACAACTAGGGGGGTAAAGGAGAAAAAGTTAAAAAGTAAATGAAATTTGGTTGTCCAGGGATCAACTTTCTAGCACTTTGTAGGATGGAAAAGGAGCAGAGTGCTTTTATTATGAGTGGTCTTTTTGTACATGCTCCTAAGCCAGCATATACTAATGGTGAGCAAGGAAAAAAGAAAGATGTTTAGTGGGAAGAATATGATAGAAATAAAAATGTGGCGGCAGAGATCAGAAACAGGAAATTTCTTTTATCATGTGGTAACCATGGGAGCTTTTATCTTATTTTTTTTAACAGCAGCTTTTAAAAGCAAAGGAATGCATGTGGGAACAGGATTCTGGAGTGCAATTCTGATCAGGATTAACTTTTTGGCCAGTAATTTCATTTATAGGATTCTGTACTTAAGAAAAACTCTCTACAGGGAGAGGATATGAACTGTACCCTTGTTTAAAGTTGCAGAAACGCTGAAAAAAACTTTCATTCCCATCAGTTATGACAATTATTACTTAAGAAGCTAACCCTCTGCTACATATGAAACTTAACAATAACAGCAAGCACTTTCCCAAGCATTTTAAATGCTTTTAGATCATATAGACCTCATAAGACCTCTGCAAGGTAGCTATAACCTTTGTCCCATTCCAGAGATGAAGAACACACAGGCTCAAGATCTTGCCAAGGTCTCCCAGCCATAGCAGTTGCAAAGCATGAGATACATCAACAGGTACCAAAAAGATGTTCAAGAGTAACTTTAAAAAGGAGAGCTGCAAAACAGCACACTAAATATGATCCCATTAAAAAATTTTAAATATGCTCATTTTTTAGAAATATACAAAAAAAAAAAAAAAACCTGGGGGCATGGAGAACAAATTGCTCCCAGTAGTTATATCTAAGCAGACTTTATGTAAGAAAATTTTCACCATCTTTGATAATTTTTGAAGTGTTACTGAATTTAAATCACGTTAATAAACTATCATCTTTGCATCAGACTTTTTAAAAAAGAAATAAATTATTGCAGATTTTGTTGAAATCCACCCCTTTCCCTTCTATCTAAAAGATAGTCACTAGTCTGAAACTGTACAGCTTTTAAAGTCAGGAGTGGAAAAGTAGTTTTAAGAACTTAGAATTGCAAAACAAAAAACAATGGCAAAACAAAACAAACAAGAACAATTTCTTGTGATTTAAATCTGAAAGATGATTTCAGTCTTTTTAGGTTATAAACATTCCCCTTATGCATATATCTCTAGACAAAACTAATATAGCAACCAAATTAAACTCTTAATAGCAGCTTTCATCCACTGCTACTTCTAGACACATCAGTAACCGTCATAGGATTAGAGGTAGTCTCACCCACCATGCAGAAAGTGATGTCATCCATGTCAGACGATTTTGGAGACTGTAAAGTGGTCAAGAAAACTTGGAAGCAGATATTTTGGTAGGGCTCCTCCAAGTACGGCTGTCCGGGCACACTAGAACACACAGAGGAAGCAACTCAAAAGGCAGCTGCCTCTGAAACAGGGCTTGCAAAAGAGTAACAGTAACAGTACCACCGACTAAAGGAACTGGGATATATCCTGAATCAAACTGTATTACAGAAGACTATGCACTTTGGACTACTGCTGTGGACAGGCACAACGCTGGAATGAACAGGAAGAAGAATGGTTTCCACAGGGAAAAGTTACAGAAGTCTGTAGTGAAACAAGTATGTAGAAAGAGAAATCTTTTTTATTCTGCTTTTCAGTTCTCAGAGGGAAATAATGCAGATGTCCAGCTAGAATCACACTGCTGGACCTGCCTCCTGAGCCACCGAACAATACGGCAACGTGGAGACAAGATATTACACATCAGTTCAAGCTTGGGTCGCTCACTTTCTATTGCATGAATCCAGAACTGGGCAGCTGGTTTCGGTTCTATTTTCTTTGAATAAATTGGCCGTGACAGATATATCTCACCAAAGCTTAAATTTGTATGAATATATCCTTCTAAAAGATTTAATACCGTTACAATTTATGCCAACAGAAAAACAAACCCTTGACACACTGCACGTATTATCACTTTCACCATATTTTAGAAACAAGGCCCTAGTCTATTTTTTCCTTTACTTCTTTATGAGCTTTCTTTACAAGCAATGTTAAAACCAAAAATAAACAACATAAAATGATCTTATTAGCAAAGAGCATGAGAAATGCACTGTAGATTATTTTTCTAAGTTGGCTCTGGCTTCAGACAGATTGAACCACCTACAAAGGGCCCATGCGAAGCCCTATCTCATCACAGTTTGGGAAATCTGACTGAATCCACATACCTGAGACATAAGTTTGCCATACAATGCACTGCAGCTCTCCTAACTTCAGGGTCTGACTGAGCCAAGTCGCTCAACTTCATTAAGAGTCCACTCTTGCCAAGCAAGTCTGGAAGGTACTGAAACAAAATCACAGTCAATGTTGGCTGAAGAAAAGCTGCTAGGAAAATATTATTTTTTAAACATGTTTCATTTTTTTTTTTTCAACTAAAGGAAATTTAAGTACCAAAAGACTAGTTGCTAGGTAAATTCTTCAGACAGGCATACAAAAATATGCCAAAAAACACCAGTAAGGATCAGTACTCTCAGCCAAGGCTGCTGCTGAAGCTCTCTCGCCTTGGCTTGGCTGAATAGATGAAAGGTAATGATAATAACGATTGATATGTACCAAGCCCCAAGCACTTTACAAGTGAGACTTCATCTTCAGAGGAACTATTTTACACCTGAGGAAACAAGGCTCATAGTGACTGAGTAAGGGTTACTCAAGGTTACACATTTAAGTGATGGCAGGAGAGAAATCTGAACACATGCCTGTGGGTTTAGAGCCTATGCCCCCAACCTTTCACAGGAAACACAGAACACAGTTCACCTTCTGACACTTTGAGCCATTGCCGTACACCAGGGCTGCCAGAGCTTGGAGAATCTGCATGTGTGTCCAGGAACTGCACTGCTGAATAGCAGAAATAGTATATGCCAACAGAAAATCCAAGTTCTGCTCGTCAACAATCACCTATCAAGAGGAAAAAATATATATGATCTAACTTCTAAAAAATATTTCTTTTCAGACATGAATGCTCACCTGAATCAAGCTGTGTAAGAGAGACAGAGCATGTGTGTGTCCATATTTTTTGTTAGAAAGATCAGCTTTAAAGACCTTGAAAGTCTGATTGAGAGAACCGTCTCCTTGCCCCAGTGCCTGCTCCCTTATTCCCCTTTACTCCTTCCACTCCAAGTAGAACTTGGCAAAGTCCTTGTAACTTTTCCTTGAACTAACCAGACACTGGCAGTTGTAAATACACAGATGTTAAGTCTTGATCCACTGAAAAGAAATTTTTAAAAATTTTATTTATTTTTTAATTTTTACAATGTTGTATTGGTTTCAACTATGTTTCTTTATACCTGGTAAATGCTTGAAAAACACACTGTGACTAAATATGCCTGCTAAATAGCCACTATGTCTGCTATGACGTGGGGAATATTAACAGGAAGAAATGGCGTATTCCTGTCCTTAGGGAGTTTATGATTTTATTGGATAAAGTACACTAATCCAAGTATCAATTCATGGACAACTGAAATAAACTGTCTTCAAATGACAGAAACTTGTTCAGGGCTGTGGGTGCCATGTGTGATCAGGAACTTTTCTAACTGTCAGTGTTAAAAAGATGATATAGCTAAGAATGTGGGCTTCCCAGGTGGTCCTAGGGGTAAAGAAACCAACTGCCAATGCAGGAGATACAAGGGACGCAGGTTCGATCCCTGGGTTGGAAGGATCCCCTGGAGAAGGAAATGGCAAGCCACTCCAGAATTCTTGTCTGGAGAACCCCAAGGACAGAGGAGTCTGGCAGGCTACAATCCATGGGGTCACAGTCCACAGAGTAGGACACGACTGAAGCGGCTTACTAGCACACATGGCTAAGGACAGCCAAAGTTCAGACGCCACCACATTAGTCTGAAAAATTCTAAAGTCTAAAACCATCTTATTTCATTTAGAAAGTCAAGTGTAGCAGACACAGTTGGCCACCTGCAGCACTCATCTCCTCTTTCCTTGCTGGCAGAGGACTGATCTTATTTGGATGTCCACCTTTCCCACAGGAGACCTGAAGGTAGATCCCAAGTCTGCTAAGACAGTGGTTTTCCATCAGTGGCAATTCTGTCCCCCAGGGAACACCCGGCAATGTCTGTAGACACTTGACTGGCACAGCTGGAGGGATGCTACCGGCATCTGGTGAGTAGAGGCCAGGATGCCGCTAAACATCTTCCAATGCACAGGACAATCCCTCATAACACAGATTTACCCAATCCAAAACATCAACAGTGCTGAAGATGAGAAACCCTGATCGAAGGATTGAGCTGCATGCTATTAAGTCATTTAGGGAGCAGAAGTCCTCCAGGTGATTCTAATGAGCAGTCAAGGTTGAAATCCCTGGTTTAGGCCATTCATGGTAATTCCATTCCCTGATTAAACTGCTACAGAGGGGTCCTAATACGACCTAGGTCTCTCCAGCCTGGTATCAGGGAAAATCTGCTGGAGAGTTTGGGGGATAAGCTTCCTAATTCTTAAATAAAAGAGACAGAAAATAAATAGTTCTTTTGCTTCTGCTGGGTGTTATTTACTTATTATCCACGGGATTCCTGGATTTTAGGCATCTTATGTGTGTGAGAGATGTTAGCTCAGGACAACCCATCCACTTAGCATGGCAGAATGGAAAGATGCCAGAAAGCTTCTTAATTATTAAGTGCCCCTAAAGCTGCATTCCTTGGGGGGTGTGATGTGAGATAACATAAAAAAAAAAATTTAGCTATTCTGGGTTGGCATTTCTGTTTCTTGCAACCAGAAGCACCTCAGATTACATAATGTTAGTTAATAAGTTTTGTGCTAACTACATTCAAATACTCATGTAGTAGGTAACAGCCTAAATTTTTGAATTGTTCCTAAAAAAGATACCAGGGATCTTTTTATCTAGGGCCCCACCCCTGCTAAGCAACTTCTTAGGTTAGATGACAAAAATGATAGCTTTGGGAGAGGGAAAAAAAATATTGATAGGAAAGAGGTTGGGGATATTTTTATTTATTCTTAGATATACCTTTAGTCAAATATTAATACATCTTTCCTGAAAAATTCTAAGGTCTGAGGGCTTGAATTATATTGGTTTCCTGAAACAAACAGACAGGAATCCATCCCTCTGATGGGCAAATTGGCAGAATATTTTTTTTTTTTTGGTCAGTTATATTTGTTTTGATATAATTCTTAGTAAGGCAATTGTTTCTCATATTTGCACAGCTTTTGAAAAGACCAGTCTATCATTCCTACTACAGATGTAGTAACTCAAAGACAGTTACTTATTCTCAAAATTCATGATCTGAATTCTAAAGTTACCTACATTTACCTGTAATGTGTTAAGTAAATGGTGGATAAGCTGAGACAGTTTGCTGACAAGATGATTCTGATTAAGAGGCACGAGTCGGCACGCCTGGACAAGAAGAGTACTGACATCCTACAAAAAACAAAAAAAAGACAATGAAAAGGTGCTACACCTATTAGTCAAGGGAAGACCAGTGCCCCAACAGCCAAATGAGAAACTAAAAGTGACATTCACACTCAAAATGAGTTAAGGTGAAATTTGAGGCAGAGAGTAGGATGACAGCATAAAAATAGCATGTGCTAAAAAAGATGGAAAAAAATCAATGATTTTTGTACGGTCAAGGACTCCACAGAATCTCTGCATATATAGAGACAGTACAAATAAATAACCTAAGAAAGAATTCCATAATATAATAGCACACACCAAAATTAAAAATAGCAAAGGTAAGCAAACTGAATTTGCAATGCCACTGGGAAAATCAGAAATGACACTTCCATGAATTTAATGCAGTTAGAAAATCTATTTTTCTTTTTAAAAAAAGGAAACTATCTGGAAATCACACCATTCATTCATCTCTTGATGTTTATTGAACTAAAAGGCTCTAAGCACCTGCTTTGTGCCAGGCAGTGTGCCAGGTCTTTGGGCTCCAAACGTGAACATATTCCTGAACCACAAAGAGCTCACAATCTAGTGAGGGAGACAGAAATACTGCTCACAAAAAATTAAAGTGAATTGGGTGCTGAAAGAATTAACTGCAAATTCTGTGGGGAAACAGTAATTAGGGAAGTCCTGTAGAGACAATTTTTAAACAGAACCTAGAATGATCTGAAGGATGAGGACAACTGCCAGACAAGGCCGAAAAGACAATGCAAACAAACAGAATGCAGTGGGCAGGTCTGGAACACCTGTAGGTGTGGAACACCAGTACCTGCCTGAGGGACGGCAAGTTTCAAATGACTGCATACAGGGCACAAAAAGAGTGACAGAAGACTGGAAAGGCACAAATGATACAAATAAAGCAAAAGTCTCCGACTCCTCCCTTAATTCCACTCCGCTCCCTGGTGACACAAACTGCATTGTTATTACTGCACTGTAAACTCTCCTTTTGAACTCTTTGCATCTATAAATGTATATTTATTTACAAGCCCTCCCCACCCTATACTGGTCTCATACTGTAACTTTGCTTTGGCCAGTCACCAATATGCACTGAAGATCTTCCCAGGTCAGGCTTTTACTTTTCTAATGAAATTATTTTCCCACTAAAGAAAAGACCACGATCGCAGGAGAGCAAATACTGGTTTGCAGAAGGGCTGCAGACCGTAAGTTAGAGGAGACTGGTGAACAGTTCAGCAGAGTCATCTTGCCAATGGCATTGGCAATGCAAATAGAGAGGAGGGGATGGAACTGAGAAACATTTCCTAGACAGATTCCGAAGAATCCAGATTGGAAGGATCTGGAAGGAAGGAAAGGTGAAACACTAGTGTCTGCACCTGTGCCCTATGTGACTGGGCACACTCTATATGTTTGTATGAGTTGGGGCATGCGACTGATTGGGGATGGAGCGGGTGTATGGAGATACTGAACTAATTTTTGAGAACTGTCAAGTTTGAGATGCCTGTGAGCACCAGAAGACAGCTTATGACTGGGTTTAAAGAATTTAGTTATTAGTATCCAAGGCCTGATGAGTGTGAATGATACATACGAAAAGTACTTCTAAACAGGCAGAAGAGGGTGGAACTAGCAGGGAGGAACAGAAAATGGCCAACACTCTGAGACTTAGTTCTCATTCTAGTTCTGCCTTTTGCCAGCAATATTAGAGTGGACCCTTGTAAGCGTCCGTATGTTTATCAATAAAATAGATCTAGTAACCACCATGTTCCAAAATCCCTGGAACTGTGCACGGTGACGTGAAGAACGTGGTAGTAGGGAATTTTATACACACAGAATTCCGGATGCGGGGAGCGGAGGGACGGGAAAGCGGCACCAGAGATGACACCTGCGATGTTATCAGAGCACAAGTCAGCAAGCTGGAATTTTAAAGAAGCGACTTGACCAGACACCGCAGTGTCTTCCAAAAAGAGGAGGCTAGAGACTGTACCACGGTCGGAGGGGGCAAACAAGCCTGAGACTAAGCACCGAGAAGCAAGGGTGGGAAGAGGCCACAGACAGAGGTCCCTGAAGGGCGGGGCCCAGGCCAGCGGGCCTACCTCCGGGGCCACGCCGCTGCCCTCGCTGTAGGTCTCGGAGATGAGCTGGTCGAAGAGCAGGTGGATCTCCGTGCGGCCGGAACTGCTATCATCCGGGCGAAGGGCGCAGAGCCTGGCCGACAAACAGCGAAACCCACGCCCCGGCTCGAAGGGTGGCTCCCCCGGCGTCTCTGGCGGCGGCCCGCCTGGCAGGGAACCCGCAACTTGCGCCGCCGCCATCTTTCCTACGTAGGACAACAGACAAACACTTCCGGGGCAGCCCCCCGCCTCCACGCGCCAGTTCCGGAAATGCCTGTCGCGGATTGGAATCTGAGGTGGGAGGGGTTCTGAGACTACAGACAGGATCTTTCCTTGGACTAGTAGTTTGTGAAAGCGTATCAGAAATTCTCTGGGAGACTGTTTCGGCGACCGCCTCTCCTTGAACCCTGACTAAAAAGCGAGGACTGTATTTGTGTCCCTACCCCCCAGAGGGTTTGTTATTGGGTGGGGCTGACATTCTCTTTTAGTACTAAGCGTTTCAGATTCGGCCTAGGATTGCAGAGGGGCCGCTGTGGATAGGAGTGGTGGAAACTGCTAGTTCGACCTTCTTCTCTTCTTACATCGTATTGGGGCTCCTAGTTTTTTTTCTCTAGACACAAAACCACCCTGAATTAAGATTGTGTTCCCCAGTAGTCTTTGCAGCTGACCGTGAATCCTGTACATCTTAAAGCAGCCTCACCACACAAAAGTAATTTGGGAGTTCAAACTGAACCATCTAAAATGTAACTTGCCTAAGGGTGACCTGGTTGAGATTGGACGCCCCAAGATTTCCTGAAACGTTGAAAGGAAGAAAAAGAAAATAGCCATTTAAAAAGAGACGAACAAAATAAACATTTAAAAGCGGTGAAGAGTTTCAGTCACCGGACAGGTGAAGGCTTGAAATTTCTATTTGGGCAGATTGGGAAAACCAACTCTAGGGATTTGAGTTATGCAAATACAAAACAAATTCTCACCCATGACTCTTAGAGAAACCCCTGAAGTCAGCTAAATATACATGTTTTAATAAAACACGTATGTTTAGCAATGAAAATAGGGGCATTGCTTTAGAAGAGGTAGTTGTGGGACTTCCTGGTGGCCCAGTGACTAAGACTCCGTACTCCTAATGCTTGGAGCCTGGGTTCCATTCCTAGTCAGGGAACTAGATTCCCACGTGTTGAAACTAAAGTTTCCACATGCCACAACTAAAGAAAATCCTACATCTCCCTAAGAAGACTGAAGATCCCGAGTGCTGTAACTAAGACTTGGCACAGCCAAAGGAATAAATATATATATTTTAAAAGCTAGTTCTCTGAAGACTTTGGTTTATTTGGGGAGAAATACTTATTTTACATTTGAATTTGGATTTCATTATGCTCATCTATTACTGTTTCTTCTTGGGGTTTGTGTATACTTATGTATGTGTGATAATATGTATCACATACATATTATGTATGATATTCAAACATCTGCTCAGAGATCAGGAGCTGAGAACTAGTCACTGATGTTTTAGTTTAAATTCTAAAGCAGAGCCTCAAGCGAAGTTGATATGTGAGTGATTTACTCAGGAATGAACAGGAAAGGAGAATCTATACATATATGTGCTATCAAGTTGATTATTGTAAGGGGTGAATGATTGCTGAATCTTTGGGATGTTATAAGAAGCCTTATGGAATGCCCTCAGAAACCCTGTCCTGAGCAATGGAAGTGGGGAGCTTATGTCTGCCAGCCTTTGACCTCTATTGTCAAGTGTTTCCCCACTAAGCATTAATTCTGCAGAGCTTCTGGGTTGAGCATACATCTGTGTGTGGCAGTTCCTGCAGGAGTCTGCTGTTGCAAAGACAAAGAAGTCCTGAGGCAAAAGTGAGAGGTGTGAGCCACTAGGGTCAGAAGTCTGACGATTTAGCTTGTGTTGAGCTGGTAGATGCAGCAGATAAGCTGGTTGTGATCCCTGGGTTGGGAAGATCCCCTAGAATAGGGCACAGCAACCCACTCTGATGTTCTTTCCTGGAGAATCCCCGTGGACAGAGGAGTCTGGCAGGCTACAGTCCCAGTCCATGGGGTCGCAGAGTCGGGCACAACTGAGCGACTAAGCACAGCACATAGCAACAATTAGGATGAGACTGTAAGGCCAAGAATATTTGAAGCAGTGCATAAGAGATATCCAACACACTGGGCTGGAAGGACGTGAGGCCTGGTCATCACCATAGAGAAGGTGGAGGGAAAGAAACCATGGAAACAACCGAGGTTTGCTGTGGTGAAGAAGGAATTCATAGGGCCTGAACTCCATCTCAGGCCTGTCCGTGCTGGCTGTGCTCAACTGCCTCTCCAGTGGACTCTGAACTCTCTGCTTAGTGCCTGTGAGGATGACAATGGAAGGATAAGACCCCCTCCAGATAGAGGAATCCTGAAGATCACATCCAGGCTACTCATTGCCTAAGAGGAAGCATACCGTAATCACACCTGTCTCCGGACAGGTCATAAACTTTTTTTCGTATCTGTCAAGATGTAATCACAGGCTTATCGATTATTAACTGGTTGGAATGTAACTGCGGGCTTATTGACTATTGACTGTTTAAGACACGTACACATGGGGCAGGTGGTGGGTTAAGACACGTACACATGGGGCAAGTGGTGGATTTAGACACGTACGCATGGGGTATAAAAGATTTTCACAAATGCTGGACGGGGTCCTTGGCTAAGAGGAGACTCTGCCTTGGGCCCGCCGGCGTAATAAACTGCACTCCACCGTCTGCATTGTCCTTCTGAGTGAGTCTGTTTCCCGGAAAGCGTGGCTATAACAGTGGCTCATGTTAGGTTGACACGTGGACAACCCACAATTTGTGTTATTCAAGACTGAACAACTCAGATATTGTAAACCATACCAGTCTGTTGATTTCTGATGGAACATATCCTTGTGAATGGCAGTGTGGTTTCTCAAGGGAAATGAACATTCCTACTCCATGGTGATGAAACATATATCAAACTCTCAGGGAGGGCTTTGAAACTTTTTGGAATTGATTTGTATTTAGACAGTAACCTCCAAACTATGGAGCTCACAGCTTGACAAAAGCTCTCCTAAGAAAATCTCACACATGCTCACCTGGCCTCACCCTCAATAGTTTTACTATCTTACAGTGACTGTGAGCCTTTAAAGGGTGCTAAGTTCACAGACATTTCCTTTTATAAATTCTGCGTAAAGTGATCTGGAGTCTTATTCTGGAACTTAACTTTTTTTTTTAAGTTAAAGGTTTTTTTTTTTTATGCAGACCTTCTTTTAAAGCATTTAAAAAAATATTTCTTTTTAGTTTTAGCTGCACTGAGTCTTCACTGCTGCATGCAGGCTCTCTCTAGTTGTGGTGAGCAGGGGCTACTCTTTGTCGTGGTGCACAGGCTTCTCATTGCAGTGGCGTCTCTTGTTGCAGAGCACAGGCTATAGAGTGCAGGCTCAGTAATTGTGGCACATGGGCTTACTCGCTCCAAGGCATGTGGAATCTTCCTGGACTGCAAATCGAACTCATGTTCCCTGTATTGGCAGGCAGATTCTTTACAACTGGACCACTAGGGAAATCCTGATGTGACCATTTTTTAAAGTCTTTATTGAATTTGTTACAAGATTGCTTCTGTTTTATATATATCTATATATATCTATATCTATCTATATATATAGATATTTTTTTTACTCAGAGGCATGTAGGATTGTAGCTCCCTGACCAGGGATGGAATCTGCACCCCTGCATTGGAAGGTGAAGTTTTAACCACTGAGCTGCCAAGGAAGTCCTTCACTTGTTTCACATTTTGGAACCCTGTTAAAACTTCATTTTTATCACCGCATTAGGGTCTAGATCATTCTAATGGAAGTAGGCTTTATTTTATCCCCTTCCCCCATTTCTAATTTATATCCTTACTTCCTTCAGAACATTGACCATAATGTGTAGTTATCTTCTTTATTTACTTGTGTATTACCTGTTTCTTCTTCTAGAATGTGAGCTTTATGAAAGCACAGATACCACCTGCCTGGTTCACTACTGTATCCTCATTGCTCCTGTAGCACCTGGGATGTAACAGGCAACCCACAGTACCTGTTGACAGAATGAATGGATTCACTATTATTTATTCAGAGCCCCTATTTGCCATCTGTTGGTTAATGTGAAAATCAAATGTTCTGTATACTGTAAAGTCCTATAAACCTTAGGGTTAAAATGAGGTAGATATTATTATTTCTCCCTTTTACACCTAAAGAAAGTTTAAGTGGTTTGAAGGAAAATTTAAATGATTTGTCAGGGGCTACAAGGGCAGTAAATAAGTCAACATCAGACTACAAACAACCTAGGCCAGTTGAATCTATTTTTTATCATATTTACTTTTATTGATGTATTGACTTGGCTGTGCTGAGTCAGTTGTAACACATGGGATCTTCTGTCTTTGTTGTGGCATGAGGGACCTTGTTCCCTGACCAGGACTGAACCCAGGCCCCCTGCATTGGGAGCACAGAGTGTTAGCCACTGGATGGCCGGGAATGTCCCAGGACCAGTTGAATCTTAAGTCTGTGACTGTGAAAAACATAGATAAGAAATTTTAAGTTGATTTTAACCTCCCACATTTTGTAATGGGGAAAACAGGAGGTGGGGAGGGCTGTTTTTTAATATTGAGATGAACTAGGAGAGGCTGGGAAGGAGAATTAGCCTTGGGTTCTGTTATGGAGTCTTAAAAAATTAGGACTAAGAGTCATCAGCCCATCAATTTGATAATAATAATGATCATTTACTTAACATTTATTGGATGTTTCCCATGTGTCAGGCACTATTCAATGCACTTTACGTGAACTCACTGCTTTTATCCTTGCAGCTCTATGAAGTATATACTGTTATATAGTTGAGGAAACTGAAGCACAGAAAGGCTAGGACATTTGCTAAAGGGCACACAGTTGTGTGGTGGGCCTAGGTTTGAAATTCAAAGTTGGATCTCCTAACCACTATGCCATATTGTATAGGACTTAAAGTTTGACGTGGAAATATACTTAAAGCCCTGACACTTGTCTGTTAGATGACTTTGAGCAAATTAATTTCTCCAGACTTCAGTGTCCTTATATGTAAAGTGGTAGTGATAATAAGCATAGTCACAAGGTTGTTGTAGGATAAATTAGATGATGCTTGTGGGGCGTATAACACAGTCCTTATTGAATAACAAGTGCTCAACAAATGTCATCTATTCCCCATTGCCTCATCTTCTTCCTTATCATCCCTCACCAAACAAATCAAGTACTGTGGGTACTTTTAATGATGATGATTTATTAAAAGAAACAATTATTTTCTCTCCCCAACCGCATCCTTTGTCCACTCCATCCATAGGTCCCTGTCTTCATCTGTCTTCCTGAGCAAGGACCTTCGAATAGTCACATCTTTGAAAACAGGAACTCTAGGAAGGAATGAACAATTCCTAGAGAAAGGGGACCCTTAGGGTAAGTCTTCATCCTGTGAAATGTACAAAACAATTAGGCATGAGACCTGCTGTTTGGGGACCTGGATCCACAGAATACAATTGAGAGAGAAGATTTTCCAGTTACGCGACTCTATAAGAACCTGCCAGGAACCCACAAGGCCATAAATGCCCTAGGGGTTGTGGGTGGATAAGACAAATAATACATTCTGAACACAAGCACATTATCTTAAAAGTCTGTGTTGATTCTGTTGTGTTTAACACAATTTGTAATCAAAACTGAATCCTGGTAGCTTTTTTATTTTGCATTGTTTTCAATCGATAGCTACTGACAGTAAAGGATTTATCATGTGAAGCCTCCGAAATATTTTTATAGGAAAGGGGCTCTTATCATTTACTATGGCAATGTCATCCAAGGCTTAAAATTAGCATACTCCTTGGTCATCAATTATACACCTTAGAATTTATTCCAAATAAATTAGTGTGTACACCAATCAGTATTCACTACAGCCATATTAATGATATTAAAAATAAGAAATATGTTAAATGTGTCTTATGGAGCTTGCTAAGTATATGAGCATACATGGTGGACACACATATAGAGCATACATGAAAGGCATTAAAGATGATGGGATAGAAGCATCAGTGTTGATATTAAAAGTTGTTTACTAGCTAATTCTTCTTTTTTTTTAAATGGCTGTAGTGTACCACATGTGAAATCTTAATTACCCAGCCAGGGATCGAACCTGTGTCCTCTGCATTGGAACCATGGAATCTTAACCACTGGACTGCCAGGGAATTCTCTCACAAGCTATCTCTAAGTGAAATAATCAAGAAATCAAAATAGGTACATGATTATCTTGTTTTCACATAGATATTATACATGTGTGTTATGTGTTTACAATGAGGTACCATTACACGCCAGTCAGGATGGCTGCTATCCAAAAGTCTACAAGCAATAAATGCTGGGGAGGGTGTGGAGAAAAGGGAACCCTCTTACACTGTTGGTGGGAATGCAAACTAGTACAGCCGCTATGGAAAACAGTGTGGAGATTTCTTAAAAAACTGGAAATAGAACTGCCATATGACCCAGCAATCCCACTTCTGGGCATACACACTGAGGAAACCAGATCTGAAAGAGACACGTGCACCCCAATGTTCATCGCAGCACTGTTTATAATAGCCAGGACATGGAAGCAACCTAGATGCCCATCAGCAGATGAATGGATAAGGAAGCTGTGGTACATATACACCATGGAATATTACTCAGCCATTAAAAAGAATTCATTTGAACCAGTCCTAATGAGATGGATGAAACTGGAGCCCATTATACAGAGTGAAGTAAGCCAGAAAGATAAAGAACATTACAGCATACTAACACATATATATGGAATTTAGAAAGATGATAACGATAACCCTATATGCAAAACAGAAAAAGAGACACAGAAATACAGAACAGACTTTTGAACTTTGTGGAGAATGAGGGGGATTTCAAAAGAACAGCATGTATACTATCTGGAAACAGATCACCAGCCCAGGTGGGGCATGAGACAAGTGCTCGGGCCTGGTGCACTGGGAAGACCCAGAGGAATCGGGTGGAGAGGGAGGTGAGGGGGGATCGAGATTGGAATACATGTAAATGGCTGATTCATATCAATGTATGACAAAACCCACTGGAAAAAAAAAAAAAAAAAAAAAGATGAGAAGTTGAAAAAAAAAAAAAAAATGCACCGAAGTGTTAAGCAAACATCATTTGGGGTTGGGTGATTTTTATCTTTTCTTTTTTCTCTCAAATGAATAGTCTTGATTTTTCTCAAGGATATACCAGGTAATGAAATCATTTTAAAGATTTGGAAACCACCATCCTGGGAGAGGTGCTTCTTTTTCTTGGGAAGGATGGGTGAAAAGGGAGAGGTCATAAGAGATAGGCTTCTGTCTCATCTACTTCTGGGAAGTTCCATTAGGGCCACGTGTACTGTCTGCCTGGCTTCAACATGGAATGAGGAAGCAGGGAAGGACCTGATGTTTTTACCTGAAGCACAGACGTGGCCACAGCCATTGCTGACACAGCGCTCTTCTGGACCACAGTCCCAGTCACCACTGCAGAGCTCAACACAGGTGCCTGCATTAGAACAGACCAGCTGAAAACTGCCGTTCTCTAGACACAGGTGTTAGGGAGGCCAGCCCGCGATTAAGGAGCCAGTTCCATCTTCTTCGAGTTCAATACATAACATAATTTATAAATGATTAATCACAGAATAATACTCATTAACATCTTATATATTTCAGTGAAAAGCAATGCATTCACACAATCTCAACAAAGCAAGGTCTTCTTTAAAGAACAGAATAATTAGTTACTCCTGGCACATACCCAGAGAAAAAGTGAAAAAAAGTGAAGTCTCTCAGTCATGTCTGACTCTCTGCGACCTCATGGCCTGTAGCCTACCAGGCTCCTCCATCCATGGGATTTTCCAGGCCAGGGCACTGGAATGGGTTGCCATTTCCTTCTCCAACCCAGAGAAAACCCTGATTCAAAAAGATCCATGCACCCCAGTGTTCATTGCCACACTGTTTACAATAGCCAGGACATGGAAACAGCCTAAATGTCCATCCACAGAAGAATGGATAAAGAAGATATGGCACATATATACAATGGAGTATTACTCAGCAATAAAAAGGAATAAAATAATGCCATTTGCAGCAACATGGATGGACTGAGAGATTGTCATACTGAGTGAAGTAAGTCAGACACAGAAAGACAAATATCGTATGAAATCACTTATGTGTGGAATCTAAAAAAACAAGGGTACCAATGAACTCATTTACAAAACAGAATGGATGTAGAAAACAAACTTATGGTTACCAGAGAATAGGGGGGCAGGGATAGATTGGGAGATTGGGATTCGCATATACACACTGTTATGTATAAAATAGATAGCAAGAACCTGCTTATAGCCTGGGGAACTCTACTCAATACTCTGTAATGGCCTATATGGGAAAAGAATCTAAAAAAAGAGTGTCTATATGTACACGCATAACTAATTCACTTTGTTGTGCACTTGAAATTAACACAACATTGTAAATCAACTACAAATTTTTTTTTGAAAAGGAGGATAATTGCATCTGTGGAGGGGAAGTGCAGAGAAGCCCACTTCAATGCCCCTCACTTCTCTCTGCAAGGAAAGGGGCAGAGAAGGGAAGACTTACAGTTAGCTGAATGTCATCAAGGGTGCCCTACAGTCGCTCTGCGCAATGAGTCTGACTGGCCCCTTTTTACAGGCATGGCAGCTGGGTGCACTGAGGTGACTTTCCTACTAGTCAGTACAGAAATCAGATCCAACCCAGACTCTCTGGCCCCTAGGCCAAGCTCCCTCTGCCATCCCAGAGGGTGAAACTGACCTTGGCATGAAGAATCCATCTCCAGATTTCAAGGAGTCACTTCTGACCCAAGTGGAGGCTCCCCACACTCCCAGAGCCTCAAGGTTAGTCTTTGAGGACCAATGAAATAGGTCCAGGGAGCTGGTTAAGACCCTGCAAGGGTTTCTAACAAAATGTGTGCAGAGCTGTGGATGAATGTGTGCCGTGCTTGGGTGGGTGGCTCAGCTGTGATCAGGAGATTCTCTACCCGATTCTGTCTCTGAACGTCTCTGGGCCTTTGTTTTTTCAAAGGTAAAATGAAATCCTTGGATCCAGGAGGGCTGGATGAAGCTCACCCTCCAGTGTCAGCTCCAGTCAATGGAGGTGACTGTTCTGATGCTGTGTGGAGAAGGCTGAGCCGCCTTGTCCAGACTCAAAGAGAAAGAGTGCTATAATTGATTAGCAATGTCTGATGATGTAAGATGGGAGCCTTGTGGGATGTCTACAATGTACTTGCAGACCTCAGAGAAAATCAATACAGTCCCTCCATGCTTTTATTAGTTGTTGTTGATTTATGGTGAGAGAATGGGAGAATTCTTATCTATACTCATAGCAGTTTGGTCACTCGTTAATAACTGTTGATTTCTTACTATGTTCAAAGCACAGAGGTTAAGTTATACAGAAAGTATGGATAAGTGGATTGGATTGGTCTGTTTAGTCGCTAAGTCATGTCTGACTCTTTGCAACCTCTCGGACTGTAGCCTGCTAGGCTCCTCTGTCCATGGGGATTTCCCAGGCAGGAGTACTGGAGTGGGTTGCCATTTCCTTTTCCAGGGGATCTTCCCAACCCAGGGATCAAATATGAGTCTCCTGCATTGGCAGGCAGATTCTTTACCACTTGAGCCTCCTGCAAAGCCCATGGAGATGTAAGATTAGGTTATTACTTTCTAGCAGCTTAGAGCCTCACAGTGGAGACAAGGTTTATGTTTAAAGTATTAAAAGCAAAGCAGTATGTGACCCATGTCTTGAGAGAGGCTTATCCAAAGGACTAAGGGGGCTCACAAAAGAGAGGACATCACTTCCAGTGAATCAGGAAGGGTGAGTCTTGAAGTATGGGAATCTTTTAAAGGCAGAATTGAGAGGGAGGGTGGAGAAGAGAAAAGAATTACTAGCAAAAGTTCACAAGCGGAAAGTGCAACCGGGTGAGACTAGGGAAAGGTGCATGAGGCACCTGGGACACAACATTTAAGGAGGCCCTTGAACAACCCTGAGAGTGAGCACCTCCTTTAATTGTGCACCCTAGGTGCCTCATCTCCTCACTCTTCACCCTGAAATACAAGGGATACAGGAAGAGTAGCAAATGGAAGGCCAGATAAGTACTAGGGAATAGTTGGAAGTCAAGGCACATAAGTAGGCAGCGCCTTCCTTCCCCATCACTCAGTCATGTCTGACTCTTTGCAACCCCATGGACTGTAGCCCACCAGGCTCTGCTGTTCATGGGATTCTCCAGGCAAGAATACTGGAGTGGGTTGTCATTTCCTTCTCCAGGGGATCTTCCCGATCCAGGGATCGAACCCAGGTCTCCCACATTGTAGGCAGATTCTTTACTGTCTAAGCTTCCAGGGAAGCCCACGGCAGGCAGTGGACGAAATTAGAGATTTCACTTGGTAGGTCAAGAGAGAGATGTGATGGAAGTTTACTTACAAAGATTATCTGGTGTGAGAGCATAGCATGGACCAGGATTCACCAAGCAGGCAACCTTCAGAAGAAAGAGAGGGGCAGGGAGAGCTGTCAGGAAGCCATTGCACTGGGCTGGGCGTGGAGTAATCAGGGCTGAAAAGTCAGTGTGACAATGAGAGTCAGAAAGGAAGGAACATATGTAAGAACCAGTTTCAAAGAATGACTGGTATTTGGCAACCGATGTAAGGGAAGGAGAACAAAGAAGAGAGGGGCAAGAGTTTCCAGTGACATTTAGGGGGAAGAAGATACGGTGACGATAATCTAAGAGAGAAAAAAGCTGGAGATGGACTGGCAAGCAAAAAGATGCTGCAGAGCTTAAAGACTTTTAACCTTTAACTGGTTCCTCAAGACAGTTGTGAGGTTTATTAAGAAGATCTGGGAGATGGACTTCCCTTGTGGTCCAGTGGCCAAGACATTACGATCCCATTGTAGGGAACCTGGGCCCAATCCCTGGTCAGGGAACTAGATTTAACATGGTGCAACTAAAGATGCTCCATGTTGCAATGAAGATGGAAGATCTTGTGTGCAGCAGCTAAGACCTGGCACAGTCAAGTAAATAAGTAAACACGTGTGTGCTAAGTCACGTCAGTCATGTCCGACTCTTTGCAACCCTATGAACTGTAGCCCGCCAGGCTCCTCTGTCCATGGGATTTTCCAGGGAAGAATACTGAAGAGGGTTGCCCTGACCTTCTCCAGGGGATCTTCCCAATCCAGGGATCGAACCTGAGTCTTTTATGTTTCCTGCATTGACAGGCAGGTTCTTTACCACTAGCACCACCTGGGAAGCACAAATAAGTAGATTAAAAAAAAAAAGTTGTTTGTTTTTTTTTAAAGAAAAAAAAGGTGAAGGAGAAGATCTGGGAGAGTGGTAGGGGCAAGCAATAGAGACTATAATCAGCCTTCAGGGGATTAAGGGATGAGTTATGGGGAAGAAAAGGCAGAGAATGAAGATTACTCCTTTGAGAATGTTGGCAGTAAAAGGAAAAGATGAATCATGTTTCACATATTTAAGAAAATATTTTCTGTAAGCAATCCAACTTGTTTGTAGCAAGAAACTAGTGGAGAGAGGGAGAGGCTGGGGAAATGGACGGAGGCGAATGAGAGGGCAAAAGGCTTCCCTTTTGGAGAGTCCAGGCAGAGGGATGCCTGGAGGAAAGGAGGGGAGAAAGGAAAAGCAGAAGCACAGAGATCCTGCAGTCAAGGTGGGTCCCTGCAGTGACTCCTTGCCTGAAATACCTTCCCCTCTCTCTTTTCTTCCCCTCCTTCCCCTGCACCTACTGGCCGCCATTGGCTTACATTCTGGCTCCTTCGTTCCAAAAAGGACAGGGCTGCCTTCTGCATGGACTCACCAAAAAGTCTAAACGGTCTCACCGCCGCCTGAAGATCCTGCACCACTGAGCTGAGGGTGACTAGGGTCACAAGCAGGAGGAAGCCTCCCAACTTCATGCTGCTGTCGGAGGTCTTCGGATTAAAACCCAACAAGGCTGAGAAGAGCAGCAATTTATCCTCTTCCACCCTCTGAGCTGGAATGAAGGGCCGGGGGTGGGACTAGGAGCTGCGGGAGTCTAAGCCCTGCCCAGAAGCTGACATTTCCTGAGAAATGTGACACACACACTATGTGTACCTTGAGTAATGCCACGTTGTTTACCTAAGTCTCTGAGCCAAGGGAACACCCTCCTCTGCCCGACATGTAAGACTCCTAAACCAGGAAAGCAGTGAGTGGCTGAGAAAGGGGGTGAACTGGAGTAGGGGCACTTTCATCCACTCCTTCCTTTTTGAACACAAGTATCAGATGTCTTCTCTGGGCCAGGCACATGCTGGGCATGAGGAATAGGTCCTGGCAGTGATTAATTACAACGTAGGAGCGGGGTGCTAGCTGGGGAAGCTACAGCCTGCTCTTTCCCTTCACCCCGTTTTGCTCTGAGCCCTGGTGTCTCTGGTATTGAGGGCAGGGAGGAGCGGTAAGACAGCCAGTGGGGTGCTCCTCAGTCACCTGCTGGTGGTAGGAGGTGACTCTAGTCTCCTTTGGGAGGGGTCTGCTTCTATTTTCTGCTGAGGACCCAAGTAAAGGTGGTATGGTATGGTAGCCTTTGTCTGTATGATCAGTGTCATTTGCCTGGGAAGGCATTCCACCTCATCTTGTCTGCCTTCATTTCTGAGAACCCAAATTCCCGATACACGTGTTAAACTCTTCCAGAATGTCTCTCATCATGAAGCACTGGGGTGAGGAGGGGCTGCAGTAACCAACCAGCTAGGAAGTGAATTTCATTCCCCACTCCTCATCTAGAGGAGTGATTCTCTGAAACACATACTCCCCTTGGGTTTTGGAGGAATGGGCCCTCTTCCCTCCCCAGTGGCAGTGGGAATAAGGGGAGGCATGTATGAATTTTGGTCATCATTCCTGTGTCCTGTATGATCACTATCGTAATGTGAGATGAGGTTGACTGGACTGGTTGTTCATGGCAGGACCAGTTCATAGTCTCTTAGTATGGCCTCTGGAGAAGGAAATGGCAACCCACCCCCCAGTATTCTTGCCTGGAAAATCCCTTGGATGGAGGAGCTTGGTAGGCTACAGTCCATGGGGTCACGAAGAGTCGGACACGACTGAGTGACTTAACTTTCACTTTTCACTTTCATGCATTGGAGATGGAAATGGCAACCCACTCCAGTGTTCTTGCCTGGAGAATCGCCATCCCATAGATGGTGGGCTGCCATCTATGGGATCGCACAGAGTCAGACAAGACTGCAGCAACTTAGCAGCAGCAGCAGTATGGCCTGACTTCCCTTTAGAGAGTGCAGTACTCGACGTTTCACCAGGGGCCCTGGTTCCTAATTCTGGGGCTATAGGAAGAGATCTGCCCTGTTATACTCCATTTGTCACAGTTCTTGAAATACACCTGTCAGAGGTCCTTTGGGCAAACCATTGACTTCATTCATTGCGAATACCCCTAGGTGGGTTAAGGGCTACATTTATGGGTTATTCATCAAGCAATTTGGCAAATTACCTGAATTCAATCCTACCTATCCCAAAGGTAAGTTTGGTTGCTGTCTAATTTCTGTAATAGTTCACAGCCAAAAACTTTTAGAGATGCTAAACAGTGAAAAGAATACCACTCTATATGCAATTTCAAATTTTTAAAAAGGCTAAAAAATTTTAAAAACTGCCCTAAATTCAAAAGTATGTTGAAATTAAATTCATTTCTTTTTAGATATTCTCTTTTCTGATTTTATTTTGGGTTCTTTGTTTTGCTGGTGCTGAAAGTACATGCTTAGCTTGCCTTCTAGATTCCTTAGAGCCGAGCAGGGCCTTTGGAGCTTGGCAATGAGGCCTTAGTCTTCCCTGGATTTGCCTTGGTGTTCAACTATTTGGTGCTGTGAGCTAAATAGACATTTAAGCCTTATAGATCTACAAAGTCAAAAAATTTTTTGCTTTGTCACAAAAAATATGTCAACAAAACCTATGTCTGAATAGAAGCCCACCGCAGATGTGAGCAAAGGGCATAACAACTTCTACATGCTATTTAGTGAGCACTGGTTTTATTCCTGGCTTGGCTCCTTAAAGACCTCCTTGTATTTAATTCTGTGAGGTGGTTTGTTGGTTAGGAGTCTGATTGCTAAAAGAGGAAATTAAGAGTGAAAATGCAAAGGAGCCATCTCTGCTTCATTTTCACATCTATTTCATCACTTTTTTCTCTGCTGACCATTGCTCTCAGCTTGTCAAACCATATGGTAGGGGAATATGACCGCCTCTGAGCCCTCGAGTTCAAGATGAGTCCAGAAAGCACTAGATTTTTCCCAATCCTAAATCTAAAATGCCAGGGGAGAGAATTTCCTTGGCCTGGTTTGAGTCAGGTGTCACGTCCATCCCCTCAAACTAACAATACAAACAAAGTTGCTGAGGGCTCTGTGTGTGTTTGTGTGTGTGAGTGAGTGTGTGTGTGTGTTGGAGAGGGATTCAGGAAGCGGACGACACACGGTATGTTTTCCAATACAGACAGGATTATTGCCATTTTACAGAGGAGCAAACTGCAGAGGTTTAGTAACATCCCCCAAACAGCATTTCCATGCAAAACCAAACTTAAACTCCAAAGATAGTGCTCTTCTCTAGAACTCATTACCATCAGGTTAAGTCCAAATTCTTAGAAAATTTCCTCTGTGTGGCACAGATAAATGAGCTTTTGAGGACACAGAATTCTACTTCACCTAGTAGGCACTAATTGTCAAGCTTTCATTAGCAGAGCACAACAGCTCTGAGCTAGAGAAGATTCTGAGTACACAGTCAGATCAAAGGGAGGGTTCATCCACCTAAAACTGTAACTTTGATTTTAGGAGAGTTAAGGTACAACAGATGGCCCTTATTCCTGGCTGTTCACTAGGTCATTCAGAGGTTGTGAAAATAAGACCAAGGCTTATATAGTACTGTAGGTAAGAATGAGGACTCTAGAGTATGACAGATCCAATTTATATGTGGCTCCACTACTTGCTAGCTGTGTGACCTTGGGAAAATTGCCTTCCTTTTCTGGGTTTTGCTTCCTCATCTGATAAACAGGCATAGGCAACAACTCGTCATAGGGTTGTTGGACAGCCTGATGTATATGGCTTTATATGTATACAATCTTCAGAACTGGCAGCTACTATTATTAATTTCTGTAAAAGAGAATGTATGCCTTTCTATTTCCTATATTAGGGCACCTGCAGACAACCCAAGCCAAAGTGTATCACTTCATTAAGGAAATACCACTAAAGAAAGAGGAATCAGAATCTTTCCATATTTCATTATGCTGGAAATTATACATTGAATCACGAAGAGACTCCAGAGCTTAAGCTGGTATTACTGTCAGCTCAGTGACTATCTGTGAGTTCATGATTCTGGTATGGAGGTCAGGAAGCTTAGCAGGTGACCAATTTCTGTCTAAAGAGTCATTAGCTAGAGGAGGGTCAGTTAAGTCACAGACAATCATCATTTTTCCAAAAGATGCTCAAGAGCCTGGCCAGTGTCTGGAAGGGTTTGTCCCCACCCAAAGAGTTCCCGCTCCCAATAAGAGTTTTCATAACATTATGATCAGCAACAATAGCGGCTTCTTATCAGCAATGACTGTTCCACATACCAGATCTGTTTTTCCCCGTGTTCTGCAATTATTGCCTGCCCTACACTGTTGAAGTGAGAATTCAATTGAATAGTGATATTCGGAGCAGTGCCTGGAAGATAGCAAACACCCATTAAATGTTGCTGTTTTCAAGGATTCAAAAGAATTTTATTTTAAAAAGGAATCTTGCTCGTAACTCAAGGAACCCAAGCTTAATTGTCAGAGTCACCTTGGATTAAGTCATGCCCTCACGATGGCTCACGATTCCTCATCTCTAAGAAGGTTGTTAGCTTAAGCCTCCACAGATGTGAGAGCCTTTCTGTTTATTTTTTCATTTATTTTAAAAATTTAGGCCTCATGGTATGTGGGATCTTAGTTCCTGATCGGGGATTGAACCTGCAGCCCCTGTACTGGAAGCATGGCACCTTAACCACTGGACCACGAGGGAAGTCCCCAGCAGCTGTTCCTTTTAAAGGATGCTTCTCCTTTAAATGAAAGGAACTCTGTGTTATTGGTATTACTGGGCACTCATTACGTGTCCAGCAAGAAAGCTTGGTGAATACAGATGTGTGCAGCAGCAGCAAAGCAGGCTTGTGGGGAGGGTGAGGAGTGCATTTTGAGGGCAAGAGTGTGAGCAGGCACAGAGCTGGCACTTGAGATGTCCCCCTGCAATTTTTCTTCCTATACAATGTGCCCCTTGATTTTCCCACTCCTTTCCCCTTCATGCCTTTGTCCTGGGCCCCTGACTTCCTCCTCCCAATGGTAATAGGTAGTTGCTGCTGTAACAGGAGGGAAAGGGGCATGGCACAACTTTTGAAAGAATGACACAGCCCAAGGACACAACAGTATGAAAAGGCAAGAAGTTATGACACTGAAAGATGAACTCCCCAGGTTCAATATGCTACTGGAGATCAGTGGAGAAATAACTCCAGAAAGAATGAAGAGACAGAGCCAAAGCTAAAAAAATGCCCAGTTGTGGATGTGACTGGTGATGGAAGTAAAGTCCAATGTTGTAAAGAACAATATTTCATAGGAACCTGAAATGTTAGGTCCATGAATCAAGGTAAATTGAGAGTGGTCAAACAGGAGATGGTAAGAGGGAACATTGACATTCTAGGAATCAATGAACTGACATCAACTGGAATGGGTGAATTTAATTCAGATGACCATTACATCTACTACTCTGGGCAAGAATCCCTTAGAAGAAACAGAGTAACTCTCATAGTCAACAAAAGAGTCCAAAGTGCAGTACTTGGGTATAATCTCAAAAATGACAGAACGATCTCTTTGTTTCCAAGGCAAACCATTCAATATCATGATAATCCAAGTCTGTGCCCCAAGCACTAATGCCAAAGAAGCTGATGTTGAATGGTTCTATGAAGACGTATAAGACCTTCTAGAAATAATACCAAAAAAAGATGTCCTTTTCATCATAGGGGACTGGAGTGCAAAAGTAGGAGTAATAGGCAAGGTTGGCCTTGGAGTACAAAATGAAGCAGGGCAAAGGCTAACAGAGTTTTGCCAAGAGAATGCACTGGTCATAGCAAACACTCCCTTCCAACAACACAAGGGACGACTCTACACATGGACATCACCAGATGGTCAATACCGAAATCAGATTGATTATATTCTTGGCAGTCAAAGATGGAGAAGCTCTATACAGTCAGCAAAAACAAGACTGGGAGCTGACTATGGCACAGATCATGAACTCCTTACGGCCAAATTCAGACTAAAATTGAAGAAAGTAGGGAAAACCACTAGACCATTCAGGCATGACCTAACTCAAATCCCTTATGCTTATACAGTAGAAGTGACAAATAGATTCAAGGTATTAGATCTGATAGACAGAGTGCCTGAAGAACTATAGTTGGAGGTTTGTGACATTGTACAGGAGGCAGTGATCAAGACCATCCCCAAGAAAAAGAAATGCAAAAAGGTAAAATGGTTGTCTGAGGAGACCTTACAAATAGCTGAGAAAATAAGAGAAGTGAAAGACAAAGGAGAAAAGGAAAGAAATACCCATTTGAGTGCAGAGTTCCAAAGAATAGCAAGGAGAGATAAGAAAGCCTTCCCCAGTGATCAATGCAAAGGAATAGAGGAAAGCAATAGAATGGGAAAGACTGAAAGGTTGTTGCTGAATCATGCAAAGATGCCGGAATTCTTGGCCTCCGGAGGAGAAGAATTCAATCCGGGGTCAGAGACGAGGCTTGATCGCTCAGAACTTTTGTGTAATAAAGTTTTATTAAAGTATAAAGGAGATAGAGAAAGCTTCTGACATAGACATCAGAAGGGGGCAGAAAGAGTATCCGGTTGCTAGTGTTGAAGGAGGAAACAGACAGAACAGGCTCCATCTTGAAAGCAGGACTCCATCTTGGCCTGGACTGTGGCCTTTGAGCTATATGCCCAGTATCTATGGAAATGACATACCAACTGGAAAACCAGGCCCCCCAGATGGAAGAGCCCCAGGGCGTGTACCTAGATCTCTGTTGCCTAAAAGAATACCCTAATTATCTGTGTAACCAAATGGAATCATAAATTCTATTATGCTTATTGGGGTATGACCACAGGCCTATTGATAATTGTCCACTGTTAAATACCTAGGCTTAAGGCATATGAATCATGGGTTAACTTTGACTGTATCTTTCTTTTCCTTTGTTCAGACTAGTTTCAGGGAATTTGGGGAGGTGAGTTTGGGCACGTACACTTAGGGTATATAAGGTTTTCAGAAAAACTAGTCAGGGTCCTTGTCTAAGAGGAGACTCTGCCTTGGGCCCGCTGGTGTAATAGTGGCCCGCACTCCACTATCTGCATTGTCCTCCTGAGTGAGTTTGTTTCCCAGAACGCGTGGCTACAACATTTGGTGCATGAGTCGGGAAACTCCTCACTTTGAGGAGACAAGTCCCATTTGGAACTCCTCCGAGGCCTTGCGGCTTGAATCTTCTAGAGGGGGGAAGGTGCCTCGCCCTTCTGGAAGGATTCTGCTTCTCAACGCCCAGACCTTTCACGTTAGCACGTAGTGGATGGCAGCAGGGGAACTGAGCGCTCAGGTGAGGAGGAACCCACCCAGCAGGGTGGAAGAGGGGTCCTGATCAACCCCCTGGGAGGGAGTAGAAGGGGCACAGACCCACAGGAGCCTGGAATAAGCAGGTGGCAACGATTGCTTGGTACACAGGTCGAGGAGTGTGCTAGGGCTTAGGAAGGAAATTTGTGAAGGTCGTTTAGGAGGTGGTGTCCATGCCGTCTTGGGGAAAATTATTACCAAGCAATCTCCAGGGCATTGTTAGGAGAAGAAACTTGGCTTTTGTGTGCTTGTATGCTGCCCTCCCCAAGGAGGTGTCCCATCTGCTATGAAATTCTTGACCCCCTTGGAATTGTCAGGCTAGAAGGAGGGGGATGCATAAGTATATATTGGCTTTTCCGGAGATGGCCTGGGACGTGGGATCTTTAACCCATCTGTATTTTCATCTGCACCTGATCAAGCCCACCAAGGCAGAATGGACTTTAAGAGTTAAGGGAGAAACAGTCTTGGACCACGTGGTGTTCTGGTTGGGCCGTGCTGACCGGCAGGTGAAGACACGCCGATCCCCCTTCTCCCTCTGGGATCTGGCAGGTAAGGCTCTTCTAACCCCAATTAGGAAGGAGGCAGAATGGCAATTTAAGTGTCATTGAGTGGAAATATCAGAAGCACATATGGTACTGAGAACTTCATAGAACAAAAAGGAAAAGTAGAAGAAGGTCTGAGAAGGTAAGCAAAATGGGGGGAAGTGAATCTAAGGCGACTGTATTGGAGTGCATGATTAAAAATTTAAAGAAGGGATTAGGAGGAGACTATGGGGTGAAGATGAAGCCTAACTGCCTCCACATACTCTGTGAGGTCGAATGGCCCCCTGTGGGAGTAGGACGGCCACCAGAGAACACCATGAACTTAAAAATAGTGGAAGCAGTCTATACAGTAGTCACAGGAGAGCCAGGACACCTGGATCAACATCCATCTATTGACTCATGGCTGGGGTTAGCTCAAGACCCTCTTACTTGGACAAGGTTCTGTATCCAGAGGGAAAGGGAAAAATATTAATGGCACAAAAATCGACTGATGATAAAAAAGGAAATTCTAAAGGATTTGGACTGAGATGACCTGACCCCTCCCCCATACTGGATAATGACGCGCCTGCCTCCCAGTGCTCCACCAGGACCAGAGGCCGCCTTAATGCCTGATCCAGGGCCAGGTGAAGTTCCTGCAGTAGCCACTGCTCTTCCACCAGCTCTCCCGGAGTTCATAGAGCCGCCCTTTCGGCAGGCTCCAATCCCAGCAATGGAGACCTCTGGTCAACGCCCTCAGAATTCCACCTCAGCTGGACCTCCTAGATTGTATCCACCTCTCCCGGTGAGTACCAATGGGAAGGGGGAAGAAAACACAGCAATTAGACAGAGGCTGCGCTCCGCCAAGGAACAGGGGGAAAGAACCGCACTTCAGATGCCCCTTAGAGAGCTACAACAGCCTCCGGTTCAGGACGCATGTGGGCACTACCATCAGCCCCCCTGTAGCCTGTTATTACCAGCCATTTTCCTCTACGGATGTATTAAACTGGCAGAGACACACTCCACCGTACTCGGAGGGGCCACAGGTCATGATTAGGCTAATGGAGACTATTTTTCAAACCCACAGCCCTACATAGGATGACATAATCCAACTACTAGTCTCCCTTTTCAGCCCTGAGGAAAGACACAGGATCCTAACTGAGGCCAGAAAATGGTTCAGAGAAATGGCACCTGAGGGTACTGCAAAGCCGGGGCTGTGGGCAGAACCAGCCACCCCCGATGAGAGGCCCGATTGGGACTGTGACCCAAGGAAGTGAGGGGCCACCTGGAGAGATATCGGGTGACTATTTTACAAGGTCTCAAGAGGAGGGCCTGAAAAGCTATGAGTATCGCAAAGTCCGCCGAAGTGATTCAAAGGGAAAGCGAATCACCCTCTGAGTTCTGCGAAAAGACTGTGCGAGGCCTATAGGCTTTATATGCCAATAGACCCAGCCAGAGGCTCCTGGGTCTCAGATGGTGATAAATGCAGCCTTTGTGTCTCTAGCCTACCCTGAAAATGTCAGCTGGGGGCACACCAAGTGACTCATGAATTTTTAATACATCCCTGAACACCCAGTACCTTTGTTTGGAAGAGACTTGCTGTCTAAATTGCGGGCACAAGTGACCTTTCCCCCCACAAAAGACCCAGTGTTCGAGTGGGCTCAACCACCTATTTACTCTTCCTCTCAGTAACCCCTCAAGATGAATGGAGGTTGCACAATCTCCCGGAAAGGAAACCGGACAGGCTAAACAGTCGCAAAAGAGAGTTAACTCAACAATTCCCTGAGGTCTGGGCGAAAGACAACCCTTCCCCTCCCCCAGGCTTGCAAAACTAGTCCCACTGGTAATAGAACTCAAACCCGGTACAATTACGTAAGCACCCGCCTTGGGCCTGCCAGACTTTGCTAAGCCGTTCACTCTTTATGTGACTGAAAAGGATAAGGTGGCTATGGGAGTGTTGTCCCAGACTATGGGGACATGGAACAGACCGGTGACTTATCTCTTGAAACAGCTGGACAATGTTGCCCCTGGGTGGCTGGGATGCTTATGGGCAGTTGCTGCAGTTGCCTTACTGGTCCGGGAGGCAACCAAGCTGACTTTGGGCCAAGATCTGTTCGTAGAAGTCCCGCATGAGGTCAACATTCTCCTGTGAGGGGACCCCCATAAATGGCTGTCAACATCCCAGATTACTCAATACCAGGGACTGTTATGTGAGAATCCCCATGTTACTACCAAGCCTTGTCAGGCCCTGAATCTGGCCACTCTCTTTCTTGTGGGAGAAGGTGGGCCCTCACATGATTGCAAGGAAATATGCCAGCAGACCTGATTTGAGAGACCAGCCAATCCCGGACCCAGATTTGGTCCTGTACACCAGTGGCACCAGCCTGGTGAAATGAAGACTGTTGGGATATGCAGAAGTCATGGAAGAAACCATCGTTGAGGCTAGCTGTCTGCCCTCACACTGGTCCGCTCAGCTATATGCTCTAATCCAGGCCCTCCAAGCTGTCAAAAGGACAAATTCTCAGAAATGCACTGCCTGCTCACAGGTCAATGCTGCCTCTCAGCACAGACAGAAACCTCCAGGGATTCAGCTAAAAGGCACACTGCCCTTTGAACACCTGGAAGTGGACTTCAGTGAAATGAAACCTCACTGACACTACCATTACCTGTTGGTCATAGTATATACGTTCTTGGGATGGATAGAAACTTTTCCTACCTGGACTGAAAGAGCATCAAAAGTAGCCTGGTGCCTGCTTAGGGAGATAGTTCCCAGATTTGGATTTCTTACCAGCATTGGATTGGACAATGGCCCGGCTTTCATAGCTGATTTAGTATAACAAGTAAGAAAGACTTTAAACATCAAGTGGAAATTACATACAGCATATAGCCCCCAGAGTTCTGGGATGGTGGAAGGAACCAATCGGACACTTAAAGAGACTCTCCAAGTGGATCTTAGAGACTGACTGTTCCTGGGTGGACTTGTTGCTGATGGCTCTGCTCAGACTCAGGATGACCCCATGGTCCCATGGCTCTTCTCCTTACAAAATTGTGTATGGGAGGCCCCCTCCCATAATAAAGCAGGTGTCAACAAATTTGCCTTAAGTAAGAGGAGATGAGATTTCACAGCAGATGTAACAACTGGGTAAGGTAATAAACCAGTTAGCTAAGTTTTCACAAGAAAGGCTGTCATTCCCCCTTGGAGAACAGATTAATGAATTTGTGCCCGGGGATCAGGTGTGGTCAAGGACTGGAAACACGACTCCTTGGCCCCACATTGGAAGGGTCCATATACTGTTATTCTAACCAGCCCTCTTCAAGAAAATTAGAGATACCAAGGGAACATTCCATGCAAAGATGGGTTCGATAAAGGATAGAAACGCTATGGACCTAACAGAAGCAGAAGATATTAAGAAGAGGTGGCAAGAATACACAGGAGAACTGTACAAAAAAGATCTTCATGACCCAGATAATCACGGTAGTGTGATCACTCACCTAGAGCCAGACATCTTGGAATGTGAAGTCAGGTGGGCCTTAGAAAGCATCACTATGAACAAAGTTAGTGGACGTGATGGAATTCCAGTTGAGCTATTTCAAATCCTGAGAGATGATGCTGTGAAAGTGCTGCACTCAATATGCCAGCAAATTTTGAAAGCTCAGCAGTGGCCACAGGACTGAAAAAGGTCAGTTTTCATTCCAATCCCTAAGAAAGGCAATCCGAAAGAATGCTCAAACTACCGCATAATTGCACTCACCTCACATGCTAGTAAAGTAATGCTCAAAATTCTCCAAGCCAGGCTTTAGCAATACGTGAACCGTGAACTTCCAGATGTTCAAGCTGGTTTTAGAAAAGGCAGAGGAACCAGAGATCAAATTGCCAGCATCCACTGGATCATTGAAAAACCAGGAGAGTTCCAGAAAAACATTTATTTCTGCTTTATAGACTATGCCAAAGCCTTCGACCGTGTGGCTCACAATAAACTGTGGAAAATTCTGAAAGAGATGGGAATACCAGACCACCTGACCTGCCTCTTGAGAAACCTGTATGCAGGTCAGGAAGCAACAGTTAGAACTGGACATAGACCAACAGACTGGTTCCAAACAGGAAAAGGAGTACATCAAGGCTGTATATTGTCACCCTGCTCATTTAGTTTATATGCAGAGTACATCATGAAAAACGCTGGGCTGGAAGAAGCACAGACTGGAATCAAGATTGCCAGGAGAAATATCAATAACCTCAGATATGCAGATGACACCCCCTTATGGCAGAAAGTGAAGAGGAACTAAAAAGCCTCTTGATGAAAATGAAAGAGGAGAGTGAAAAAGTTGGTTTAAAGCTCAACATTCAGAAAACTAAGACCATGGCATCTGGTCCCATCGCTTCATGGGAAATAGATGGGGAAACAGTGGAAACAGTGTCAGACTTTATTTTGGGGGGGGCTCCAAAATCACTGCAGATGGTGACTGCAGCCATGAAATTAAAAGACGCTTACTCCTTGGAAGGAAAGTTATGACCAAACTAGATAGCATATTAAAAAGCAGAGACATTACTTTGCCAACAAAGGTCCATCTAGTCAAGGCTATGGTTTTTCCAGTGGCATGTATGGATGTGAGAGTTGGACTGTGAAGAAAGCTGAGCACCAAAAAATTGATGCTTTTGAACTGTAGTGTTGGAGAAGACTCTTGAGAGTCCCTTGGACTGCAAGGAGATCCAACCAGTCCTTCCTAAAGGAGATCAGTCCTGGGTGTTCATTGGAAGGACTGATGCTGAAGCTGAAACTCCAGTACTTCGGCCACCTCATGTGAAGAGTTGATCATTGGAAAAGACCCTGATGCTGGGAGAGATTGGGTGCAGGAGGAGAGGGGGATGACAGAGAATGATATGGCTGGATGGCATCACCAACTCGATGGACATGAGTTTGGGTAAACTCTGGGAGTTGGTGATAGACAGGGAGGCCTGGCGTGCTGTGATTCATGGGGTTGCAGAGTTGGACACGACTGAGCGACTGAACTGAACTGAACTGAACTGAACCAGCCCCACTGCAGTTAAAGTTGCAGGTGTCACCCCCTGGATCCATCACATGAGGGTGAAGAGAGCATACCACGCAGACCTGGAGGACACTGAATGGACTACATAAAAGGACCCCACTGATCCTCGTGAAACCAAGATCATCTTAAAGAAGAAAAAGAGATGAAGCTCTACAATCAACTGCTGCTACAAGGACTTGCTGGTATCATCTTGAGATTAACCATAGTTTCATTACAAAGAGGGACCTGTGCTATAATTAAAGTTGAATGTTGTGTATATATTTCTGATGTATCTGGCTATATATCAGCCAACCTAGATGACATGAAAGGTCAGGTAAAAGTTATGTCTGATGATAATCTTCCTTTTTGGACTTCAGTCCTATCTTGGGTGAAGGGTGATTGGTGAAAAACTATATTTACTATTGTTATAGTTGCCTTGATAGTTCTGCTTTGTGGACCCTTTATTTTACAATGTATTATGAACTTTGTAACACAAAGGTTGATGTCATTCTCCCAAATTGGAGGTCGGAGAGTCAGGGTGCAATTATCCCTAAGAATGATGCTCATACTATGAGTTAAGAGCATCAAGAGTGGGGAATGAAGGAGGAAACAGACAGAACAGGCTCCATCTTGAAAGCAGGACTCCATCTTGGGCCATACTGTGGCCTTTGAGCTATATGCCCAGTATCTATGGAAACGACATACCAACTGGAAAACCAGGCCCCCCAGATGGAAGAGCCCCAGGGCGTGTACCTAGATCTCTGTTGCCTAAAAGAATACCCTAATTATCTGTGTAACCAAATGGAATCATAAATTCTATTATGCTTATTGGGTATGACCACAGGCTTATTGATAATTGTTCACTGTTAAATACCTAGGCTTAAGGCATATGAATCACAGGTTAACTTTGACTGTATCTTTCTTTTCCTTTGTTCAGACTAGTTTCAGGGAATTTGGGGAGGTGAGTTTGGGCACGTACACTTAGGGTATATAAGGTTTTCAGAAAAACTAGTCAGGGTCCTTGTCTAAGAGGAGACTCTGCCTTGGGCCCGCTGGTGTAATAGTGGCCCGCACTCCACTATCTGCATTGTCCTCCTGAGTGAGTTTGTTTCCCAGAACGCGTGGCTACAACATTTGGTGCATGAGTCGGGAAACTCCTCACTTTGAGGAGACAAGTCCCATTTGGGACTCCTCCGAGGCCTTGCGGCTTGAATCTTCTAGAGGGGGGAAGGTGCCTCGCCCTTCTGGAAGGATTCTGCTTCTCAACGCCCAGACCTTTCACGTTAGCACGTAGTGGATGGCAGCAGGGGAACTGAGCGCTCAGGTGAGGAGGAACCCACCCAGCAGGGTGGAAGAGGGGTCCTGATCAACCCCCTGGGAGGGAGTAGAAGGGGCACAGACCCACAGGAGCCTGGAATAAGCAGGTGGCAACGATTGCTTGGTACACAGGTCGAGGAGTGTGCTAGGGCTTAGGAAGGAAATTTGTGAAGGTCATTTAGGAGGTGGTGTCCATGCCGTCTTGGGGAAAATTATTACCGAACAATTGCCAGGGGATTGTTAGGAGAAGAAACTTGGTTTTTGTGTGCTCGTATTCTGCCCTCCCCAAGGAGGTGTCCCATCTGCTATGAAATTCTTGACCCCCTCAGAACTGTCAGGCTAGAAGGAGGGGGATACATAAGTGAGTATGAACTGGCTTTTCCAGAGATGGCCTGGGATGTGGGATCTGTATTTTCATCCGCACCTGATCAAGCCCACCAAGGCAGAATGGACTTTAAGAGTTAAGGGAGAAACAGTCTTGGACCACGTGGTGTTCTGGTTCGGCTGTGCTGACTGGCAGATGAAGACATGCCGATCCCTCTTCTCCCTCTGGGATCTGGCAGGTAAAGCTCTTCTCAAATGGCAATTTAAGTGTCATTGAGTGGAAATATCAGAAGTACATGGGGGTACTGAGAACTCCGTAGACAGAAAGAAAAGGAAAAGTAGAAGAAGGTCTGAGAAGGTAAGCAAGATGGGGGGAAGTGAATCTAAGGCGACTGTATTGGAGTGCATGATTAAAAATTTAAAGAAGGGATTAGGAGGAGACTATGGGGTGAAGATGAAGCCTAACTGCCTCCACATACTCTGTGAGGTCGAATGGCCCCCTGTGGGAGTAGGATGGCCACCAGAGAACACCATGAACTTAAAAATAGTGGAAGCAGTCTATACAGTAGTCACAGGAGAGCCAGGACACCTGGATCAACATCCATCTATTGACTCATGGCTGGGGTTAGCTCAAGACCCTCTTACTTGGACAAGGTTCTGTATCCAGAGGGAAAGGGAAAAATATTAATGGCACAATAATTGACTGATGATAGAAAAGGAAATTCTGCAGGATTTGAACGGGGATGACCTGACCCCTCCCCCATACTGGATAATGACGCGCCTGCCTCCCAGTGCTCCACCAGGACCAGAGGCCGCCTTAATGCCTGATCCAGGGCCAGGCGAAGTTCCTGCAGCAGCCGCTGCTCTTCCACCAGCTCTCCCGGAGTTCATAGAGCCGCCCTTTCGGCAGGCTCCAATCCCAGCAATGGAGACCTCTGGTCAACGCCCCCAGAATTCCACCTCAGCTGGACCTCCTAGATTGTATCCACCTCTCCTGGTGAGTACCAATGGGAAGGGGGAAGAAAACACAGCAATTAGACAGAGGCTGTACTCCGCCAAGGAACAGGGGGAAAGAACCCCACTTCAGATGCCCCTTAGAGAGCTACAACAGCCTGAGGTTCAGGACATATGTGGGCACTACCATCACCCCCCTGTAGCCTGTTATTACCAGCCATTTTCCTCTATGGATGTATTAAACTGGCAGAGACACACTCCACCGTACTCAGGGGAGCCACAAGCCATGATTAGGCTAATGGGGACTATTTTTCGAACCCACCGCCCTACATGGGATGACATAATCCAACTACTAGTCTCCCTTTTCAGCCCTTAGGAAAGATACAGGATCCTAACCGAGGCTAGAAAATGGCTCAGAGAAATGGCACCTGGGGGCACTGCAAACCTGCAGCGTGGGCAGAACCAGCCACCCCTGATGAGAGGCCCGATTGGGACTGTGACCCAAGGAAGTGAGGGGCCACCTGGAGAGATATCGGGTGACTATTTTACAAGGTCTCAAGAGTATCAAAAAGCCCGCCGAAGTGATTCAAAGGGAAAGCGAATCACCCTCTGAGTTCTGCGAAAAGACTGTGCGAGGCCTATAGGCTTTATATGCCAATAGACCCAGCCAGAGGCTCCTGGGTCTCAGATGGTGATAAATGCAGCCTTTGTGTCTCTAGCGTACCCTGAAAATGTCAGATGAGGGGACACCAAGTGACTCATGAATTTTTATACATCCCTGAATGCCCAGTACCTTTGTTAGGAAGAGTCTTGCTGTCTAAATTGGGGGCACAAGTGACCTTTCCCCCCATGAATGACCCAGTGTTCGAGTGGGCTCAACCACCTATTTACTCTTCCTCTCAGTAACACCTCAAGATGAATCGAGTTTGCACAATCTCCCGGAAGGGAAACCGGACGGGCTTAACAGTCGAAAGAGAGAGTTAACTCAACAAGCTGAAGGAGTCACACCCAAATCTATACCCTTAGGACACAAGCCTGGCATATTTCACAGAGAGAAAAAGGGCGACACATATGCTACTTCTACCCATTTCCCTTGTTTTCTACAGAACCAGTCTAATTGTAAAACAGTATTACAATTAAGAGACCCTCCAACCGGCCACCGTTTGCCATCCTCCAATGGATACGTGGCCATGCAGTATCACATAGGAAGACCAGGTGTGTCTTCTTTAAGCCCTGGGGATCAAATCTATCCCAGTTTTTCAGGATACAGTTCAAAGGAGTGAGGCTCTAATTGTTAGCTCCCATCTGTAAGAGAGAAAAAAAAGCGACCAGTGCCATCTTTCTACCGGAGACATCCCTCCCTGCTCTAGATGGGGGTGTAGACAGATTTTACACCAAAGCTTTCCTTCCCTGGTCGGGCTTAGTCTGTCCCTTACCGACACAGGTGACCTACTTGTCCCTCCCGGTTCTACCACTGAGATGGGGTGGAGATGAACCAGGGGTAGACCTAATGGCATCCCTGAATGACGTCCAGCTCCTCAACATTAAAACCATGCTTACCTCTGATGCCACCCGGGATGCAATCAGAGTAACCTTCCAGAATGCCTCCCAGGCTAAACTGCTGGGGGAAACATTCATCACCTGAGTGCCTGTGCATGACCCTGAGTATATTCCTGACCTCAATAAGACCGATACGAACATAAAACTGAGATGTGTCTTCCAAGTGTCACCACAGCAGTATAAGAGCCTCCTAAGTGTCACCACACCAGTATAAGAGCCTCCTCTGGTCCACTAAGAGCCAGCGTTACCAAAGGGGGAAAAAAAAACCCCATTGCAGTTCCAATCTAAGTAACCTTTAACCTCAGAGATCCTCTTGTAGCTAGACCTCCATCTAACTTCTGAACTTTTGATTCCTAGTGAGGCTAGGTGCTTCCTGACTACCAATGCAAGTTTGGGATCTAAGTAACAGCATAGATCACAAGTCCCTTGAAAGTCTATGATGCGACAGATTAGGTTAGTACTTCTAATTTCCAAGGAGTTATGAAATGGTCAAAGAGACTGAAAAGTTTGACCGAGAAAGGAGAGTTCGGTCCACACGCTTTGCCCACTTCTGGTCGGTCCCCGAAGGAGACGTTGGGTGCCTCTTGGCATTGGCAGGTCGGAATAAACCCCCGACAGGTTTCTGCCATAAGCTGTATGAGGTCACTGTGGAACCACAGAGCAGGGCTCCTCACTTGCTTTGTGCAGGGTGTTTCATTCATTCACACAAGCACACCATAGAGTTAGTAAAGTACAGCAGAAAACGTGTTCGCTAGGAGAACAAAGAACTGGAGCTCCAAGCATCTTTACCTTGTCCTGAGAAATTCCGGACGAGCCCCTAAGATGAAAGGTTGTTGCTGAATCTCGCAAAGACGCCGGGATTCTTGGCCTCTGGAGAAGAATTCAATCCAGGGCCAGAGACGAGGCTTGATCGCTCAGAGCTTTTGTGTAATAAAGTTTTATTAAAGTATAAAGGAGATAGGGAAAGCTTCTGACATAGACATCAGAAGGGGGCAGAAAGAGTACCCGCTTGCTAGTGTTAACAATGGAGTTATATACTCTCCAATGAATCCAAAGAATGTCTGGAGGTTGTAAAGACCTCACCAGACCTACTCCCATAATTTACATTTTAAGATAACAGGATTAGCTGGAAGGTTTAATCCAGAGACTGTCCTCAGGCAGGATACATTATTGTTATACAATCCCAAGGAATATAGAAGGAAAAAAAGTTTGTCCTTTCTTCCTCCTTGAGAATTCCAGACCCCTCTCTCCTTGGGGACCCCTAGACTTCTTATCAACCTGCCTAGGAAATGACTCTTTCAAGACTAGAGATCTCTTCAAGAAAATTAGATATACCAAGGGAACATTTCATGCAAAGATGGGCACAGTGAAGAACAGAATTGGTATGGAACTAACAGAAGCAGAAGATATTTAGAAGAGGTGGCAAGAAAACACAGAAGAACTATACAAAAAAGATCTTCATGACTCAGATAATCACGATGGTGTGATCATTCAACTAGAGCCAGTCATCCTGGAATGTGAAGTCAAATGGGCCTTAGGAAGCATCACTATGAACAAAGTTAGTGGAGGTGATGGAATTCCAGTTGAGCTATTTCAAATCCTAAAAGATGATGCTGTCAAAGTGCTGCACTCAATATGCCAGCAAATTTTGAAAACTCAGCAGTGGCCACAGGACTGGAAAAGGTCAGTTTTTATTCCAATCCCAAAGAAGGGCAATGCCAAAGAATGTTCAAGCTACTGTACAATTGCACACATCTCACAGGCTAGAAATTCTCAAAGCCAGGCTTCAACAGTACATAAGAACTTCCAGATGTTCAAGCTGGATTTAGAAAAGGCAGAGGAACCAGAGATCAAAATGCCAACATTTGTTGGATCATAGAAAAAGCAAGAGAGTTCCAGGAAAACATCAACTTCTGCTTTATTGACTACACCAAGGTCTTTGACAGTGTGGATCACAACAAAATGTGGAAAATTCTGAAAGAGATGGAAATACTAGTCCACCTTACCTGCCTCCTGAGAAATCTGTATGCAGGTCAAGAAGCAACAGTTAGAACTGGACATGGAATAAGAGACTGGTTCCAAATTGGGAAAGGAGTATGTCAAGGCTGTATATTGTCACCGTGCTTATTTAACTTATATACAGAGTTCTTCATGCAAAATGCCAGGCTGGATGAAGCATAAGCTGGAATCATGATTGCCAGGAGAAATATCAATAACCTCAGATATGCAGATGACACCACCCTTATGGCAGAAATTGAAGAAGAATTAAAGAGCCTCTTGATGAAAGTGGAAAAGGAGAGTGAAAAAGTTGGCTTAAAACTCAACATTCAAAAAACAAAGATCATGGCGTCTGGTCCCATCACTTCATGGCAAATAGATGGGGAAACAGTGGAAGCAGTGACAGACTTTATTTTCTTGGGTTCCAAAATCACTGCAGATGATTGCAGTGATTGCAGGTGACTGCAGCCATGAAATTAAAAGACGCTTGTTCCTTTGGAAGAAAAGTTATGAAAAACCTAGACAGCATACTAAAAATCAGAGACATTGTTTTGCTGGCAAATGTCTGTCTAGTCAAAGCTATGGTTTTTCTGGTAGTCATGTATGGATGTGAGAATTGGACCATAAAGAAGGCTGAGCGCAGAAGAAATGATGCTTTTGAACTGTGGTGTTGGAGAGGACTCTTGAGAATCCTTTGGACTTCAAAGAGATCAAACTGTCAATCCTAAAGAAAATCGGTCCTGAATATTCACTGGAAGAATTAATGCTGAAGCTGAAACTCCAATAGTTTGGCCACCTGATGCCAACAACTGACTCATTGGAAAAGACCTTGATGCTGGGAAAGATTCAAGGTGGGAGGAGAAGGGGATGACAGAGGATGAGATGGTTGGATGGCATCACCGACTCAATGGACTTGAGTTTGAGCAAGCTTGGGGCTTGGTGATGGACAGGGAAGCCTGGCGTGCTGCAGCCCATGGGTTTGCAAAAAGTCAGACACGACTGAGTGACTGAGCTGAACTGACTGAAGGACACAACATACACCGATGAGAATCAAATGGGTCCAAGATGGCAGACAAGTGGACTTTGGTGAGACCTTGATCCTCAATCAGCAATCTAAATCACACACCCAGAGGCACCGTGACAGTTCCAAGGCACTGTCAAAAGGCCAAGGAGTGGGCAGTGGCCCAATTCCTGGAAATCTCCACCCCTTCCCCAAAATAGTTGGGGTAATCTCCCACTAGTTAGCATATGAAATTACCCAGGTTATAACAACTAACCTGCCACACTCACCCTCTGCGATGACCCACACTCTGTCTGTGGTGTGTGCTCCTCTCTAAATCTGAATAAATCAACTACTTATTTATCACTATCTCTCACTGAATTCTTTCTGCAATGAGACATCAAGTACCTGAGCTTCTTTAGGCCCTGAAACCAGGAACGGGGTGGAGTTTTGGCTGGGTTTGAGTCCCAGTCACATAGGTTCAAGTCCCAAGCAGGATTTTGGCCAGGTTCAAGTCCTGGCTGTTGGGACCAGCCCAATAACGAATCGACCTGAAGGAGCGGTGCCACAGAAGAATAAGGAAAATTAAGACTCAGAAATAAAAGTGGGGATCAAGGGGCTGATGCCATTCCCAGGCAAAAGCCCAGATCCTAATCCTTGCATGCCTTTTATGGCTACCATCTACTTCCTTGTTCATGCTCTAGAGATATCTGTTGTTTCCAATCTCAGATCAGAGATGAAGATATACAAAGCATAGTCCTCAGTGTCATTTCTCAGCAACTCCCTCTGGTTATGAGAACAGTCACTAATAGTTTTCCATCAGTCACATCAGTACTTCAACATCTTGTTTTCAAGATGTCTTTATACAATGTACATTTTACTGCTCCCAGCCCTTTGAGTGGAGGTGATGAGAAAGTCATTCTTATTTTTCAAAGAAGCCCTGTTAATTATAGTACAGGCCTGTGCATAGCATATTCCCTACACTGGCCACACGGGTTCACGTGCCAAACAGGATTTTGGCTGGGTTTGAGTCCCAGCACATGGGTTCAAGGCCCAACCTGAGGTAAACAGTTTCACTGCCAGGACGCCCCAATCACCTTTCGAGTTTTGAGGGCAGACCCTGCAGCTCTATGTTGATGGTGGGGAGGATGACAGGCTCGACCCCCTGCACTCACATCATGCTGCTGCATGGACTCTCCTTTGAGGACAACACACATGGGCAGCAATGGGCTGTGAGTTATACTCATTCTCTCTGAGCTCTGCATCTTGGATCCTGGATCAGGACACAGGTAACTGCAACTGTAATCCCTGATAGGCAGCTGACCTTTCTGGTTAATCAGACCTGGGTTTAGTGTTGAGTAATGTTCTTTCAAGTAAGCTCTCTGAGCCAAAAGAAATAGCTTGTTCCACCATCAAAACTACTAAAGAATGGAGGCTACTTTGAGTGACAGAGGAAAAGGAGGTGGGAAGAAAGGGACCTGGTATATACCTGGCACTTCTATGTAACAGATTTTATAAACAGATGCACATTGATACATATATGTATTTTAAATATATATAATTGTGTGTATGTGCTCAGCCAGCCAGTCACGTCTGACTCTTTGCAACCTCATTGACTGGGGCCTCCCAAGCTCCTCTGTCCATGGAATCTTCCAGGCAAGAATATTGGAGTGGGTTGCCATTTCCTATGCCTGGGGATCTTCCCGGCCCAGGGATCAAACCTGAATCTCTTGCATTGGCAGACGGATTCTTTAACACCACGCCACCTGGGAAGCTTCAATATACATATAATTACATGTCCATATAATTATATATATACACACACATTATCTTCACTCCTTTTCAATATCAAAAATACTCTCTCAAGGGTTATCTCCATTTCACACATGGGGAGATAGTCACTTCCCCAGATTCACACAACTTCTTAATTACCCAAGTCTTTCTGACTTCAAATCCCAAGCTCTGTCCTCCACCCGACACTGTTTCTGCCTTTTCCTTACAAATTGCCACTCACTAGAGTCTAGACCCAAATGTTAATTTTACAGGGCTCAAGGCTTGACCTAAGAATGGGCACTGGCACCCTCTCATTTCCCCCAACCTCCATGGAACTCTAGAATTCCTTCCTGAGTCACATAACCTGAACTGCTAACAAGGAGAAATTCCCTTTGGTAAGTTAAGTTTCAAGCAATGCTCAGGTGGAAGGAAAACCCCATATCTGAGTATAATAGCTGTTTTCCCTCCTTCTACCTTGTACAGAATCCTCATGGCCCCTTTTACCACAGGTTCTCAGAAATGTGGACCTAGTTTTTCCACCTGCCAATGCATGAGACATGGGTTCAATCCCTGGTCCAGGAAGATCCCACATGCTGTGGAGCAACTAAGCCCGTGGGCTACAACTGCTGAGTCTGCGCTCTAGAGCCTGAGAGCCACAACTAATGAGGCCAAGTACTGCAACTGCTGGTTCCCAAAATACCACTTGGAGGAAATCTTGCCTGCTGCTCAAGAGTACCCGTTTTCAATTTCACATATATGATGAGAAAACATAACTGATTTAAGCCAGTAAGATTTGCAGATTTATTTGTTCCAACAGCTATTTAATACACTGTGAACTCTAATTAGTCCCATCACTCTTTTTTAATTTTTCTATTTTGATCACATAACATGCAGGTTGGTTCCCCAATCAAGGATCAAACCTCAGCCTCTGCAGTGAAGGTGCTGAACCATGGCCACTAGACCACTGGGGAACTCCCCTGTACCATATCACTCTTGACAAATCCTTTTAATCTCTTGCCCCATCCTCCCCCCGCACAGCTCCCCCCACCAGTCAACATATACACACACTCCACTCCTAAAGATATTTGAGGGGGGGTGGAAATTCCAATTTCTTGAAGTCACTTATTTTTCCTGAATAATGGTGGTAGTGCAGCCATTACAGAATACTGCATTCTTATGGCATTTAGGATGTGCCAGCCTGTGCTATAATTCAGCTGTGATTTCCTTCTTTCCTTATAGGCTATGAGGTTAAGGACTTTGGGATAACCCCATTGTGCATTTTATTGGCCTAGGAGAGGGAGTATTTGTGAGCCCTGGGATTTCAGCTTGAGGTTGAGAAAGTGAAGCTCAGTGAAGGGGAGAAAAGGCTAAGGTGGACAAATATTTTGGAGTTGGTCCAGCTGGAAATAAGTACAGATTTCTGGGCTACCGGTGACTTTCCATTGCACAGACACAAATGTACCAGCTGGCTAGCAGGTGCTTCCGCAGGTAGCATCATGTAGGCTTTAGACTCCAGGGACATCGCAATCTTCTGTCGGCTGAGATGGTGCTATTCTCACAACCCAATGTTAGAGGTTCCCTCTCCCTCCCCTCCCCGCATCATGCAGCATGTGGGATCTTAGTTCTCAGACCAGGGATGGACCAGCACTCCCTGCAGTGGAAGCACTCGAAGCATGGAGTCTTAACCTCTGGACTGCAAGGGAAGTCCCAGAAGTTCCCTCTTTATCTCTCAAGCTTTCAGGAGGACCCCGTACCCATACTCTCTCTGTTAGGGATTGTTTGGTTATCTTTGCCCTGAGACTATGTAATTGCTCCAGGTCTTTCAAGCTCTGATGGCTTCCCTGATAGCTCAGTTGGTTAAGAATCCATCTGCAGTGCAGGAGACCTCAGTTCGATTCCCTGGAGAAGATCCCCTGGAGAAGGGATAGGCTACCCACTGCAGTGTTCTTGGGCTTCCCTTGTGGCTCAGCTGATAAAGAATCCACCTGCAATGCAGGAGACTGGGTTCGATCCGTGGGTTGGGAAGATCCCCTGGAGAAGGGAAAGGCTACCCACTCCTGTATTCTGGCCTGGAGAATTCCATGGATTGTATAGTCCTTGGGGCCGCAAAGAGTTGAATGCAACTGGGCGACTTTCACCTTCATGTTTCAAGCTCTTGGTGGCCCAAATTGTAGCATAGATCCTGTAGCAAGTCACTAACCAAGTGTTATGAAACCCTGCTGTGTCAATTCCTAAGGCCTCAAACACAATGAATGCTTCCCACTGTAGGAGCGTGGTGAGTATAATAGCTTTCAAAGTGATTGGTTGGAATTAAATTTCCAGACTGACAGTGGGGACTGGCAGGCTGCAGTCCATAGGGTTGCACAGTGTCAGGCACAAGTGAAGTAACTTAGCACGCACATGCATCCTGCATTTTTGAATGTGGTATAGTGAGAATCCCCATGGACAGAGGAGCCTGGGGTTGCAAAGAGTCAGACACACTGAGCGACTAAGCAAGCACAGCAGAGCACATAGTATAAGAAGAAGAAGGAGTTTGGGAGCCACTAAAATCTGGATTTAAATGCAGGTTCCACCACATCCTGGCCATATGACCTCGACCATTAATCTCTCCATGTTTCTCCATCAAGAGTTAGAGGCTCAGCATACTCAACTCATGGCTGTTATAAGAATAAGGAAATAACATCGGGGAAGTATCTGACATGAATAGTATACCAAATAAAATATTTTCCTTCTCCTCTAAATGCTTCCTTACCCTCAGTTGGATTTTAAACTCCTAGAGGCAAGAGGTTATCCTTTGTGACCTCTCTGGAGCATCTGTTACCATGAAAAGAACCATAGGTTTGAGAGCTGCCCTGAGGATCTAGGCCTGGATATCCACTATGGCGGCCATTAGCCACCCGTGGCGAGTGAGCACTTGAAATGTGGTTTGTGCAACCAAGGAGCAGGAGAGTTTTACCTTTATTTAGTCAACTGTTAGATCATTTAAGTTTGCTTTTAGAAACAGATATTCAGCTTAGTCATTGGAAACATTTAAGCATGTTTGGGACAAATTTGGTACTTGAATCTTCTTTTTCAACTGTACATTTTGTGAAATCTAAGTACAAGTCAAGAATTTTTGATGAAAATTTAAAGCCCAGATTGAGATACACTATAAATGCAAAATACACACTGGACTTCAAAGATTTAGTGTGAAAAAAAGAAGGTAAAATATCTCACTAATTTTTTTTTTTTCACTGACTACATATGAATGCTGAGCTAAATGTTAATTTTACCTATTAAAAGAAGAAAAAAGAAAAGAATTTAGTTGTCAGTCACTACTTTGGGCATCATCCTCCAGACCAGGGGTCCAACAAGGCCCTCAGCTACTCTACTATCTCCAGAGATCATTTGTTTTGGAGTGTGCTAGCTTTCCATTCCATGTGCCCTGCTCAGAGGGTCCCCATGGGAAGTGCTGTTTCAACTACATGACTGGCCTCATGCAAGTTTCAGTGTGTGTGGTAGACCACAGGAACTTTGGTTGGAGTCCCAAAGTGTGTTGAGATGGAGCTTGGAGCCAATCCCAAGGAAGCAGGAGGCATGCACTTTGAGGAAAGAAAGTGGGGGCAGGGGGGACAGTGGCGAGGAGGTAAAGAAGTAAACATAGACAGACAGTGGTAGCTGGGATTTCATCTGTGGAGTGGATGGTTCAGTTCAGTTCAGTTCAGTTCATTTCAGTCGCTCAGTTGTGTCTGACTCTTTGCGACCCCATGAATCGCAGCACGCCAGGCCTCCCTGTCCATCACCAACTCCCGGAGTTTCCTCAGACTCATGTCCATCGAGTCGGTGATGCCATCCAGCCATCTCATCCTCTGTCGTCCCCGTCTCCTCCTGCCCCCAATCCCTCCCAGCATCAGGGTCTTTTCCAATGAGTCAACTCCGCATGAGGTGGCCAAAGTATTGGAGTTTCAGCTTCAACATCAGTCCGTCCAATGAACACCCAGGACTGATCTCCTTTAGGATGGACTGGTTGGATCTCCTTGCAGTCCAAAGGACTCTCAAGAGTCTTCTCCAACACCATAGTTCAAAAGCATCAATTTTTTGGCGCTCAGCTTTCCTCACAGTCCAACTCTCACATCCATACATGACCACTGGAAAAACAGATGGTAGCTGGATTGAAATATGGAGTCATGGGTCTTCCTGGTGGTCCAGTGGTTAAGATTTTGCCTTCTGATGCAGGTGGTACATTGGATCCTTGGTCAGAGAACTAAGATCCAACATGCCTTGGGGCCAAAAAACCAAAACATAAAACAGAAGCAATATTGTAACAAATTCAATAAAGACTTTAAAAAAGGGTCCATATCAAAAACTCTTCAAAAAAATCTCAAAAAAAAAAAAAAAAAAAAGGAAATATGAAGTTAAGGCACAGTTGTGTGAGAAGTAGACAGATTCAGTAGCAAGGGAGACTTCTACCACTGGAGATAACAATTAGAGAAGTCTTTGATGGATAAGCAGGGGTGTTATCCAGACTGTATGAGGAGGCAAGTTAAGCGTTAGTCGTGACTGATTCTTTGCGACCTCATGGACTATAGCCGCCAGGCTCCTCTGTCCATGGGATTCTCCAGGCAAGACTACTGGAGTGGGTTGCCACTTCCTTCTCTAGGGGATCTTCCTGATCCAGGGATCAGATCCCCGTCTCCTGCTTGGCAGGCAGGTTCTTTACCACTGAGCCACCAGGAAAGCAGGGAAGCCCATAAAGCAGAATAAATGGGTACAAATATACAGGGATAGAAAAGGAGGGAATTTCTATTACAAGTTGTAAACTTGCACTTTTTCTCTTTAAAAAAATATTAATATATTTTTGGCTCCATCAGGCCTTAGTTGTGGCTCTTGGGTCTTTGTAGGAGCATGTGGGCGTCTCTCCAGTTGAGGCGGGTAAGCTCCAGAGTGGCATGTGGGACCTTAGTTCTCTGACCAGGGATTGGACCTGTATTCCTCACATTGGAAGGCAGATTCTTAACCACCAGATCACCAGTGAAGTCCCACAGCTCTTTTCTTAATGAAAGATGTGGCGAGAAAGATGGTGAGACTGGAAGGGTGGAGGTTGGAGTAAGAGGTAAGATGACATGGGTGTTTGAAGAAAGAGAAGTGTGACATTGTCACCTTGGTGGTTGGGAGAGTGAATTTTCTGAGGGGGGGGGGGGAAGTGTGGTTAGGTATCCAGACAGTATTGAGTGCCTGGACTGGTCCCAGAAAAAAGGATGAGGAGGAAACAGGCCATGAATTGTGATGGATAATGAAAAAGAGAGAAGGTCCGCGGATTGGGGTTAAATACTTATTTGCAGTGGTGATCCTAATGTAAGTGAACTAGAAATTTTACATAGAAAGGATGACTCAGGTTGGATAATGCCACAGAAATCATTTTATTCAGAAAAAAACACAATTTTTGAAGTAGTCATGCCATGAATCATCAAACAATTGCCAGAATTCAACCCTTAAACTTAGCTATTTTGGATCCACATCCTGTGATCCTGGGGTTCCGGAAAAGACAGTAAGAAAGCACAGATTCTCAGAGTAAAGATGACATTTGGAAACAATTACTGAAGGAGGCCAAGGTTCATTTATCATCCAAATGGATAGTGAAGCCCAGATCCTAAAACACAAAGATCATTATGTTACTTTTCAGAAATTCCTGCTCTTTGCTACCAACCAGCTTTTTCCACGTGCCACCCAGACTCCCATGAGCAGAGGGGCAGCTGGAGTCCCTTCTGGGCTGGCAAAAGCCAGCAGGGACTCAGCCTCCCCGTAAGTAGCTCCCCTATACTCACAGGGACTTGGCAAGATTTTCCACAGCCAATGCTGCAGCATTTTTGGCCCGGGGGACAGGATCCATCTCCTGTGCAGCTTTCAGCACAAGTTCCAACCATTCCTTCTGGCACCCTTGGACACGTTCCAGGTCTCTGTTCTGCTAAAAAACAAAACAGACTTTCCACAACCCAGGCTGGCTCTGTAGAAGGGAGTGGGACCCAGTGTTGAGAGATAGAGAGAGCTTAAGAGTCTCACGTCCTGAGGTACCTCTAGCCTCTTCCCTTCTTGATGTCCCCAGTCACCCTCCTTTCTCAACTTTGGAGGCACACAGGACTGCTTTGTCTATGAGAAAACACACTGATGATCAACCACTGTAGTGTCTTGGCAGAAGAGGAGAGAGCCTTGCCACTAACCCCCTTCTTTTTGTTCCAGTTGAAACTAGATAATTAAATCTCAGATCACAAACAGCGCCAGCTTCCCACCAACTCTACACGCCTTCAGGTGCCAATGAACAATGAGTCCCAAAGTGAGAAAAATCATCAGACCATCAGCAGCATCATTCTAGTACAGGGTTCTGATGGCTGTATTTGGAAAGAAATAGCAGATGAAAGACAAAAGGCCAGGTTTCAAATTTTTAAAAGGGTGCTCCCTGGCAGTCCAGTGGTTAAGACTCGGAACTCTCACTGCCACGGACTGGTTTCAATCCTTGATCGGGGAACTAAGATCCGCAGTCCAATATCCAGTGCTACTCAAATTGGATCCCATGACCTGGCAGGATCAGCATCCCCTAGCAGCTTGTTAGAAATTCGATTCTTGGGCTCCACCCCAGACCTACTGAAACTCTAGGGTTGGGGCAGAGCAATCTGGATTTAACAAGCCTTCCCCCCAGGTTATTCTTACACATGTAGATACTGGAGAAACTCTGCTGTATATCATCCCCCAAAACAGTCTACCCTATTGAGTTGGGGGTGTGGAAAATGCAGGCTGGTTATTACCCTTGTGCATCAAGTGAAATGGGGGTTGACAATTCTCTCTTCTCCGTGTTGGGCAAAGACCTCCTTAATCTGTGGGATTCCCTTACATGCTCCTCCATCACACACCCCTCCTAAAAAACATCTAAGTGTGGTGCTTGAGCCGAGACAATGGAGAGGTGTGTTAGCAAGCTGTTCTTTGGATTATACATGCAGTCTTAACTCTACAGCCTCCCTAATTCCCAGGCCACTTTATTTGTTTGTTGTTTGCACTGCATAGCATGTAGGATCTTAGTGCCCTGACCAGTGATTGAACCAGCGCCCCCTGCATTGGAAGCTCAGAGTCTTAACCACTGGACCACCAGGGAAGTCCCTCTCAGGCCACTTTGATTCACCCACCAAAATTACAGCAGCAATGCTCAACCCTCGCCTTCAGTCAAGAAAGCAAGGGAATTGAAGGTTCTATGGGGAAAGCACAGCCTGGATCATGAGGTAACTGGGACAGTGCACAGAGCAGTTTATGATAAGCTTTAGTCATCAAGATGTATTAAAATAGAAAGATATTAAAATAACCATGTTGAGAAAAATCACAAGTTGCAGAATAATACATGTGGTGTAATATTTATATAATAGTATGTGTAACTCTATCATGCTCATGGAATCACATGTATGTATAAACTTATAAAAACAAGCAAGAAGAGACTAAAAACCAAATGAAGTTCATTATGACCTCTGGGAAGGGAAGAATGGAATGGGAAAAAAGATACTTGTTCAAGTGGTTTCAAGTGTCTTTGAAATGTTTATCTATCGAAAATAAAGATATGAAGCAAATATAGGAAAATGTTAAAAAAAAAAAAAAGAGAGAGAATCAGCCTAGGCAGGTGTACACACCGGTGGACTGAATGAATGGAACTGTGTGTCACACCAGTGTTTGGGTGTGAGACATCAGCTAACTTGGTCATAACCGTGTTCTTTCCAGCCCTTATGGAAGAATAATTTGGTACCTGAATGTTATTTCACTTTTAAGAGTATTTATAGCCTTTTCAAGTTTTCAAATACTTCTAAAGCAAGATATTATCAATGTCTTCATCGTCTTCTAGACTTGGGAGACGGGGCATCTTTTCCTACTTTGTCAGAGGCTCTTTTGGCCCCACTATAGCAATCTCCTCTCTCTATGTGCAGCGGGTCTGATAGCCATTGTCCTAGCAGGGCTGAGCATTCAGTGGGCCAGGGATGTAGAAGCCTTGCAGCTCTTACCTCGCTGGTCCTGGGTGGGTGAGTAGACAAGGCCACATCCATTGCTGACACATTGGCTTCCTGCCGGGCAGTCCCGGTGTCCTTGGCATTGGTCCAAGTAGATACCTACCCCTAGAGAAAATTCAGCTGAAAACTGCTAAGCCTGGCAGGATAGCAGGGGAAGGCTGTGAGAAGGTTTGTTTGTTTTAAACTTTTATTCAATTCAAAAAATATAGACAAGCTATCTACATATTTTGCGTGATCATGAAAGTAGTACATTTCAGAAGTTTTAAAACAAAAAGTACTCAACTATATAAAGTAAAAAGGAAGTCTCTCTTTCCCCCAACCCGTTCAGTCCATTTCCCAGGAGATATCTCCTATTTCCTGTAGCTCCTTCTGGAATCTTCTCTGTGCTTTTACAAATATAAAGGCAAACACACCAATAACGCACACATGTACACACACAATGCAAGGAGATGTTTGTCTATTAAATTACAAATATGTGGCATGAGACTATACATATTTTTGGTATTGAAAGATGTCTCCATTAGGCAATTTAGCAATGTACATCAAAAGCTTTCAAATGTAATTTGGCCATTCCATGTTTAGGAGTTTAGCCTATGAAATGTGATTTAACTCAAGGACATTTATCTTGTACTTGTTATGAAAAAGTAACTCAAAACGACAGATTATCTAATTCTTCAATAGTAGAAGAGGGCATGGAAATAAGGCATATCCACATACTGGGAAACAAAGAAGCTCTTTAAAATGTGTGATAGAATTGTGTTTATTTATTAGGGATGGTCTATGACACCATATTTGTAAAAATCATACATCCTGGATTTTTGTTGGTTTGTTTGTATGTCTGTCTCTGCTACTATGAGATCTTTAAAGATGCAGATCTCTGCTTTGCTATCTCCCAGCACTCAGCACAGTCCCAGGCACGCAGTAACTACAAAAATCAATATCTATTCTCTGTGAAATCTGAAAAAAAATATATCTGTGTGCATATGAAATATGGAAGCTTTTATTGTAAATGCTAACATGGTTATCTGAGAAACGGGATCGTGGATCATTTATCTTTCTAATTAGTAGTATTTGAGTTGTTTTTTTTTAAATAACGAGTATTATAAGTTGTATAACAAAATAAAAGAAGGAGTTTCTGTGTTCAAAACGTTAAGACACATAGCTCTGTGATATGCTTTTCCCTCCAGAAGGACAAGCCTGACCGTGGAGACTGTGGGAATTAACCATCTAAGGAGGGAAGCCTGGGCAGAGCTAAGCACAGCGTTGTGCTAAGCTAAGTCTCCCTGGGTTGTGTGGGGTGTGGGGACCTGGGCAGGGCTGGGTGTTTTTACCTCCTGTGTGGACTGGAGAGCAGACCCGACTGCATCCCTTCCTGATACATCGTTCTCCAGCCCCTCAGTCCCAGTTTCCTCAGCAGCATTGCACACAGATTCCTAACATCAGAAAAAGATCAGTGAGTTGGTGGGAATGTAAATTGGTACAGTCACTGTGGAGAACAGGATGGAGGTCACGGTAACCAGTGGCCTTTTGGTTCAAAGGAATGTTTCCTCTTTAAGCGACTTGACTGAATTTGCTGCTTGTGCTTCTAGAGTCACGTGGCTCAGTGGTAAAGAATCCTCCTGCCAATGCAGGAGATGCAAGAGACATGGGTTTGATCCCCGGTCAAAGGAACTAAGATCCCACATATTTTGCAGCCAAAAAACCCCAACATAAAACAGAAGCAATGTTATAACAAAGTCAATAAAGACTGTAAAAATGGTCCACATTTTTAAAAATCTTAAAAAATAATTTAAAAAAGAAAGAAAATCACTCAGAGGAACAAAGGTTTGATCTACAGACCTTGCTTGAGGGCAAAGTGGGGGAACAACTGGGGATGTAACTTGTTAAGGAACCTCTCAAATTTTCTTCTGCTCCAGCTGTGCAGAGAATTGAGCAGAATGGTTGCTAGGGGGATGGCGGGGGGCGGGGTAGGATGCCCTGAAAAAGTGAGCCAAATTAAAGGGAATGTGCAACCAAAGCCTTTTTAGGGGGTGGGGAGTGGGGCCCCAGAAGAGGCAAGGGCAAGAAGGAGGAAACGTCAGGTCCCAGCAGCCTACAGGGAAATGGACATCTTTGATCAACAGTGAGACTGTCACCCCTGTGGCTTTGAGAAACCAAGCTGATGTGGGCACCAGCTCATGGCCAGTGAGTTTGGCTGGGAAACCTTGGCTTGGGGTTCTGGTCAGAGGCCCCCAGGCCTGACTGGAGGAGAGTTCAGGTCCCAGGTTTCCAGCTCCTGGCTCCTGTCTGGAGGATGGTCTAACCCTGCACACCCTCATTCTCTGGTCTGGTGGGACTGTTCCATGAATGAGCTCATCTCCTGTAAGATTTCCAGAGCTTTGCCATTAAGGGAAGAGAAGAACAAGTAATCCCTGCGAAAACTCTGCAAGTTGAGCCTGTATGCTCATACCAGCTTCCTGTAGCATCTATTTCGTCTCCAGGATAGATTTGTCATCTGAAATGTGGAGTTTCTTACACAAAGAAAGTCATCTGGGAGTAGAGGCTGATCCATATGCAACAGACTATGTGTCAAAGCTGAGTCTCATCTGTTCCTCTCCAATTTGTATTCCATTTCCCTCTTCTGGGTGACCCGAATTAAATTAGCCAGGTTTAGAGGGATAAAAGGTATAGGTGAGGTGGACACTAAGATTCTTTTTGTTTGTCCCAGCTCATGAATTCAGGCACAGGGCGGCCCCATGCAAGGAGTCACTGGTTATCTGAGCACATATGCTTTGCCAGAAGTTTATACTGTGAAAATGTGTTAAGGAAACCTAACTCAAAATCAGAGTGAGGATGGGAGGAGAGTTTGGGGGAGAATGGATACATGTATATGTGTGGCTGAGTTCCTTTGCTGTCTACTGTAACATTGCTAATCAGCTATTGTGTTGTGTTAGTTGCTCCCTTGTGTCCGACTCTTTGCAACTCCATGGACTATAGTCCTCCAGGTTTCACTGTACACGGGATTCTCCAGGCAAGATTAGGTTGCCATGTCCTCCTCCAGGGGATCTTCCCAACACAGGGATCGAACCCAGGTCTCCTGCATTGCAGGCAGATTCTTTACTGTTTGAGCCACCTGGAATTCCAATCAGCTATACTCTAATATAAAATAAAAAGTTCAGAAAACAAATAGAGTGAGGAAACCATGAAGGGAGGGCTCACACACAGGTACCACTCAAGGCAGCTTGTATTCCCCAGCAGGGAAGAGGGAGATTTCCTGTCCGCTGGCAACTGGGAGCCGCCCTTGCCTGCAGCCAATGAGAAGCTACCACCACTTTGGACTCTCACTTTCCTCCAATGAACTTCTGTTTAAAACAACCCTTCCCAAATTTCTCCTGTCCACTGTAAAAGTGCTGCTCTCCTTCGCTCTCCTGACTTACCCCTAGTTTACCGCATTTTTCTTGTCTCCAATTCTAAGTTCTCTGCTGTTCTCAAAAAAAATTGATTTTGCTGGCTGAATTGCTTACCATTTTCTTGTAAAAGGCTGGCAATACTGTATAAATTCATATATTTCATTTAGTCCTCACACAATGCAGTAACAGAGATATCATTTTCTGGTTTCCTTGATGTGGAACTGAGGGTAATAAAATATTACATATGGGCTTCTCTGGTGGTGCAGTGGATGGGCATCCGCATGTCAATGCATGAGAAATGTGTTCTTATCCCTGGTTGGGGAAGATCCCACATGCCATGAAACAGCTAAGCCCATGCACCACACCTGCTGGGTCTGTGTTCTAGAGCCCAAGAGCGACAACTAATGCACTGGTGTGCTGCAACTACTGAACCCTGAGCACAAGAGCCCCTGCTCTGCAACAAGAGAAGCCACGACAATGAGAAGCCCACACACCACAGCTGGAGAAAGCCCATGCAAAGCAAGGAAGACCCAGTGCAGTCAAAAACAAGATAAATAAATACATGAATTTTTAAAAAAATTATATACCTTTCCCCAGTGTTCCCAGAACAACATTTTGAAGTAAATTCCTAATTGCATGAGGTGTTGCCTCTTACTTACAGTGTTTCCTGTTACTCCATTCTTTTCCCTACTGGTAATTTTCTTTTTAGAAAGTATGTGCTATGGTCAGGACCAAATACAGATCTACATTAGCTCATTGAGCCTTCACCATATCCTCTGACATAGGTATTGACCCATGTAACAGCAGAGGAACTTGAAGTTAAGTAACTTGCCCTGAACCCCACATTGGTGAGCTGTAGAGGTAGAATTTGAAGTGTCTGAAGCCCTGTCTTCCACTTCCCTCGATGCCAAGCACAGACCTGGGGGCAATCCTGACTCACTGGTTTTATAACTATGAGCAATTTATGGTCACTTAGACCTAAGAAACTTCAGTTTCTTCATCTAGTATGATAAGGAGGTATGTAAAATCTAGTGAGAAGAACCAGCATTGAAGTATTGCTTAGAATACTTTGCTTAGAATAGCAACAGTAAACAAAATCCCACCTGAAATGTCCACTAGAAGGTGATTTACTGAGGTGATGTAGTATATTCTACATGGTGGGATAGAGTAAATTTAGTTAGATAAATAAATTTACTACATTTAGTAATTAGATATGTGAAATAAAGTAAAACTAACCATATTAAGTGTTGACACATATTATATTATAGTTGAAAGATGCTCCCATAAAACTAAAGTGACAAAAAAGTATGGGGTGACTTTTGGGAGTTAAAAATATAATAATGGTAAATATTATTAATATTTAATAAATGCAAATAATAAGTACAATGCTGCAGAAATGTTCATTATTTTCTAGGCAGTCAAAATATTATTATTATATAAGCATTGTAAGAGAGCTTATTCTTAGATAGATTGATAAGGAGTTTGGGGCTCTGCAGGAGGAGAAAAGGACAAACTTTTTTTTTTTTACATTTCTGTGTCTTAGTCACATAAGATGTTTTTTCTCAACCTCTAAGATTGTATTTCTCCTAAGACTAACTTTCATTAAGCCCAGAGCTAATGGTTTTTCTTGGGGCTCCAAAATCACTGCAGATGGTGACTGCAGCCATGAAATTAAAAGATGCTTGCTCCTTGGAAGAAAAGTTATGACCAACTTAAGCAGCCTATTAAAAAGCAAAGACATTACTTTGCCAACAAAGATCTGTCTAGTCAAAGCTATAGTTTTTCCAGTAGTTATGTATGGATGTGAGAGTTGGACCATAAAGAAAGCTGAGTGCCAAAGAATTGATGCTTTTGAACTATAGTATTGGAGAAGACTCTTGAGAGTCTCTTGGACAGCAAGGAGATCCAACCAGTCCATCCTAAAGGAGATCAGTCCCAAGTGTTCCTTGGAAGGACTGACATTGAAGCTGAAACTCTAATACTTCGGCCACCTGATATGAAGAGATGACTCATTGGAAAAGACCCTGATGCTGGGAAAGATTGAGGGTAGGAAGAGAAGGGGATGACAGAGGATTATATGGTTGGATGGCATCACTGACTCAATGCACATGAGTTTGAGTAAACTCTGGGAGTTGGTGATGGACAGGGAGGCCTGGAGTGCTCTAGTCCAAGGGGTCAAAGAGTCGGACTGAAGGACAGAACTGAATGGTTACCCAGCACAACAGCACATCTTGCCCAAGGGTATGTTTTTTCTTAAGCTCTGTACTGATGATTATATAAAACAATGGATCTTGCTTGAGGACATGTTTCTCCTTAACAAAAACCTTCTGACCGATCCTGTTCTCTTAAGATGCCTGTTGTGGGAGTGAGTCTGGTAAGAACTTTCTATTGTTAGTAACCAATGCAAAAAAGTATATGATGCCCCACCCAAACTAGTAAGCGGGACACACTCTGCCCGCAACTGATGTCTAAGTCAGGAGCTTTCCCTATCACTTTTTCACTGTAATAAAACTCTGCTACACAAAAACTGAGTGATCAAGCCTTATCTCTGGCCCTGGATCGAAATTCTCTCCTATGGACACCACAAGTCTGACACCGTTCACCATAAGCTATCAATTGTTCAGTCACTAAATCATGTCCAACTCTTTTTGACTTCATGGACTGTAGCCGCCAGGCTCCTCTGTCCTGGCATTTCCCAGGTAAGAATAGTGGGGTGGGTTGCCATTTCCTTCTCCAGGGGTTTCTCCCAGACCAGGGATCAAACCTGTGTATTCTGCATTGGGAGGCATACTCTTTACCACTGAGACACCAGGGGAGTCCTTATAAAAGCATACCATATATATATATGTAAAACAATTATATCATAATCATACTGTGTATATATATATATATGCACACACATATATATAGGCTTATCATTAGTTTCTGATTTTTATATAATGAGTATGACTTGTAATGAAGAAGGAATTCATAGGGCCTGGACTCCATCTCAGGCCTGTCTGTGCTGATCATGCGCGGCCACCTCTCCAGTGGACTCTGAACTCTGTGCTTAGCACCTGTGGGAATGACAGTGGAAGGATAAGACCCCCCTCTGGGCAGGGGAATCTTGAAGAAGAGAAAACAGACACTAATCACCCCTGCCTCCGGACACTATCTATCAGAATGTAAGCACAGGCTTAACTATTTGGAATGTAACTGCGGGCTTATTGATTATTGACTGTTTGAACACATAACACGTGAATGATGGGGTTATTGTAGTTGTATTTACCCTTCCTTTGTTTATGTAAGTCTCAAGGGAATTGGGGTAGTGGGTTTGGACGCGTGCACATGGGGTATAAAAGATTTTCACAAATGCTGGTCGGGGTCCTTGGCTAAGAGGAGACTCTGCCTTGGGCCCGCCGGTGTAATAAACTGCACTCCACTATCTGCATTGTCCTTCTGAGTGAGTTTGCTTCCCGGAAAGCGTGGCTATAACATTTGGTGCATTGGCCGGGAAACTCCTCACTTTGAGGAGACAGGTCTCATTTGAGGCCACCCCGAGGCTTTGTAGCTTGAACCTCCTAGAGGGGGAAAGGCGCCTCGCCCCTCTGGAAGGATTCTGCTTCTCAACGCCCGGACCTTTCACGTCAGCAGGTAGTGGACGGCAGCAGGGGACCTGAGCGCTCAGGTGAGGAGGAACCCACCCAGTAGGGTGGAAGAGGGGGCCTGATCATCCCCCTGGGAGGGACTAGAAGGAGCGGGGACCCACAGGAGCCTGGAATAGGCAGGTGGCGATTGCTTGGTACACAGGTCGACGAGCGTGCTAGGGTTTAGGAAGGAAATTTGTGAAGGTCATTTAGGAGGTGTGTCCACGCCGTCTCGGGGAAAATTATTACCAAGCTATCGCCAGGGGATTCTTAGCATAGGAAACTGGTCCTTGTATGCTCGTATTCTGCCCTCCCCCAGGAGGTGTCCTGTCTGCTGTGAAATTCTTGACCCCCTCGGAATTGTTGGGCTAGAAGGAGGGGGAAACAGAAGTGAGTATGAATTGGCTTTTCCGGAGATGGCCTGGGACATGGGATATTTAACCCATCTGTGTTTTCATTCGCACCTGATCAAGCCCACCAAGGCAGAATGGACTTTAAGGGAGAAACAGTCTTGGACCATGTGATGTTCTGGTTCAGCTGTGCTGACCAGCAGGTGAAGACACGCCGATCCCCCTTCTCCCTCTGGGGTCTGGCAGGTAAGGCTCTTCTCACCCCAATTAGGAAGGAGGCAGAATGGCAATTTAAGTGTCACTGAGTGGAAATATCAGAAGTACATAGGGTACTGAGAACTTCGTAGACAGAACGAAAAGGAAAAGTAGAAGAAGGTCCGAGAAGGTAAGCAAGATGGGGGAAAGTGAATCTAAGGCAACTGTATTGGAGTGCATGATTAAAAATTTAAAAAGAAGGGATTAGGAGGAGACTATGGGGTGAAGATGAAGCCTAACTGCCTCCACATACTCTGTGAGGTCGAATGGACCCCTATGGGAGCAGGATGGCCACCAGAGAACACCGTGAACTTAAAAATAGTGAAAGCAATCTATACAGTAGTCACGGGAGAGCCAGGACACCTGGATCAATATCCATCTATTGACTCATGGCTAGGGTTAGCTTGAGACCCTCCTACTTGGACAAGGTTCTGTATCCAGAAGGGAAAGGGAAAAATATTAAGGGCACAAAAATTGACTGATGATAAAAAAGGAAATTCTACAGGATTTGGACGGGGATGACCTCACCCCTCCCCCATGCTGGATACTGACACGCCTGCCTCCCAGTGCTTCACCAGGACTGGAGGCTGCCTTAATGCCCAATCCAGGGCCAGGTGAAGTTTCTGCAACAGCCACTGCTCCTCCGCCAGCTTTCCCGGAGTTCGTAGAGCCGCCGTTTGGGCAGGCTCTGATCCCGGTGACAGAAGCCTCTGGCCAACACTTCCAGAATCCGGCTCCAACCGAACCGCCCAAGCTATACCCGCCTCTCCCGGTGAGTACTGACAAGAGGGGGAGGGAGATGTTGGAATTAAGCAGAGACTGCGCTCTGCCAGAGAGCCGGAGGGAATAAAAGAGAACAGACAAGAGACTTACAGTGCTAGCTGCGGCTCTGGAAAAGTCTATCTTGGGCCCTCCGGAAAACCTCATCTGCCCCAGGGACAGGACAGTCCTTCAACCGGTCCCAAGGGAGGCCCTAGGCCCAGTTACAGCCAAACCAGTGTGCCCGGTGCCGAGCTTTTGGCCACTGGAAGAATGAATGCCCTAAGGCAAGGAAGGAAGAGGAAGCTCCCGCAGTTGTGGGTCTTGCTGACCTGGAAATTAACTAGGGCTGCCAGGGCTCAGGGATATCAGGTCCCTGAGAGCCCATGGTGACCTGAAAAGTGGGGGACCAAAACATTGACTTCATGGTGGATACAGGAGCAGAACTGTCAGTAGTAATAAAACCTGTGGCACCTCTGTCCAAAAAGACTACCGCTGTAACTGGGGTATCGGAAGAGATGACTAAATCGTTTTGCCAGCCCAAAAAATGTCAGATGGGGGGGGCACCAAGTGATTCATGAATTCCTCTACATTCCTGAGTGCCCAGTACCCCTGTTGGGAAGAGACTTGCTCTCCAAACTAGGAGCACAAGTGACTTTCTCCCCTGAGGAGAGGCCAACCTTCTGGACGGACTCTATGACTTATTTGCCATCTCTCTCAGTGCCAACCCAAGATGAGTGGAGGTTGCATGAGCCTCTGAAGGCAGAACTGGGTGGGCCGGAAGAGCATGAGGGAGCTAACTCAATTATTCCCTGAGGTCTGGGTGGAAGACAACCCCCCCTCCCCCCAGGCTGGCTGAACATCATGCCCCAGTGATAATGGAACTCAAACTAGACACCATCCCGGTTAGAGAGCGCCAGTACCCGCTATGGATGGAGGCCTGAACCGGCATATTGCCCCACATCAATAGATTGAAACAAGCAGGCATTCTAGTAGAGTGCCAGTCGGCTTGGAATACGCCAATCCTGCCAGTCAACAGGGAAGGAGGACAGGACTATAGGCCTGTACAAGATCTCAGGCTAGTCAACCAGGCTACTGTGACTTTACATCCCACTGTTCCAAACCCCTATACCTTACTTAGCCTCCTCCCACCGAGGACTAAAGTTCACACTTGCCTAGATCTCAAGGATGCCTTCTTCTGCATACGCCTCGCCCCAGCCTCACAGCCCATCTTTGCCTTTGAATGGGAAGATCCAGTGGGGAGCACCAAACAACAGCTCATCTGGACTCCCCCACAAGGGTTTAAAAACTTCCCAGCCATCTTTGGGGAAGCCTTGGCTTCTGATCTGGACTCATTCCATCCGCAAGAGTATGGATGTCAGCTCCTACAATAGGGGGATGACCTGCTGCTGGCTGCCTGAGACTGAGAAAAAATGCTGGAAAGGGACAAATGCACTGCTCCAGCTGTTGATGGAAGCAGGTTACCGGGTGTCGAAGAAGAAGGCACAGATCTACAAAGAGGAGGCCCAGAGTTCTGAGATGGTGGAATGAACCAACCGGACACTTAAAGGGACTCTCCAAGTGGATCAGAGAGACTGACTGCTCCTGAGTGGACTTGCTCCCAATGGCTCTGCTCAGACTCAGGATGACCCCACAGTCCCAAGGCTATTCTCCACACGAAATTGTGTATGGGAGGCCTTCTCCCATAAGAAAACAGGTGTCAACAAATTTGCCTCAGGTAAGGCGGGATAGAATTTCACAGCAGATGGAACTGGGTAAGGTAATAAATCGGGTAACTAAGTTTGTACAAGAAAGGGTGCCGTTCCCCCTTAGGGAACAGATTCATGAGTTTACACTTGGTGACCAAGTATGGGTCAAAGATTGGAAACATGATTGCTAGCCCTTTGGTGAAAGGGCCCTTATGTTATTCTAACTACCCCTGCTGCAGTTAAAGTTGCAGGTATTGTCCCTTGATCCATCACACCAGAGCGAAGAAGGCATACCACGCTGACCCGGAGGACGCTGAGTGGACCACCCAGAAGGACCCCACCAACCCACGGGAAACCAAGATCATTCTGAGGAGGAAGAAAACAAGGTCCCGGACGAGCCCTCTACAGGATGGAGCTGGGTAAACGACTCCTGCTGCTTGGCCTCACCAATGCAATTCTGAATTTGGGTATGTGGGGCTATGCCCCTGTCAGTAATAGACAGACTCCCCTGGTGAGTATCGCCACTCCGTTATGGGGACTTTAACAACAGAAAGGAACTTTCCTCTCTCTCACCAACCATAACCTTTCTTTGCCCTCTGGTGTTAGAAGAAGCCATCAATGGGCCAGGGACATAGGGTTACATTTAACATGAACACCAGCCTTACGGAGATAACAAAGGCTTATACCTCATATATGAGAATTAAAGAGGAAAAGGGCTCCCTTACAAAAGGGGGACAGGCCTCCCGGTGCCTTGAGCAATACTACCAGGTCTGGGATGAATATTTCTGGATGACTCCTGAGAAGGGACAGTTGATTGCCCCTGCTACTATTTGCTGGGAACAAAAAGAACAGAAAGTTGGATTTGGAGACCATCCCCTAGACCCAAAAGAATTGTTATTTGTCCCCTGAAAAAAGTAAACAAATCTTGGAGGTTACCTATCACCCCAATCAGTCTGCTCAGTGGCCCGGTTCCGACTGGAAATATAATCCTGGAATCCGCTGGGTAGCCCCCAATGGGACCCAGTGGCTCTGTGGGCTTAACTTATGGCCATGGTTACCAGTTGGCTGGGTGCGGCGTTGCACATTAGGATTTGCTTTCGCCCATGGCAGAATTAAGCCTAGCCTACACCAGCCTCCAGTAAACCTGCCTTATCTGCATGCAAGATGGACACGATCTGTGTTCCAATGGTATGACTATCTTGCTGCCTTGTTTATACCCTCTGTAGGGACAACGGATATCATGGTTAAGGTAGAGGCCTTAACTAATTTCATTAAACAGGCCCTCTTAGACAGTACTAAAGCCATTCAAGCTTTGAACGAAGAACAGATTCAGATGAGGAAGGCAGTAATTAAAAATAGGATGGCATTAGACATACTCACAGCAGCCCAAGGAGGGACTTTGGCGAATGGTGTGTACATCCCTGACCTGTCTGAAGATGTATCTGCTGCCTTGGAGGATATGCAAAATCAAGTGAAAGCCATGTCTAATGAACTGTTATAGTAATCTTGATCATACTGCTTTGTGGGCCCTGCTTCCTACAATGCCTTGTGAATTTTATAACCCAGAGATTGATAGCATTCTCTCATGTGGGTGGCAGGAGGGCTAAGGTACAATATATCTCAATAAATGATGCTCGTTATGGAAACTAAGAGCATCAAGAGGGGGGAATGAAGAAGGAATTCATAGGGCCTGGACTCCATCTCAAGCCTGTCTGTGCTGATCGTGCGCGGCCACCTCTCCAGTGGACTCTGAACTCTGTGCTTAGCGCCTGTGGGAATGACAGTGGAAGGATAAGACCCCCTCTGGGCAGGGGAATCTTGAAGAAAAGAAAACTGACACTAATCACCCCTGCCTCCGGACACTATCTATCAGAATGTAAGCACAGGCTTAACTATTTGGAATGTAACTGCGGGCTTATTGATTATTGACTGTTTGAACACATAACACGTGAATGATGGGGTTATTGTAGTTGTATTTACCCTTCCTTTGTTTATGTAAGTCTCAAGGGAATTGGGGTAGTGGGTTTGGACACATGGGGTACAAAAGATTTTCACAAATGCTGGTCGGGGTCCTTGGCTAAGAGGAGACTCTGCCTTGGGCCCGCCGGTGTAATAAACTGCACTCCACTATCTGCATTGTCCTTCTGAGTGAGTCTGTTTCCCGGAAAGTGTGGCTATAACAGTAAAAAGAAAAAAAAGGAAATGATTAAGGGTCTTTTTAAGGGATATTTATTGATGAGATGCTGGGTACCTGGCCCTCTGACCTGTTTTCCCCCATAAGGGCAAGAGTGGAGGAAGGGGCCCCAAGAACGTTGATGGGTTTCTGTCTCATTTCTGATCAGCAGCACAGTTTTGAAAAGGCCAGGCAGGGCTAGCCTGGCACACCTGGTTAGGGAACTAGACAGGGCTCTTGTCTTACCTATTGGTGCTTGTGGTGCGGGGGAGCAGACCCGGTTACAGCCTTGGCTGACTCACCGTCTTCCAGCTCCACAGTCCTGATCTCTGAAGCACTGGGACTCACAGACGCCTGCATGAGAAGATGCATCAAAAACTTACGTCGGCACACTGGGATGACCCAGAGTGATGGGATGGGGAGGGAGGTGGGGGGGGGGGTTCAGGATGGGGAACACATGTAAATCCATGGCTGATTCATGTCAATGTATGGCAAAAACCACTACAATATTGTAAAGTAATTAGCCTCCAACTAATAAAAATAAATGAAAAAAAAAAAAAAAAACCCTTATGTCTCATAAGCAGGTACTAGAAAGGGGCTGCAGCAGAGAATAAACAGACCCTTCTTAAGAGGCAGCACCTACATTTTATCACTTTAACAAACAATGTAATTTACAAAATGTCTACTATTGCAAAACAGTTCACAATCTATATAGAACTTTACAGCTTGAACACTGCTTTCACAATGTACACGATGTAATGGAGATGATATTATTCAGAGGTGCTGATCCCATGTATCTTCTTGTTCCTGATTCTTCCTAGTTTCTGCCTTTCCAATCCCCACCCACAGCCACACCTCATCCAGTCAATGGCAGCCCCCCACTTTGCGGGGAAGGCACACCAACCTGAAAGAGGCCAGGGCTTGGCAGTGAGTTTTGAGTTAGGCTTTGTTGAATTAGACAACAGGCTCTGCTGAGAGAGAAAAGATTTTCTAAATTTCAGAAGCGCCTCTTTACAAGGCTTAGAAATCTGAACAGAGAGAAAACGCTGGAGATGATGTGAGTTCTCATCCCATAGAAAATGGGAAAGTCCTTCTGGTCAATGGGGAAGAAAGCGTGAGGAAGAGGGTATCAGAAAGGAAGGAGAGAGTGGGGAGACAGAGAGGGAGGGAGAAACAGGAGGAGAATGGGAGAAAATACTTATGGAAACAAACATAAACTTGACCTTTTTGTTTCACTCTTAAGAAACATATACTACAGAAAACATTTCCACTGACGGACAAAACTATTAAATCACGTTCATTATACCATCCTGGGCAACAGCAAAAAATTGTCAAGCGAATAAAACGACCATCAGATGGGAACTGGTTAAATCAATTAAAGTAAATGTATTCACTAGTCATCATATAATCCTAAAATTATGAAATCTGCCTGTCTGGACATGGGAAAATGTCCACAACTCATGTTAAATTGTAAAAGACATATGTTCATGCAGGGCTTCCCTAGTGGCTCAAACAGTGAAGAATCTGCCTGCAATGCGAGTTCAATCCCTGGGTTGGGAAAATCTCCTGGAGGAGGGCGGGGCAAACCCACTCCAGCATGCTTGCCTGGAGAATGCCCATGGACAGAGGAGCCTGGCTGGCTACAGTTGCAAAGAATCAGACACGACTGAGCGACTAAGCATAGCACAGCACATATGCCATGCATGATAGGACACTTTATAGAAGGGAATATGATATATGCTAATTTGTGCAACTGGAGGCCACAAGAGAGAGCTTATGCTAATTTCAACACGGTTCACAGACAGACCCAGGTTCTCTCTGATTGTCTATGTGGCTACAGGTAAGTCTTTTCACTAACATAAGCCTTGGTTTCCTCATCTGTATAACAATATCTGTTACTACTTTACTTCTGAGATTTAAAAGCAACAGTCTCAGAACATGCCTGGAAAATAGCAGGAACTCAGAATTTGGTGTTTCTTCCCACAGTGACTATGTATCTGTCAAGGAATCAGTTAATGCAGGAGGTTGGCAAATCCTTCCAGACACCAAGTATTGTCAAATAGTAGACATGTCAAGTTTTCAAACACATGTGGAAACTACCATGCTCAATAAATTACTAAACAGTTTAATAGCATCACTGAGTTAACTGGATAATCAACCACCATGTGGACTGCCTGACACTTTTTACATAATTACATTGTCCTCATGGGGCGATTTTGAACATTTGAATCCAAAACACTTAAAGTGTTCAGGTCTCTAGGTTTGACTGAAGGCTTGTTAATTGTCCTCTGAACGGAGACCAAGGTGAAAACAGGGGAGGGCCCATGGCAAGACTGGGATTTCATTGGAGATTTTTGGACTCTGGATATCCTGGTTTTTCACAATCACATAAGAGTGATGCTCCCTTTCGATGAATGGCATCTTCTGAAATGGTGCATATTTGGCTCCCATACTGCCAGGGTCTTTTTCTACCATTTACTGAGCCCTTGTTATTGTGCCAGTTCTAGGCAAGTGACTCACATCTGTGACCTCATTTATTTGTCACAAGATCACTAGGAGATGGGCCTTCTTAATCTCAATGTACAGAAACCGAGACTCTGGGAGCTTGTGTAACTTCCACAAGGCCCCAGAGCTAGAAAAAAGCAGACACAGAATCTGAGACACGCAAATCTTTCAAAAGAAAGATTTGAAAAGAAGGTTCCTTGTTACCGCTGCCACCTCTCTGTAGCACTAACATCTGTGTTCACGCATGAACTAGGACGGGAGGACAGCCCCAGAACGCTGCTTCGATCAGAAGACCTTCTCAGGATGGTGCTGTGGTTCCTGACTAAGGGAAGGGAAGGGAGCTGGGGAGGAAGGCAGGCAGCTAGCAAGATGTGGGGAAATCCCACGGGGACAGGGCCTGCTTGCTTCAGTTGGGACTTTCAGAAAAAAAGAACAGAACACACCATATGACATGTGCAGGTCCTTTCCATTCAGCCTTCTGTGCCTTGAGGAAATGAATGAAGAAAAAGATGGAAGTGGGTAAATGATGACTCTTGAAGAGTTCTTCCTGCAGGGAGGCTGTAGAGAAGTGTTCAGGGTTTTTCAAGTTGAGGACACCAGCTTTGCCATGTATTAACAAGTCACATAACTTTTCTGAGCTCAAATTTCTATGTCTAGGAAATGAGCGTGACACGACAGCTTAAAAAGATGTCATGAGGAATCAAGGCACTCACACTTCCCCCTCATCCACTCCACCCAGGCCTGCCATGTATGGTTTTACAGGTTGTGCACTGCACAATTATGTCTGGTGACAGGATGAGCAGGACTATAATCCATCCCATCTTCATCCTGAAGCCTTCCGCCTGGGCACTGCCTCCACCCAGAGAAAAGGGCAATTTTTCCATATGGATAAAAGTAGTTGGTCACCAAACTAAGCACCCACTGGACTCTGTCCACTGTAAGAGGCCTTTTTCTTATTCTCCCAAAGGTGACATTTGAGCTTGTGGTGATTTCCATCCATCCTCAGTGGCCCAGCCAAAAACCAAGTGGACGTCTGTCTGTGCTAATGCTCCCACCTGACTAAGGGGGCCTTGGGGAAGGTGCATATCTGGCACTTGCCCTTCACTTGTTTCTGGGCTACCATTTATTGAGCACTGACTAAGTGCCAGGCACCTGGCTACATATTTAGCGCAATCTCACTTAACTCTTAGAATGACCTTGTGAGATAGGGACTACTACCTTTGTTTTAGGATGAGCAACTTGCAACCATCTCAGAGCTGGGAAAGGAGTGGCCAGGGTTTGAATGCGGTCTGTGTGACTGTGAACCTCCCCATTACCCTCTACTGCTGCGAAGGCTCTCTTGAGCTAGCAGCGGTGTTCTCATGTGAACCGGGACAATGATGTCAGCCCCAGCACTAGCCTTCCCCATCAGAAGCCTCCTGTCCTAGCTCTGCAGAGTGGGGCTGTGCAGGTCAGGAGGGGAGTCCCAGGGGAAGCCCCATCAGCCCGCCAGAAGTGGGGAAACACCCGCCCTGGGACAGAGGTGGCTGCTCCAGTTCACCTTGCAGAGAACAGGACAAGAAGATCTGAGCAGGAAGGAGATGTCCTAAGCGGGCAGCGTGGCCATGAGAAGGAGCCAGAGTGCGGCCAGCAGCTGCCATGCTAGGGACACACACTTGTGGCCACTTCATGCAAAGATGCAGGGTGGGCTTTTTCCTGATAGTTTGAGTGTGGAGGAAAATACAGGCCACGTGGATAATGTCCCTTCCTTGTTACTTCTTTGGGAGGCAACGTGATCAGCTGGGAAGTACTCTGGCATTGGGTACGAACAGACCACTGCTGCCGTGTATTAACTGCCTGATAACTAGGAGGAGCACACAACCTTCCTGAGGCCCAGATTCCAAGCACTTGAAATATGGGTGATTACATTTACTTCTTGAAGGTGTAATGGAGATAAAGTGCAAAAGTGAGGTCTCCAGACATTTCTACCTTACCCGCTTTAGCCAGTACTGTTATGATTGGGGAGGTCATGCAGTGGTCAGTGGCAGCCAGCAGATGGCGCCACGGTAGTTCACACTACAGACCTAGCTCCCGAGCCCGGCGGCCTGGCATCGCCCTTCCTGAATGGGGGCTACAGCTGGGGGCGCTGTTAAGGCACCCCTTGGGCTCACTGTCTGCAGCGTGAGCCAGGTAACTTAAAGAAGAGGGTGGGCACAAATCACGGTAGTATGAGAAAGAGGAACAAAATATATTTGGTTCATTCTTAAGTTTCCTCATCTGGCAAATGGAGGTGAGATGAATACCTACTTCTTTCATACATAAAGTTCTCAAGGTTAAACAACAGAATGAACTTTGAAAAGACCTGACACAGAGGGGTTGCCAAATATGGGTTTTTCCCTCTTTTGCTATTCTTTGGGATGCCAACTCATTGCAAACGATCATTGAAATAATCCCTAAGAGCCGTCTTTCATCAACATCACTCATGTTGTTTTAAAATTGCATGTAGTTTAAAACAATAAACTCATATAAAATTATTATCATTGTCAAACAGTGAAAACTTGAACTATATGCAGCATTTTAAAGTTCATGAAACTTTTTAACCTAAACAATACTTCCTGAGAATAGCAAATTAGCCAAGTGTGTTTGAATTAAAAAAACAAACAAAGATACATGCCCTTTGAGTGAGCAATATCACTTCTAGGAATGTTTCCTAAGGAAAGAATCAAGCTATACACATAAAGATTTAGTTCCAAGGGGATCCTTTGATAGAAAAGTATTAGAGAAGTTGAAAAGTCCATTGATTAAGGATTAGTAAACAAAATGTGGTATATTTACAATAAAAATGCTTTGAAGTCTTTAAAAAAAATAAAGTTGTATAACATATGTCCACGCTTGTGACAAACTATTCACTACATATTACTGAGTGTTAAAAGATAAGGGAAAATTTAAAAATATATTCGTGGAGGGTGATGCCATGATTATTTGGCACCATACCCCCTGAATATACATGTGGAAGAATATGAATATACATGTAACTCTGTTTATCTCTGGGTAATAAGATTATAGACACATCTTTCATCAATTTGTTCTGTGCAGGCATGCTAAGTTGCTTCAGTCCTGTCCTACTCTTTGCGACCCTATGGACTGTGGCCTGCCTAGCTCCTCTACTGTGGGATTCTCCAGGCAAGAATACTGCCTCCAGGATATCTTCCCAATCCAGGGATTGAACCTATGTCTCTTATGTCTCCTGCATTGGCGGGTGGGTTCTTTACTACTAGAACCACCTGGGAACCACGATTTGTTCTGTAGTTCCTGACTTTTCTATAGTAAGTATGTATTTCACGTGAAAAATTAAGATTCAGTAGTGGTCTATGAAATTGCTATATGCTTTGACAATCTACCTATTAAAAATGAGGGAGGACAAAGGAAAGAACATACGAAAAGCAGAGTAAGCTTGGTAAGTAACTTAACATGACTCAGGGGAAATGAAAGAATATTGCTTAAAATCAGCTGCTGGGGTCAGAGGAGTGGAGAGGAAAGAAGGGAGGAAATTAGCTAATTTTATTATGTCTGTTACTCACAGTAGCAAACCTATAGATGATAAGCTAAAAAAGAGGGGGACCAAAGAGAAAACTTCTGAGAGTCCCCTGGACTGCAAGGAGATCAAACCAGTCAATACTAAAGGAAATCAACCCTGAACATTCATCGGAAGGACTGATGCTGAAGCTAAAGTTCCAACACTTTGGGTACCCGGTGTGAAGAGTCAACTCATTGGAAAAGACCCTGAGTCTGGGAATGATTGAGGGCAAGAGGAGAAGGGGGTGACAGAGGATGAGATGGTCGGATGGCATCACCAACATAATGGACATGAGTTTGAGTAAACTCTGGGAGATAGTGAAGAACAGGGAAGCCTGGCGTGCTGCAGTTTATGGGGTTGCAAAGAGTTGGACACAACTCAGCAACTGAGCAATAGCAAAGGGTAGTACTCTAAGCATTGGTATAAGGTAACTATCAGAACAAAAACCATAAAGCTTTCTAAATGCAAAGCATGCAGTAAGAGGCAGGCAAAAGGAGAGACAGATGACACAAATAAAATAGGCTCTATAATCAATGGCTATACATCTGATAAATATATTCACAACAGTAAATAAAATAGCAACCAAAAAAGGTAAGATAAACCTCATGTATCTCTTTCAGAGGTGTATAAAGAAATAATATGTAATCCCAGCCAGTACATCCTAAAGGAGGTCAGTCCAGGGTGTTCACTGGAAGGACTGATGCTGAAGCTGAAACTCCAATACTTTGGCCACCTGATGTGAAGAACTGACTCATTGGAAAAGACCCTGAGTCTGGGAAAGATTGAGGGCAAGAGGAGAAGGGGGTGACAGACAATGAGATGGTTGGATGGCCTCACCGACTCAATGGACATGAGTTTGAGTAAACTCTGGGAGATAGTGAAGAACAGGGAAGCCTGGCGTGCTGCAGTTTATGGGGTTGCAAAGAGTTGGATACCACTCAGCAAGTGAACAATAGCAAAGGGTAGTACTCTGACGTCTTGATATAAGGTAACTATCAGAACAAAAACCACAAAGCTTTTGAAATGCAAAGCATGCAGTAAGAGGCAGGCAAAAGGAGAGACAGACGACACAAATAAAATAGGCTCTATAATCAATGGCTATATATCTGATAAATATGTTCACAACAGTAAATAAAATAGCAACCAAAAAGGTAAGATAGACCTCATGTATCTCTTTCAGAGATGTTTATAGAAATAATATGTAATAAAATGCTGTCTGGAATTGGCTTGAAAATATCAGGGGATGAGGGGAGGTGGGTGGGATTAGATCTGAAAGAAGGATGACCACATGTTGATAATGGTTGAAGCTGGGTGATGGGTACATGGTCTATCATTCCACAATGTGTCTGCTTTGTGTGAAGAATTTCCCCAAATAGAAAGTGACATTGAAATCTGCTTAGGGACATTCAAAATACCTTAGTGAGTAAAAAATGTGCAATCACTAACATGTCCACACACAGACAGACAGAGTGAGTGTGTAAAGATTAAGAATGGTGTTTCTCTGGGTGATGATATTGTGGGTGTCATTTATACGGTTATATAGTTTTAGCTGTAGAGTCTTGTTTTGCAACCATAAATATATATCTGGGGCGGGGAGGGGATAAAAAGGAGAGTTGTTCTTAAAAAGAAGTGCCCAGGCTGAAAAAGTTGACAATTAAGGAATGCAATGAGATCGTGATGGAAGAGTCCAAAAGATCTCCTTTTTAAAAATATTTTATGATGAACGCATTCAATACCATACTCAGGAGTTAATTACTATTGAACAATGGTTGAAAAATTGGGCAGAACAAAGCATATATTCCTGTTGGGACCAGGACATCAGGCAGGGCACTCAGCCTTACTTGCTCGCGGGGCTGGTGAGCACATGTGGCCACAGCCATTGCTGATGTACTTCTCTCCTGCCGCACAGTCCCCGTCTTCTCTGCACTCCTCCACACAGATACCTTCACGGTCAGAAAAGACTGGGTTGAGACACTCAAGCTAAATAAATGCTTATAAATGACCACGACATAACAATAGCAGCATACACTTTGATCTAGGACTCCGCTGCTTAAATGAGGTCTCACATAGAACCTCATCTGACCCTTCCAGCAAATAATAGCTGAGGTATTTGGAGTAAGTCCTTAGGACTGACGTCTTTGTAGGAAAGAAAGATGCAAGGAAAGCAGGTTAATGGTAACCCCAATGAGCTTTAACCAGTAGGTTTTATTTTTGGTATTTTATAAATGAGGACATTGAGAGATTGTCTGGTCCATGACAGAGTTGGAATTTGAATTCCGGGTTCTTTGCCTCTAAAGCACATGTCCCTTTTTCCTTAAAATTCAGTGAAATTAACCTTGAATATAGAGTTGAGCCCCCAAATGTCCAGAAATTATTTCTGATGCAAGTAGAAGATTTACTGGATTCTAATCCCTAAAGATAGCATGTTAAAAAGCAGAGACATCACTTTGCCAACAAAGGTCCATATAGTCAAGGCCATGGTTTTTCCAGTGGTCATGTATGGATGTGAGAGTTGGACTGTGAAGAAAGCTGGGTGCCGAAGAATTGATGCTTTTGAACTCTGGTGCTGGAGAAGACTCTTGAGTGTCCCTTGGACTGCAAGTAGATCCAACCAGTCCATCCTAAAGGAGGTCAGTCCTGGGTGTTCACTGGAAGGATGGATGCTGAAGCTGAAACTCCAATACTTTGACCACCTGATGTGAAGAACTGACTCATTGGTAAAGACCCTGATGCTGGGAAAGATTGAGAGTAGGAGGAGATGGGGACGACAGAGAATGAGATGGTTGGATGGCATCACTGACTCAATGCACATGAGTTTGGGTAAACTCCAGGAGTTGGTGATGGACAGGGAGGCCTGGAGTGCTGCAGTCCATGGGATCCAAAGAGGTGGACATGACTGAGCAACAGAACTGAATGGTTACCCAGCACAACAGCACATCTCGCCCAAGGGTATGTTTTTTCTTAAGCTCTGTACTGATGATTATATAAAACAATGGATCTTGCTTGAGGACATGTTTCTCCTTAACGAAAACCTTCTGATGGATCCTGTTCTCTTAAGATGCCTGTTGTGGGAGTGAGTCTGGTAAGACCTTTCTATTGTTAGTAACCAATGCAAAAATGTATATAACACCCCACCCAAACTAGTAAGCCGGACACTCTTCCCGATTCTGATGTCTATGTCAGGAGCTTTCCGTATCACTTTTTAAGTGCAATAAAACTCTGCTACAGAAAAGCTGAGTGATCAAGCCTGGTTTCTGGCCGTGGATCGAAATTCTCTCCTGTGGAGGCCAGAAATCCAACACTGTTCACCATAAGCTATCAATTGTTCAGTCACTAAGTCATGTCCAACTCTTTTTGACTTCATGGACTGTAGCCGCCAGGCTCCTCTGTCCTGGCATTTCCCAGGTAAGAATAGTGGGGTGGGTTGCCATTTCCTTCTCCAGGGGTTTCTCCCAGACCAGGGATCAAACCTGTGTATTCTGCATTGGGAGGCATACTCTTTACCACTGAGACACCAGGGGAGTCCTTATAAAAGCATACTATATGTGTGTATATATATATATATATATATATATATGTAAAACAATTATATCATAATCATAGTGTGTATATATATATATATATGCACACACACATATATAGGCTCATCATTAGTTCCTGATTTTTATATAATGAGTATCACTTGTGAAAAATAAAAGGAAATTATTAAGGGTCTTTTTAAGGGATCTTTGTTGATGAGATGCTGGGCACCTGGCCCTCTGACCTGTTTTCCCCCATAAGGGCAAGAGTGGAGGAAGGGGGCCCAAGAACGTTGATGGATTTCTGTCTCATTTCTGATAAGCAGCACAGTTTTGAAAAGGCCAGGCAAGGTGAGCCTGGCACACCTGGTTAGAGAACCAGACAGGGCTCTTGTCTTACCTATTGATGCTTGTGGTGCGGGGGAGCAGACCCGGTTACAGCCTTGGCTGACGCACCGTCTTCCAGCTCCACAGTCCTGATCTCTGAAGCACTGGGACTCACAGACGCCTGCGAGAGGAGATGCATCAAAAACTTACATCTCATTGATTTCTTTCATCAGTGTTTTATAGTTTTCTATGTATGGGTCTTTTGTTTCTTTAGGTAGATATACTCTAGTATTTTATTCTTTTTGTTGCAATGGTGAATGGCATTGTTTCCTTAATTTCTCTTTCTGTTTTCTCATCGTTAGTGTATAGGAATGCAAGGGATTTCTGTGTGTTAATTTTATATCCTGCAACTTTACTATATTCATTGATTAGCTCTAGTAATTTTCTGGTAGAGTCTTTAGGGTTTTCTATGTAGAGGATCATGTCATCTGCAAACAGCGAGAGTTTCACTTCTTCTTTTCCTATCTGGATTCCTTTTATTTCCTTTTCTGCTCTGATTGTGTAGCCAAAACTTCCAAAAGTATGTTGAATAGTGGTGGTGAGAGTGGGCACCCTTGTCTTGTTCCTGATTTCAGGGGAAATGCTTTCAATTTTTCACCAATTAGGTAATGTTTGCTGTGGGTTTGTCATATATAGCTTTTATTATGTTGAGGTATGTTGTTTCTATTCCTGCTTTCTGGAGAGTTTTTTTTTTTTTTTTTTATCATAAATGGATGTTGAATTTGTCAAAGGCTTTTTCTGGATCTATTGGGATAATCATATGGTTTTTATCTTTCAATTTGTTAATGTGATGTATTACGTTGATTGATTTGTGGATATTAAATAATCCTTGCATTCCTGGGATAAAGCCCACTTGGTCATGATGTATGATTGTTTTAATATGTTGTTGGATTCTGTTTGCTAGAATTTTGTTAAGGATTTTTGCATCTATGTTCATCAGTGATATTAGCCTGTAGTTTTCCTTTTTTGTGGCATCTTTGTCTGGTTTTGGAATTAGGGTGATGGTGGCCTCATAGAATGAGTTTGGAAGTTTACCTTCTTCTGCAATTTTCTGGAAGAGTTTGAGTAAGATGGGTGTTTGCTCTTCTCTAAATTTTTGGTAGAATTCAGCTGTGAAACACTGATGAAATAAATCAAAGAGGACACAAATAGATGGAGAAATATACCATGTTCATGGATTGGAAGAATCAATATTGTGAAAATGAGTATACTACTCAAAGCAATCTATAGATTCAATGCAATCCCCATCAAGCCACCAACGGTATTCTTCACAGAACTAGAACAAATAATTTCACAATTTGTATGGAAATGCAAAAAACCTCGAATAGTCAAAGCAATCTTGAGAAAGAAGAATGGAACTGGAGGAATCAACCTGCCTGACTTCAGACTCTACTACAAAGCCACAGTCATCAAGACAGTATGGTACTGGCACAAAGACAAAAATATAGATCAAGGAACAAAATAGACAGCCCAGAGGTAAATCCACACACTTATGGACACCTTATCTTTGACAAAGGAGGCAAGAATATACAATGGAAAAAAGACAACCTCTTCAACAAGTGGTGCTGGGAAAACTGGTCAACCACTTGTAAAAGAATGAAACCAGAACACTTTCTAACACCATACACAAAAATAGACTCAAAATGGATTAAAGATCTAAATGTAAGACCAGAAACTATAAAACTCCTAGAGGAGAACATAGGCAAAACACTCTCCAACATAAATCACAGCAAGATCCTCTATGACCCACCTCCCAGAATATTGGAAATAAAAGCAAAACTAAACAAATGGGACCTAATGAAACTTAAAAGCTTCTGCACAACAAGGGAAACTATAAGCAAGATGAAAAGACAGCATTCAGAATGGGAGAAAATAATAGCAAATGAAGCAACAGACAAAGGATTAATCTCAAAAATATGCAAGCAACTCCTGAAGCTCAATTCCAGAAAAATAAATGACCCAATCAAAAAATGGGCCAAAGATCTAAACAGACATTTCTCCAAAGAAGACATACAGATGGCTAACAAACACATGAAAAGATGCTCAACATCACTCATCATCAGAGAAATGCAAATCAAACCCTCAATGATGTACCATTACACGCCAGTCAGAATGGCTGCTATCCAAAAGTCTACAAGCAATAAATGCTGGAGAGGGAGTGGAGAAAAGGGAACCCTCTTACACTGTTGGTGGGAATGCAAACTAGTACAGCCGCTATGGAGAACAGTGTGGAGATTTCTTAAAAAACTGGAAATAGAACTGCCATATGACCCAGCAATCCCACTCCTGGGCATACACACCGAGGAAACCAGAACTGAAAGAGACACGTGTAGCCCAATGTTCATCGCAGCACTGTTTATAATAGCCAGGACATGGAAGCAATCTAGATGCCCATCAGCAGATGAATGGAAAAGAAAGTTGTGGTACATATACACAATGTAATATTACTCAGCCATTAAAAAGAATTCATTTGAATCAGTTCTAATGAGGTGGATGAAACTGGAGCCCATTATACAGAGTGAAGTAAGCCAGAAAGATAAAGACCAATACAGTATACTAACGCATATATATGGAATTTAGAAAGATGGTAACAATAACCCTATAAAGAAAGAAAAAGAGACACAGATGTATAGAACAGACTTTGGGAGACTCTGTGGGAGAAGGCGAGGGTGGGATGATGTGAGGGAACAGCATCGAAAGAGGTATATTATCAAGTGTGAAACAGATCACCAGTCCAGGTTGGATGCATGAGATGCATGAGCACCAGCTAGGGGCTGGTGCTCTTGGATGACCCAGAGGGATGGGTTGGGGAGGGAGGTAGGAGGGGGGTTCAGGATGGGGAACACATGTAAATCCATGGCTGATTCATGTCAATGTATGGCAAAAACCACTACAATATTGTAAAGTAATTAGCCTCCATCTAATAAAAATAATTCTGGGGAAAAAAAACAAAAAAAATACCTTACGTCTCATAAGCAGGTACTAGGAAGGGGCTGCAGCAGAGAATAAATGGAACCCTTCTTAAGAGGCAACATCTGCATGTTATCACTTTAACAAATTATGTAACTTACAAAATGTCTACTATTGCAAAACAGTTCACAATCTATATAGCACTTTACAGCTTGAACACTGCTTTCACCATATACACGACATAACAGAGATGATATTATTCAGAGGTGCTGATCCCATGTATCTTCTTGTTCCTGATTCTTCCTAGTTTCTGCCTTTCCAATCCCCACCCACAGCCACCACCTCATCCAGTCAATGGCAACCCCCACTTTGTGGGGAAGGCACACCAACCTGAAATAAAGAGGCCAGGGCTTGGCAGTGAGTTTTGAGTTAGGCTTTGTTGAATTAGACAACAGGCTTTGCTGAGAGAGAAAAGATTTTCTAAATTTCAGAAGCACTTCTTTACTTTTACAAGCTTTAAAAATCTGAGCAGAGAGAAGACGCTGGAGATGATGTGAGTTCTCATCCCATAGAAAATAGGAAAGTCCTTCTGGTCAATGAGGAAGAGAGGGTAAGGAAGGGGGTGTCAGAAAGGAAGGAGAGGGTGGGGAGGCAGAGAGAGAGGGAGGGAGAAAGAGGAGGAGAAAGGGGGAAAATATTTATGGAAACAAACATAAACTGACCTTTTTGTTTCACTCCTAAGAAATATATTCTACAGGAAACATTTCAACTGATGGACAAAACTATTAAATCACGTTCATTATACCATCCTGGGCAACAGCAAAAAATTGTCAAGCGAATAAAACGACCATCAGATGGGAACTGGTTAAATCAATTAAAGTAAATGTATTCACTAGTCATCATATAATCCTAAAATTATGAAATCTGCCTGTCTGGACATGGGAAAATGTCCACAACTCATGTTAAATTGTAAAAGACATATGTTCATGCAGGGCTTCCCTGGTGGTTCAAATGGTAAAGAATCTGCCTGCAATGAGGGTTCGATCCCTGAATTGGGAAGATCTCCTGGAGGAGGGCAGGACAACCCACTCCAGCATGGTTGCCTGGAGAATGCCCGTGGACAGAGGAGCCTGGCGGGCTACAGTTTCGAAGAATCAGACACGACTGAGTGACTAAGCATAGCACAGCACATATGCCATGCATGATAGGACACTTTATAGAAGGGAATATGATATATGCTAATTTGTGCAACTGGAGGCCACAAGAGAGAGCTTATGCTAATTTCAACACGGTTCACAGACAGACCCAGGTTCTCTCTGATTGTCTATGTGGCTACAGGTAAGTCTTTTCACTATTGTAAGCCTTGGTTTCCTCATCTGTATAACAATATCTGTTACTACTTTACTTCTGAGATTTAAAAGCAACAGTCTCAGAACATGCCTGGAAAATAGCAGGAACTCAGAATTTGATGTTTTTCCCCACAGTGACTATGTATCTGTCAAGGAATCAGTTAATGCAGGAGGTTGGCAAATCCTTCCAGACACCAAGTATTGTCAAATAGTAGACACGTCAAGTTTTCAAACACACGTCAAAACTACCATGCTCAATAAATTACTAAACAGTTTAATAGCATCACTGAGTTAACTGGATAATCAACCACCATGTGGACTGCCTCACACTTTTTTCATAATTACATTGTCCTCATGGGGCGATTTTGAACATTTGAATCCAAACACTTAAAGTGTTCAGGTCTCTAGGTTTGATGAAGGCTTGTTAATTGTCCTCCGAATGGAGACCAGGGTGAAAACAGGGGAGGGCCCATGGCAAGGCTGGGATTTCACTGGAGATTTTTGGACTCTGGATATCCTGGTTTTTAACAATCACATAAGTGTGATGCTCCCTTTCAATGAAGGGCATCTTCTGAAGTGGTGCGTATCTGGCTCCCATACTGCCAGGGTCTTTTTCTACCATTTACTGAGCCCTTGTTATTGTACCAGTTCTAGGCAAGTGACTCACATGCAAGTGAACCTATGTTTCTTATGTCTCCTGCATTGGCGGGTGGGTTCTTTACTACTAGCACCACCCGGGAAGCACAATTTGTTCTGTAGTTCCTGACTTCTCTGTAGTAAGTATGTATTTCACATGAAAAATTAAGATTCAGTAGTGGTCTATGGAAAGAGTCTATGAAATTGCTATATGCTTTGACAATCTACCTATTAAAAATGAGGGAGGACAAAGGAAAGAACATACAAAAAGCAGAGTAAGCTTGGTAAGTAACTTAACATGATTCAGGGGAAATGAAAGAATATTGCTTAAAATCAGCTGCTGGGATCAGAGGAGTGGAGAGGAAGGAAGGGAGGAAATTAGCTAATTTTATTATGTCTGTTACTCACAGTAGCAAACCTATAGATGATAATTACAAAAGGGGGGGCACCAAAGAGAAGACTCTTGAGAGTCCCCTGGACTGCAAGGAGATCAAACCAGTCAATACTAAAGGAAATCAACCCTGAACATTCATCGGAAGGACTGATGCTGAAGCTGAAGTTCCAACACTTTGGGTACCCGGTGTGAAGAGTCAACTCATTGGAAAAGACCCTGAGTCTGGGAAAGATTGAGGGCAAGAGGAGAAGGGGGTGACAGACAATGAGATGGTTGGATGGCCTCACCGACTCAGTGGACATGAGTTTGAGTAAACTCTGGGAGATAGTGAAGAACAGGGAAGCCTGGCGTGCTGCAGTTTATGGGGTTGCAAAGAGTTGGATACCACTCAGCAAGTGAACAATAGCAAAGGGTAGTACTCTGACATCTTGATATAAGGTAACTATCAGAACAAAAACCACAAAGCTTTTGAAATGCAAAGCATGCAGTAAGAGGCAGGCAAAAGGAGAGACAGACGACACAAATAAAATAGGCTCTATAATCAATGGCTATATATCTGATAAATATGTTCACAACAGTAAATAAAATAGCAACCAAAAAGGTAAGATAGACCTCATGTATCTCTTTCAGAGATGTTTATAGAAATAATATGTAATAAAATGCTGTCTGGAATTGGCTTGAAAATATCAGGGGATGAGGGGAGGTGGGTGGGATTAGATCTGAAAGAAGGATGACCACATGTTGATAATGGTTGAAGCTGGGTGATGGGTACATGGTCTATCATTCCACAATGTGTCTGCTTTGTGTGAAGAATTTCCCCAAATAGAAAGTGACATTGAAATCTGCTTAGGGACATTCAAAATACCTTAGTGAGTAAAAAATGTGCAATCACTAACATGTCCACACACAGACAGACAGAGTGAGTGTGTAAAGATTAAGAATGGTGTTTCTCTGGGTGATGATATTGTGGGTGTCATTTATACGGTTATATAGTTTTAGCTGTAGAGTCTTGTTTTGCAACCATAAATATATATCTGGGGCGGGGAGGGGATAAAAAGGAGAGTTGTTCTTAAAAAGAAGTGCCCAGGCTGAAAAAGTTGACAATTAAGGAATGCAATGAGATCGTGATGGAAGAGTCCAAAAGATCTCCTTTTTATAAATATTTTATGATGAACGTGTTGAAAACCATACTCAGGAGTTAATTACTATTGAACAACGGTTGAAAAATTGGGCAGAACAAAGCATATATTCCTGTTGGGACCAGGACATCAGGCAGGGCACTCAGCCTTACTTGCTCGCGGAGCTGGTGAGCACACGTGGCCACAGCCATTGCTGATGTACTTCTCTCCTGCCGCACAGTCCCCGTCTTCTCCGCACTCCTCCACACAGATACCTTCAGGGTCAGAAAAGACTGGGCTGAGACACTTCAATACCATGAACATTTATGTTGTAGACGACCATGACCTAATAATATCAGGATACACTTTGATCTAGATCTTCATTGTTTAAACATGATCTCACAGAGAACCTCATGTGAACCTTCCATCAAATCATATCTGCAGGATTTGCAGGAATATTTGGATTTGAACTCAGGGACATTTCCTTTTAAAGCACATGTCCGTTTTGCTATAGAACTCAGTGAAATTAGCCTTGAATACAGAGTAGAGCCCCTAAATTTCAGAAATTATTTCAGATGAGAATTTATTGGATTCAGATCCCTGAGAAAGGCCTCAGTGTGGCTCTTTGATACTCCTCCAGACAGAGTTTAAAGATGGAAGCACATTGGAAGCTGATCAAAGACTTGGGCGGAAGAATAACACCTCCACCACGAATCACATCACCACCATCAAGAGAATTCTCACTGTGGTTCCTGCCACAGGGTTGACCTGCTTCTGCCATGCACATTATGAATCTCTTCCGATCTCACTTTTACACTCTGTAAATGGAGACTGTCTGGTATTGTGGTTTCAGCAAGTAAAGGGAGGCTAGACTAGATGAGTGACTCCCAAATGTGGCTGATGATAACAATCATCTTTAAAATGAGCTATGGATAGTAGGAGCTGTTCAGGCCTAATTACTCAGCTTCTCCAGGGTTGAGCCTATACACGTATATTTTAATGAGGGCTCCAGCTGATGCTGATGCTGAGATGTACTAGAGATTCTTCCAGAGCCAGTATGTCTGACATTTTAGGATTTCATCAGCTTTTGCCAATTTGTGGAGGAAGGTTGGGGACCACAACTCTTCATCAATATCCAACCATTCATTCATTTGCTCATGGTTCATTTACTCATTCATTCATTCCCTTGTTTCCAATTCATTAGCTTATTCTAAGAAAAATATCAACTCTATGTAAGGAACAGGATTAGATGTTTCAGGAAATTGGGATGTTTAGTTTTCATATCAACAGGGCAGATTAACACTAGGATGGGAAATCAAGTTTGCTCTGAAATAACAACAGTTCATAGCACTATGCATGTTTAATAGTAAGTGACATGAAAAAGGGACTGCAAAAACTAGATAGGAGTGGTTTAGTGATTACTGTGCTAGAGAATTAGCTGGGATTTGAACTCACAAATACAGTCACACACCTTGACAAAGACCATCCAACGGGGAAAGAATGGTCTTTTCAATAAATGGTGCTAAGAAAATGGACTTCCACATGCAAAAGAATAAATTGGGATTACAGCCTCAAATCATATGTATACATACATACTTATAGTATGGGCTTCCCTGGTGGCTCAGATGGTAAAGAATCTGCCTGCAATGCGAGAGACTTGGGCTCAATCCCTGAGTCAGGAAGATCCCCTGGAGAAGGGAATGGCTACCCATTCCAGTATTCTTGCCTGGAGAATTCCATGGACAGAGGAGCCTGTTGGACTATAGTCCATAGGATTGCAAAGAGTCAGACACGACTGAGTAACACATACCCATACAGTATACACACACGTATACAAAAATTCACTCAAAATGAATCAAAGACCTAAATGTAAGAGTTAAAACTATAAAGCTCGTAGGAGGAAACATAGGTGTAAATCTTTGTGACCTTGGATTGGGCAATGGTTTCTTAAATACGACACCCAAAGCAAAAGCAAAAGAAGAGGCATATAAGTTGGCCTTCAAAAAATTAAAATCTCTTGTGCATTAAAGAACACTGTCAAGAAAATGGAAAGAAAATCCACAGAGTGGGAGAAAATATTTGCAAATCATATGTCTGATAAGGGTCAAATATCTAAAACATGCTTCTAAGGTGTCTCAGTGGTGAAGAATCTGACTACAGTGCAGGAGACATGGGTTGGTTCCCTGGGTTAGGAAGATCCCCTGGAGAAAGAAATGGCAATACACCCTAGTATTCTTGCCTGGGAAATCCCATGAACAGTGGAGCCTGGTGGGCTATAGTTCATGCAGTTGCAAAAGGGTCAGACACATCTTAGCAACTAAACAATGACAACAATCCAGAATATATAATGAATTCCTACAACTCAGCAAGAAAAGGACAAACACTCCCATCTTGCAAAGGGAGGGCTTGAACTGACATTTCTTGAACAGACCATATACAAATGAACATTAAGCATATGAAAAAGCACCCAATATCATTAATCACTAGCGAAATGCAAATTGAAACCACAATGAGGTATCACAGTAAGATATCCCACAATCACTATGACAGCTATAATTAATAGACAGGTGTCAACAAGTGTCAGAAAAGATGTGGGAGGGATGAGAACTCTCACAGATTGATGTTAGGTAAACTGGTACAGGCTCTGTGGAAAACAGAGCTTGGCAGTTCCTCAAGAAATTAATCATAGACTTGCCACTTGACTCAGCAATTCTACTCTTTGCAAATCCACCCAAGGGAACTGAAAGCATGTTCACACAAAAATTTATACACAAATGCTCATAGCAGCATAACTTCCTTACTAGCCACAAAGTAGAAATAACACAAATGTCCATCAACTGATGAATGTATAAATCATACCTGGTAGAACTATACAATCCAGCCATAAAAAGGAATGGAGTACTGGTAGATGCTACAATTTAGATAAACTTTGAAAATGTTGAAGAAGCCAGACACAAAAGCCCACATGATTATATGATTTACTTTACATGAAATATCTAGAATAGAAAAATGCTTCAAAGATGGAAAGTGGATTAGAAGGGGGTGGGGGGAGGAAAGAACAGGGAGTTTGACAATGGGTATGGTCTTTCTTTAGGGGGTGATGAATGGTCTGCAATTAGATGGTGGTGATGTCTGCACAACGTTGTGAATATATTAAAAACCACTGAGTGGTACACCTTAAAATGGTAAATTTTATCTCAGTAAACACACACAAGCAAACACAGAGCTTGAGACCTCAGAGAGCCTGCTTTAATTGGTCCAGCCGAGGGTCTTGGCATTGGTCTTTTTAATACACTTCTGGGGTGATTCTAAAGTATTGGCAGAGCCTCTTCCAAAATGTGGTCTGTAGGCCAACGTCATCAGCATCACTTAGAAGCTTGTTAAGAATGCAGAATTTTGGACCCCATCCCAGACCTGAATCACAGTCTGCAGTTTAACAGGATCCTTGGGTAATTCATGTCATATTAAAGTTTGAGAACTACTGCAGTAGTCTAGAAGAACTGAGCATGTCCATTATGCTTATGGTGGAAATAGTACAAAGGGGCTTTCAAGGATTAAGGAGATTTCCACAGTTTGGGGTTGGGGAGGTTGTCAGATATTTGCATTTTGAGGAAATCAGTTGCCTGATTAGAGCTGCACTTTGGGAAGAACAATCTCATATTCAAGAATAGAGTTGGCTGGAATTCAACACACAACATGTGTTTTAGAGGAGAGAGAGTTCCAGTAGTATTGCAAGGGTCCAGGGAGGTAACTAGGGTGGTGGCAATCAGATTGCAAAGGCTGTAAGAGAAGCTGTGAAAGAAGATTTGACAAAGTCTGGTCATTGATTATATGGGGGGAGCAAGACAGCCAAAGAAATCATCTTTGGCTGTGGAAGTGTAGGAAAAGAAAGCCAGAGGCACAGAAAAGGAAGAGCAAAGAGAGAAGCCGTGGAAGAGGGTTTCAGGCTGAAAAATCGTGAACAATGGCAGATTCTGCAGAGATACCAAGGAGGTTAACTATTGAAGAAGATTATTAGATTGTCAACCAGGAAGATATTGATGCTTAGGAGAGTGAAGTGGGGGGATAATTGATTGGGGGGGTATGTTAGTGGTGATTGTAGTGGTGGTGGTTGGAGTGATATTAGAAGGGCTGAGGTGTGATTGGTAACTGTCAAGAAAGAAAACAGAAGCAAGTTCAGAAGCATGTTTCTCAACAATGCAGAAATGTATTTGTTTGTAGGTAGAAGCAAATGCAGAGAAGAGGGTAGAGATGCTGGGAACAGGCCCAGAAGCTGATGGAGCAGAGTCAGAGGGGGAAGTGAGGGCAGTGCAGATGCAAAGGTTGGCCTTTGGAGAAAGGGAGAGAGGAGGTCGGCAGACACAAAGGGATGCTGGCATGGGGACTCGTCGGGAAAATTAAAGTGTGTCCCAGTGTCTCCTCATGTGGACTGTTCTCCATGTTTACTCATCCCCGCTCCATCCCCTCTTTAGACTGCACAGGACAGTCCTAGATTTCCCACTTCCTGACTCTCTTGTTCTGGGAGGTGGGACAAGACTTACCAATTGCGTGGAGCCTTGTGTTGAGGGTGAGGAGACTGGCCAGGAGGAAGAAGCGCCCAGCTTCATGTTGCTAGTTGAGGACATCATGTGCAGACGATGCAGCAAGGCCCAGGCAGCTGAGATTTATACACTGCTGGACAGAGAGCCTGACCTGCATTCAAGGCCACCATCGGCACTTAGGAAGGCGTTTAGGAAACTTGAAACTTGGACCTCTGCCAAGCAGCTGACTTTGGTGGAAAAAAAAGAACCCTCCCCCCCCCACCCCCCCCCAAAAAAAAAACCTCACACCTGTGAGGTGTTGGGCAATGTTTGTTTTCCAAGCAAGTTCTTTGAGACATGGTTCTTAGTGTAATTTTTTAAAAAATCTATCAGATGAGAAAGTGAGAGACGTGAGGGCGGGTAGAGAAGACAGTGATAGAAGATAGATGAATATAGATAGACAGACAGATATACAGACAGACAGATATACAGACACGGCCATGCCATGCCAAGTGGCTTCAGTTGTGTCTGACTCTTTGCTGCCCCATGGACTTTAGCCTGCCAGGTTCCTCTGTCCATGGGATTCTCCAGGTGAAAATACTGGAGTGGGTTGCCATTTTCTCCTCCAGGAGATCTTCCCAATGCAGGGATGGAACCAGAGTCTCACGCACTGCAGGCAGATTTTTTAGCATAGGAGCCACGACAGAAGCTCATAGAGGAGGTAACTCAACAACCTCTGCGTGCAAGGAGCTTTCCTCTTTAAGCATCACAACCGAGGTACCACAAGGTTAAATAGCTTGCTTGAGGTTACAGAGCTACTAAATGGGGTTGAGACTCCGATGTTATTGGCTTCATGTTTCATGACTCCTTTCCTACAACCCTCTGTCTCTGCATCAGCACCTGGGTCCAAATGTTGTATTGCATCGTATGATACTGTTAAGGGACACATCTTTTTCCTTCTTGCCTAAAAGCGGTGCTAAATATTTGTGCATCTATATGGTCGTAGATGTATGTGGATGTGGATTGATAGGTGCATGAGAGTGCAGAGAAATTCTGGAACAATAACCTCTCAAGTAGTACCAGCACTCGCCTCCTCTTCAGAGTAACAGAGTGAGTTGGGGGATTTAGGTACCCAAGAGGTCTTTAGTGTCAACTGAAATAAGACTAAGGTAAGGAGGATACATTGACATATTACTTGTACAATGAACAATGAATGACGGAAGAAAGAAAAACTCCCTAAAATACGGAGACTGGGTTAGAGAGTTGCAGGACTAGTGTCAGGAAGTACTGTTAGGAAGGCTTATTAAACATATCATATTGCAACATAGAGAAACATATCCCTCCAATCTGTCTCCCATACCCCTGACTTCCCCTAAACTCTTTGATACCGTGTTTACCCTACAGGACTTAAGAATCCACCAATTAGGGCTCCTCATGATGCTGGGAGAGAAATGAGCAAACCTGTCTCTGGACGCCAAGCCCTCTTTCTTTAGCCTAGGTGCCACTGAAAGTCATTTACTCTCTCTTCTCACCCTCACAAATTCAGAAGAAATAAAATTGGAATCCTTGTGCAATCAGTCAAAAAAATAGCTGAGCCAAGTCTCATGCATAAACAAGTTTTGACTCTCCTTTCTTGCCCCAGCTGTCCTGCACAGAAATTACCACGGTGGGGTCAGAATGCCTCAGCTTTTGCTTTCTTTATCTGGGAAGATGGGACACTGGGGAGATGAAAACCCAGATGCTCATTCTAGTAAATCACGTGGCTGTAAATCAGTGCAAACTCCTCTCCGCTTTTGATTTCTCTTTCTAACCCCATCAATACCTTGAAGTACCTTCACTCTGATCTCATTTGTCAATAGCATCTACTGGCAAAATCTGCACTGTTGGAGACACCTATGGAGTTTATGCTTCCCTGCATCAAAGTACCACCCAGCAGGGATGGGTTCCACCATAAATTCATGATCAACAGCTTCAATGATGCCCTGCAATTTTAGTACAATTTCAACACAAGCTCCCACTCTTCATAAAGTGAAGTGACGTGAAAGTCATTCAGCCATGTCAGACTCTTTGTGACCCCGTGGACTATACAGTCTGTGGAATTCTCCAGGCCAGAACACTGGAGTGGGTAGCCTTTCCCTTCTCCAGGGGATCTTTCCAACCCAGGGATTGAACCCAGGTCTCCCGCATTGCAAGTGGATTCGTTACCAGCTGAGGCACAAGGGAAGCCCACTCTTAATAAGGACTACTGAAAGTCTTGTCCATGCTTCTCAAACTTCAGTCTCTTCCAGTCCTTCATACTCAGCAGCTGACCTTGACTCCTCCTTTACAGGTAAAAAATTTAAACTACTAAATCAATTTCTTTAAGAGATATAGGACACTTAGTAGCAAAGTGCCTCTGTTAAGATACCTTGTGGTGAACAATTTTCCCAGCCTTATAGGGTGGATTTCTGGCGGGTTCTGCTGGTGCAGCACCAAACTGATCATGATTGCATGAATCTGATCTTGCCTTTTCCAAGAAGTCCATATCTCATCCCTGGGGTCAAGGATGCCTTGGGCACTCTATCTTAGTCCTCGAGTTAGTGGCTGTTTCTTATATCTGCCACCCTCATACTCTTTAGAATTCTCTTTACTCCTGCTAGTCAATCCCTCAGTCAACAAAAGAGTCCAAAATGCAGTACTTTTGGGTGCAGTCTCAAAAACAACAGAATGATCTTGGTTTGTTTCCAAGGCAAACCATTCAACATCAGAGTAATATAAGTCAATGCCTCAACTACTGATGACAAAGAAGCTGACATTGACCAGTTCTATGAAGACTACAACACCTTCTAGAACTAACACCAAAAAAAAAAAAAAAAATGTCCTTTTCATCACAGGAGATTGGAATGCAAAAGTAGGAAGTCAAGAGATACTTGGGATAACAGGCAAGTTTGGCCTTAGAGTACAAAATGAAGCAGGGCAAAGGCCAACAGTTTTGTCAAGAGACCATGCTGATCATAGCAAACACAATTTTCCAACAACACAAGAGATGACTCTACATATGGACATTACCAGATATCTGGTCAACATGAAAATCAGATTGACTATGTTCTTTGTAGTCAAAGATGGAGAAACTCCACACAATCAATAAATACAAGACCTGGAGCTAACTGTGGCTTGGATCATCAGTTCCTTATTGCAAAATTCAGGCTTAACTTGAAGAAAGTAGGGAAAACCACTAGGCCATTCAGGTATGATCTAAGTTAAATCCTTTATGATATGCAGTGGAGGTGATGAATAGACTCAAAAGATTAGATCTGATAGAGTGTCTGAAGAACTATGAACTGAGGTTTATAACATTGTACAGGAGGCAGTGACCAAAACCATCTCAAAGAAAAAGATGTATAAAAAGGTGAAGTGGTTGTCTGAGTAGGCTTTACAAATAGCTGAGGGAAGAAGAGAAGTGAAAGGCAAGGAAGAAAGGGAAAGATATACCCAACTGAATGTGAAGATCCAGAGAATAGCAAGGAGAGATAAGAAAGCCTTTTTAAATGAATAATGCAAAGAAATAGAGGAAAACAATAGAATGGGAAAGACCATAGATCTCTCCAAGAAATTGGAGATATCAAGGGAACATTTCATATAAAGATGGGCACAATAAAGGACAGAAAAAGCAAGGAACTAACAGAAGCAGAAGAGATTAAGAAGAGGTGGTAAAAATATTCAGAACAGCTATACAAGAAAGGTCTTAATGACCCAGATAAACTCAATGGTGTGGTCACTCACCCAGAACCAGGCATCCTGCAGTGTGAAGTCAAGTGGGCCTTTGGAAGTACTACTAGAAATGGAGCTAATGGAAGTGATGAAATTCCAGCTGAGCTATTTAAAATTCTAAAAGATGATGCTGTTAATGTGCTGCACTCAATATGTCAGCAAATTTGGAAAACTCAGCAGTGGCCACAACTGGAAAAGTTCAGTTTTCATTCCAATTCCCAAAGAAAGGCAACGTCAAAGACTATTCAAACTGCCGTACAATTTTTCTCATTTCAATGCTAACAAGGTTATGCTCAAAATCCTTCTAGCTAGGCTTCAGCAGGACATGAACTGAGAACTTTCATATGTACAAGGTGGGTTTAGAAAGTGTAGAGGGACCAGAGATCAAACTGTCAAAATTTGTTGGACCATGGAGAAAGCATGGAAATTCCAGAAAAAACATCTACTTCTGCTTCACTGACTATGCTAGATCCTTTGACTGTGTGGATCACAACAAACTGTGGGAAATTCTTTAAAGAGATAGAAGCATCAGACCACTTTACCTGTCTCACGAGAAACTTGTATGGGGCTCAAGAAGCAGCAGTCAGAACCAGACATGTAACAACTAAATGACTGGTTCAAAATTGGGAAAGGAGTACATCAAGACTGTATATTGTCACCCTGCTTATTTAACTTATACAAAGTGCACAGCATGCGAAATGCTGGGCTGGATGAATCACAAGCTAGAATCAAGATTGCTAGGACAAATATCAACAAACTCTGATATGCAGTTGATACCACTCTAATGGCAGAAAGTGAAGAGGAACTAAAAAGCCTCTTGATGAGGGTGAAAGAGGAGAGTGAAAAAGCTGGTTTGAAACTCAATATTAAAAAGAAAACTAAAATCACAGCATCTAGTTCCATCACTTCATGGCAAATAGAAGGGGGAAAAGTGGAAACACTGACATGTTTTATTTTCCTGGGCTCCAAAATCACTGTGTGGTAACTGTAGCCGAGAAATTAAAAGATGCTTGCTCCTTGGAAGGAAGGCTATGATGAACCTAGACAGCATACTAAAAAGCAGACATATCACTACCTAGAAAGGTTCATATAGTCAAGTTCAGTTCAGTTGCTCAGTTGTGTCTGACTCTGCGACCCCATGGATTGCAGCATGCCAGGCTTCCCTGTCCATCACCAACTCCCAGAGTTTACTCAAACTCATGTCCATCAAGCCAGTGATGCCAACTCATCCATCTCATCCTCTGTCATCCCCTTCTCCTTCTGCCTTCAATCTTTCCCAGCATCAGGGTCTTTTCAAATGAGTCAGTTCTTTGCCTCGGGTGGCCAAAGTATTGGAGTTTCAGTTTCAGCATCAGTCCTTCCAGTGAATATTCAGGACTGATTTCCTTTAGGATGACCTATGGCTTTTCCAATAGTCATGTATGAATGTGAGAGTTGGACTATAAAGAACTTTAAGCTCCAAAGAATTGATGCTTTCAAAATGTGTCATTAGAGAAGACTCTTGAGAGTCCCTTGGACTTCAAGTGGATCAAACTAGTCAATACTAAAACGTATCAACCCTGAATATTCATTGGAAGGGCTGATGCTGAAGCTGAAGCTCCAATACTTTAGCCACCTAAGGGGAAGAGCTGACTCACTGGAAAAGACCCTGATGCTGGGATAGATTGAGGGCAGAAGGAGAAGTGGGCAACAAAGGAGGAGATGATTAGATAGCATCTCTGACTCAATGGACATGAATTTGAGCAAACTCTTGGAGGGAGAAAGTGGAGGACAAAGGAGGCTGGTGTGTTGCAGTCCATGGGGTCGCAAAGAGTTGGACACAACTTAGTGTCTGAACAACAACAACAAAGTAAATTCTTTGTTACTCTAATCCCTCTTGCAGTTAGTCATTCTTTATATTAAACTTTGTTCAAGTGACTGAATTGTCCCTTTCTCCTGGTTGAATCCAGATTGGTACCCTACCAAGGCTAACTCAAGATGAACTAAATAACCTGAAAGCCCTATATCTCTTAAAAAGTTGTACCAGTAGCTTAAATGTTGTGGGTTTTTTTCCTGTAAAGGAGGAGGCAAGGACTTCTGCCAAGTGTGAGGGACTGAAAGAGATTGATGTTTGAGAAACACAGACAAGATCTTCATTAGTCCTTTGCAAGAGTGAGAGTTTCTGTTGAAATTGTACTAAAATTGCAGGGCAAAGTTGAAGTCCTATATGAAGCTGTTGATCATAAATTTTTGGTGGAACCCATCCCTGCTGGGTGGTACTTTGGTGCAGGGAATCATAAAGCCCATAGTTAGGGGTCTCCTACAGTGGGATTTTGCCAGTAGGTGCTATTGACAGAGGCCAGAATTAGGGTACTTCAAGGTAAAGAGGTTAGAAAGAGAAATAGAAAGCAGAGAGGAGTTTACATTGATTTTCAACCACATGATTTACTAGAATGAACATCTGAGTTTTAATTCATCACCCCAGATCCTTGTCTTCCCAGAGAAAGTGAAAGTTCTTGCAATCTAACCCTACTGTGGTACATTCTGTGCAGGACAGTTGGGGCAGGGAAGGAAAGCCAAAACTTGTTTACACATGAGAGCTGGCTCAGATATTTTTTCGACTGATTGCACAAGAATTTCAGTGAAGCTGGGAAGAGTGAGTAAAGGCCTTTCAGTGGCACCCAGACTGCAGAAAGAGGGCTGCCATCCAGGGACAGGTTTGTTCATCTCTCTCCCAGCAACTAAAGGAGCAAAGTTGATGGATTCATAAATCCTGTAGGGTAAACACAGCACCAGAGAGTTTAGGGCAAGTCAGGGATATGAGAGACAGATTAGGTAGATATGTTTCTCTATGTTGCAATATGATATGTTTATTTTTTTTTAATTTCTTAAATGTTTTTAATTAGATGTAGCACTTTGAAGCATTTCATATGACATTATAACTTTTTTTTTTAGTAGTTTTTTTTTCTTTTTTTTTTTTAAATTTTTATTAGTTGGAGGCTAATTACTTCACAACATTGCAGTGGGTTTTGTCATACATTGACATGAATCAGCCATGGAGTTACGTGTATTCCCCATCCCGATCCCCTCTCCCACCTCCCTCTCCACCCGATTCCTCTGGGTCTTCCCAGTGCACCAGGCCCGAGCACTTGTCTCATGCATCCCACCTGGGCTGGTGATCTGTTTCACTTTAGATAATATACATGCTGCTCTCTCGAAACATCCCACCCTCGCCTTCTCCCACAGAGTCCAAAAGTCTGTTCTGTACTTCTGTGTCTCTTTTTCTGTTTTGCATATAGGGTTATCATTACCATCTTTCTAAATTCCATATATATGTGTTAGTATGCTGTAATGTTCTTTATCTTTCTGGCTTACTTCACTCTGTATAATGGGCTCCAGTTTCATCCATCTCATTAGAACTGATTCAAATGAATTCTTTTTAATGGCTGAGTAATATTCCATGGTATATATGTACCACAACTTCCTTATCCATTCGTCTGCTGATGGGCATCTAGGTTGCTTCCATGTCCTGGCTATTATAAACAGTGCTGCGATGAACATTGGGGTGCACGTGTCTCTTTCAGATCTGGTTTCCTCAGTGTGTATGCCCAGAAGTGGGATTGCTGGGTCATATGGCAGTTCTATTTCCAGTTTTTTAAGGAATCTCCACACTGTTCTCCATAGTGGCTGTACTAGTTTGCATTCCCACCAACAGTGTAAGAGGGTTCCCTTTTCTCCACACCCTCTCCAGCATTTATTGCTGTAGACTTTTGGATAGCAGCCATCGCTGACTGGCGCGTAATGTACCTCATTTGTTTTGATTTGCATTTCTCTAATAATGAGTGATGTTGAGCACCTTTTCATGTGTTTGTTAGCCATCTGTATGTCTTCTTTGGAGAAATGTCTGTTTAGTTCTTTGCCCATTTTTTGATTGGGTCATTTATTTTTCTGGAATTGAGCTGCAGGAGTTGCTTGTATATTTTTGAGATTAATCCTTTGTCTGTTTCTTCATTTGCTATTAATTTCTCCCAATCTGAGGGCTGTCTTTTCACCTTACTTATAGTTTCCTTTGTAGTGCAAAAGCTTTTAAGTTTCATTAGGTCCCATTTGTTTAGTTTTGCTTTTATTTCCAATATTCTGGGAGGTGGGTCATAGAGGATCTTGCTGTGATTTATGTCGGAGAGTGTTTTGCCTATGTTCTCCTCTAGGAGTTTATAGTTTCTGGTCTTACATTTAGATCTTTAATCCATTTTGAGTTTATTTTTGTGTGTGGTGTTAGAAAGTGTTCTAGTTTCATTCTTTTACAAGTGGTTGACCAGTTTTCCCAGCACCACTTGTTAAAGAGGTTGTCTTTTTTTCATTGTATATCCTTGCCTCCTTTGTCAAAGATAAGGTGTCCATAGGTTCGTGGATTTATCTCTGGGCTTTCTATTCTGTTCCATTGGTCTATATTTCTGTCTTTGTGCCAGTACTATACTGTCTTGATGACTGTGGCTTTGTAGTAGAGTCTGAAGTTTCAGCAGCGTTGATTCCTTCCAGTTCCATCTTCTTCTCAAGATTGCTTTGCGCTAATTCGAGGTTTTGTATTTCCATACAAATTGTGAACGATTATTTGTTCTAGGTCTGTGAAAAAATACTGTTGGTAGCTTGATAGGATTGCATGAATCTATTAGACTGCTTGGGTAGAATAGCCATTTGACAATTATTATTCTTCCATCCAATGAACACGGTATGTTCCATCTGTTTGTTCCTCTCTGATTTCTCTTCATCAGGTTCCTATAGTTTCTATGTATGGGTCTTTGCTTTCTTTAGTAGATATCCTAAGTATTTTATTTCTTTTTGTTGCAATGGTGAATGTATTGTTTCCTTAATTTCTCTTTCTGTTTTCTCATTGTTAGTATATAGGAATGCAAGGGATTTCTGTGTGTTAATTTTATATCCTGCAACTTTACTATATTCATTGATTAGCTCTAGTAATTTTCTGGTAGAGTCTTTAGGGTTTTCTATGTAGAGGATCATGTCATCTGCAAACAGCGAGAGTTTCACTTCTTCTTTTCCTATCTGGATTCCTTTTACTTCTTTTTCTGCTCTGATTGCTGTGGCCAAAACTTCCAACACTATGTTGAATAGTAGTGGTGAGAGTGGGCACCCTTGTCTTGTTCCTGATTTCAGGGGAAATGCTTTCAATTTTTCACCATTGAGGGTGATGCTTGCTGTGGGTTTGTCATATATAGCTTTTATTATGTTGAGGTATGTTCCTTCTATTCCTGCTTTTTGGAGAGTTTTAATCATAAATGAGTGTTGAATTTTGTCAAAAGCTTTCTCTGCATCTATTGAGATAATCATATGGTTTTTATCTTTCAATTTGTTAATGTGGTGTATTACATTGATTGATTTGCGGATATTAAAGAATCCTTGCATTCCTTGGATAAAGCCCACTTGGTCATGGTGTATGAATTTTTTAATATGTTGTTGCATTCTGTTTGCTAGAATTTTTTTAAGGATTTTTGCATCTATGTCATATCATGATATAGCCTGTACGTTTTCCTTTTGGCATCTTTGTCTGGTATGGAATTAGGGATGGTGGCCTCATAGAATGAGTTTGGAATACCTCCTCTGCAATTTTCGAAGAGTCTGGAGAAGATAGTGTTACTCTTCTCTAATTTTGTAGATTCAGCTGTGAACCATCAGGTCCTGGCTTTTGTTCTGCGGGAAGATGTTCTGATTACAGTTTCGATTCCTTGCGTTGTGATGGTCTGTTAAGATCTTCTATTTCTTCCTGGTTCAGTTTTTGAAAGTTATACTTTCTAAGAATTTGTCCATTTCATCCAAGTTGTCCATTTTATTGGCATAGAGCTGCTGGTAGTAGTCTCTTATGATCCTTTGTATTTCAGTGTTGTCTGTTGTGATCTCTCCATTTTCATTTCTAATTTTGTTAATTTGGTTCTTCTCTCTTTGCTTCTTAATGAGTCTTGCTAATGGTTTGTCAATTTTGTTTATTTTTTCAAAAAAACAGCTTTTAGCTTTGTTGATTTTTGCTATGGTCTCTTTAGTTTCTTTTGCATTTATTTCTGCCCTGATTTTTAAGATTTCTTTCCTTCTGCTACCCCTGGGGTTCTTCATTTCTTCCTTCTCTAATTGCTTTAGGTGTAGAGTTAGGTTATTTATTTGGCTTTTTTCTTGTTTCTTGATGTGAGCCTGTAATGCTATGAACCTTCCCCTTAGCACTGCTTTTACAGTGTCCCATAGGTTTTGGGTTGTTGTGTTTTCATTTTCATTCATTTCTATGCATATTGTGATTTCTTTTTTGATTTCTTCTATGACTTGTTGGTTATTCAGAAGCGTGTTATTTAGCCTCCATATGTTTGAATTTTTAACAATTTTTTTCCTGTAATTGAGATCTAATCTTACTGCACTGTGGTCAGAAAAGATGACTGGAATGATTTCAATTTTTTTGAATTTTCCCAGACCAGATTTATGGCCCAGGATGTGATCTATTCTGGAGAAGGTTCCGTGTGCACTTGAGAAAAAGGTGAAGTTGATTGTTTTGGGGTGAAATGTCCTATAGATATCAATTAGGTCTAGCTGGTCCATTGTGTCATTTAAGGTTTGTGTTTCCTTGTTAATTTTCTGTTTAGTTGATCTATCCATAGTTATGAGTGGGGTATTAAAGTCTCCCACTATTATTGTGTTACTATTAATTTCCTCTTTCATACTCGTTAGCATTTGCTGTACATATTGCAATGGTCCTATGTTGGGTGCATATATATTTATAATTGTTATATCCTCTTCTTGGATTGATCCTTTGATCATTATGTAGTGTCCTTCTTTGTCTCTTTTCACATCCTTTATTTGAAAGTCTATTTTATCTGATATGAGTATTGCGACTTCCTGCTTTCTTTTTGTTCTCTGTTGCGTGGAAAATATCTTTTCCAGCCCTTCACTTTTAGTCTGTATGTGTCTCTTGTTTTGAGGTGTGTCTCTTGTAGACAGCATATATAGGGGTCTTGTTTTTGTATCCATTAAGCCAATCTTTGTCTTTTCATTGGGGCATTCAACCCATTTACATTTAAGGTAATTATTGATAGGTGTGGTCCCGCTGCCATTTACTTTGTTGTTTTGGGTTCACGTTTATACAACCTTTCTGCATTTCCTGTCTAGAGAAGATCCTTTAGCATTTGTTGAAGAGCTGGTTTGGTGGTGCTGAATTCTCTCAGCTTTTGGCTTGTCTGTTATAAGCTTTTGAATTTCTCCTCAATCTGAATGAGATCCTTGCTGGGTACCAGGTAATCTAGTGTAGGTTATTCTCGCTTTCATTACCTAGTAGTCCTCCATTCCCTTCTGGCTTGGAGGGTTTCTAATTGATACGATCAGCTGCTTATCCTTATGGAATCCCTTTGTGTGTTATTTGTTGTTTCTCCCTTGCTGCTTTTAATATTTGTTTTTTGTGTTTGATCTTTGTTAATTTGATTAATATGTGTCTTGGGGTGTTTCGCCTTGGGTTTATCCTGTTTGGGACTCTCTGGGTTTCTTGGACTTTGGTGGCTATTTCCTTCCCCATTTTAGGGAAGTTTTCAGCTATTATCTCCTCGAGTATTTTCTCATGGCCTTTCTTTTTGTCTTCTTCTTCTGGGACTCCTATGATTCGAATGTTGGGGCGTTTCACATTGTCCCAGAGGTCCCTGAGGTTGTCCTCATTTCTTTTGATTCTTTTTTCCTCTCTGCTTCATTTATTTCCACCATTTTATCTTCTACCTCACTTATCCTATCTTCTGTCTCTGTTATTCTACTCTTGGTTCCCTCCAGAGTGTTTTTGATCTCATTTATTGCATTATTCATTTTTAATTGACTCTTTTTTATTTCTTCTAGGTCTTTATTAAACATTTCTTGCATCTTTTCAATCTTTGTCTCCAGGCTATTTATCTGTAACTCCATTTTGTTTTCAAGATTTTGGATCATTTTTATTATCATTATTCTAAATTCTTTTTCAGGTAGATTCCCTATCTCCTCCTCTTTTGTTTGACTTGGTAGTCATTTTTCATGCTCCTTTACCTGTTGGGTATTTCTCTGCCTTTTCATCTTGTTTAGATTGCTGTGTCTGGAGTGGGCTTTCTGTATTCTGGAGGTCTGTGATTCCTTTTTATTGTGGAGGTTTTACCCAGTGGGTGGGGTTGGACGATTGGCTTGTCAAGGTTTCCTGGTTAGGGAAGCTTGCATCGGTGTTCTGGTGCATGGAACTTGATTTCTTCTCTCTGGAGTGCAATGGAGTGCCCAGTGATGAGTTTTGAGATGTGTCTATGAGTCAGGTGTGACCTTGGGCAGCCTGTATGTTGGCGTTCAAGGCTATGTTCCTGTGTTGCTGGAGAATTTGTGTGGTATGTCTTGCTCTGGAACTTATTGGCTCTTTGGTGGTGATTGGTTTCAGTGTAGGTATGGAGGCTTTTGGACGGTCTCTTATTACGTAAAATTCCATGTAGTCAGGAGTTTTCTGGTGTTCTTGGGTTTTGGGCTTAAGTCTCCTGCCTCTGGATTTCAGTTTTATTCTTCCAGTAGTCTCAAGACTTCTCCTACTATACAGCACTGCTAATAAAACTTCTAGGTTAATGCTGAAAAGATTCTCTCCCGTGAGGGACGCCCAGAGAGGTTCACAGAGTTACATGAAGAAGAGGAGAGGGAGGAGGGAGATAGAGATGAGCAGGAGGAGAAAAAGGGGGACTCAAGAGGAGAGAGACCGATCTATGCAGTTTGTTCCCAGAGTGTTCTCCGTAGCCCAGACACCCACAAAGATTCACAGAATTGGATTGGGAAGAGAAGGGGAAAGGAGGAAATAGAGGTGTTCTGAGGTAGAAAAAGGAGAGTCAAGATTGGGAGAGAATAATCAACACACTCCTGAATAAAAATGGGAACTGAATATTGGATTCTTAAATGTCCACAATTTATATCATATACTGAAAAACAAAGATTAAAAATCTAGAGTAGAGGTTAGACTCTTAAAAACATTATATTAAAAACAAAAACCACAACACACAAAAAATTTTTTAGAAATATATATGAAGTTCGGTTTAAAAATAGGGCTTCTCTCTCTCTCTTTTTTTTTAAGGTTATAGTGTAATGAAAATGAAAATTAAGGAGTAGTAGAGGAGTAATAGAGGACTTTAAAAGGAAATAAGAGAAAAAGAAAAATAGAAAATAGAAGACAAAAAAGAAAAAAAACACAAGAATAAAATTTTTTTTCTAATTAAGAAAATCGTAAAAATCTATGAAAATGAAAGTTAAGGAGTAATGGGGGAGTAATAGGGAATTTTAAAAGAAAATAAAAGAGAAAAAATAGAAAAGAAAAAAGAAAAAAAATTTTTTTTTTTTTTACTTAAAAAAAAAAAAGTAAAAATATATCTAGGAATTTTTCTGGAGCTGTTGCGGTCAGTGTGGGTTCGGTTCAGTTTCAGATAGCCCCTCGTTCCAGCTTACACTTCTGGATATCTACAGGCCCCTTCCGGTGTAGTCGGTGTTTTCTACAGGGATTTTAATCTGTTGCACCGGTCCCTTCTGAAGCGGTTCCCTTTGTTTATTTGGCTTCTGTTTGCCGGTCTCTTCTGTGCCTAATTTCCGCCCTGACACAGGCAGGCGGAGGTGGCCTCTTGTTCAGGTTGCTAGTTCCGTCGCGCTGCAGGGAGGGGCTGGCGCTGCTTTCCCCTCTACCCTGCTCAGGCTCCCGGCTGCTCTATATGGAGCGTGCACTGCGCTGCGCGCGGTTCCAGCCCTCGGGTGTTCCACAAAAGCACGGAACACAAAGCTGCGCCTGCGTTTTGTGCCTACGCCGTCCGAGTGGGTCAGGCAGCCAGGCGCTTGACAGGCGCACTCTCCCTGGGTGCAGCAGGCCTTCTGCCCTCCGCGTCCTCAGCCCCAGTCCCCGCCTGCGCCTGTCGGGTGCGTGCGCCTTCTGCCCTCCGCGTCCCCAGCCCCCGTCCCTGCCCGCGCTGGTCGGGTGCCCCAGCCCTGTGTCTCGCCGCGACCCTCCCGGCTCAGGAGGTCTTTGATTAGAAAGTGGAGGCCTATTTGCAGTGCAGTAGGGGATGCGGTCCTTGGGCCCCAGCCTGCCCCTTCCCCTCCCCTCTGCCTCCTGCCTCTGGCGAGCTCTTCTCTGGACTTGCTCGGTCCCTTTGTTCTGCGATCGGCCGGCAGTGTGTCCCGGCTGGTTAATTTTCTCTCTCTCTTTTATTGTCCCACAGTTTAAGTTGGTAACTCACAAAAGCTGCCTCCGATTGTCCTCAGGGCACTCCGGCCGGTCCTTACCCTAAGCAATGCCGCCTGCTCCTCTCCGTTCCGCCCCCACTTGCTGGTGACGGATGCGGGCGTCTGGGGTACTTTTCTGCTGGGAGTTGCTTTTAGGCACGTAATCTGTGAGTTTTATTTATTGTTCCCCTCCCAGTCAGGTTGCCCTCCGAGATTCAAAAACTTCCCCCAGACCCGCCAGTGCGAGGGTTTCCTGGTGTTTGAAAACTTCCTCTATTAAGAGTCCCTTCCTGGGACGGATCTCCGTCCTTAGCTCTTTTGTCTCTCTTTTTATATTTTGTCCTACCTCCTTTCGAAGACAATGGGTTGCTTTTCTGGGCGCCTGATGACCTCAGCTAGTGATCAGAAGTTGTTTTGTGAAGATTGCTCTGCGTTCAGTTATTCTTTTGATGAATTTGTAGGAGAGAAAGTGGTCTCCCCGTCCTATTCCTCCACCATCTTGGCTCCTCCCCTATGATATGTTTAATAAGCCCTCCTAACTGCACTTCCTGACCCTAGTTGTGCAACTTTTCAACCTTGTCTCCATATTTTAGGGAGTTTTTCTCTCTTTTGTCTTTAATTGTTCATTGTGCAAGTGATATATGAATTTGTCTTGCTTACCTTAGTCTTATTTCAGTTGACATTAAAGACCTCTTGATTACCTAAAGCCCCCAACTCATTCAGTTATTCCTAAGAGGTGTGCTGTTACTACTTGAGAGGTTATTGTTGCAGAATTTTTCTACGACATGTGTATAGATTCACAAATATTTAGCACCACCTTAGGAGAGAGAGAGAACAGATATGTCCCTTAACAGTATCATATGATGCAATACAATATTTAGAGCCAGGTGCTGATGCAGAGACAGAATTTTACAGGAAAGAAGTCATGAAATATGAAGCCAATAATATCTGAGTTTGAATCCCATTTAGTAGCTTTGTAACCTCAAACAAAAGAGTTGGGGTACCAGTTCACCTTACCTGTTTCCTGAGAAACCTGTATGGGGCTCAAGAAGCAACAGTCAGAACCAGACATGGAACAACTGACTTAATCAAAATTGGGAAAAGAGTATGTTGAGGCTGTATATTGTCTTATTTATACCCATTTATTCAATATACCCTGCTTATTTAACTTATATGCAGAGTATATCATGAGAAATACCGGGCTGAATGAGTCACAAACTGGAATCAAGATTGCTGGGAGAGACAACAACAACCTCAGATATGCAGATGATACCCCTCTAATGGCAGAAAGTGAAGAGAAACTAGAGAGCTTCTTGATGAGGGTGAAAGAGGAGAGTGAAAAAGTTGGCTTAAAACTCAACATTCAACCAGCTGAGTTTGGTTGGCAACCAGTCCCATTGCTTCATGGCAAATACATGGAGAAAAAATGAAAACAGTGACAGGTTTTATTTTCTTGGGCTCCAAAATCACTGTGGATGGTGACTGCAGCCATGAAATTAAAAGATACTAGTTCCTTGGAAGAAAAGCTATGACCAACCTAGACAGCATGTTAAAAAGCAGAGACGTCACTTTGCCAACAAAGTTTGTCTAATCATAACTATGATTTTTCCAGTAGTCATGTACAGATGTGAGAGCTGGACCGTAAAGAAGATTCAGCACCAAAGAATTGATGCTTTGGAATCGTGACACTGGAGAAGACTCTTGAGAGTCCGTTGGATTGCAAGGAGATCAAACCAGTCAATCCTAAAGGAAATCAACCCTGAATATTCATTGGAAGGACTGATGCTGAAGCTGAAGCTCCAATATTTTGGCCACTTGACACAATAAGCAGACTCATTGGAAAAGACCCTGATGCTGGGAAAGACTGAGGACAGGAAGAGATGGGGGGGGACAGATGATGAGATGGTCAGATGGCATCATTGACTCAATGGACATGAATATGAGCATACTCCAGGAGACAGTGAAGGACAGGGAAACCTGGTGTGCTGCAGTCCATGGGGTCACAAAGAACTGGACACAGCTTAGTGACTGAACAACAACCTCAAGCAAGCTATTTAATCTTGTCATACCTCAGTCATGATGCTTAAAGAGGAAAGCATTCTGCACACAGAGGTTGTTGAGTTACCTCTTCTATATATCATCTATCTATCTTCTCTTCTCTCATTGTCTTTCCCTTTCTCCCTCTCTTACTTTCTCTCTCTCATCTGATATATTCATTTATTACTAAGGAGATATAGTCCCCTTGTCTCAAAAGCTGGTTTGGAAAACAAACATTGCCCAGCACCACAAAGTTTGTGGGTTTGCTTTTTCCCAGAAAAGTTCACTGCTTGACAAAGTCCAGGATTCAAGTTACCTAAGTGCTGCCGGTGGCCATGAACTCTGGCCCAGCCCTCTGTTCAGGAGGGTATAAATCTCAGTGGCTCGGGTCTTGCTTCATCATCAGCACACAAAGGCCTCAACTAGCAACATGAAGCTGGGCGGCCTCTTCCTCCTGGCCAGTCTCCTCACCCTCAACACAAGGCTCCACGCAATTGGTAAGTCTTGTCCCACCTCCCAGAACAAGAGAGTCAGGAAGTGGGAAATCTAGGACTGTTCTGTGCAGTCTAAAGAGGGGATGGAGCGGGGATGGGTAAACATGGAGAACAGTCCACATGAGGGGACGCTGGGACACACTTTAATTTTCCCGACGAGTCCCCATGACAGCAGCCCTCTGGGTCTGCCGACCTCCACTCTCCCTTTTTCCAAAGGCCAACCTCTCCATTTGCACTGCCCTCACCTCCCCCTCTGACTCTGCTCCATCAGCTTCTGGATCTCTCCCCAGTATTTCTAACCCTCTTCTCTCCATTTGATTCTACCTACAAGCAAATAAATTCCCACACTGTTGAGAAAACATTTTTCTGAACCCTCTTCTGTCTTCTCTTTCTCTTTCTTCCAAACCACTGGCCCCTGAGCCCTTCCAATACAGCTTCAACCATCATCATTACAGTCACCACTGATACCAACCCCCCACCCCCAACCCACACTCCACTCTCCAAAGGCACCAATACCTTCTCGCGTGACAATCTAAGAATTTTTCTCAGTTGTCAGTCTCCTTGGTATCTCTGCAGAACTGACATTGTTCAGGATCTTTTCAGTCTGAAACTCTCTCTGATGGCTTCTCTCTTTGCTCTTCCTTTTCTGTGCCTTTGGCTTTCTTTTCTTTCTATCAATACCCACCCCCAACTTTATAGGCTCATGGTCAAAGATGATTTCTTTGGTTGCCTTGCTCCTGCCTTGAGCTCAGTCACTAAGTCGTGTCCCACTCTTTGAGATCCCATGGACTGTAGCCCACCAGGCTCCTCTGTCCACGGGATTTTCCAGGCAAGAATACTGGAGTGGGTTGCCATTTCTTCCTCCAGTGGATCTTCCCGACCCGGGGATCGAATCTATGTCTCCTGCATTGGCAGGTGGATTTTTCACCACTGCGCCATCTGGGAAGCCTGCTCCTCCCACTCCTATGTAATCAATGACCAGTCTTTGTGAAATCTTCTTTCACAACTTCTCTTACAGCCTTTCCAAACTGACCTGTACCACCCTAGTTACATCCCTGGACCCTTGCAATACTCTTGGAACTCTCTCTCACCTAAAACACGTGTTGTGTGTTGAATTCCAGCCAATTCTATGCATGAATGTGAGATTGTTCTTCCCAAAGTGCAGCTCTAATCAGGTGACTGATTTCCTCAAAATGCAAATGTGTTCTTTTATGTGACGACCTCCCCAACTCCTGCCTGTGGAAATCTCCTTAATCCTTGAAAGCCCCACTGTACTGGCTATTTCCACCATAAGCATAATGAACATACTCATTCCTTCTAGATTAGGGCAGTAATTCTCAAACTTTAATATGACAGGAGTCATCCGAGGATCCTGTTAAATTGCAGATTGTGATTCAGGTCTGGAGTGGGGCCCAAGATTACGAGTTCTTAACAAGCTTCATGGTGATGCTAATAACCCTGGCCAACAGACCACATTTTAGGTAGAAGAGACTCTGCCAGCACTTTTGAATCACCCCAAAACGCTTGTTAAAAGAGACCAATGCCAACATCCTCTGCTCAGGCTGTCTGAGGTCTCTAACTTTCTCTGTGTGGGGTGTGTGTTTTTACTGAGATAAAATTTACCATTTTAAGGTGCACCACTCAGTGCTTTTGGTATATTCACATTGTTGGACAGCCATCACCATCATCTAGCTGTAGCTCATTTTCATCACCCCCAGGAGAGATCCCATATCCATTATCCAGCTCCCTGTTCTGTCCTTCCCCCACCCCCTGGCAACCTCCAACCTACTTTCCATCTCTAAGCATTTTTATATTCTAGCTATTTCATATAAAGGAACTCATTTAATAATGTGGTCTTTTGTGTCTGGCTTCTTTCACTATTTTCAAGGTTCATCTAAGTTGTGGCATCTGTCAGTACCCACTCCTTTTCACGGTTGGATTGTTTAGATCTGCCAGATATGATTTATACATTCATCAGTTGATGAACATTTGGGTTATTTCTACTTTGTGGCTAGTATGAAGTTAATGTTGCTATGAACGTTTGTGTGCAAATTTTTGTGTGAACATGTTTTCAATTCTCTAGGGTAAAATGGCTAAGAGAGGACAAAAAATTGCTAGGAGTGGACATAGTCACATAGCAAGTCTATGTTTAATTTTTTGAGGAACTGCCAAGCTGTTTTCGACAGAGCCTGCACCAATTTAACCACGATCAACCAGTGAGAGTTCCAATTGCTCCCATATCCTTGCCATCACTTGTTGATACCTGACGTTTGATTATAGCCATCACAGTGATTGTGAAGTGGTATTCCATTGTGGTTTCAATTCACATTTTCCCAGTGACTAATGATGTTGGACACTTTTTCATATGTTTAATGACCATTTGCTTATGATGTATTCAAGAAATAACTATTCAAGTCCTCCTTTTGCAAAATAGAAGTGTTTGCTTTTTTCTTGCCGAGTGATATATTCATGATATATTCTGGATATTAGACTTATGATATTAGATTTTATGATATTAGATTAGATATTAGATTTATGATTTGCAAATATTTTCTCCTATTCTATGATTTGTCCTTTCATTTACTCAATAGTGTTCTTTAACGGACAAAAGTCATTAATTTTATGAAGTGCAATTTCTTTACCTCTTTTGTTGCTTGTGTTTTGGGTGTCAGTTTTAAGAAATCATTGCCCAATTCAAGGTCACAAAGATTCACAATGATGGTTCCTTCCAAGATTTTTATAGTTTTAGCTCTTATAGTCAGGTCTTTGATCCATTTTGAGTGAATTTTTCTGTATGTAGGTATGTATATTATGTATGTATGCATTTATGGTTTGAGGTAGTAATCCAAATTTATTTTTTTTGCATGTGGATATCCATTTGTCCCAGCATCATTTGTTGAAAAAAAAAAATCCCATTCTTTCCCAATTGAATGGTCTTTGTCAGTGTGTGTGTGTGTGTGTGTGTGTGTGTGTGTGTGTGTGTTTAAATCCCAGCTGATTCTCTAGCACAGTAATTGTTAAATCACTCCTCTCCACTCTTTTCAGTACCTCTTTCATGTCACTTTCTATCAAACGTGTTTAACATTGTGAATTACAGTCGTTGAGAGCAAACTTTGATTTCCCATCCTGATTATTTCTGCCTTGCTGATATGAAACCTGACTCATACCTCTATTTCCTCAAATATCTAGTCCCTATTCTCTACATATAGTAGGTACTTTTTAAAGAATAAGTTGATGAATTAGAAACAAGGGAATGGATGAGTAAATAAACTATGAAAAATGAATGAATGGCTGAATATTAACGAAGAGTTATGATCCCCAACCTTCCTCCACAAATTGGCAACAGCTTATGAAATCCTAAAATGTCAGAGACATGCTGTCTCTGGGAGCATCTCTAGCCCAGCTCAGCATCAGCGTCATCTGGAGCCCTTATTAAAATATACATGTATAGGCTCAACCTTGGAGAACCTGAGTAATCAGGTCTGGACCTGGTCCTACTCTCTGTAGTTCATTTGAAAGCTCCCAGATGATTCTGATCATCAGCCACACTTGAGAGTCACTCATCTAGTCCAGCTGCTCTTTACTTGCTCAAGCCACACACCAGACAACCCCCATTTACAGACGATAACAGGGAAACTGAGTGAGATTCATAGTGAGGGTGACAGAAGCAGGTCAACCGCTGGCAGGACCCACAGTGAGAATCCTCTTGTAGGTGGTGATGTGCTTGTTGGTTGAGATGTTCTTTTGCCCAAGACTTTGAAGCAGCTTTGAGGGTCTGCCTCCATCTTTAAACTCTGTCTCTATGAGTATCAAGACTAGAATCCAATAAGTGCTTCCATCAGAAATAGTTTCTTTGTTGATATGTGGCAGAAACACAATGTTGTAAAGCAATTAACCTTCCATTAAAAATAAATATTTTTTTTAAAAAGTTTCTTGACCTTTGGGGACTCAAGGTTAATCTCACTGAGTTGCATAACACAAGGGACGTGTGCTTTAATGGTAAACAACCCTGAACTCAAATCTGAATAACCCAGATCTTATTTACTGGAAGGGTCAGATGAGGAGTTCATGTTTACACAGTGAAGTCCTAGATCAAAGTGTATCCTGATGTTATTAGGTCATGCTCATTTACAGGATAAATGTTCATGGTATTTAAGTGCCTCAACCCAGTCTTTTCTAACCGTGAAGGTGTCTGTGTGGAGCAGTGCAGAGGAGACCGGGACTGTGCGGCAGGAGAGAAGTGCGTCAGCAAGGGCTGTGGCCATGTGTGCTCACCAGCCCCGCAAGCAAGTAAGGCTGAGCGCCCTGCCCTAATTCCTCAGCTCAACAGGAATATGTTTGGTCCTGCCCAACCTTCCAACTGCTTAACACAAACACACACCCAAATAGCTCAAACAGTTACCTTATACTAAGTTCTCTGAGTACTACCTACTACCCCACGTGCTAAGTCCCTTCGGGTTTGTGCCACTGTGTGGCCCCTTGGACTGTAACCTGCCAGGCTCCTCTGTCCACGGGATTCTCCAGGCAGGAATACTGGAGAGGGCTGCCATGCCTTACTAGGCCCCACTTTGCTATCTCTCCAGTGCTTGGGTTAGCTGACAATCCATCCTTAGTAGATTCCTCAGGAGGTTCCCATGGAGCGATGTCCCCAGTTTTCTCCATCAGCCACCGCATTGCTGCCCACAGATTTCTGCACGGAGGCAGACATCTCATGGCTCTGGTGGGGTTTAGTGCTGTGTCTCCTTTCATCCACTCGTAGTTTGGACTTTGAGGGGATACCTTTTTGTCTACATGTTTTAAGTTTTGCTATTTTGATAGCTTTGTGTGCTTTTACGGGGAGATTTTAGAGAACTCAAAAATGTATGCAATCTACACAATTAAAACCATTTTTCCAGAATCTGACATTATATTTGTTGAACAAATTCTTTTGCCTTTATGAAGCATCTGCTTGATCCTTTTGCCCATTTTTCTGTAATGTTATCAATTGTTACTATTGATTTATAAGGAATTCTGGATGCAAGTTGTTTGTTGTATGCATGGATTATAAACAGTTTCTGCTAATGGGGCTTTCTTTTCACTCTCTTAATGCTGTCATTCAATGAAGAAACATTACTATTTTTAATGAGATTCCATCTACCTATCTGTTTTAACGGTCAGTAATACTTCTGTGATATTTAAGAAATACTTGCCTATCCCGAGATCATAAAATTATCTGTTATAGTATCTTCTAGAAGCTTTATTGCTGTACTTTTTACTTAGGTCTATAACCTATTTGGAACAGATTTTGTTGTGTGGTATGAGGTAAGAGACAAGATTCCTTTTTTTAAAAAAAAAAAAATATATATATATATATGAACAATCCAGTTAACCCAATTTCATTTCAGTTCTGCAGCTTTGCTTAAAATTATCTTATTTTCTTGATTATTGTTGGTTTGGGGGGAAACTTTCATATAAACTTTTATAATAAGCTTATCCATTTTTGTGAAAAATTCTTCAATGATTTTGACTGGGATAGTATTAACTTTATTGGGGTGGGGGACATGATATGTTTATGACACAATCTTTTCATCCATAAACATGGCATCTCTCTCCATCTATAAGATAGTTATTTTTTTCTTAGTAGTCTCACATATTTCTCTGCACATATTTGGTTAGATTTTTTTTTGAATGTTATTGTAAGGGCATTTAAATTATTTATTTTCGAACTCAAGACTTGAAAGCTTTTAACCGCATCCTTCCTCTTGTCAGGCATCTGTGTGAATGAGTGCAGAGATGACAGGGACTGCGGAGTAGCAAAAGAGTGCTTCCAAGATGGCTGCCGGCGCATCTGCCTGCCTATGGTCATAGCAGGTGAGTCCTGACTTTCTCCACCACCGTCTGTCCTGGGAGGGTTAGGAGCTTGGGGTTATCTAAAGTTGCACAACTGTGTGGTCACCCAGAGAAACACTGGAATGCCTGAGGTGTCTCTCTGTTCTTGCCCTTTGAGCAAAAGATTGGTCACCACACCCTTTTTCCCTACATTGTGAAGTCTGGGAATGCTGGGGGAAAAAAAATCTCATCTAATTTTGCACAAGGAATGTATACTTATTACAGAAAAGTCAGGAAGTACAGGGCAAATTGATGGCAAGATGTGCCTATAATTGTATTACCAGGAGATAAATATATGTATATGTTCATATCCTTCCACATGTATATTCTGAGGGTAAGGCCTTGGCACCACAATGAAGATCCCACATGCTGCAATTAACAACAGAAGGAGCTAGGAAGAAAAAAAGAACAGAAGGAAGGAAAGAAGATTTTTAAAAAAGAGAGAGAGAGAGAACAAGAGAAGAAAAACTGGATGGGAGCTGGCGAGCTAAGAATGGGTGGAATAGAAGCCCTAGGAAAGAGAATAGCATATGCAAAGGTCCTGAGGTGAAAATGAAGATCCTACATTTGAGATGAGAAAAGAAGATTGGTGTGGCTGGAGCTTCAAAACAAGGGAGCAGGCTGAGCCTCAGGAGACAGGCAGGGACCCAATTATGGGTCATTTGGCAGGATATGCTACAAGGATTTTGAATTTTATTCTGGGTATAATGGGAAGCTTTGGAGGGTTTTCAGGTGACTGCAGTGGAGAATGGAAGGGATGCAGGAAGAATGGAAGTGGAGAGACCTAGTGGAGGATATTGTGGTCATCAGGGTAGGAGATAAGGATGATTTCTATTGGCATGAGTTTTTTCATGTCTGCAGGTAAAGTTTGTGTGTAGGAATATATTGCAGTTACTTCGATTTTTAAATGAATATTCAGTAAAGCAACAAATTAAAAATATAGCCTACCAGGGGATAAAGAAGATGTGGTACATATATACAATGGAATATTACTCAGTCATAAAAAAGAATGAAATGATACGATTTGCACCAACATAGATGGACCCAAAGTCTGTCATACTGAGTGAAGTAAGTCAGATGAGAATCAGAAACATCATATGGCATCCCTTAGATGTGAGATCTAAAAAGACATGATGCAAGTGAGCTTATTTACAAAACAGAAACTGCCTCACAGGCTGAGAGAATGAACTTAGGGCTTCTGGGTGGAAAGGGGAAAGCGATAGTAAGGGAGTTTGGGATGAATACGTACATACTGCTATATTTTAAATGGGTAACCAACAAGGACCTGCTGTGTAGCACAGGGAACTCTGCTCAATGTATGTGGCAAGCTGGATGGATGGGAGGGAGGGGAGTTTGGAGGAGAATGGATACATGCGTTTGTATATGTATGGTTGAGTCCCTTTGCTGATCTCCTAAAACTATCACAACATTGTTAATGGGCTATACTTCAGTATAAAATAAAAAGTTTTTAAAAAGGAAGAAAAAACATAGTTTCCCATGTTTCACCCATCTTAGCCTACTTATAGCAAAATTTAAGAAGTCCTTAATGAATGCTTAATCAAGTAGAACAGATCAGTCTTAAACAATCTTTCCTATATAAATTTTTGTGGATTAAAATTTGATAAACAATTAAGCTGCTTTGATTAATTTATTGAATTTTAAAAAGTACTTTCCACACCCAATCTAACCCTCAGAACCTTCCAAAGTACTGGACTCCTGTAAATATAACAAATTAAACTTATGACTCTAGAAAAATCAAGTTGTGTTAAACATGTCAATGTTCTCTGTTAACTTAGCCAAGTTCTCTTACATCTCTCAACTCAAAATCACAAGCACAAAATAAACTGTTTAATTACACATCTTATATTAGAATTACAAGGATAATCTGTTATGTACTCTAAGAGGCCATTAAAAAATATAAGTGCTCTAAGTTCAAAATTATATACATGATTCCAGTGATTACAAATTTATGGGAATTCCCTGATGGTTTAGTGGTTAGGACTCAGCGCTTTCATTGCAGAGAGCCCGGGTTCAATCCCTGGTTGGGGAACTAAGATCCAGCAACCTGCATAGAGCTGCCAAAAAAAAAAAACCAACAAACTTTTAATTAATCTCTGCATCTGAATATTAATATTTTGGACCTGGTTTATATATTTTTAAATTAATTAATAAATTGTTTATTAACCTATTTGTCTGAGTTGAGTCTCAGCTGGTGCGCAGGATCTTCCTTGCATCAGTGAACAGACTCTAGTTGGGTCGTGCGGGCTTAGTTGCTCCAAGGCATGTGGAATCTTAGCTCCCCGCCCAGGGATCAAACCCGCGTTCTCTGCATTACAAGGTGGATTCTTAACCACTGGACCATCAGGGAAGTCCCCATATCTTTCTGTGTTTAATTACCACCTTTGTGAGGCTTACCCACTAAAGTGCAGTGTTACTATCTTACGCAAATTGAGATTACTGGGCCAATTTTATATGATCCCCACCAGATCATCATCCCAGCACTGGAGGGTGCTTATTGGCCAAAACGGACTTCTGACCTGGGTTTGTGCACTTCAAGTGTGACGCCATGACTGGGTACATGGAACTCTACTTTAATACTCAAAATGGCAACAGGAGGCTTGGAATTCACGTCTTTTAAATAGGGTTGGTGTCTTCTAAGTTCTGATTAGACCCTTGAGTGCTTCTTCGTGTGACTTGTGTAGACAGAAGCCAGCACCTTCACTGAGGGTGTAGCAAACAGTCCTAACGGCTATGCTAGACTTTGTTCATGTCTTTAGCTCTTTCAGGACATTTATTACCCTTCCCTCTGGCACTAAAGATGCTTGAAACCAATCCATCCGTCCTTTAGATCCTGTAATTCTGTAATTCTCTGTGATCTATCTGTGTGGATGGAATCCTGCATCTCCTTCTAAGGTTACAGCAGATGCCCTGCAGCAATTTCTTCCCACATAATTCAGTTCTGAATGCCTGAGTTCTTCCTGATGCTCAGCCTTGACTCCAGGTGCCTGGTTGGATTCTTCGCACAGACCAAGCTCTCATCCGCTTCTGAGGCACATCCTGAGGTCATGCGGATGAGAGCTTGGATGGGGGTGGTGGTGGAGAAGCCAAAGTGGCTGGAATTGAGAGAGGTTTTGAGAGAGTTGACAGGATTTATTGATAGACAGGATTTGTTGATAGATCGGATGGATGGATCAGGGAGAGTGTTTCAAGGATGACTTCCTGTTTTCATCTGGAGCAGCTTGGAGGATGGAGGTTCCATTCCTGAGGAGGGGGACTCAGGGAAGGAACGCAGCGGCGGTAGTTATAGCTCCACATTCAGGGGACGCTCGGTACCCACCCAGCTCCCCGCAGGCCCGAGCACCCCAGTCACTCGGGAGGAGAGCCAACCTGCCTGGCAGCGGGGGTGAACGGCCATAGTACGCCACTCTGTGGAGCCTGTTCTGCAGAGGTCGTCAGGGGCCCCTTCTGTGCCCACCCCCTCCCTGCCCCTTCGCCCCTGCACTCCCGCCCGTCCTTCCCGGAGACCCCAGGTCTCCCCACCTCCTCACTCACTCTAGTCCCTTTGGCTTTGAGATTTGGGCTCCCATCCCATTTGAGTGTGGATGGAGGTGCAGAGAACTGGTTTTCCCATGGGATTTGTGTGCAAGAGCACAGAGGTGCTAAGGACTGGAGTTTGGAAGAGGAGGGGGCCGTCAGGTGAGGAAATGGCCTTGACCAGGGCAGCTGTGGGCTCCGAGTACAGACTGTGCTCATTTCCTGACTTTGCCCCTGACAGTAGGTGGTCGTCCACTCCCCACCACTAAACTCATGGATGTACAGAGACCTCTGACCTCTGGTGTTGAAAAGCATCCTTCCTTCACGGGAGTTTAGGGTCGAGGCCGACAGCCACGGCGTGCCGTCTCCAAGGACTGAGTTGGAGGGCGTGCGCTGGGCCACCCTGGTGTCCCTGAGGCCCTTCTGCAGTCTGAGTCCAGGGAAGCATGGCCAGACTGAAATCAGCCTCTGCCTCCTGCCTGCCTCCCTTTCCTCCTCACGCCCACAGAGCACTGCCCTGTACCTGCCTCTGTCCTTAGTTGAGGAGGTGGTGGGGAGGATGGAGTGGAGAGGATGGCTGCATTTCCAAGGTCACTTTTACCCCAGGTGTCAAGGATAAGGGCCAGGCAGGATCTAAAGAGACTGTAGGACTTCAGTGTTGGGGTGCACGGATTGGGGAGGGAGCACCGATTTTGGGGGAGAGCTCAGGCTATGGTTTCTCCAGTGGTCATGTATGGATGTGAGAGTTGGACTGTGAAGAAGGCTGAGCACCGAAGAATTGATGCTTTTGAACTGTGGCATTGGAGAAGACTCTTGAGAGTCCCTTGGACTGCAAGGAGATCCAACCAGTCCATCCTAAAGGAGATCGGTCCAGGGTGTTCATTGGAAGGACTGATGCTGAGGCTGAAACTCCAGTACTTTGGCCACCTCATGCGAAGAGGTGACTCATTGGTAAAGATCCTGATGCTGGGAGGGATTGGGGGCAGGAGGAGAAGGGGACGACAGAGGATGAGATGGCTGGATGGCATCACCAACTTGATGGACATGAGTCTGAGGAAACTCCGGGAGTTGGTGATGGACAGGGAGGCCTGGTGTGCTGAGATTCATGGGGTTGCAAAGAGTCGACACGACTGAATTGAACTGAACTGACTGAACAGATTTGAGGGGGAAGCACAAGGGGGCGCTATTATGTTTTGAATGGCTGAGACCTGAGGGAGAGCTTTCTAGCAAGGGTGAGCCGCACCGCCCACTTGGACGAGGGAGTGAGGAGGTGTGTTTGGAGTGCACCTCAGCTCTGCACATGCAAACAGAGGGTCTCCCCACGGTCGTCTGTATTCACACTCTTCCTCTTATCTAAGGGCCCTGAACTGGGATCACTGTTCATCCCCCTGATTCTAACTACACCCCCATCATTCCACTATTTACATCTACTCCTACTGAAATGTTTACAAGGCCCCGGATATGCAGTAAATACCATAGATGTGTCTATAAAATCAAAGAAATGACCAGGCTATCATGGAGAGAACCAATTTAAGCCACCAGTCCCTTTCTGCAGCACAGATTTATTTCAAGACCTGAGCGCCTGCAAGGAGACGACAGATGCTTTCCGAGGGCCACAGTCTCCTCTGGCCCCAGGAGGCGGAGCTTCACAGCAAAGCTTCAGGAGAGCGCAGACCATCAGAGCAGGAGCAGGGAGACGCACACACAGGCTTTCATTCAGGCCAGGACTTGTCCAGGGCCCATCTGGGCTGAGGGAGCTGGTTGGGGAGGGAAGGTGGCTCTGTGGCCTCTTCTCATGATCCCTCGACTGTGAAGGTCCCACTGCTCCCAGCTCCCTTGGACTTTTGGTCAGGTATTTGATGTACTTCTGCACCCAGGCCTGGCCTGGGTCGGCACAAATCGATCACCCATGTCTGGTCTGGAAGCTGAGGAGCGAGAAGGAGAAGATGAGAAACGGAGAGTCAGCAGGCAAAGAAGAGTCCACCCTGCCACCCCAGCCTCTCCCGCCGCCCCCACCAGCAGCTCCTCCCGTGTCACCCCCCCCACCCCACTAGTGTCTCTGTTCCTAGAGAGTCCTGCCCCCCTTCCTCCCAGCCCTACTGGTTCTTGAGATCGCACCCTTTCCATTGTTGGGGGGCTGTACTTACCTGACCCCTGGCTGGGACACTGGTCCTTGGATAATTTTCCAAACGAGAGAGTGGTATTGCCATTGACATGTAGGAGAAACAGCAGGTTATCAGCTGGTTCTGCCACACCTAGGGCTGTAAGATGCTGGAAGCTTCTCCATGAGGAAGCTTAGACCTCTATCTGTACCCTCACAGCCCCTGAGGTGGGGGGGTGTAGGGAGGGAGACAGGAGACTGGAGCATCTGGCAGGAAGTGTTCTGGTCTTCCTCCTCCCCACCCCACTCCCTTTTTAAAAACCTTTTGGCTGCACTCCCAGGCATGTGGGATCTTAGTTCCACAGCCAGGGGTGGAACCAGAGGCTCTGGCAGCACAGAGTCTTAACTACTGGACGCCCAGGGAAGCCCCCTCCCACCCCTTAAATTGTCCTCCTCTGAGACATCTTCTCCCTCCCACTGCCAGCCCCTCCCAGCCTCATCTCCCAGACCCTCTCCAGGGCTGGGATGGGAGTCTGTGGTCCTAGTATTTCAAATTTCTGATTGTCCTCAGGATTCAGAAATAAGAAATCAGAATTCCTAGAAAATCTCAAATCATAAATTTTTTCATATTTGTCTTTTTTTAAAAATTGAGATATAAATGGACGTAACATTGTATTCATTTTAGGTGCACTGTATGTTTAAATTTTTTTAAATTTTCATTTTATTTGAAATTATTTTATTTAAATTTTATTTTATTTTGAAGTATAGTTTCTCTACAATGTTTGTTAGTTTGTATATTTTTTGCAGCACTTTATTCTCACTTTTAAAAAATAATGTAACTACATAGTAAATAATGAATCATTTTTTACTGATAGGGTTTTTTTTTTTTTAAGTTTCAGAGGTTTTCTGTAAAAATAAATAAATCCAAGGTAATAATAAATGATGTTTCTATATATGGTGACAAGATGACTCAGTAACACGTTGAATGTTCTCTAGCAGATAGAGACAGTTGATAATAGAAAACATGAAGAGAGGGTCCATTAACACAAAGTAAAGGGTTGATGAAAATCATTTAAAAATTGAAAAAGTGCTATAACTATTTGATATTTGAAATATTTAAAATTTATCATTCAAAAATAAAAATTTTAAACATAGGAAGCATTGAGACTTCCATGGTGATTCAGTGGTTAAGATGCCACACTCCCAATGGGGCCCATGTTCGATCCCTAGTTAAGGAACTAGATCCCACATGCTGAAATGAAGACCTATGGCAGCCAAATAAATAAAACAATAAAAAAAACCTAAACAAACAAAATAAAACACAGGAAACAGTTGCAAGTTATTTGTAGTCTTTACTTACCTCTGTTTAGCCTCAAATATTTCAGACATGGAACATTTTTTCCATATTGGGTTAGCCAAATTGTTGAAAGTATGTCTAAATGCATTTTCAAGTTGGAGTTTGAATACTAAATGCTTCATATAATCTCATTTCCTATTTTAACAATGGACATGTCTTGTCTGCTTGTCCTGAATTTAGTTTCTCCTTTCAAATTGGTATTGCTTTGGCAAATTTAGATTTTACAGAAAAGTTAGCCAGTGTTTCTGCTGTCATGTCCTAGTATTCCATAACATTTACACATTTACTCTGTGTATTTTTTCTGTCCAAGAATTTAGGAAGAACTATCACCTTCAGCAATTATTCAAACCCTGGGCAACTGAACATTATGGGCAATGTCAGTGAATGTTATTATTCAAATAACATAATATCCACATCTCTGAGCAAGAATCACAGTTGGAGTTGCCCACTTAAGGACATAATTTGCTTCTCCCAACTTGTTCTTTCTTGAAACACCACTTACATGATTGTGAAAGTATATGAGTTTTACAAACTCATTAGCATTTCTTAGCAACAGATGGAGCTGTGAACTCACACTTTTACCGGGGCAATGGTCTCAAGCTACCGGATGGGGATCACCTCTCCCCTAACTGCTTCCATTCGCTCCACATGCTGATCTTAACCTTGAACTCCACGTGCCAAGTGTTTACCGCTTTTGTTCCTGATGTCAGCAGATTCCTTTAAGTCAGTAACATCTCTCTGTTGAGTGTCATGTGGTATTCTATCAGAGAATTAGAATACTTTTTCCCATTTTCCCAATTGCTCTACTGAGTTTTGGGGGGACTTGTAATTTAGAAAAAAACACATAATTTCCTGAGAAATATAATTTCCCACATGAAGATGCTAGTGGACGCCTAGGGTAAGCCACAGCAGGGCGGGACTGGTCCCCTGCATCTGAGAGCACCCTCCCTCACAGGTCTGGCAGTGGTGGGCACTGCTAAAAGTAGGAGGTTTGCTCGACTCAAGGAGCAGGGCCTTGGCTAGGAGGCAGGAAAGCTCCATCTGTCTTTGTTTCTTCTCCTGAAAGCTATGTGACTCCAGGCAGGACACCCACTCTTTCTGAACCTTTGTCCTTAAAATGGCAAATAGTAGCCTTAGGGGAATTACTGTGCAAACTGATATTCATACCGGTGATTGTTTTGTGCAATAAAGGCCTTATTACCCCCACGGAACAGACGAGGAAGCTGTGGGTCAGGAAAACTAGACAAGACACAGGTCAAAAGCTGGCCAGAGCAGAGCTTCCAGACCCAGGCTCCTGGGGAGAGATGATCTGCTTCTGCCCCCAGTGCATTCCAGCGTGTTGCCTGAGCGAGTGGCACAGAGTCGGCTTTTTGTGTATACCTGGGATAGATCCTCTCTCGGGATGCTGGGCAGGGCAGCTGCAGCTCTGGGTCGGGCATGGGATCACCAGGGTCAACACTGATGCACTTACCACCAGTCTGGACCCAGACAACCATGCTGTGGGTCGTTTTCAGTACAGTGTTCAAAAACATTACCTGTGTTAGACAGCATTCCATCATGAAATAGGCTTGTATTGGATGACGTTCCCCGACTGTCGGCTAAGGTGAGTTCTGATGGGCAAGGCTAAGCTATGGTGTCTGGGAGGTTCGGTGCATTATATGCATTTTCAACTTCCGGTATTTTCCATTTCCGGTGCGTTTATTGGGAGGTAACCTCCTCGTGAGTCGAGGAAGATGTGCGTTGAGACTCTACTGAAGGCCTGGGGCCTGGCTTAACTCCTGATGTGGCTCATCTCCCTTCCTCACACCCTTTGAGAAATTATCACTGATCCCGTTTGCAGATGAGAAGTCATACGACAATAACTGAAATTATTGAAAAGCAGTGAAAAGCTCTTTCGCAGTCAAAATTCCTGGAAAATAGCTGTCAGATATGCCATTTGACATAGCAGAGTGTCAAATGACAGTCCTAGCATGGAGTGTTGTTCAGTCTCCGATTCTGGTTGACATTCAGCTCAGGAGAGTCGTTTCCTGGGAAGCCTCCTCCCAGGTCCCTCTGTGCCACCTTCTCCCCTGGCCCCAGCCCCCTGCAGAGAGGCAAGCAGGCCTGCTGAGGGCAGTGAGCTGGGGGTCAGGACACTGGGGTTTGGCCCTGCCTCTTTCACAGTCACCTGCTGCTTCCTCTTCCGGTAGCACAGGTATTTACTGAGAGCTCAGCACACGGCTCTGGGCCGTGAACACACTGGACAGGTCTTGCGGGGAGAGGAGGGAAGCGGACCTGGGTGACTCAGGCTCAAATGCCCCGAGACCACGCGGACAGCAGCTGGGTGTGGCGGGCAGTGGGCACCCTGAGGCCTGGGCAGCGCCCCCTGTCTAAGGGGGCAGCACCCCCACCTCAGTCCCAGTTGGAGGTGAGCTTGTGGGAACTCGGGCTCGTGTCTGCTTGGTCTTCCATATTTGTGAAAGAAATGGGCAATAGGGGTTTTTAATGTTTCCAGTTTTTCAATGTTGGCAACCATCCAAATATGGTCAGACCCTGTCTAAGCCATGAAGAGAGTGCGATCCTTTGTGGCTTCCTCTCGCCCAGATTCTGCTCCTGCCTGGACGCAGCTGAGCAGACACCCAGAGGGCTCTGGGTCAGCTTCTCGAGGCTGGGACCAAAGGCCAGGAAGGCTGTTTTCAGAGAGGTTTTCCCCAGCCCAGGAGAGGCAGAAGTGACCCCGACCAGAAATGGGGAGACACCCTTGGGAAAGACACTGTCTGTTTGGCAGGAACCCCAGACCATGTTTTCCAGACCACACACACCTCCTCACTGCAGCCCCCGACCCTGCCCACCCCCACCTTCAGTCTCCAGCCCCTGAGTTCTCTTTGTTCAGAGCAATGAGAGTAGCCGCTCTCACTTTCATTAGCCTCTGAGTGCAGGATGGCAAGAGTGAGGAGGAAGGCCAGGGTAGCCAGGATGACCCTCATCGTTCTGGGTGCCGACCAGCAACAGGAACAGGGCTGGGCTGAGGACTCCTGGGTTCTCTGGCTCCTTGAAATCTGGGCTGTGAACCTCCTTTATAAGAGACTGCTGCTCAGGAAGTCAGAAGATCCGAAAATTGAAGGTTGCGTGGCAGTTTTGATTCTTTGGAATTGTGACCAATGACATATGTAAATTATGAGAACTCAGTCAATTTAGGCAAAGAAAAGAGGAAGGCAGAGAATGACCCTGGCTTTCGCATTTGGCTGATATCTTGAGGGTGGTGGTGGGGGAGGCCCGGAGACCAGGAGCTGTGTCAGAAACGGCCCCCCTCTCCTGGTCTCCCCTGGGAGCCTGGTTAAGCCCGCTCAGTGAGCCCGACCTCAGGTGTGGACCGTGAGCTCAGAGGCCGGGTGACTGTCTCAGGATCAGTAGCTCCGGCCGGATGCCAGGAGAGGGATTTGGGGGTGAGTGCAGGGTTCACCCTGAGCACAGCGTCCAGGTCTGATGGGGGCTGGGGGGAGGAGCAGGGTCCAGGGGGTCCTGGGATGGCTGAGCCTTACCAGCCAGGGTGGACTGGAAGTTCTTACCTAGACGGAGCTGAAGCGCCCTGCCCCCTGCCCAGCCGAGGGAGCTTCATCAGACCCTTAGCTACCCAGGCAGGGGCCCGGGCTCTCTGCTCAGCCAGGCCGGCCTCCAGGACAAGACTGAGGGCAGGTTTCTTCTGGACTGAACTGGGGGAGCCAGAGGCAAGGCAGTGTTGTCCACAGAATACAGTTGTGTCTTGTCATCCTAAGTGTGTGATGCAGGGGCCGTGCTCAGGATGTCAGGATGGTTTAGTGACCGAGATGAAAGGTGCCAACCATCCTGGGTGCCTGGGACCAAGGAGGTTCCTGGGATGTGGGACTTCCAGTGCTGACACAGGGATTATTGGTCATCCTACTAGGAGGTCAGGCAGAGGTGACTGTCCCCACCTCCAATCCCACCAAATTCAGATCAGGCCCCTGTGTGGTTTTTTCCCATTTCTTTTCATTGTGATTACAATACATATAATGTAGAATTTGCCATCATAAACAGTTTTAAGGGTACAGTTCAGTGGTGTACATTCAGTGGTGTTAAGTACATTCATACATTGTGCAGCCAACCCCCATCCATCCACAGAACTTTTTTCATCTTCAAAATAGAAATTCTATGCCATTCGACAGTGACTTCTCATTCTCCCTCCCCAAGCCACTGGCATTCACTATTCTACTTTCAGTATCTATGAATTTGACTATTCTAGGTACCTCACACATGAGTGGAATCATACAGAGTTTGTCTTTTCGTGACTGGCTTTTTTTCTCTTAGTATAATGTCTTCAAGGTTCATCCATTTTGGAGCATATGTCAAAATTTCCTTTCTAAGGCTGAATATTATACCATGTTTTGCGTGTCCATCCATCTGTTCATGGACATGGGCTGCTTCCACATTTTAGCTGTTGTAAATAAATGTTGCTATGAATGTGGCCATACAAATACCTCTTTAATATCCTCTTTTCAATTTTTTTTTAATTTTCAATTTATTCATTTTTTTAATTGAAGGATAATTGCTTTAAGTATTGTGTTGGTTTCTGCCAAACATCAACATGAATCAGCCATAGGTAGACATATGTCCCCTCCCTCTTGACCCTCTCTCCCACCTCCCTCCCCATCCCACCCCTCTAGGTTGTTACAGAGTCCTGGTTTGAGTTCCTTGAGTCATATTGCAAATTCTCACTGGCTATCTGTTTTACATATGGTAAAGTAAGTTTCCATGTTACTCTCTCCATACAGCCCACCCTCTCGTTCTTCACCCTGTTTTCACTTTCTTTTTTTTTTTTTTTGCCTATACATCCATAACTGGGATTGTTGGGTCATATGGTAAATCTATTTTAAATTTTTTCAAGAACTACCACACTCTTCCACAGCCATTGCATCATTTTATATCCCCATCAACATTGTACAAGAGTTCCAATTCCTCCACATCTTCACTAACATTTGTTATTTTCTGTATCTTTGAGATTAGCCGTACTAATGATGTGGGGTGATATCTCGTGGTATTAAATATCTGTGTTTTCATCAGTTTTACATAATAGGGTTCCAGCTTGTTTGCAAAGAAAATGTCCCCTACTAAAAGGAAAAAAGTTAAACCCCTGTTCTTATGGAAAGAGCAGGAACTTTTGATCTAGTCAGAGTTATTGTTTCAAGTCCAGGAGTTCACCACTTACAAGCTATGGGAACTTTGAGGTAATTTTGTTAAACTTTTAAAGCTTTGCATGCTTACTGAAAGGTGTATGTGTTACCGACAGTGAGGTCCAGCTGCTCACCACTCAAAAGCCAATGAAGAGGCGGGTTGGTGGAAAGTAAAATTTGCTTTGTTTCGGATGCCAACAGCCAGCAAGAATGGACATCTGTCCAAAGGCCACCTCCCCACCACTGACAATCAGTGAACAAGAGCTTTTATAGACAGAGGGAGGCAGATTCATGCAGAAATAGCACAGGCAGCTCCGATACTCATCTTGAAATTGTCCTCAGTGGTCTGACCAGCATCATCTTGATTATTTTAGGTACTGTTAATCTTAGGGTTGAGGCTGGTTCTCAGAATTGTGGCAGCTTATGTCATGGCTAGTCTGGTCATCACATAGTTCACTTCTTCCACCTGGTGAGAGTTTCAGTATCGATTAATAAAAGACAACTCACAGGATATGGACCGTAATATTATCTATGGCCCTTGAGAAGGAGTTAAAGGTCCTTGACTATGCTTAGTGAATACACTATTATTACGTAGTCTCCTGTGACTGTTTTCCCTTGTTTCTGCATGTTCGTACTTCTCTAAACTTATTCTTTGGCAAAAGTTTTTCCACAGACAAATGGCAGGTAGAAGTAGAGGGGGACAAGAACCATAGGTTCTGCTCCATTTCATATACCCTAACAATCTAAGTGAGTGAAATTTTCCTTATGTGTCCATATTGAGACCTTCCTTGGGGCTGAGGTTCATTCATTCAGTAGGTTTTTTTTTTTTTAATGTTACTTTATTTTTAATTTTTAAAATTATTTTCTAATTTTTTAACCTATGTTTATTGAACTGCTACTGTGTTACAGGCACTTTCTAGAACTTGGGGATACAGAGGCAGACAAGAAAAGCAAGGCTTTTGCTCTTCAGGTGCTCAAATTCCAGAGGGGAATCAGACAAACAACAGAGAGGTAGATGGAGGTACAAACTAGAAAGAAAATGAGCCAAGGTGTTGGGATGGAGCCTGAAGGTTGAGTTAGGGGAACCTCTTCAGAGGGGGTGTCGTTTCAGCTGAGACTGGCTTGTTGAGGATGAGCCGGGCTTGCAAAGATCAGGGGAGGTGTGTCCTAGGAGAGGGAACAGCTAGGCCAAGACCTAGAAGTGGAAATGGGTTTAGGACCTTTGAGGAATAGACAGACAAGCAGGTGACTGAAGAGAAGGGAGGTGAGGGCCATTGTCCAGGTCCTTTGTGTCCAGTCATTCGACAGTTCACTTTCCATTTCATCCATGTGGGCCTTGAAGGTAGCTGTATCCTGGAGAACAGGTGGGTTGATGTAACAAGAATGCTTGTCAGTTGCTTTAAGGAAAAGCAGGAAGAGAAGACTGTGGATTCCTTCCCCTGAGATTTCATTCTCCCCGCTGTAGGTGGATGGAGAGGGTCTGAGCTGCCTGATTTCTCCCAGCAAACCAGAGCCCAGTGGGGAGCAGGGCATCTCCCCAGTCTTTATAAGTTCAGAGAGATGGAGACATGTAGTGGGTGCCTCTGATGGCTGCCTTTGTCCTCCCTGCTGACTGTGGGCTCCTGGGTGTGCACCAGGATGGGGCAGGTGGCCGACACTGGCCTTTGTCCCTTGGTGAGCAGAGCATCAGATGTGGGGGAGGTGGGGGATGCACACGGGCAGGAGGAGGGGAGAAGCTGATTCATATCATTGCTTGGGTCCCTGTGCCAAGTCCTCTGCTCTTGAATCTAAATTCCTGGTAACACTCAGATATCAGCCTTCCGTGCTTTTGTAAGCAGCATGCACCCTTATCCTCAAGATTTATTCTTGCATAACTGACCCTACTTATCTACTCAAAAAAGAAGGGCTGGAGTAAGAGAGGAATCTTGGGGAGGATTTAAGGCTCCAAGATATTTGAAGTGGGGGGTAAAGTTGCTGTTCTTGTTTTTACACTAGCACAAAGGATAATATGCCAGCCCATAATAGACTGTACATTAGTTTCCTGAATTTTACTGTTTTTCCAGCTGGTTCGGGGTTACCTTTGTTAAATGCTAGAGATCAGAGCCTTTGCTCACAGCTTTTTCCAGCCCACAGTTCCTCAGATGTCCATTGCTGCCAGAGAAGAAAGTGGAGTTAGTCCAGCCTCACTTGCCCTAGCTGCACCCACGCTGACTTGCAGTGAATACTTCCTTTTCAAAGTGCCAACAAAGGATTTCTTACCAAGAATTGCATAGACATAGAATCTTGCCCTTAACAGAGGTGGATGACCCCTCTCAAGTTCATGGAATCCATCTTCTTTCCTGTTCCTTTTTAGGAAAGTCAAAAAAGCATTGAAGACGGAAACTGGGGGTGACTGGAGGGGAATATTTTAATCACAGCGTTGGTGTCATACTGTCAGTTGCACAACCCAGGATTGTCAACACCCTTTGGTTAACAGAGGGATGTTCAGAGTATTTGCATGAATAACTCAATTTCTCCATTGGTTGGAAACACTTCTGATGAAATTGCTTGTTCTTTGAGGTTCCTCTGAAGAAATGATTTCCTAGTTAGAGGGTGGCCAGGAGCTGGTATTGCAGCAGGCCCCCTTCGGGGACAGATAGATCTGTGAAGTGTGTGCTAACTGCTGCTCCCCACAGAGAAGAAGGTACTGATATTCTTTCACAACTGATCTGACCACACAGATGTGATATCAACGATGATGCCACCAGCAGTCCAGGTCAGAAATAGCCCTCACCATCTGGGCTGGAAGATCCACTTCTAAGACAGCTTCCTTGGTCACATGCTGTGCCTGGGCTGGGAATTTCACTGGAGCTGTGTACATATGGCCCTTCTAGATGGCAGGCTTAAGGCTCAAAGATGAGTGTTCCAGGTGAATAAGGGAGAATCTGCCTGGCTTTTTATGACTTAGTCACAGAAGTCCTATTGTATCTCTTGCATCATAATCTATTGGTCAAAGCTGTCACAAGGTTGATCAGATTCAATTATTGGTCAAAGCTGTCACAAGCCTGATCAGATTCAAGGAGAGGGGACCTAGATCCCTGCCTCTTCTTGGGAGGAGTGTCAAAGAAATCATGGCCATGTTTTAAAACCACTATAATATCATTTTATCTGTTAATGTTTCTATAAGCTTCTTATTTTTTATTTATTTTAAAATTTTATTTAAATATAGTTGATTTACAATATCATGTAAGTTTCAGGTGTTCAGCACAGTGCTTCAGTTGTATTAGCTTCTTGTTGCTGCTGTAACAAATGAACCTCAATCTTAATGGCCTAAAACAACACAGATGTATTCTCTTACCTTTCAGGAGGTCAGAAGTCTGAAACGGATCTCTACTGGGTTAAATCAAGGTATCTGCAAAGCTGCCTTCCTTTTTTGGAGGCTCTAAGGGAAGATCCATTTTCTTGTCTTTTTTAACTTCTAGAGGTTGTGTCACATTCCTTTATCTGTAGCCAGCAATGGACAGTCAAATCTTTCTCACATTACATCACTCAGACACTGACACTCTTGCTACCCTTATGAGAATCCTGATAATGACACTGGGTCATGCAGATAATCCAGGATAATCTCCCTGTTTCAAAATCAGTTAATGTCTATCTTGATTCCTCTTTTCTGTGTAATGTAACATATTCACAGGTTACAGTGATTAGGACATGGCCTCTGGGAGAAGGGTCATTATTCTGCCTACTGCACTACTTCAGTCTATATCTTAAAAAAAAAATAAGAATTAAAAAAGTACAGTCACAATACCATTGCTTATTGGCCATCTGTATATACTCTTCCCTGAAACTTCTGTTCATGACTTTGGTCCACTTTTTAATTGAATTGTTCATTCATTTGTTTACAGTCGAATTTTGAGAGTTCTTTTTGTATTCCAAATACAAGTGCTTTGTCAAATAAGTCTTTTGAAGAGCAAAACTTTAAAATTAATGTGCTCCAATTTTATCAATTTTTCCTTTTATGTGTTGTGCTTTGGGTATCAAATTTGAGAATTTTTTTTCCTTGTCTTAGGTCTAGAAGATGTTGCTCCTATTTTTTTTCCAAAAAGTTTTGTCATTTTATGTTTTGCATTTAGGTTCATGATCCATTTTGAGTAATTTTTTGTGTGTGTAAGGTATGAAATTAAGGTCAAGTTTTCTTGATTTTGTTTGTTTTTTTTTTGTTGTTGCTTTTGGTCCATAGATGTCCACTTACTTTGGTACCATTTCTTAAAAAGTTTATTTTTTCTCCATTATCCCTTCTATAAATGTTTGCTAGAATTTGCTTTTGAAGGCAAATTCTCTAGGTATGAGAATTTTGGTGGGGAGGAGGATTTAAATTACTTAATAGAAATAATTCCTTAATAGATATATTCATTCTATAGGCCATTCATATTTTCCATGTATTTTTGTTACATAGTCTTCTCATGTCAGTAAATTATATTTCTGGTAAGGGCAAAAGGGATTATACTCCAAAGAAACAACAAAATTTAGCAAGCATGTACCAGCCTGACCTGGGAGAGAAACTTGGGTCTGGATTTTGAGGGTGACTTGATCAAGGATGAAGCACAAGCCGGAGTCAAGATTGCCAGGATAAATACCAATAACCTCAGATATGCAGATGACACCACCTTTATGGCAGAAAGCAAAGAGGAAATAAAGAGCCTCTCGATGAAAAGGAAAGAGGAGAGTGAAAAAGCTGGTTTAAAACTCAGCATTCAAAAAGCAAATATCATAGCATCGGGGCCCATCACTTCGTGGCTGATAGATGGGGAAACAATGGAAACAGTGACAAACTTTACTTTCTTGGGCTCCAAAATCACTGCAGATGGTGACTGCAGCCATGAAATTAGAAGACGCTTGCTCCTTGGAAGAAAAGCTATGACCAACCTAGACAGCATATTAAAAAGCAAAGACATTACTTTGCCAACAATGGTCTGTCTGGTCAAAGTTATGGTTTTTCCATTGGTCATGTATGGAAGTGAGAGTTGGACCATAAAGAAAGCTGAGTGCCAAAGAATTGATGCTTTTGAACTGTGGTGTTGGAAAAGACTCTTGAGAGTCCCTTGGACTGCAAGGAGATCCAACCAGTCCATTCTAAAGGAAATCAGTCCTGAATATTCATTGGAAGGACTGATAGTAAAGCTGAAACTCCAATACTTTGGCCACTTGATGTGAAGAACTGACTCATTGGAAAAGACCCTGATGCTGGGAAAGATTGAATGCAGGAGGAGAAGTGATCGACAGAGGATGAAATGGTTGGATGGCATCACCAACTCGATGGACATGAGTTTGAGCAAGCTCCGGGAGTTGGTGATGGACAGGGATGCCTGGTGTGCTGCGATCCATGGCGTCGCAAAAAGTCAGACACAATTGTGTGACTGAACTGAACTAAACTGATCAAGGAAGCTGGAACACAAGAATGGACTAGGGGGAGCTTATTGACTTGGGGCAGTCTTTCTGGCAAGGATCTGGCAAGGCTATAACTTCCTGGCAAGGATCCCAGAGGTTGGTGCAATTTTGCAGCCAGGAAATCTCCAGAATCCTGGAGAAGGCAAGGGCTCATGCTGAGTGATGTTAAAATACTTGAATTGCATGACAGGTGGAGAAGAAAGGGATAAAAATGACTATGGAAATAAGCATGGTGCAGTAGATAAACCATGTGAGGCTGAAAGATCCTCCAGATTATATTCTATGGAAAGTCCCAGAAAACACACTCTTCATCAAAGCCATCAGGATTGGCTGGTGAGACAAGGGCCAGCATCAGTGGTATTTCTCCTTTTCCAGCTAGGACTGAGGGTAGGAGTGGCTGATACAAAACTTGGCCCATTGATAGCAGAGGGGATAATGCCCTCCCTCCTTAAATCTTCAGAATTATATCTCTCACCATTTTGTAAAACTGTTAGCCATTATCTCTTCAGATCCGTTTGCTGTCTCATTCTCTCTTTCCTCTCATTTTGAGATTCTAATTAACCAGATGGCAGATGCCTTGCTCTATCCTCTATGTGCTCTTATCCTCTCTTTTGTATTTTTCATTCTCCTATTTCCCCTTGGTTCATTTTGGTATGTTTGAACTTAACTGATATCTCTTCAGTTGAGTTTAGTCTACTCTGAGGTTTTGTTTCAGTTTTGCATTTTTTGGACCTGAAATTTTTATTTTTACTTTTACAAATTTGCAAAAATACTCATGGTAGTTTCCAGTTCCTCACCAAAAAGCTCAAGCTTCTTCTCAAGGCATTTGTGGCATCAGCATCTGGGATCATGTTTTAAAATGTTTTAGAGTTTGAGGTTTTCTAAACCACCCAGGTTACAGGGGCTGGCCTCCACTTTGTTCAAGGGATGGTTTTCTTCTCATTTATTTTTCCTCGCATCAGCCCAGACAGAGGATGGTTTCTTGCAGTCCCTTCACTTGGGGAGCACTGGACTTTGTTTTTCTCCAGCCCAGCAAGGCTGTGAAAGGTTCAGTTCATCTTCTCAGCCACCTCTTCTGAGTTGCAAACATCCTCAGTTTAGAAGACACTTCACTGCCAGGCTCAAATTTCTGGATTTCTATCATCTCTGGATAGAAAGAGCCTCTTGATGAGGGTGAAAGAGGAGAGTGAAAAAGCTGGCTCAAAACTCAAAATTCAAAATACTAAGGTCATGGCATCCAGTTCCATTACTTCATGGCAAATAGATGGAGAAAAAGTGGAAACAGTGACAGATTTTATTTTCTTGGGCTCCAGAATCACTGCAGATGGTGACTGCAGCCATGAAATTAAAAGACACTTGCTGCTTGGAAGAAAAGCTATGACCAACCTAGATAGCATATTAAAAAGCAGAGACATTACTTTGCCAACAAGGTCTGTCTATTCATAGCTACAGTTTTTCCAGTAGTCATGTATGGATGTGAGAATTGGACTATAAAGAAAACTGAGTGCCAAAGAATTGATACTTTTGAACTGTGGTGTTGGAGAAGACTCTTGAGAGCCCCTTGGACTGCAGGGAGATCAAACCAGTCAATCCTAAAGGAAATCGGTCCTGAATATTCATTGGAAGGACTGATGCTGAGGCTGAAGCTCCAATAGTTTTGGCCACCTGATGTGAAGAACTGACTCATTGGAAAAGACCCTGATGCTGGGGAAGATTGAAGGCAGGAGGAGAAGAGGACGACAGAGGATGAGATGGTTGGATGGCATCACCAACTCGATGAACATGAGTTTGAGCAAGCTCTGGGAGTTGGTGATGGACAGGGAAGCCTGGCTTGCTGCAGTCCACGGGGTCACAAAGAGTTGGACATGACTGAGTGACTGAACTGAACTGACTTATGAGGAAATTGTTTCTCCAGATGTGGAACCAGGAGTTGGCATCACCCAGGGATCAGCTTGGGCTTCCCTGGTGGTTCAGATGATAAAGAATTTGCCTGCAGTGTGGGAGACCTGGGCTCGGTCCCTGGATTGGGAAGATCTCCTGGAGGAGGGCATGGCAACCCACTCCAATACTCTTGCCAGGAGAATCCCCATGGACAGTGGAGCCTGGCAGGCTGCAGTACATGAGGTCACAAAGAATCAGACACAACTGAGCAATGAAGCACAGTATACAGAATAGGGATTGGGCTTAGCTCTCTCCTTTCCATGTGACAGATTTCTCTCTGAAGTGAATGATCACAGCCTTCTTCCAGAGAGCAGGGTGCCCTGATGGACTCCCACAATTGTCCTAAGTGTATAAATGTGACATGCAAAAACACCACTAGGTCTCAAAAAGGATAAGCCAAGCTCAACCACACCCTAGATGGAAAGAACAGAACTGGAAAGCCTGGAGGTACAAGGATGGTGAAACTCAAGATTATCTTTCCAATAATTTGTCTATTTGTTGAATACTCACCATAGACCTACAGTCCGATTTAACACTTTAGGAGGGTCAGCAGCTTTAAAAATGGCCATACTCTTTGATCCAGAAATTCTATTTTTCAGAAGCTATTTTATGGAAATTAACTCACAAATGGCGATAATTTTAAGGACAGTGGTTTTTTTCGTGGTAGTTTATCTATGATCATATAACTGATAGCCAACTATATAGTCTACATTGCTGGACTGGTAAACTGATAGACATAGTGGTTAATGTTTAAGAGCCTAATGCCAGTCTCTTAAACAAATAGAATGACATGAAAAGACTTGATTTTTAGTATTACATATGAATAAACAAGATGCAAAAAAAATCCAGGGAAGAAGAGAAAAATAGAAAGAAATAAACCTACTTCATATGCCGATCTGCTCTTCACCTCATGTCCCATAGGCTGTCTCTTCTCTTCCTGCCTCTAGGAAGGAGGAATGATTCTGATATTATACCAGAATAAGAACACAAGATCATCAACAAATTTTTGATGGATCTGGAGAGAAATGAGAGAAACAGCAGGCACTGAGTTGTCTGCCCTAACCAGGAGGAAGTGGCAATCAAGAACCCCAGAAAAGCCAGGTCAATTTCTTCCCACCTTGGAGGGCGGCCGGCCAGAAGTTGGTGGAGGTGTTAGTGCTCAGGGCTGCGGAGTAGGGCACAAAATGAACCAAGTAAATTAAGCATTTCTTCTTGACCGTGAATTACTGTTTTGAATCTCTGCCTGTCTTGTTCTCAGTCTCTGGCTCCCTCTTCAGGGAATATAGCTATTAGGTTAGGGAGCCCTTGTTCCATCTCTTTTGGGGAAATTCATCTGGTCCACAGAGACAATTTCCAGCAAGATGCCACCTTCTGTACCTCATCCAAAGGGTGGAGCTCCTTATGAGAGCCAAGGGACTCTGTCATTTTGTTCATCCTAGGAACCAACTGGACCTGGCATTTGCATCTTATTAGTGAATGCATTAGACCTCAGTTTTCCCCACTAACAATGGGTCTACCAGATCCAGAGACAAGATAGTTAAAACTTCCTGAGAAGTTTGGGAAACAACTCAGAATGTTTTAAAACCTTCTGTGAAGTTCTTTGCTTTCATGTGAGAAATCTCAACCATAGAGTTTAAGTGATGTGGTTTAGACATCCGTCCAGAGCATTGAGAAACAATTCTAAAAGAAAGGAAGGATGAGAGTCTTGTGATACAGACAAGACTCGTGAGCTGAGGGATGTAGTGAGGAGATGGTTGACCAGAGCAGCGTGGGGAACTCATCAATGATGGGCAGGTAGAGGGCGAAGCCAAGACAGGACCAGGCAAGTGCTGCTGCCTGCATCCTTCGGGAGTCCATCCTGTATCCTTGTCCCTTTATAGGCAACTCTAGAGCATGAGAAGCTGGAGGCTGGTGTGACCAGAGGGGAAGTTGCTGCATGGTGTCTTGTTATGAGTTGCACATGTTGGGGTCCCTGGGGTCACACAGACATTCAGAGCATCCAAGAAGAGCCCAGTTGCTCATTTGTTGGGGCTGATTGGCTGGAAAGGTTTTGGCCAGTGACAGGAGGTGAGATGATGCTAGTGTCAGAGCCGAAGGACATGGAAAGATCTACAGATTAATAGTTCCTCCCACAGAGCAGATCTGATGCTCTGCTGCAGCTGTGCTGGTCACAGAGGGTGACACCTACGGGTGATGCCACAGCACTCTGAGCACACAGGCCCCACTGGAAACCGCATCCTGGGTGGAAAGGACCATGACATCATGTTGCTTGGACCGCTTCTGAGGAAATGATTCGTGAAAACGGAGGTGGGGGGAGCCAGGAGTTGCTGTCACTAAGGGACCGAGCTTAGCTGGGCTTCTACCATGAACAGATCTTTAGGGATCATGCCATTCCCTTTTGCCTTTCTTGGAGCAGACATTCCTAATGTTCTTCACAGGTGTTTTGACTGTGACATATCTACTGATGCCGTAGAGTCTTCAGTAGCCTGAGCTGTGTTTGATCAAAACTCAGATGGACAGAATGGAACTGGGGAAGTCTGGGACATGACAGACTTGACACGATAGATAGTCGGCTTTTAAATCACTGTTTCATTCATCAAACATTCACCAGTCCCTACTATGCCATTAAAATCTTGTTTAACAGTTGGGTATATAAATGAATGCACATTAGACATAGGGTGTCTCTATAAATCAGGAGCCTTAAATGTCCTTATTTTTTGGCCCAGAAAGTCTATAGCTAGGAAAATATCTTATGGGGAAAAAAACCTCATTTGTTGAAAAAGTTTTATGCATATAGATATTTGGTGAAGCATATTTATAGCAATTAAAAATCAAAAACAGTCCAAATGTGCTACAGTAGTGCATGACAATATTAATACACTAGGCTGATGGATGAGGAAATTAGGCAGCTCTTAAAAATACTGGAATGATTTGGAAAAGTCTTGTACTGTTAAGTGTAAAGAAAAATAAAAATTTGCATTCATATCGTGACTACAATTATGTCCCTTCCCTTTCCCACATACATGATAAAAAGAGATAAAAAGCAAGTAAGTAAATGGAACTATCATAAGCTTAGGGGAAAATGCACTTGAAAGAAATAAACCAAATTAATAGTCATTAGGTTTGGATAATAGAACTTTTCCTACCTTTAAGGGAAATTCATTTTATTCAGATTGTGCCTGAGTTCATTTATGCCACAATAAGACAGGAAGAATGTAGATGAACCCCTCCACCCCCGCTCCACATCCTTACTTGCATTTGCCATGCTGCCTACCCAACTTTCAGAAGTGAAACAATTCTTTATTCTTTTCTGTATTTTATATATATTTAAAATCAGCTTTAACTACTTTTGAGAGTATTCTACAGTCAACATTACAAATTATGATTTTAAAAAAGCCCAATTAGAATTTAAAACACTGGCAACATTGCTTTCTCTCCTCTTCTGTAAGACTCCCTCTTATGCAGTGGATGAAACTTTTTGAGAAGATGTGATGCATGAGTAGCAACAGGTATTTCCCCTCATGAGGGGACAAGCCCAAAGAAGAAAAGCCAACAAACTGTTGAGGGAAGGGGAGATATTTTAAGAAGAGTTGTTAATGATGTCATTGAGGTGCTAGACAAACCCTGGAAATGCCTTGACTTTACAATAAGGAAACAGGAAATGTTCTAGGATTCTTTAATAGCAAGGACTTCCTCTAAAATTTATTTACTTCCACAGTTTCTAAGGGCAAATTATTACTACAAGAGGTGAATTTGTTATTATATTTAGTTGTAAGTCATCTTTTAATTGTTATAAATAAGTTGTGACAAACACTGATATACAGATGACCTCATCATTTTGCTTATGTCCATAGGATAGATCTCTGGCAGAGAGTTTTTCTGTTTAAAGGGTAACAACAGTTTAAAGGTCACCATATCAGCTCCCAATTAGCCCAGCTAGAAGGTCTTGTAGGTCTTCATAGAACTGTTCAACTTCAGCTTCTTCAGCATCATGGTTGGGGCATAGACTTGGATTACTGTAATATTGAATGGTTTTCCTTGGAAATGAACCGAGATCACTCTGTCATTTTTGAAAGGCAAGTACTGCCTTTTGGACTCTTTTGTTGACTATAAGTGCTACTCCATTTCTTCTAAGGGATTCTTGCCCACAGTGGTAGATGTAATGTTCATCTGAATTAAATTCACCCATTCCCATCCATTTTAGTTCACTGATTCCTAAACGGTTGATGTTCACTCTTGGCATCTCCTGTTTGACCACTTCTAATTTGCCTTGATTCATGGACCTAACATTCCAGGTTCCTATACAATATTGTTCTCTATGTCATCGGACTTTCACCACCAGACACATCCACAGTTGGGCATCGTTTCCACTTTGGCTCAGCCTCTTCATTCCTTCTGGAGTAATTTCTCTGCTCTTCTCCAGCACTTTGGGCACCTACTGACCTGAGGGGTTCACCTTTCACTGTCATATCTATATCCCTTCTCATACTGTTCATGGGGTTCTCAAGGCAAGGATGTTGAAGTGGTTTGCCATTCCCTTCTCCAAACCAGGGACTAGCTATTTTGTGTCGGTTTCAGCCTGTTGATGGTGATGCCTGCAGGCACTTGCCTGGACTGCCCTTTTTGTGGGGGCCCCACAGATATTTCTCGAGCTGGAGCCAGTGTTGAAGCTGGACCGGCCATTGAGATTCTTATTATAAGACAAACCTCAACAACCATCAGGTGACTTTGAAAGACAAGGTTTGTTTCTCAGAGTCCCAGAGGGTACAAGGTCTCACAGAGAGAGAGCTCAGACCTGGGGCTCTGCCTCTGCTGGGGTGAGGGTGGGGTGCCCAGGGTTTTGCAGGTTCACTCTTTATTGGTGAATTTAAAAGATAAGAGAGAAAGTATAGAAGGGAAAAGTGAAGCCGCTCAAATGGTCGGTTATCTAGGTCATCCAGAAATTTCTAAAAGGGGAACTTCATGGGTAGGGCAGCCTGGCCCGTGATCTAGTTCTGTATAAGGTGATGTGCTTATTCAAGATGGGTGTCTTCAAAATGGATGCCTCACAATCAAAAGCTTAAGGTAGAATGTTTCAGGAATGAGCCAAAGTCTGAAAGGCCAGCCTCACTCCGGCCCCTTCTGCAGCTGAGAATTCCCTAGATCTGCTGTCCCGTTGCAGGGTGTGGTTTTAGCTTGGGGGGGCTTCTCAAGACTCCATGGTATTATGGTGTAGGTCAGAGCTGTGTTGTCGGGACAGCTGGGGGTGGGTCCCAGAAGGTTCAATTCTGTCGGGGGATGCTTGGTGTAGAGACCTGCTCTTGTGAAAAAGCGCCGCATGAACTTGTCACAGGGTCACACCAGCCTCTCACCTTCTCTCACTGGGGAAACCATTTCCCCATCAAGAAAGCAACACGACCGTTCTTGCAAATACGCTGAGCCTTTGTGGTGACCCAAAGCTTTCCTGGCTTCTGCCACTCACAGCATGATACCAATGCTGTGATGAAAAATACACCCGCTGCCTCAGTCTCCACAAGTTTCCATCCTCTAGTGTCCCAAGGCTGCCTATAAAGAGAGGGCACAGCTCAGACCCCAGCAGGAGGCTGCGACTTTGGGTCTCCGGGTCCAGCTCCACTGGCCCCACCTGACCCTCTCACCCGCCCGGCGTCATGGAGCTCCGCGGGGCCACCCTGGCCGTCCTGCTGCTCACCACGGCCCTCTCTGCCCACACCTGCTCGGCCAGCCGTGAGTCTGTCTTCCCTTCCTTTAGGCCTGTCCCCCACTCTTGGCCGGGGCTTGGGCCACAGAGCCGAAGTCTTTGACCTGACCCCTTAAGCAGAGAGCTTCAGAGAGACTTCAGACACTATTTCCTGAGCAGAACTTTCCTTCCCAGGGGGGTTTGTAGCAGTTCTATTCTCTGGCTCTGAGAGACAGTGGTGCAGAGGCCCATTTTATGGATTCCTGGGAAAATGAGGCCCAGGCGGGAATCTGACAAAAGGTGGAATCTGTGTCCAGTGGGCTCCCACTGTTGTGGCCTTTGCTCTCCTCAAGAAACCAGTGGAGACTCCCCAGGGAGAGATAGAGAAAAAAATAAAGTTTGCTCGGAAAACTAAATTCTTCACAGAGAGACGTGGAAACACCACATCCGGACAGACAAAGCATGTGAAACGTCACAAGAGAGACCCAGAAATAAAAATGTCAAGGGAAAGAAGAAATGCCCCCATCCCCACCCCCAGCGCTGTCTCCTGCAGGTCTGCCTGACCCTCGAGGGGCAGCTGGCTGCCTTTCCCCCTGAACAAGGACTTAGCATGGTCTGTCCCGTCTCTCACAGTTGGTTCCATCACCCCAACGGACTGCTGCTTCTCCTTCGTCTCCCGGCAGATCCCGCGCAAATTAGTGGACAGCTATTATGAGACCAGCAGCCAGTGCTCCCAGCCCGGCATCATGTAAGGGCCAGCCTTCCTGCCCGCCCTGGGGAAGGAGCCTGGGGGTCTGGCCTGAGGCACCTCCTCGGAGCTCAGGACACCAGGGGGGCCCCTGCCGTGTTTTCTCACCTGGTTTGGGGCCTGCAGAGCGTCCTGGGGGGTCTGCCCCTGGGCAGAGGGAGGAGAGGAAGGGGTGACAGCAGGAAATTGTCCTCCCCTCTCATTTGCCAAACAACGATGCTGGCTCTCCGAGGGGACCCCCACAGGAGACCCAAGAAGGTCTGTGAACCCCAGGGTGAAGGAGACACGATATGAGCATGTGGACAGGCCCTGAGGTGTCCGGGGCAGAAGGAGGGGGGGTCCCTGGGGGCCCAGGATCCCCCCCACTGCACTCACCAGTGTGTAACCCTTCCGTTCTTCTCCACAGCTTCAAGACCAAAAGAGGCCGGCAGGTCTGTGCCGACCCCAGTGAGGACTGGGTCCAGGAATACATTACCGACCTGGAGCTGAATCCCTGAGTGGCCTGGGAGCTGCAGGAAAGATGTTCCCTCTATGGACAGTTGGGGAAGGAGGGCGATGACCCTGGGGCTCCAAAAGGCACCTCTTCTGTGGGTCACACCCCATCCCCAGCCACTCACTGGGGCCCTCCTTCACTTTAATGTCTCCTATTTAACCTTTGTCATTTATTTCCACCATGGAAGTGTGTGATGTCATGAATACCTGCTCTGACCCCCCCCCCGCCCCCCGTCACCCTCTTCCCCACGCATCCCTTGCCTTCCTCCATAACTGTCCTCACTCTCAGTACATGGATCAGTCAGTGTGATTGGTCCTCTCCTGGCAGCCAAACAACAAATGCTGGTCGAGTGGTTGTGCCCAGGACCGTGATTCAAAATGTTGAAGGCTCTTCTATAAAAGGTAAACCAGCCTTTTCCTTGTGGTGACTCTCTTGATTTTGCTTTTCTAGCAGCCAGAATCGTGGGTAGAGACTAATACGGGGTGAGGGGGGAGAATAGGAAAACATGAAGAGGGGCTGACCACGAGAAAGGAAACACATCCTAGAACGAGAACACCAGACATTCCCCTGGAGATACTGTCCTGGAAAGTTAAAACTGGCACATTAATTTTTTAAATTTATTTTTATTTAAAAAAAAATATTTCTTTGTTTGTTTATTTTTGTTTGTGTGGGATCTTAGTTCCCTGACCAGGGATTGAACCCATATTCCCTGTATTGGAAGGTGAATTCTTCACCACTGAACTGCCAGGGAAGTCCTGACATGTTATTTTATAACCAAATCATTATTTACCTACTTAAATGAAAACCAAGGTGGTGTGTATTTGTGAACACAATTGCATTTTTGTATATGATTTCCTCAAAATAATGGCTCACACTTGTTGAGGGCTTATCGAGTGCGAGGTTTTATGATCAGTGCTTATAGTAGTACTGTGCCAACTGCTTGCCTTGGTGACAGGTAAGCCAACCTTGCCTGCAGTCTAACAAGAATACCCTAGCCGCCAGTTGGTGGAGAGTCTGGCGCACCTTCGCCATTGTTCTGCACTCTGCTTTTTGGGGGAATATACTTCAAGCCTATATCTGAGCTGAGACTTGGGGGCTAGAGTGGCCAGAGTTAAATTAACAAATATGGGATGAAGAATTCTTTAGCTTAAGGATATCCCATGCAATTGTTGGGACATACTTATACAAAAATTATTTGTTGGGTATCTGAAGTTCAATTTTAATTAGGATTACTGTATTCTACCCGGTGACTCTACTTGGGGTGCACACCTCTCATTAAGGCTGCCTGTTTCCTGTTGAAGTTGGGTACCTAAGGATTGGCTTGAATGCAAGTACTTTGCAACATTGAATTCACATTAGAATCACTTGGTGGTGGTTTAGTTGCTCAGTCGTGTCCAAGTCTTTGTGACTCCATGAACTGTAGCCCACCAGCCAAGAATACTGGAGTGGGTTGTCATGCCCTTCTCCAGGGGATCTTCCCAACCCAGAGATTGGCAGGCAGATTCTTTACTGCTGAGTCACCGGGGAAGCCTCAGAATCACTTGGGAGAGCTTTTTGAAAACTTCATTGCCAGGAGCTCGCCTCCAAAGTTAGGGCTCTAATGAGATCTAGGTGAAACCTGGGCATCAGTGATTTTAAAATGTTAGTAGTGCACACCTAGTTTGAGAAGTGACGTTGGGGTGTAGTCATAGCCTGTTTTTGGCTGGTCTTGGGGGTTTCAGAGGTGAGACAGCTCTCTCCCGGTTTCTCAAGGCTTCTGATCTGTTTTTCTTGTCAGGTTCGTTGGATGGTTAATTAGCAGAAAATCTGTCCTGTCAGCTACTGTTACTTTCAGAACGGGATTTTAGGACTCCTCTCTCATAGCACAGTGCTGGGAGCTCTGGGCATCCCGTTTCCCTACCGCTCGCACCCATGTAACTGGTTCCGGGCTCCACACTGCCCTCTGCTGATGAAACGATGCCACAGGCGGGGAGGTTGCCCTGATCAGCTCCCTGCCTCCAAACGCATCCCACCAGCCCACCTCCTCACAGGGTACACGAGGGTTCATTTTGTTCACAGGATGAATTTCTTAAAGGAGGGGTCTGAGAACAGGATGAACTGGGCTGTTTAGGGATTCCACTTTTTGTCCTTCCTAGTCTCCCATCCTGTCATTTCTGCTTATATTAACATTAGCTTGGAGGGGAGAATTCTGCTTTTTCAGGTGACTGATTCTCAACCAGCAAGCAGAAAGGGTTTCTCTTAAGCAAACTATATTTTTCTTCCTTCTCTGCTACCGGAGGAGCCAATTTCAAGGTGAGCTAATCTCTTTCTTAGCCGGCTTTGCTGATTTATGCAAGAAGTAAACATTCTTCGGCACCCTGAGTTTTCCTTTTTGGTGTAACCTTGGTGAGGCAGATGGCCTTGGTGAGAATATATAAGAAACCATGGGGATGACCAGCTGTCGTGCTGGTTAGAGATGTCCTCCCTGACTTTGACCTCAGCTACTGCCCTCGGCCAAGTCCACTTTTGGGGTCTGCTGCCAGTTCGGGGTATTTTGAGTTGCTGTATCAGAAAAGCTGGCTCAATCTGACTTAACTGATAAAGGGAGCTTGCTAGTTCACATAATTGAAGTTTCAAGAAATGAATTACCTTCAGGCAAAGCTTGATCCTGTGGTCCATAAAGTATCACCATGCGTCTTTATAAATTTCTGATCTCCCTTCAATTTGGGAGCTTCTTCTAAGGACAGCTACTGCAGAGTGAGTCAGCTTGCTTGCAGTCCCCACCCTCCTTGAGACCCCTTTGTGGGGTTCCAAGAGAAAAACCAATGACCTCTCCACACAAAGGTGGAACCCCTCAGGTGGGCCACTCTTTCTTCTTCCTGCAGATGCGACTTTCTGAGCCAGACTGAGCAGGAGAGCGGAAATCAAGATCAGAGGCAGGGCAGAGAAAGGAGTGTGGGGGCAAGTGTGCTGTCACCACAGGGAGTGAGTTTTCTCGTGGCCGGACCACCCTGTGGAAGGTTCTGGAGCCTGAGCCTTCTTCTCAGTGACACTGCACAGATTGGGGAATCATATATCCCACCTTGTCTGGGGAAGACCCAGCTTTTGCCAGTGTGCCAGCATATTGTTAATAACAGTATCCTCTTGGACTCTCAAAATGGTCATTTTATCGATGGTAGGTCTACTGCTTGAAGGGTCTCCAACAGCAGGAGCCGGTGAGACGGTCTCAGGATTGATGTACACAGAGGTCCCCGACTGTGTGGGCAAAGGATGCTGAAGTCCAGTCTGCATGTCACCTCTACAGTCTTACACCCAACACAGGGTTGGGTGTGCTCCAAGAGGGAGCCTTTGCTTAATACCCTCAGGCTAGCAAAGGCCCAGGTGTGCTACCAGTGGGGTGGGTGGAGGGAGAGATGAAGGATTCAGGCAAGAGTGGGGTGTCGACATCAGGGAACTAGGCAAAGAAAGGACCCACAAAACCCCTTCCATGCAAAGAAATGCATGCACTGCTCAAGAGAGCATCAGTGGCTTGTTGGTATTAAAAAAAGAGGCAGAGTTAACAAGTCAAATGAAACAGGGACTCCATCTGTGTGCAGTTAAGACCAGTTCTCTTAACTCCATTATCACCCCACATAGACCACCCTCTCCCCAGGACCCTAGAAGAATTAGGCCTTCAGAAGAGAAGAAGAGAAGGGATCCAGGACTAAAGCCTCCTCTTCCTACAAAACCCCTGAGCCTGATTTGCAGCAGTGGGGGGTGTGGAGGGGGCAAGAAGTGGAGATGAGATCAAATTTGAGACTGAAATTTTAAGCTGAAAGAATTTTTATTACTGAATGTGACCAGAAAGTTATGGGATCTGCCTCAAATGCTGTTAAGGGGGAACCAGTGGTGGGAGAAAAGTTCAGCATTTTGTGTTTATTTTCTGTAAGCATCAGGATAGGACAGGCTATAGCTGAGTAACAAACAACCCCTCAATGGATTGACAAAATAAAAATTTCTCACTGGCACCAGATCTGATGTAGGTCAGATCATTGGTTCTCAAAATTGAGTGTGCACCAGAGTCACCTGGAGAGCCTGTCTAAGCAGAGTCCTGGTCCCCACGCGAGAAACTCTGATGCTACATGTCTGGGGTCTGGCTCAGCTCTGCTTTTCTCATGGGCTTTCAGGTGACGCTGATGCTGCTGGTCAATGAACCATATTTGAGTAGTACTGACCCCAGAGCGGCTTGCCTCCAGGTAGACTCAAGAATCCAGGCAACTTCCATCCTGTAGCTATCGATTCTGGAATGTGGAAGTAGGAGACAGAAAAGCCATACTGCTTTTAACTGTCCTGGCGCAGAAGTGACACACATCACTTCTGCTTGCAGTCCATTCAGAATTAGTCACAAGAGACAAAATCCATCTGCGATGCAGGGTAACATATGGGCTATTAATATTTAGGGAGCACTAATATCTCTGCCGGTTACTGTCAACAAGAGGTTTACTGATGAAAGCGGCGGTCCAAGATGAACGTTTTTTTGGCCACACCAGGTGGCTAGCAGGATCTTAGTCCCCCAGTCAGGGAATTGAACCTTTATTCTTGGCAGTAAGAACTGGGTCCCAACCACTGGGACACCAGGGAATTCCTGACCAATGTGAACTTGCAGTCTATGCAGATAGTTGCAACATCTACATATGAAAGGCATATTCGATATTGAGAGTTTTAAATTAATATCATTGACATCTTTTCACTCAACACATTTCTATCAATACTGCATCATTTTCACTGGTTCCGTATTTATGCTATGACTGTACTGTGTGTGATTTTTTTTTTAATTTAGAATGCTTGTGCACTGTTTTTTGTTTGTTTGTTAGTTTGTTTTTGGCTGCACTGGGTCTTTGCTGCTGAGAGCAGGCTTTCTCTAGTTGGAGCCATTGGGGGCTTCTCCTTATCAGAGTGCACAGGCTTCTCATTGCAGTGGCTTCTCTTGTTGAGGAGCGTGGGCTCTAGGCTTCTGGGTGAAGCTTATGGGCTTCAGGAGGTGTAGCACACAGGCTCAGGAGTTGTGGCTCGAAGCCTTAGTTGCTCCTTGGCATGTGGGATCCTCCCAGATCAGGGGTCGAACCCTTGTCCCCTGCATTGGTAAGCAGATTCTTATCCACTGTGCCACCAGGGAAGCCCATGTACTATGATGTTTTAAACTATTCTCTTTCTCTCTCTTTTTGATGAATATATTTTTCTTTCATTGTTTTTGCAAGCTGGGCTGCAAGGACATCTGTGTGCCTACACCTTTATATCTTTACATAGTGTTTCTTGAAATAGATTCCTCGAAATAAGATAGATTGAAGAGTATGTACATTTTAAAATTTGCTAGAAACTGTCATTAGGCTTCAAAAATGCTTAACATCAAAATTCCACTTTTTAATACTAAAGAAATAGAGTGCTAGTGCTAAGTAGCTTCAGTCCTACCTGACTCTTTGCAACCCTGTGGAATGTAACCACATGGCTCCTCTGTCCATGGGATTTTCCAGGCAAGAACACTGGAGTGGGTTGCCATGCCCTCTTCCAGGGATCAAACCCTCATCTCTTATGTCTCCTCCATTAGCGGGTGGGTTCTTTACTACTACTGTCACCTGGGAAATAGAGTTTAAAACAAAACAAAGTAAGTAGGGCTTAACAAAAATTAATACACATTTGCATTTCTCACAAGCATGTAGAATTTCTCCCTCTGGAGTTTTACAACAGAGACTCTGATTTAGTCTAACTTTCTTATTCTGAAAAACATAATCTAGGCCAGGACTCAGGAAAGTTTTCCATGAAGCGTCAGATAGTGAACATTTTGGGCTTTGCAGGCATACAGACTCAGATGCAAGTATTCAACTCCGCCATAGTAATGGGAAAGCAGTCACAGACATACCATATGAAATGGAATGGGCATGGCTGTGTTCCTCTGAAACTTTATTTACAAAAACAGGAATTGTGTTCGATTTTAAATAAAATTTTTGGCAGTGCCACATGACATATTGGAATCTTAGTTCCCCAACCAGGGATCAAACTGGTGGCCCCTGCAGTGGAAGCATGCAGTCTTAACCACTGGGCCGCCAGAGAAGTCATGGCTTTGTGCTGGATTTGTTCTGAGGATTGTAGTCTGCTAAACCTGATCTAGATAATTGATCTAATAAATCATTTGTCCTTCATTATAGAAGTCTTATTGCTTGTATTGGCTGATTATCTTTTTCTTCTCTAATGTTAGCTGCTGATTTTGTCGAGTCAAGAATTATAGGAAAATGATATCCAGGTATCATGTTTATTGCTATATGTATTTTATTAAGAAGAGTGGTAAATCCTTATTGACTAATTCTGTGGTTTTTGGTCTTTTGGCTTCATGTAAATCACTTGGGAATTTGGGGGGAAATCTATATTTCCCAGATCCTAAGAAATTCAGTTGTGACCATTTTAAACAACTCTGCCAGATGTTTCTGGGCTGCTTGGAGAAATGCTGATATCAGCTTGCATTTTAGTTATATCATTTATTAGCTTTAAGACTGTGGGTGAGTTGTTTTAACTCTCTGAGCTAACATTTTTGCTTCTCTCAAATGGGGATACTTAGCTCTTAGTGAAATTGTTGGAACGTAGAGAATAATACATAGTTCTTAAGAAAGCCTGATTTAGGAGAAAAATAGATTTCAATGCATGAATATATATCAAGAATGAATTTACCTAAAGCATAGATCATACACTAGGTGCACACCAGTATTCTTGCCTGGGAAATCCCACAAACAGAGGAGCCTGAGGGGCTACAGTCAAAATGGGGTCGCAAAGAGCTGGGCATGACTTACTGACTAAACAATAGCAGAAACCGTGTCATTACTCTTCTAAGACCCTGACTATCAAAATCTCACTTTTTGTTACTATAAAAATAGAGTTTAAAACAAAACAGAATAAATAGGAACAAAAATTAATATGCATTTGCATTTCTTATAAGAAATGCCTTACCAGTTTCCATAGAGAGAAATAGAATTTTCCCTTAAATATAAAGGCAGTTTAAATGCAGGTGAGGGACTTTCCTGGTGGTGCAGTGGTTGAGACTCCACACTTCCAGTGCAGGGGGTACAAGTTTGATCCCTGGTTGGGGAACTAAGATCCCACATGCCAGGCGGTATGACTGAAAAACAAACAAACAAAAAAAGAAAAAGTAAATGCAGATGAGAAAAATGAGTTACTAAAAGGTACAAACAAATTTCTAGGAACACCTGGACTGTCTGGAGGGCAGGAACGTAAGTGGAAGTTGTAGGATGCCATCCTCAAGTATCTTTGCAGGAGAAGGTCATACCTTGGCATTCAGAATGGCAGATAACAGGTGAAACTGATTGAGAACATTTTAGGAATATCCTCATGACCAAAGGAGACAGGAGCCTGGAATGGTCTGGGGTGGGGATGACCAGCCAGTGAAAGAGGATTTCAATGCGGATTTGCTGGCATTCTGATGCTCAGACAGGTGAGGCCACGGGACACTGAGGTTATAAGATGTACAAGAGCAGTGCTGGTGACCAGGACACACAGATACTAAGGACCACACTGAGCAAGTAAGTGCAAGGATCTCGGTGGGAAGAAGAGACAAAATGTGTAGCAGTCAAGTCCAGTTCATCACTTTTGCCAGAATCTTAGAGAGACCAAGTTTTATCCTCTTCCTCAGGGAAAGTCTGAATCAAAGGTTCCAGCCCCAGAGCCCATCTCCTAACTGTATCCTAACTGCTCATCATTCCAGGACAGCAGTTGGCATTTCCCAACTCATGTCACCCACATCCCAAGGATCAGGGTCACTCTCCTGGAGCTAGGCCTCCGGTCCTGCTAGATGTCTGTGTGCTGCCTTGGAATGGGGTATCTGCACCCTTGCTCCTGCTCCTTTGGAGTCTTGCCCTAATAAAGGCTGCTGCAACAGGCATCCTATGTGCTACATAGTCATTCAGTTTTTTTTTGCTTGACCAAGGTCATATTCACGAATGCTTGAGAAAATATTCTCGTGCCTTCTGCCCTGTCTAAAGACAGACATGGAAGGAGGAAAGGAGCTAGCTGGGAGGAATTTGCCTCTGATCTGTTGGTTTCCTAAGTGTCCTGTATTTATGGACCCACTGCAGTGTGCACATATGGTCCTGCTAGCTAAAGAAGGTCCACCAGAATGCCTAAATAGAAAGAAGGACACAGCCTGAATAATGCCATAGAAACAGTTTATTTTGGACACAAGCTCTTTAGAAAGCAATCATTCCACCATTTTAAGATCTTCATCTTCCAGGGCTCCAATTCCAGGATTAGGAAATAGCCAGGAGTGTTTTGTCACCATGCCATGCATCGAATTCATGGATTCATGAGAAATCTTCTGGTGCTGGTCTCCAGGCATGCTCAATAAACCTCCAGTCCAGCTTTCCCACGGCCACCATAGTCACCCTTCTAAAATACAGATTTGATCATGACGTAAACCGTGCATGGGCTTCCCTGGTAGCTCAGCTGGTAAAGAATCTGCCTGCAATGCAGGAGACCTGGATTTGATCCCTGGGTTGGAAAGATCCCCTGAAAAAGCAAACCGCTACCCCCTCCATTATTCTAGCTTGGAGAATTCCATGGACTATTCCATGGGGTCACAAAGAGTCAGACACGACTGAGTGACTTTCATGTTCACTTAACTGTGCTTAAAAACATCCAGCAGTTGACCAAACTCTTCAGCAGGAAGCTGTCTTTCCTCATTGGACTCTGGCATGGATGACCCTCCACTACCCCCGGAGATGTACAACCTCTTTCTACCACCATCACCTCCCCATCTTCAATGGAGGACCCACACTCCTTCCACCCTCTCAACTGCACCGTCCTCCTCCAGGTAATTTCTGCATCCTTTATGCCCTCCTTCGATGCTTTCTACTCTCCGACAACTTTCCCAATCACTCTCCCTTGAGGCAAAGCCAATAACTTCTCTCTTTGTTCCCACAGATCTTAGGCAAACTATATGTAAAGCACTCTTCACACCAGGCTGTAATTATTTCTCTAGGTAATGTCTCCCTCACCCTGTTGTTCTTGTCTTTTTGTTGCAACTCTAACACCACACCTGCCTGACACAGGAGATACTCTGTCCCATGGGGTTCCCTTTCCCTTTCTTCCTCCTCCAAGGATGACCCATTTCCAGGAAAACTTTAGCTTTGCAGGGGTGGGGGTGAGGAGAAGGAAAGTGGGATGCCCTTGGTTAAGAGTAACCTGTGAAAGAATTCCCTGGTGGTTCAGTGGTTAAGAATCCAACTTCCAATGGAGGGGACCAAGGTTTGATCCCTGGTCAGGGAACTAAGATCCCACACGCCCTGGGGAAACTAAGCCGGCATGCTGCAACAAGAGAGAAGCCCAAACAACACAACAAAAATCCTATATATGGTAACTGACTCGGTGCAGCCAAAATAAATAAATATATATATTTTAAATGACCTGTGCATCTACGGTCGTGGATACATGTCTCATCTGGACTCATCAGGGCCCTCCTGGGATAGGGCTCCTCTTCAAGGAGGAGACTTTAGATGATGCAGCCAGCTGTCCTTCTGCCACGTTTCCAGCCTCTTTCTCTTGGGGTTTTCCAGATTCCCATGTGCAGTAGACATGTGAGCAGCCCTCTGTTCCAGCAAAGTCCACTGGGGTGCTGTTGGCACCCTTGGCCAGCTCTTGGCTGATTTATACTCACCTTGAAGACAGGCTTTTTTGGAAAAAAGACAACCTCTTTAACAAGTGGTGCTGGGAAAACTAGTCAACCACTTGTAAAAGAATGAAACTAGAACACTTTCTAACACCATACACAAAAATAAACTCAAAATGGATTAAAGATCTAAATGTAAGACCAGAAACTATAAAACTCCTAGAGGAGAACATAGGCAAAACACTCTCCAACATAAATCACAGCAGGATCCTCTATGACCCACCTCCCAGAATATTGAAAATAAAAGCAAAAATAAACAAATGGGACCTAATGAAACTTAAAAGCTTTTGCACAACAAAGGAAACTATAAGCAAGGTGAAAAGACAGCCCTCAGATTGGGAGAAAATAATAGCAAATGAAAGCAACAGCACAAAGGTAATCTCAAAAATATGCGAGCAACTCCTGAGCTCAATTCCAGGAAAAATAAATGACCCAATCAACAAATGGGCCAAAGAACTAAACAGACATTTCTCCAAAAGAAGACATACAGATGGCTAACAAACACATGAAAAGATTCTCAACATCACTCATTCTCAGAGAAATGCAAATCAAAACTACAATGAGGTACCATTTCACACCAGTCAGAATGGCTGCTATCCAAAAGTCTACAAACAATAAATGCTGGAGAGGGTGTGGAGAAAAGGGAACCCTCTTACACTGTTGGTGGGAATGCAAACTAGTACAGCTGCTATGGAGAACAGTGTGGAGATTTCTTAAAAAACTGGAAATAGAACGGCCATATGACCCAGCAATCCCCACTTCTGGGCATACACACCAAGGAAACCAGATCTGAAAGAAACACGTGCACCCCAATGTTCATCACAGCACTGTTTATAATAGCCAGGACATGGACGCAATCTAGATGCCGATTAGCAGACGAATGGATAAGGAAGCTGTGGAACATATACACCATCGAATATTACTCAGC